>NC_143583.1:40109250-40765727 GCF_048544385.1 Mastigoproctus giganteus
TGGTAGAATTCGCGCAGTTCATTTCATAAGAGAATAGAGATAGTTTACTCTTTCTTTATGTTGATAGTTAGTTCCGTTTAAGCCTCTTAGTTGATCTTGCATTAAAATGATGATGGGAGAAAAGCATTAGCGTTTTATTTCTCGAATACAATCAACTTGCTGAACAGACGAACTCTTGGAGTGCTTCTTCTTTCATTTAAACTGTAATTTAGCTATTCAATTATTGCTCTAATAACCATTTTCAGCATTACTGCACAAATACTGAGAACCAAAATTGGTAGAAGAGTATTATGCAACGTAAAGAGTATTACGTGGATGAAAAGTACTATCCAAAACCACATTATAATCGAAAGACCAGCAAGTGGAGACACTGTTACACTGGTTACTATTACGTGTATTACGTGTATGATAAAAACAATAAGTATGAAAACCAAAATATGCATTAGAGTCGCTGCAACTTTCAAAGGAACCCAAATCATAGTCATTAGCTGGCTGATCAAAAAAAAAGTGATCTCAAAAATAACAAATACTAAATACCCACCTAAACTTATAACGGTACGTATGCTTGTACGAAAAAACGTAGCAAATTTGTAGTAGAAACAAGACGCTAATTGCAAAGCAGATCTCAACATCTCCTTTGATGGCCACTTCTTGGGGTCGGACGAAATTCAATATATTCGTATGGACTCTTTACTAACATTCCTCCAAGTTTAGAATGAACAGAAAAATGCTAATTATAACACAAACTTCGTTGAGGACTCTCTACAAGAGCGTTTTGGACTTGCATGAGTTCCCAGAGTTTTCTTTTTAACAATAAAAGTTTATGAGTAACAAATAGCTGAAGGACTTTACAACAATCACCTTTATCGTATTGTCAGATTCAATTGGTAAATTCCAAGAGAAAACAGCTTTGAAAATATAGAAAATCTTAAGCGATAAGTGGTTTTAAGAATATTTTTGCCATTTTTTATACACAGTGCTCGACTTTCAATAAAAATCGACAAACAGCTTCGTGTAATAGAGGACTGGAACATTTTGGATAAGATAAACGGCGTATATGTAAAAATATATGACGTCAATGGGCAGCGAAGTATAGAGTAGGTCAGTCGGTTGCATGTCTTGTTGCAGAATCTTCGACGGAATTCATCATTTCTAAGATAAGTGCCTTATACCGCCGTTTTACTGCAATAGCAAAAAAAAAAACAAAAAGAATCTTTAGTGTCTGCTCTTAAAATATTTGTCTAGAGTTCGTTACGGAGAAGTCTCTTGCTTAACGAGTATTAGCTGCGCGTGCTTTGGCCGTACTCCGTCAAAATGAGGCAAACTTTAATAAATGTGCAGCGATCTAGTTAAATATTTGAAGAAATCGCAGTGTGCCGGGTTGTTCATAGAAGAATGTCAGTAGAGATGTTTCCTTACAAAGAGATGTAAGAATTGGTAGTTTTTACACAGACCATTCACTGTCTTCCTTTACTTCGTTTTTCGTACTAGTAAAGAAGACAGATGAAATTAAGAATACATAGGAGTGTGCCATTAGGTAATTTTTACGCGGAGACTAAAAATGGTGTGATGGGTATCTACTGTAGATATTATAGGATCACCTGAACAGCAAATCCAAACTATTTCACAAATCTGTGAACTCGCTATAAGTGTTTTTGTGGTTAATACTAATCTTTTTAGTTTTGCATGCTCCCTAAAGCGGGTCACCCTTTCCGGGTTTTTTTCAGTCTCCAGTATTAACCATTTATCTCGGGGTTCCGAATTCTATGATGTCTCAGTTTTTCTATTTATTGTGGACTTTTTTTTTTCCTTCTTCTCTGAGAAGTCTCTTGCTTAATGGAGTGGGTCCCCAAAGAATTACTTTACTTACTGGTTTAGCAAAACCTCCTGTGGGTGAAGAGAGTCGGATACGAGACAAAGAGAACTACGGGATCTGGCCCACCTTCCCGTGGCGTGGTCGAGTATCCAGAATCATCTCTCAGATGCTTCTGGGTAGCCAAGTGACCAGAACAATACATAATACACACAAATCGACACTAGTCACATATCTGGTCCTTTTCCAGTGGTACTGTTCTTCATAGAGATAGTGGCGAAGTTGAACTGAGCCGCTCCTTACAGATACACATGTTTATTTTGGGCTTTTAAGAATAGTATTAAAATAATATAATGAAAATGTTCAAATGGTACTTTAATTTTTAAATACACTATTTGCCAAAGTATCTGAACATCCGTGGGATTTGGCAAAAATTACTATACTCGCCGTACAGGTGTTGTCAGTAATTAGTACAAAAGCAACTGATTTCACGCTAGCAAATCAAGAGATACCGTAAGGGAATTGAGGCGCTGAGTTTGGGACTTCCAAGGTGGGGGGGGGGGGGGGTCATCATACAGTGTCATATTAGCAATCAATCTGTTCGTGCTCATGTTCGCGCACCACCCTAGGTCAATGGTGACTGGCGTAATCGACAAATGGAAACGTCATGGTGGTGCTACTACAGCCAGAAAACTATTGCCAGACTACAGAAATTAGAGAGTGTAATTAAAGTCAAAGTGAATCGACACGGTGTCAAATACCGTATTATATTTAAAATTTTATAAAATTAATTTATGGAGGTATCTCAAATTTCAATCTTTTTAAATTACGTTGCTTTCCTTTTATATCCATACAAAGCTATGGAAAGTGGCAGCATTATTCGAAATATGTTCATGTATGAGTTATATTTATCGAAAATCGTGAATTTAAAATAATCAGGAAGGTGGAGGGAAGAAGGAATTGATTGTGCAGAAAATTGTAAAAAATTATTACAGTGGATTTGCGAAGATGATAAAATGATATAATTGCTCATTTATTTGTGTTAATAGGGAATAATACAGGGAGACTATTTAGGTTGGTCCAATTAGCCAAACTTATTAAAACTACGTTTAGCACAAGCAATTAGATTTATTTTGATAATTTTAACGACCCTTCGTCAGCGCATACAAAAATATTTACCTTCAAATACTTCAACGCTATGTTCATTAAGAAATATGCTAAACAACGTCCTCAGCGCCGAACCCTGAGGCATTCCTCTAGATGATGCCGAAGAAAAGCTTAAAGATGTTGATCGATTGATTTTTAAATCTCTTTACCCATTTAATAACTTCGCGTTCCATTCTTTATTTCATTAACTTTATTATTAATAATGCATGATTTATTATAGATACTATCATGAAGATTCGAAAGACTCCCAGCGTGTTCAGAAGGTTGGTGTGAACACAGTCATACTCTTCGCGTAGAATAATCCACGTCATGTCCTATAGGATATTTTACTCAATGCGGCTTGTTACACCAGCTGTTTGCGTAAAATATCCCATAACAACTTGTTTTCGTTGTAATATAATCATTTTGACGGCGTTTCTTGTTGAGTTTTTCGGGGAAATACACTGACTGGCCAAAAATTAAACGTACGATATTCAAATATGAGTTGTCATATGATATGATTACAAGTTGCTTGTTATCAGATAAATGCTGCAGGCTTTCCTTCTTAGTCTTCCGCTAACGTGGAATTCAGATGATCTTTCCGATTTTCAGAAAGTTTTTATTGTTGGAGCGCGTTTAACAGGAACCGCATAGGAAATTATTGGTGTCTATAAAGCAACCATCTGAAAAGTACAGAATGATTGGAAGACGAAAAAAGAAAGCAGCTTTAAAAGGAAAAATATGCGGCAAAAAATCGGTATTCCAAGAAGGAGACCGCAGGAATTTAAAGCGAAATACGCATCAGAATAGAAGGTCCAGTGATAACTGAAAAATCCAATTAGACAAAGAAAGGTACTTCTTTCTGTAAAAAATCAAAATATTCGACTGGAGTGGTGCGACCAAAAACAAATGACTGTAGAACAGTACAAACAGATCATGTGGTGTGACGAGTCTCGATTTATGGTCTTTTGCACAAATGGCAGGGTGAAAGTGTAGCGCGAACCTCAAGAAACTATGCATCCAGATTGTCTCGTGTCCAGCACTCAAACCGCTGAAGGTAATATCACGGTATATGGGATATCCTTCAGCCTTATTGTTACCGGATCCTTAACCTTCAGCTGTATTGTAACCGGATCCGAACTGCACTTGTTTTGGTTTAGAAACATGAGCTCATGTGTTGCTTCATTGTCCCCAATATAACCAGGCTCGTGTTGAATTATTGGATACAGTATCTTTTCATTTGTCGGAGGAGAATGTGCAAATCCTTGTGGAGAACTCCAGAAATTTTCGAAACGTTGGAGATTTTCAGCTAAAGTGTTTACCAGAAGATTGGAACTACATGGTGCTCGGACTGTGAACTGTAAAGTTTTGCTGAGGTGTTGTCAAGGTTTTTTTTGACAGTATTTGTTTCAATTTATTCGAAATTTTAATACTCTTTTTAACTTTTTTTGTTCTAAATTTAGAGTATCGATCCAAATTCATGTATTCTGAATCAGGCTTTGCATTTTGAATAGTTTGATTGGGAGTTTGGTTGAAATTTGCTTAGACAAACAGGATTTTGCCACTAGTTTTTTTTTTTTTTTTTTTAATGCTGGTACCCAGATCTGAGCAACCTGGGTACGGGATTTTCTGGCATCCGTCGGTATTCACTACCTCCGGCAGATGCGGGATTTTTTAGTGCTAACTCGCACTATTACAGAGATAATAGACCCAGGACCAGCTCCAGGTGCCAGGGATGGGCACTAGGCAGCAGTCGCCCAGGTATTGGCTACTCCCTAGTGGCAAAAGGGCCTGACGCAAACAACACAACAGAACACACATTAATATTTACACACACACACACACTTTCACATTTGCGTTGGAGCCACCCGGATAGATGGCTCCAAGGCATGAGCACACACACACACACACACACACACTGGTACGGACTGGTCTGCTCATACCGTTAGAAGGTCTTGTTATCTCCAATGAATATCTTTCTGTTGTATCGGATGCTTAATTTTTATTCGGATTGCGATGGATTCTTTCAAGACGACAACGCAACTATTATTATTTACCGGCAAAAATTGTATCATCCCCAAGGCTACCAACATATCCTTTAGCTGTCTAATTCTTCAGATATAGTGCAGTTGAAAATGTCTGAGATATGTTGGAAAGGGAAATTGGTCTTCGCAGTTCACTACCGACCACAATACAATAGCTAACAATTATCCTGATGGAATGGTCAAGTCTGGAACTAGACTCCCTCAGCCACCTAGTACAGTCCATGCCACGTGTACGGGCTAAAATCAGGCGAAAGGTAGCCCTACTAGATATTGTTTGTTTGTTTGTTATTTGGTTTTTAGGAGCATTAGCAACTAAGGCCATATTGCTCTACTAGATATTGAATAAAAGTTTCTACATTTTTGGCCAGTGAGAGTACTTTGAAAATATTTCATTGTATATGCATTTTCGTGGGCTCATATTGATGTCAACTATCTCGCTCATACATTTAGTCCTAAAGCGAAATTGTTGATATTTACGCCCAGAGACTACCATGGATAATATTGAACTAGGATGAAACAATTCAGTCAGACAATAGACTCAACCTGGAAAATAGTTGAAAGTTTTATTAGAGAGTTAATATGAGAATTATTAAAATGATGCAAGGAAGTGGACATTGCATTTTCCGTCTTCAAAAAAAAAAAAAAAAAAAACTTTGCCCAATCACTCATCTTTTTTTTGGGTGTTTGGCAGATAATTTATTCCAATGATTTATTCCAATGTATTGCCTGAAGTTCATAAGATCAAACTTTCTGCTACTCCTAAGAATTTTTTCTCATTAGTTCTGCTACTAGTAGGAATGTCTCCTACTAGTGAGAATATACCTCCCACGTTCAATGTACTCGTCCCCTTCAAAGCCTTATATACTTCAACCCTTATACAACGTATAGTTAGCTTGCTCAGCAGTTGTCAACTTCTAAATCGTTCCACAATGAAGGAATTACAGTTGAAATGATTCTTATCAAAAGTACACATAACAATGGTAATGAGAACCATCAGATCTGCATCTGTCGGTGGTTCTCAGTGTTGATGGGGCAGTGGTGTTTGTGAATTACCCATTTCAGTAATCAGAAGTCTGGGTTTCACTAAATTAATTTAAAGGCCAAATTGTAGCAGGCAGTCTGAAGAAACAGCAGTTTATTATTGATGAGGTTAGTTGCATCAAGCTTATTTATGTTTTAATCTTTATAGTATACACAGTCTTGCAAATTATACACAATCGGAGCAATAAGAACAATAATGGGGAGAGTGGAAAGAAGTTTGAGCATTCCGCACGAAAACGGCAGAAGAAAGCGATGCTTTCGACAGTCGATACACAGACTTAATCCTGAGCAAAGTGATGAGAAACCACAGCAGATGTTCTCAAATATTAAAGAAATTTGCAGGAGCTTAATAATGGGAGTCGCATCCACACTACCAAAATCATCCTTCAGCTAAAGAAATGAATCTGTGGGAGGTCTACGAAGAAGATGTTTAGTTAGGCTGGAGGGAAATTTCTCCAAAAGCTTAGGAATCGTACGTGCACAAGATATAGTGCCTCACGTAGCTTGTTTTGGGTGCTGGTTTTTGGAATACAGCAAAAGCTTAGTAACAAAAATCAGATATACACTGAGTAGGCAGAAATCGTGGGATACCTACCTAGTAACGGATAGACCCACCTTTCGCCAGGATAAGGCCAGTCACACGGCGAGGCATTGAGTCCACTAGTTCAAGAAACTGTTCCAAAGGTATTTCCATCCATGCTTGCTGCACCGCTACCCATAATTCCGTCGCATTCCTAGGTGGAGGATCCAAATGTTGAACGGGCCTTTCCACAACATTCCAAGGATGCTCCACAGTGTTCATCTCCGGTGAACGGGAAGGCTATTCCATAGCGGTAAAATCTTTCGGAATGTTCTTCGTTTTAGTCACGACAGCTCTGTGGAGAGGCGCATTGTCCTGCTGGAAGAGTCCATCGCCCTGTGGGTGCACGAATACCATGAAGGAATGCAGATGGTGTGCAATGATCGACACGTAACCTGGACCGTTCAGAGATGCGTCCAGACGTACCAAATGTCCCAACGTGTGCCAGTTGAACATGCACCAGATCATTACCGACCATCCACCTGCTTGAACAGTTCCTTGTTGAAATGACAGGTGCATAGCTTTGTGCGGTTTCCGCTAGATACGCACCCTCCCGTCCGCTCGAAATAACTGGAAATGGGACTCATCGAACCAAGTGACCCGTCTCCAATCATCCAAGGTCCAGTGCCAATGTTCTTTCGCCCAGTTAAGGCGCAGAGTCCTGTGGCGTGGGCCGACCGGGCTAGCCGGGTGTGTAAAGTGCCTGCCTGGCAACCCAAAGGTCGCGGGTTCGATTCCCGCCTCGGGCTTGGATCAAAGTACTACAAAAAAAAAAAACTTGGGAGGTGCATTATGGCCACAGAAGCCTATGCGCCAAAAACTACCAAAAAAAAAAAAAAAAAAAAAACCTGTGGCGTGGTGTTAGCAATGGGACTCTGGTGGGTCAGCAGCTCCCATAACCTATTGCGGCTAATGATCGCCCAATGATCTTGGTGGAGACGTTTCTGGCACCTCTCTCGTTGAAGTCGGCGGTGATTTGTGCCACTGTCGCACTCCGGTTAGCTGACACAATGCGAGACAGAAGTCGACAGCCACATTCATTCACCACCTTTCTCTGCCCACAGCGCTGACCCCGATGAGATGTTATCCCAGAAATGGCGTATTCCCGGTACATTCTTGATACTGTCGAACGGGGATAGTGCAATTTCTGTACCACCTCCGCGACAGAGTGACCCATGCGTCGGGCATCCACTATAATCCCTTTTCAAAGTCAGTTAACTCGCGATTTTTATCCGTACTGACAGCGAATTATTGTCTACGTGAATGCAGTGTACCTAATATACCTGCGAAGAGATGGATTCGTTCACTAGCGAGAGGGGTGACAGCGTCGCGTTGCCCAGGAACCAAGTATCCCATGAATTTTGTCCTTTCAGTGTACACTCATAAGTTTTTCACTAACTTAAAAAGAGAAATGGCTCTATATTTTTTAGCCAATTCCAGTAGTAAAAATACTTGAAAGTACCGTCACCTTTGAATTTGATGAGATCGATTTTTGCTGTCATAAACGTTTACATCATGCAAAGCAACATGTTAGATACGTCTGATATCTCTACACCTTAAAAAATGCAGCAAGAACAAACTCAATTCCATATTCTAAACTGAGAGGATCAAATTAATAATGTATTTAACAAAATAAAAATATGTATTCATATTTTATCCATACAAAATGCTACCTTTATATATAAAAAGGTTCTGATATACAGGGTGTTCCAAAATTCTGATAAAAAAATCAGACAAGTGAAATGGGAAGCTAACACTTCCCATTTCACTTGTCTATCCCCCCAGCAGTTTATCTAGTTCTTCCTTGAATTTATTCAAACTACCCACGTTCACAACACCAGTGGGAGTTTGTTCAATCAACCAACCACGCTCTGCTGAAAGCAAATTAGAAGACTTTTATATACAACAGTATCAAAGGATTTTCTGAACTGTAAGTATATGATGCCATGTAATAGTATTGTGATAATTACTTTGCCGACCAGATTACCTAACTGAGGTATCATAATTCTTCGTTTTTGTTAGTTTAGTCAGGAGGATGACTAATTTTCAATAATTCAGGAACTGAGATAAATAATAATAAAAAAAATTATTATAATTACCAAAGTAGAACACTGATGGAATTGTAGTTTATATCCATATTCTATTATGAAATAATATATTTTTTTTTTTTTTTGCAACTATCCTAGATGCCCTCCTAAAATATAACATTGCTAGCCTGATGTCATCAAGAATGGATAGGAGTGGGGAGGTCTTCCCTCCTATACGGTTTAACTATCTTGTCTCTCTGCATTGATTTTTCCTTCTGGTAGCTGGATAATGAGGATCATTTTCGAGTCATCGAGTAGCCTGTAATGATACGTTGCGCGCGATCTACCTGTAGCTAAAATTTTATTCGCGCTTTACTCAAGAAGTTCGTGGTTTCGATTAAAAACCAGATCTCGTCTTGAGAATTTCTGATTCTTTAGCGCTTTGGCAGCAACGACATTTTCACATAGCACTGATACACAATAAGTAAACGTATTTCCATTGTGATCTTCAAAATCAAGCACTTATACTGATACATAGATAAAACAAAAAGGATCATTAACACATTGGTGGTTTGTTTGTTTTTCTGTACGTGGAGTGGTATTTCTTATCTCTACAATTATTTATTACAACCCAAATTCGGTATATAAGTTAAGGCTTGAGAAACTCCTTTCGGCAACAGCAAAATGAAATTCCGTCCTTTCCCAGGCAATGAGAAAATTGCGCTCGCTAATTTTGACCGATAGGTATAAAGGTTAATCACCCAGAGAAATCTAAAACTCCTTATTTTTTAACTTTTATGAACCTTTTTACAGATGATACGGGCTCCCTTAAGGAAGTTAATAATGCTGCAGTTCCCTCAGTATGCTTACAAAATTTCGAGTCTCCAAATTTCATGGTCTGGAGCTACGGAGCTGAACATTTTTTTTTTTAATTTATTGTATTGTATTTTTAATATATAATCATCATCTTTACTGTTCTTACCTAAGAAAATAATAGTGAAATGCTTTGAAACGAGTTGTTTGATATATCACTAATTTCAAATAAATAGAATATCAAGTGCAATATCGGAGCAACTCGATATAAAGCACTGTGGTAAGAAAAAAAGTAAAAACTGTGTGGGAAGACTTGTCTTCTTTTACCCAACCAAATAGAAGATGTGTGTGTGTGTTAAGCGTGAAAGCAATTAAGGCTGTGAGGTGTCGGTATACTGTATCTGTAAATTACGTTTATTCTGTGGTCAGTTTGGCCGTTTGCTTGACCAAAAACCAAAGCTTCCAGGAGATAAAACTATGCAACCCTCCTGAGACAGACTAACTGAGCTACGTTGTGAAAAAAAAAGCCAATAAAAATTCCTCGAGTCATTAACAGGATTCGAACTAGGTGTTTTCCAACCCAGAGTGCGAAGGAGGGTCATTATGTCCACTTTGCCACCACGAAGGGTATCAGGAATGACTAAAAGGACTATATCATCCTGATATTCCTAATATTTCCAGCTTTGTAAAAGACATCGGAAAAACGAAGCTTAGCGACAATATTACCGTAAGGGGAAGATATCTGTATGCCACTGCTTGTCCATTATGAAAGTTAAGTAATGTACGCAATGCGTTACATTTCAAGCGCGTTCAATTCAGGCAATACAACGGATTAATTCAACAAACTTTATATTAATTCGCTATATTGCCTATTCATTCCTCCAATCAGCGCACGACAGTAAACGTAATATCCAGTGGTCCAGCTACAACATACATGCGATATGTATGGGGGTAAAAAAGAAATCATAATGATTATTATTATTACCCAGATTCTTGACGTTAAAAGCGTTTTTACTGGCGTTATTCCAAAAATTTTGTAACGAAAAAGCATCATGCGAAAAGCGTTGCGGAAGTGACGTCATTTTCAGCTTCTGCCAGAAGCGAATTATTGTAACTTGTATTGTTGTTGGAATCATACTTGTATGAGGCAACAATAATTTATCTTCTACTGGATCAAATTTAATGAAAATTTCCACAGAGCTTCATCTTAGCTCTGTACTGAGGAAAAACTTTCAAATCTCTGAAAATTGCAGTAGTTTTTCCAGGATAGTGGAAAATATGAACACATGATCAAGGAAATTTTCTCAATTAATAAGCAGGATAATGTGGACGTATAGCATATCGTTGGAAAATTGAGGAATTTGGAAACAGAAATATTAAGGTTTTAAGATTATTTTAAGATTTTCCACGATTGAAAAAAAAATTATATAATTGAAAAATTGACGAAAATTATTAAAATGGTACCAGTTTGTGAATTTCAATTAGTTTGGTTAATCCTCTCATTCTAAATTTGAAACAATATGAACTATTTCAGTTGCGTAACACCGTCAAGAACGAAAGCCAAAAAAAACAACAAAACAAAACGCATTCCTACAAACTGTGGTTCTGTCTGTCGTGACTGTGGGAAAATTGTCAGCAGGCAGGAGACCATCTTAACGTGTGTGCTTTTTCCCGATAACTATCGCAACTGCGTCATTCTGATACACGGTCAAACAAGAGAAATACAGAGTCAGGTAAAGTGCGAACATTCATCTCTTTTACGATTCCAATAACAAATTGCAGAGCTTTGAAAGTCACGAAATCTATGCGAAAACATTTATTCAGAGACAAGTGTAAGTCCTAAAGGGACAAATTTATTTCGCAATAAATTGTTGTTATTAATAAATGAGTTATTTTCTCTATAAGATAGGTTCAACAAAATACCAGGATCGAATTTTTTAAAAAATATCTGAACACTGAAATACTAAAATTTATTCTGTAATTTATAATATCTATAATTTTTACAGTATGTGGCGTATTGACTGCGCATGTCAAAAGGTTTATTGTTCTCTATGCTTAGGGCACAGAGTAATAAGATACGTACAGTGTCAACTTCCATAGGCGATAATGTTAATTTTGGTTACACGTTAAAACCAAAATCGGACCTAAGCAACAAGCCGGAACATTGCGAAGAGTTCGTGGAACACTTTCTATGATTTTGTAATTGCAATGGACAATATATCGATTCACCAAATATTAATATAGAATATTCATAATTAATTATTGCTGCTAGACAAAAAAGGGCACCATGAAAGTGCGTAAGAATAATGAAATATAAACATAAATAGAGATATCGAATAGCGATATCGAAATATCGATACTGAAATACTAAAAAATAATTTTATTCTGTAATTTATAATATCTATAATTTTTACAGTAGGTGGCGTATTGACTGCGCATGTCAAAAAGTTTATTGTTGTCGAAAGATGATATATTGTCCAGAGATATAGAAAAACAAGTAGTAGTAGTAACCGTGTGGTAACGTTAAAACAAGTTGTTTCCTTCTTCCCGTGTTCAAATCTCTCTGATTTTTTTTTTTTCCCCCACAATTTTTTTATATATTCTTATACTTTAATTTATGAAGTATATACTGGTAATTTTGTTGTTTTTTCACATATGTATTTTTAAATATATAATTATGATATATATTATATTATAATAACTGTTTCTAAATATTTTGAATGGTTTTAATATAATAGCTAAAATGCAGCGTAGGAGGAGATTAATATGAGTCATGTGTGTCCATTGCAATAAAGATTAATAAATAAAGAATTTTATTTACACACTGCTGAGTTCAAGTGAGTAGTAATAATAGGTTTCAGTACAGTAAGCTCAGTGCACCTGTTGCACTGTACTGAAACCCACCAGTGTGTATATAAAATTCTTTATTTATTAATGTTTATTGCAACTGGCACATGACTCATATTAATTTCCTTCTCACCTGCCAATGTCTGGCCATTATTTTAAATTATTACTTATTTGATCTTATTTAACTCCATAATTCTACATCTGGTCACTTGAACTAATGAACACTATTGTTTTCGGTTTCCATTTTAATGAATTTAACTCCTTTTGATTTTGGTTTTAATTTTTATTTAATTCTTTTCCTTTATTTATTTATTATTTTATATCTGCCATCCTATGAAATGAACTGTGCATCATTTGGCTGTTAACTACAGCCACTAATATATATATATATATATATATTTTTTTTTTTTTTTTTTTTTTTTGTAGTGTACTATACAAAAATACAAATAATCTGGAATGAATGAAAAATTTGGAAGACTTATTATGTGTGACTAAATTTTGACTGTTTTATTGCTGGGTTATTTTCTTTAACAAAAATAATTTAGCATTCTTTCATTTAGATCACTATTTATTTGAGTTAGCATTACAACAAAAAAAAAAAAAAAAAAAAAAAGACAAACATGACACTATAATTCAAAGTTCTTTTATTTATGAAGTTTCTCATTACATATGAAAGATATTAGAATTACATGTAGTCTTCTGTAAATTGAAATAATAACACTATCAAATGAACTGTCCTATAATATATAAAAAAAGCATGTTGATTCAAGTCATAAAATTAAAAGGAAGACTAAAGACTTATATGCACAGTCCAGACTAGCCTATCACCTGTCTCCCAACAATGTACAAGATCATGACCAGCTGCATAACCAAGAAGATATCTGACCACTTTAAGAGCAAGAACATAATGGCCGGACATAGTGTATGGTGTATAGTGTTAATTGTAATGCGGCTCTGAGAGTTTCCCCCAACTCCATGTCTAGCAATGTGATGAATACAAACTCTGTAAAGGCCGGATTAATGTAGGTTAGTGATTGTTCGTGTAGTGTTAGTGTGGGTTATGTTGGTTGTGTTGTTCATCCGGCCTTTTAGCCTAGGGGCCTGTGTTTTGACACAGAAACCTCTAGTTTACCATCAGCGCCACTAGGAGGCGTGCCGAGCAGTAGGGAGGATGAACCCTGAGGTAGCCAAGGCTACAGGCAGGGAAAGCCCACTAAAACAACAAAAAAAAGGAGTGAGTCACATAGGTTTTGGGCCTGTTCAACCCATTATACACCTCAATCAGATCACCTTGCAGGTGTCTAGTCTCCAGATGCTGCAATGTGCAGAACTTAAGCCCTTCTTGGTAAGAGCACCGCTTCATTCCCCTCACCAATCTTGTTGCCCTTCTCTGTACTTGCTCAAGCAACTCTATATCCTTCCTAAAATGAGGCCTCCAGACCTGTATGCAGTACTCAAGGTGTGGTCTAGCTATTGCCTTATACAAGGAGATAATCACCTCCTTATCCATGCTAGCAAAATTCCTGAATATCATTGACAATACTCCATGACCTGTCCTGGCAGCCCATCTGCACTGCTCAGAAAACTTCATATTGTTGTTGTTGTTGTTGTTGTTATGGAGGCTTAATGGCACATAAGCTGCTAAGGCTATAATGTGCCTATTCACTTATTATATTAAAACATGAAAACTTCATATCTGACTGCACAATGACTTCCAGGTCTTTTTCAGTTTCTACCACCTAAGTGTAGTACCACACAGCTGGTATGTTTCGCTGGGATTACTACTACCCCAAATGCAGTACTTTGCATTTTTTATGTTATACTTCAGTTTTCACTTCTCAGCCCGTCTGCTTAACTTTTCTAGATCCTGTTGCAGTAGCACACTGCCATTACTCATTCACAACCCTGCCAACCTTTGTATCTCTGTATACTTGGACATTAAGCCTGATATACCTTCATGAATATCATTGATAAATATAAAAAACAACAGTGGGCATAACACAGACCCCTGGGGGGGGCCCAACAAATAACATTAGTCCACAAAGAGCAGCATCCATTGAGTAACACTGTCTTCTCCCACTCAAAATCACCCTTTTATCCATAGTAGCAACTTGCCCTTAATACAATACCACTCCAATGTGTACAGTAGTCTTCCATGCACAACAGTGTTAAAAGCTTTCCTGAAATCCAAGTATATGATATCAAAATTATTTTTTGCATCCAGTTCTGTTGTGCCCACATTTTTTTAGCATAACTATTTTTAGTATAACTTTTTTACTTGTTTCAACACATGGCGACTAGAATAAAAAAAAAAAATCTTCAATTTTTCTTCAAGTGATCTCGAGTTTCAACTCTTCAAATATTTCGGTGAAATCCAAATTCTTTAGAAGAACCAAAAGTGTGGCTTCGTTTCGTTTCGAAGTCTATCTAGTCCATAGATAGGACGTCGTTTTGTCCTATCTATGCACTAGTTTGTGTCTTCAATTTTTTTTTGCCGTAGAGACACTCGGCAACTCCCAGGAGGTGAGACCTATATTGCTTCATCTGTTTTATGAGCTACCGGCCCTTTGATGTTTCCATAAAGTCTCAGTATGCCATGTTCTATTTCTCACATCTTGATTTGTCACAGAAATGGCGGCACCTGCGATCTACTTCCTACCATCTACTTCGTAATGTTGTTTTCTACATGCTTTTTTAGGACTTCGTTTCCTTCAAGATACGTTGGGTGAGTTGTTTTTGTGACTGCATATGTAATGTTGAACCCACGTTAAGGTATGAAATACGTAAAGAGAAAGATATATTATTAAAAAGTATTCTATCCACAAAACTATCGCCAATTTTCATCAGTTCGCCTCCTTTCATGTCAATAAAACTACCATAAAAAGAATATAGTATCTCTCATAACTACAGTAGCTACAGGATACCATATTAGAAAAGAAAAAGCTATCAAAATAAATTTATATTTTTGAATAAAATAATGAAAGTTTTTATTTATGTTTCATTGAGTTTTATCACTTTTTAAGCATGCCAAATTCTTTTATAAAGATTATATGTTAAAAGAAAAATAACATCCATCATTAATTTTAAACATATCAATTCATATGAACTACATGAATTTCCAGGCGCGTAATTCCGTCATTTTGAGAATTGGGAGAAAGAAACCACACTTGCATTCACCACTAAGTTAAGAATTTTTAAATAATAAATCAGGATCTTTAAAATTTTACACAGTATATCAAGAGGCATTACTAAGCGCTATCATTATGGAAACCAGTCATTTCTAAAATTTACGAGGAAATGAGGAAATTATATTGTAATTTGTAATATATGACTAGTAAGTAAGAATACCATTGAGTTATCTTTTTGAATCTTTTTTCCAGATACGTTTCCCAAGTTGGCTGTCATTCTCACAAAATAAAAACTGTTTATCCAAACGACAGATTTAATAATTTAATGCAAAGATGAATTCATTATTAGTATATTTAAGGTCTTTAATTCATTTAACAAAATATACTTATCTTAATTTTAAATAATTAATCGAAATTCCCAAGAAGCATTGAAGTTACATAATAATATTCTAAAACTCAAGATAAATGTAGTTATTTCAACTACATTTATTTTGATAATAAGTAACATTTCAACTAATTTTAAACTTTTTATTTTTTAAATTCCTCCTGTGGTACGACTTATGGATTTTAATGAGCTGAATCCTAATTTGAATTCCGATATTACCTAGTACCCACAGATTTAGAGAAGAATATAGGTTGAATACTGCTTAACGAAATTTTGAATGAAATTTTAACAAGTATTATATAAACGGCGTAAAAATATCATTTTTTCGTTTATATAGAAATCAGGAGCTTCTCCAATCAATGTCCAACAATTTTCTGCTATTATACTTGGGGCTCTAGTTCCTTGGTAACATTTTTCCAAGGTAGCAATATCTTGTTGAAAAGCGTTCGCCTTGTTCATCCCTAACATATGTGGACTACAGAACTTGATAACCAGGCACCTCAGAGGTGAACTGATTTAGGTTTATATGGCACTGAGAGAAACCACACTTTTGGTTTAAAATGAATGAAAACGGAATTTTCACTGTTATAGAGATTTCCAGAACTCAAGAGCATAAATTCAAATTACAGGGGAAGAGGTTTAGACTAGATTGTAGGAAGTTTTCTTTTAGCCAGCGAGTCATTGATTGCCTTCACAGGTAGTTGAGGCTGACATTTGAAATAAATTCAAAGGTCAACTGGATAATAGTGTTCACATTGTGTCCAAATATCAAAGGAGTCACTGTTGGGAACGAAAATGGAAATAACGAAGCATTAATATGAACCTTGCGCTCGGTGAAAAGGCTACTGTGTTATGCCTAGCTAACTGTCAAGAATATGGTAAATAAATATTGATTTCTTGACTTTGTTTCTAATTCTACATATTTACCTGAAAGATATGCACCTTCTAGGCAATAATCGAGAAAGCCGAAGGTAAGAAACTAATTCCAGAGCAGTCAATCTGAGAAAGTTAGTACTTTTACCGGAAATCAGGCTATGGTAGTATGAGACAAAACATCTTTAGTATTTACAAAACTGCATATGAAGAGCTGATCTTGGTATATATGTGTAAGTGATTTTCTTGTAATGACAGGATAAATTTTAACATTTAGAATTACATTAGATGAATAATTAAAACCAGTGAAATTACTAGAGATTAAAATAAAATATAAACTGGCTCGAATTAACTCCCATCGAATCCGAATTGTGTTACGTCAGAAAATTATTCCAGTAAAAAGTAATGTATATTAATTATCATTATAATGATTATTAATATACATATATTAATATAAATTAATATATTATATTACATCAATGTACATATATTAATGTAATATAAATATAAATTAATAAAATTATATATTAATTATCATTATAATGATAATTAATATATATTTTTAATTTATATTTATATTATAATATATTTTGGGTAATACTGTATAATATCAGATATTTTCTGGTAGCCATAACAGAAGCAATGTAGGAAATGACGCCATGAAAAGAAGCAGCTACACTTCCCATTACGCATTTTTCCCCCCAATATTACTATTAAAGACATTAATAATAGCTATATAATATAATATGTGACAGTTTCAACCCTTGTCGTATAAATATAATTCATAGAGCTCTTTTTCTTGTGATTATTTTTTGTTGCAACGTAATATAGCGTTGAAGCTGACAAGCTGATATTATTTTGAATACAGAAAATTTGCATAATATCATCATCTCGATATTTAAAGTGTAGAAATGTAAGTGGTTAGCGAAAAGTCTATGATGTCCTTCCGTAAAATACTGAAAATATTAAATTATTTATTGGATGTATTATTTATCTATTAAGTTATTTATTAAATATCAACTAAATTATTATAAAAAAGTGATATACGACGTTATTCAGTTGGCTGGGAAAGGGTGCAAAGGGTAACTTCCCACACAGACCTAGGCCTCACCTGGGATGTTGGACTCACCTTGCAGCCTCACTTTGTCAGGATGAGACAGAAGGCTTACGCGGCACTTTGGGCAGTGCGTCAGGAGCTCGTTGATGTGCATCAGCCAGCGCTGCTTTGTCGGTACATCCTGAGGTGCATTACCCCTGTCCCTCTCTACGCATCTAAAATTTGGTCATCTGCTCCTGCCTCCCACCTAAAAAAGTACCTCAGTCTGGAATATTGGTTGCTCAGATGGATGAACAGGTGGTGAGTCATCCTTTTACTATCTCCAGATCCATCCTCCAAGCTAACCTAGGGACCACTCCCTGGAGACTTCTCATTACCACAAGAAACGTACTCGTGCTGGCTCGGCTTATCACAGGCCGAATAGTTGCTCCATCTGTATGCCCGTTAATCTCTGTCCCAAAGAATACAAGAGGTGAACGCCACGACTCCTGCCACCCTCTGCGGCTTACACTTACAAACATCGATTCCCTTAGGGGAATGATTCCGGCCAACTGCCTCCAAATCTATAATAAACTAGGCATCAACCTTGATAAGTTCTGTGAGGACAAGCTCTACAGAAAAGAATGCCTCAAGAACTGTTACCAACTATTGAACCTGTGACGACCGCCTACCCCTGGACTTTTTTGCCTGCTGCATTTTTATTTTTATTTTTTTTCTATTTATTTGTTTATTTTTTATATTTATTTAAATTCAGATGTCTATTGCTATAAACTTTGTTTTATTTGAAGCGTATGTAAGTTCAATTATGTAAATATCTCAAGTCGAGCACGCATGTACTCCTGTACACTGCTTCCTCGCACCTCAGTATGTAAATCTCTCACCCTCCTGGCACACTGCCGTCCCAGGGTGACCCACAGTGTCTTGTGGTTAATAAACGGATAATAATAATAATAATTCAAGGTTTGCGTGCATTTGTTACTACAACTTGTTAATACTCGTTCCACAATAAATATCAAATCGAACAAAAATAAAGTCTCATTTCAGAGGTTTTCTTTTAAAATCTTCTGGGCTTGTTAATGCTAGTATTGCACTTATGGACTCCTTTATGTATATTTATAAATGACATTGGCAAAAAAGGACTGTTAACGTGAAACAAGCTGGTGTAATGACATGTTTCCTTATACCCCATGATTAATGCTTCGATGCGTATGGGGTTTAATGAAATGGTTTATTTTGGTGCTTCCTTTAGAAAGTGATGGGTACTCTTTGTTTGTTTGTCGTAGGGTTTTAGGTGCATCAGCAACTTAGGCCATATTGCGCCATATATATATATATATATATATATATATATATATATATAATATGTCAGCAAATTTCGTATGTTCTGTGGTCGGTTTGCTGTTTTATGGAGTTCTCTTTCTGCATGCCTTTTCTACAAATACTTCCATGGGCACTATTCTTTCTCTCTCTCTCTCTCTCTCTCTCTCCTTTTGATTAACCTTTTGGAATATGTCATAAAATGTATTTCATAATTATTGGAAAAATTTTACTGGGCAATATAGTTATAATGCCCATTTCACAGTAGCCACGTGATAAAGTCTCTTCTCATAACTAGGGATTACAACGGTATATCGATATTTTCATTCGATACTAATGTTGGAATTTTTATATCTGTAGTTTATAGAATTTTTGCACCACAGAACGTACTCTGAACCACAAGACGTAAACCAACCTTTACCATAACTAAATAAAATTTTATTGAGATATTAGTACCGTGTTTAATGTATGTGCATTTTCCCACAATTTTTACATGTATGCGTTTAATGGCACTAGAACATAACAAAAATGCTAATATTAAAGAAAATTCCCTCACAGAAGTTCGAGTGACAGGATTTTCTCGAATGGACTTTACCAGATTTTTTCTAAACTTCTGAAGTTGTTAGAATACTGAATTTCGAAATTAAGGAGTTCAAGCGTAATTGCAATGGTGCATTGTGGAACTGCTTCAGTTCCACAATGCACCATTGCAATTACGTACAATAAATTAATTCCAACTAACTCAAAAAAATTGCATAATTTCAATTCAAGAGTTTATAAACGATTTCAATCCAAAAATTTTTTTTACTAATAGCTGATAGTTTTTGTTCCATAAATTCATTATAAAGGTCCTCTGGCTTGTGCAAATTTTTCGAAGTTAGAAATAGCTGATAAGTTGCCCGATGATTTCACTCATTTAATATGAGATCAGCAAACATCAATTATGGGCTAATAACAAGCAGTCAGATCATATTAGAAGAAGAAGAAGAAGAAATTAACTTTCACAAAACTGATCATCATCATCATCATCATCATCAGCCATTCTCAATCCACTGCAGGATGAAGGCCTCTCCAGCAACTTTCCAGTT
Source organism: Mastigoproctus giganteus (assembly GCF_048544385.1). Taxonomy (NCBI): domain Eukaryota; kingdom Metazoa; phylum Arthropoda; class Arachnida; order Uropygi; family Thelyphonidae; genus Mastigoproctus; species Mastigoproctus giganteus. The sequence continues at coordinate 40,129,411 of NC_143583.1, forward strand.
CCTTCTGTTTTGAGCACTGGCCATCCATTTACTACTCAAAAACTCATGAATTTCATCTATCCATCTCCGCCTTTGTCTTCCAGGTTTTCTTCTAGCTCCTCTTGGGTACCATTCTGTTATTTTCTTAGTCCATCTGTCATCATGTCTTCGAGCTATGTGTCCTGCCCAGGACCATTTTAGTTCTTTAGTTTTGATAAGAATGTCCTTTACTTGCGTTTGCTGCCTAATCCATGTGTTTCTCTTCTTATCTAACAGTCTGATTCCCAATATAATTCGTTCCATTCTTCGCTGTGTAGTTCTTAGCTTCTCTTCCATTCTTTTGGTGAGTGCCCAAGTTTCACTTCCATAAGTCATGGTGGGGAGTATACATTGGTTCATTATTTTACGTTTCAGACAAACTGGGATATTGCTCTTCAGTATGTGACTATATTTCCTAAATGCTATCCATCCAAAATTTATTCTTCTCTTGACTTCCAGCCATTTATCATTATTACAGCTAATAACTTGTCCCAGATAAGTATATGACTCCACCTTTTCAATTACTGCTCCTTCAATCATTATTTCCCTTTCCGTGGCATACTTGTTCATCATTACTTTTGTTTTAGCCATATTCATCTTTAGTCCAAAATCCTTACTAACTGTGCATAACTGATTAAGATTTTCCTCTAATTCTTTGGGATCGTGGCTTATAACCACAATGTCATCTGCAAATCGTAAATGGTTTAGGTATTCTCCGTTCACGTTGACTCCTTTCTGTGACCAGTCTAATCTGAAAGCTTCCTCAAGGGCAGCAGTAAACAGCTTCGGAGATATTGTGTCTCCTTGTCGAACTCCTTTCTCGATTTTAAATTTCCTACTGTCTTTGTCTAGTCTAATAAAGGATGTAGCACTCTCATATATTTTCTTCAAAATCATAATATACGGAGTATCTATGCCTTGTCTTTCCAGTGCCCGAAACATTGCCTTATGCTGTATGGAGTCAAATGCCTTTTTCATAATCCACAAATGCCAGGCATAATGGTGTTTTATATTCATTTGCTTTCTCCATTAGCTGTGATATTACGTGAAGGTGATCCATAGTTGAGAATCCTGTCCTAAAGCCAGCTTGCTCTTTCGGTTGATTCTCATCAAGTATTCTTTCTAATCTGTTAGTAATGACCCTTGTGAACAACTTGTAGATATGGGATAACAAGCTAATTGGTCTATAATTTCCAATTTCTGATTTATCTCCTTTCTTATGCAGCAAAACTATGATTGCATTATTCCACTGCTTAGGCATCACACCTTTTCTAATGCACTTTGTGAAGAGCCTTGCCAGTTTTTGTGTTATGTCTCTTCCTCCCAATTTTAACAACTCTACAGTAACTTCATCTTCCCCCGGGGCTTTCCGATTCTTCATTTTCTTCAATGCATGTTCTACCTCATCAGGAAGAATATTGGGTATGTCGTATGTGTTGCTACTTTGCAATCCATGTTCCCCACTGCTGGTATCATTCCCTCGCTCCTTGTATAATTCTCTGTAGTAGTCTTCTGCTATTTGAATTATGCCTTATCTGCTGTTTATAAGTACACCATCGCTATTCTTCAGTTTCAGTATCATTTGTCTTTCTGTATTACTGCTCATGGCTGCTGATTTAAATCCTTTGTTTTCCCTTAATGCTTGTTCTACTTTTCTTGTGTTAAATCTTCTTATGTCCTCTCTGAGTCTCGTTCTAATGGCTTTGCATAACTCAGTATACTCAATTTTCTCCCTGTCAGTGTTTTTCTTGATCTTCATTTGTCGTCTTTGGTTCATCATGACAAGTGTTTCTTGACTAATTTTTTCTTCTTTGGATTTCTGTTTCCCTATAGGTTTCTTGGGCTTTATCACTTTCAGAAAGTTGTAATATTCCTCGTCGATATCTTGGTCCTGAGCAGTCTGCAGAAGCTCAAACTTGTTCTTAAGTTCCAGTACATACTGCTTTTTCTCCTCCTCTGTTATTTCAAAGACCTTTGTATTATTTACTCGAGTCAGTTTTTTCCTTTCCTTTCCTACATCTATATCAAGTGTACATCTTACCATTCTGTGATCACTTCCAACATTTACCTTATTCAGGACGGTAACATCATTCACAATATATCTTCTGTTAGTGAGGATGAAGTCGATTTCATTAGTTGTTAATCCATTTGGACTCTTCCATGTCCACTTTCTGTTCACCCTTTTCTTGAAAAAAGTGTTCATTACTGACAGTCCTTGAGATTCTGCAAATTCCACAAGTCTTTCACCTCTTTTATTTCTTTCACCAATTCCAAAATTTCCTATAGTTCCTCTTTCTGCGCTGTTTTGCCTTTTTCCAACCTTAGCATTGAAGTCCCCCATAATAATAGTGTAGTTTCTGCTCATCTAGAAGACTCTCAATTTCAGTGTACATTTCTTCAACCTCTTCATCATCATGGCTCGATGTTGGTGCATAAATCATTATAATCTTTAGCTTGTACCTCTTAGAAATCTTGAATATTAGTCTTGACACCCTTGGTGATGTACTTTTGAATTCCAAAATGTTGTTTTTAAAATCTTTATGGACCAGAAACCCAACTCCACCTTCACTCCTTTCACTGTTTCCATTGGTGTACAGCAGATTTCCACTTGATAAACTTATAAGTGATTCATTTCTTCTTGTTTCAGCCAAACCGATGATATTCCAATTCACATTTTCTAATTCCTTTTCCAGCTCTAATATCCTGTCTTCACCGATGAGTGATCGTACGTTATAACATGCCAAGTTCAATTTCCAAGTTCAAGATCAAAACTGATCACACTTGTGCAAATATTGTAGAATAGAATTCTGGGCGAAAGAAAATAATCTATCCTAATCTGTAGAAAGTGGCTGATCGGTACAAAAAGATCTTTGCAATCTCATTTCCATGAGAACTATTATTCTCAGAGATGGCAGCTACTGCAAATAAGGCTCCAAATAGATTTATTGGTCAAAATTGACATTTATTGTTGTTGGTTGTTTATTTTGGAGCATTAGCAACTAAGGCCATATTGCTCAGGGATATGCGGTGGTCATTCGCTGACCTTTCCGCATAATCCGTATTTGGTGGTGACGGGCTCGAACCCCGGTCTAATCAAGGGGTGCTACGCACTGCTGCTCCTTCCCACCTGGCTACGGAGGCGCCTTTGACATGTATAAATTCATTGCCAGAGGAATACCAGTTTTGATTAATTTAATGTTTTAATTGGTTAATTTGGCATTTGTGGGAATTTCTTCTTTTTTTTTTTTTTTACATCAACATACAGTAATGTCTGAATACTGATTTAATTCGAAATAATAAATATTAATAATTATAATGATTAAATATAATTAAATAATTATATTTAATTATTATAATTATATAATTATTTAATAAATATTTTTTTCAGTTTAACTTATACAGCATAATAAATAAAGAAATGTTTAAGTAGATACATATATTAGTATTAGTAGTGACAAATTATGCAAGAAAGCAAGCTTATACAACATAAGCCAAAGGGAAAAAAATTCCCATATTACCTGTCCATCCCCTCTGATCCTTTGTCTAGGATCAGAGGGGATGGACTAACCAGGGGATGGATTCAAACTAACCATTTCCACAACAAGATGGAAGTTTATTCAAACAATTAACTACCCACTAGCTGAAAGCAAATTTCCGCATGTCTCTTCTGCAGGCCTTCCTCAATTTAAATTTATGTTTCCTCATGTGTGTTGGATGGGAGGGTAAGGATGCCATCAACTTTTAGCTTACTCGATCTATTCAAAACCGCACTTAAACCCCTGATTCGGATCTCCTCTCAGATGCATAATAATTTCCAGACGCTTCAATTTGCAGAGCTGGTCTTTCATGTGTGTTGGATATTCTTGGTAAGAATGTCCTTTTGTTCCCTTCACTAATCTCGTTGCTCTTCTCTACAATCGTTCAAACAGAATGACATCCTACCTAAAATGAGGCTTCGATACCTGTATGCAGTATTCAAGGTGTGGTCTAATTATTGTCTTATACAACGGTAAGATCACCTAATTCCTGCTAGCAAAATTCCTGTATATCAATGACCATGAGCTGTTGTAGCAGCCTGCCTGCACTGGTCAGAGAACTTCATATCTGACAGCACAATTACTCCAAGGTCTTTTTCGTTCACCAACACCCTCAGTGTTGTACCACACAGTTGGTATGTTATTCTTGCATTGTGCTACCCATATGCAGTACCTTTCATTTGTCAATTTTAAAGTTCAGTTGTCACGTTCAGCCAATCTGCCTAATTTTCTAGACCTTGTTGCAGTAGTACATCCTGATTACTACCTTAACCACTCTGCCAACCTTTAATTATACAGCATAATGAATAAATAAATAAATAAATATTTAAGTGTATCGATATATTGGGTGCGATAATATACTGCAGATACGTATAATATTTGTCGATATATTGCTAGTTTTGATATGTGGTTGTCAATATACAGTATATCGCTATTATCCATATGTGGATATATTTTATGTTCATATAGCTATATATATTTTATTTTGCCATTCCCGCTGATAATCACTTGTGTCCTTGAAAAGAAATGAGCAAAGAAATCTTCAGCGTTCCATTTAACAGAATTTGACGCGTTTTCAAAGAACAAAGGGGTACGGATGTTCTCGTCTCTTTAAGTAATGGATTTTAGAAATCCTTGAAATACCCAAAGGCTGGTGAACAATCAGCGACAGTTTTGCTGACTACTAATTTTGATTAATCTCGCCTTCCAGGTATTCTTGCTTTGGACCTCACTATACTACGAAAGTCCGGACATGTCTGCTGTGCAAAACGTGTCAGGAACAAAATGATCAGCATTCTTTAGTCTCACCAAGGGCGTTACAAAAGCATTTAAATGGCAAAGAGATACTTTAGCACGATTTCCGGTTAAAATACATTAACTAATCTGTGCAAGGAATTCAATTAAAAGTTATGGGGTCTATCTCAGCTGAAATTTCTGAATTTGATATTGAAAATGTACTAATCTAAATACTGGAAAATCTAAATTTAAATTTTGTCCATACAACTGTTTTTATTTTATTATATATATATATAATAAAATAATCTTGCAGTATCTTGGTACATGATCGGGTGTAGTCCCCTGATGAATTACCTGATCGATGTACCAATTGTTATTTTCATTATTTTCATTTCTATTTATTACTACTTTTTAATATGCATTAATTACCACTTTTTTTTCTAGTTTTTGTAAATATGATTTGGCTTATCAATTCAGCCAATTTTTCCACTTAATTCACTAGGATCTTAACATTCTTTTCTTCTCATATCTTCCATTAGGCATGGCACGTTGTTGTTAATAACTTTCCCATCTTACTATGTCCTTTATCATTTATTTCTATGTTTTATTTTATAGTTGTATCCTGTTCTGTAGCCTTGCGCGTCCAGGTACATCTATTCTCTATTTTCTTTTTCTTTTCCTTTCTTTACCTTTTTCTTCTCCTTTCTTTACCTTTTTCACCTGTTTTATATACTATATATATATATATATATATATAATAAAATGACCTATGACCTATTATATATATATATATATATATATATAATTAAGTGACCTATGTAAACGCAGGCAAATAATTGCATAGTGATATTTATTTCACCTTGAGAATGCAGCGTAGGGGAGGTAGCCAATGGGAGAAGAGGGATGCGGGTCACTTGGTACAAGTAGGCAGTGGCAATGACGTCACTACAAATGCACAGGTAAATAATTACGTAGATATCTATCATAGTAGCATAGTAGTATAGTGTTTTGGTAAGGCACCACCTGTGGTTCCCCATGTCTGCACCAACAGTACTCTTGTGATGAACATAGAACCTCTGTAAAAGCCAGAAAAGTGATGTGTGTTGTATGTGTAGTTTAGTGTTGGATTCTGTTGTTTGTTCTGGCTTCTTGGCTGCAGGCCCCTAGTGGGACTCCACGTTGTTTGCCACCACCACTGGGAGGTGAGCCAGGCTGTCCACAGTACTCTGGCTGCTCTCCATCAGGGGTCGCCTGAGCTTCCTGACGGAGAACAAAAGAAAAAAAAGAAGCATGAGTGAGGGAGATAGCTGAAGAATGGGGAGGAAGAACATCAGTGCGTTTCGACAGGTGTGTCTTTTACGTAGAAAAGATTTGACTTACTCCGTCATACCTCTACATTTTACATAGAAAAGCGTGCGCAGGGTTTGGCGAGCAGGGGGCGAACTCCCCCTAGTTATTGTTATAAATTTTTTTTCTCCTCTATGAGATTTTTTCTGCCCCGTGATGAGTACTGGTACCAAGTGAATGGGGTAGTTGGTTGTGTCCGGTTACTATTATTATTATTGTTGCTGTTGGTGGAGGAACTCTCTTACTATCCTTAAAGGCCGTGGCTTTCTGGAGTTCCATGTAAATGTTCTCTGGGAGACTTATTGTTGCTAGGTTCTTATGGAGGCTCTTTTGCACCATGCCGGTGGTTGACACGATAATAGGGATGATCATTACTTGTTCTATATGCCACATATCTTTGACTTCCTGTCTGAAGTCTGAGTACCTTCTGATATTTTCCTTGCATGTTTTCTGAAGGTTGCTGGCGTTGGGCACTGCTATGTCGATCAAGTAGGTAGCCATTTCCTTCTAGTCAGTGAGGGTTATGTCTGGTGTGTTGTGCGGGATCGTCTTGTCCGTTATGATGTCTGCGCGGTAGCACAGTGGTATCGTCACCGTCCACCCCACACTCGGTGGAAAAGGCCCGAGTTCGAATCCCGTCGATGAACCAAGGTACTTTAATGGGCTTTTTTCACTCTGTGGCTGAGTTAGTCGGTCTCAGGCGTGGACAGCAAGGTTTTTCCCCCAGAAACTGGAGTTTTTTTTTTTAATCCAGCAAAACAGGCAAATCGACCAGAGAACACACGCAATTTACAGACACAAATACGGGTTTATGTAATCAATTACAGGTAACCCTAATATAATAATTTGATTTTTTTTTTTTTTTTTGTCCGTTATGATGGTACGGTCCCAGTATAATCTGTGAGTAGATGGCCACATTACAATGATGGCCGTATTACAAGTAATAATACTTGTAATACGGAAACTTTCTTTGATCAGCTGGTATTTTTGCGTTAGCTTCTGATGTATTATCGTGTTTGTGAGTGTAGTCCGTCTGGGTGATCACACTGCATCCTGCGGTGATGTGCTGGATTGTTTCTGTGGGCAGGTGGCATCGCCAACATATCACCTGTTAGTCCTAGGTCTTTGACGATGTATTTCTTGTAGTTCCTGGTGTTGATTACCTGGTCTTGGATGGCGAGCATGAATCCTTCAGTCTCGAGGAAGGCCTTCCTGACAATATACACGGAGCAACATGGCCTTAGTCGCAAATGCTCCTAAAACCCAGTAACAACAACAACAACAACAACAACAACAAGAAAGAGCCTTCAGTTCGTGAGCCAACCGTTGAAAGTGCCCTTATCTATGTAGCCTTGATGGAGGTCATCGTAGTGTATGCCCTGGAGCGCCTTCTTCTCCCGTCTTTCTGTCTTTGTTTCTTCTGTCTGTGTGAGTGTTGTGTGCCGTTTGTCTATCTTTCTTATGTCTTGGTAGTTGGTGCTGTGTTTTCCTGGAAGTAATCCCACAGGTTCTTCTTCTTATTATTATTATTATTATTATTATTATTATTATTATTATTATTATTGGTTCTGAGAAAGAAAGACAGTTCCCGATTTATTTGATTTCTAATAGCTTAAATGCATATTTCATAATTTTGAAAATTAAAGCTTCAAATGACCCCAGGGCTACACCACCCTTCCAAAATATTAAATAATCAGACATCCTGATTATGTTGTCGCCTCCTGCTGTTAATAGAATAGCCCGGCACTTAATAATGCATGGAAATGACTTTACCTATAAATAGATTTTATAGCCTCTGTAGTCATTAACGCTTTATTATGTGAAAGGCAGGGGAAATCAACCAACTCACGAGAAGCATGACTATTGGCATCAGTGCATTCGTAGTATCCTTAAAGACAACAGCGGAGGTGACACATGTATCGGTACAAATTGTGCCATAGGTTTGCGAGTAGTGGGCGATCGACTGGAAATCCCATAGCAAAAAGCATGTGACTGGCCCGAAGAATCCAGGACTTATTACTTTCCTGTGATGTAATCAAAAATCGATTTCTATAATCAGCTGAAAGTCTCATAATAGCCAAAACTCCTCTTTTATATAATGTCGACAAAGTTTAAAATTTAGAAGTATTGCATAGTTTTGTATTCCTGTTTACCGTATAAATCAAAAACGTGTGCAATAATTGATTTTAAAAAAAAATGTATTAAAAAAAGTATGATGTTATCGGGACTATCTGTGCAACGTTTTCACAACGGCAAACATGATTCCTGTCACCACCACTTAAGGAAGGTTTGATTCTGCCTAAACAAACTGGCTGTTTATTACATTTTTCGAAATTTTTTTCTGGGCAGTGAATAAATAACTGAGAGTTACTAATTATTACGCTTAACTAACCACATATGCACCCACTTTTCTATTATTGTGTAGGTCAAGTCATTTCTTTCCCCATCAGTCGAACATATACATTGTGAAGCCTATACCCAAAATTCAATCTCCTACCGGCCAATTAAGCACTACCGGCCAATCTCCAATGCCTCAAGTCTTCTAAAAATCCTTGATAAGGTACTCCTCCCCATTCTAAAACAACTTCTTCCACATCAGCCTCCTCAAATCCATTACTCCCTTCCTCATAAATCGACTATTACTAACCTGTTAACCACCACCAGCTCTATCCTCTCTGCGTTTGAATCTCAAGCAGAGCTTGCAGCACTTATGTATATCTTGGAGCAGCGATCGACTCTATAAACGTTCCTGCAATGCTGAAGCTACTTTCAGACAAGATCAAGGGAGACACTCTACAGTTCCTTACGTCTCTCCTTCAAAATAAAGAAATCCAGCTTACTGTCCATGGGCACATATACAAGCGAAATATCTCTTTAGGAAATTGAAATTTGAAAACTACCTCAACCAGTTCGGATTAAAATTAAACCCAGAAAAATCTCAATTTATGATATTCTCCTTAAAGAAAATGCTTTCTTATATTCAGCCAATTCTGTGTAATTCTCCTATTCCCATCGTCAATAAAAATACAGATCTTCGGGGTTGTTTTTGATCCTAAACTCTGCTTCAGTTACCACATAGACAAGCACCCTGGCAGCTCGACTCCGATGAATTACCAAACAGCATTTGCATTATATTAATGAAGTCACAATTACTAGAAAATATATAAAAACCACAGTATACTCTCTGCTTTTATATGCAGCAGAGGTTGGGCATCTGCTGCCCCTACTACTATCAGGCGACTTTTTTCTGCTGAGTTTCGGCTCTTAAAATGGGCCATAAACAAACTTCCTCCACCGCTAAGGACAACTGTAATGGCCAGTTTAATTCAAATACACAGGCTCTCCATGCTGATTAGGGTGAAGCGGCTTACCACAACTATCAAAATGATGGTTGGCGAGATTCCACACCGTCATTCAGGGACCTGTGCTCATAGAGAGTCCCTCAGAGCGACTCCAACTCTGTGCCCACATCTCAGTCGTCTCCACCTATCCGATAGATTCCTGCCCTTTCAGCTACTTTCATGTGCCCAGTCCTTCGATGCTGACCTTAATAAGCTCGCTTGTGACAGGGAATACAAACACCTCATCCTTTAATTTTACTTCCCTGTCCCTGATCCTTCTCCTCGAAGCTCATCTTAATGCAGCAAGTCATCTGATATGAAGATGATATACTAACTTTTCAGTGTAACAGTGAGTAATGATGAACTAACTATTTCTGTTTAGCGCAAAGAAAGTTGTCTGTGTTATATTACTATATGAAATTGTTTGTTTCGACCAATATCTTCTTTATATATTGTAGTGTAAATAACTGTATTATACACTGGTATGCAAAACTTAAGGACCAACACTATTTCTAAAGGTTACAACCAAAAATCTTTACTTAAGGTACTCTTTACTGATGAGAGTAGATTCACTCTCAGCAGCGATTCTGAACGTCAGCTAATCTGGCGAGAGGTTGGCACACGGCATTACCCCGCAAACATCACTGAAAGGGATCGATATAGCTGTCGAGGTGTTCTCGTCTGGGGAGGCGTTACCTTGGATAGACGTACACAACTCCAGATACTGGAAGGCGGTACTATAACCGGTGCACGCTACTGTACTGAGGTAATCCTTCCCCATGTCCGTCTGTTCAAGGTGCCATTGGCCCCGAGTTCGTGTTTATGGATGACAACACCACACCTCATCACACTGCAGCTGTGATATGCTTTTGGAAAGTGAGGACATTATTCATATGGATTGGCCTGCCCATTCCACCGTCCGATCTAAATTCCATCGAACACATACGGGACGCTCTGGGGAAACGCCTAGCGGCACGTCCACACCCACCAGAAAATGTTCACCAGCTGAAGATGGCGCTGACAGAGGAATGGACGATGTTACCGCAAGAACATATCAACAACATTATTCTGAGTATGGACAGGCGGTGCAAAGCCTACATCTATATTAGGGGTGGCCATAACTCCTACTGAGGACCACCTCTTCCCTTTGTTCCACCTTTGGCAGTGATGCATCTGTATCATGGCAGCCAGTGCTATGTTGCCATTTTTGAATAAAGTCCCTCTGTACCTTTTTGTTTCCGTTGTTGTGTCGGTGTTGTTTCCCTCATCATTTCTGTACCTCACGAGATTCCTTTGGTATTCTTTTCCCATATCCAGGTCACTCCTATGAGAAGCTACAGGTGAAAACCTGACTGGTCCTTAAATTTTACACACCAGTGTACTTTGATTTTTGAGCTGTACTTCCACATATGTATTTTCTTATGTTCACTATATCAATGTTCTCTATTTATTATTATGTTGTTTTATTACTGTTAACCCCTGGCCTGGTTGCCGTGAAGGGAATATTGCAATGTATCCAATTGTATTAGTATCATTATTATCGCAATAATGATTTCTAAGAAAAGCTTCCTGATGCGTAGACCTATCATTTGCAGGGCACATTACTAAATACATTTTGAAAAGGCAGTATTTGTATAGAAAAAAAAAAAAAAAACGAGAAATCAAAGGAATTTTATATATATTAACAATGTTAATGTGCTCAGTGCTTCTGCTCATCCTATTAACTGTTCAACTGAGCACGGTCGTGAACAGTTAAACAACACGGTTGTTTTCCAACCGTGTTGTTCAACTGTACACCATTTTTTGGTGTAAAGTTGAACACATCAGGTATTACTACACGAAATTTTATGATTGTGAATTTTTTTAATGTCATGATTATGAAAAAAAAAAGTAAAAGTACTTTAACTTTGTAACTACAGTATTGACAGTGAAATGACAGAAATGAATAGATAAAATGAAGGATTTGAAGTATATGTTTAACCTGTCGTTTTAATATTCATCTTGAGACAACCTGTCAGAGAGGTTTAGAGACTTATGGGATTTGTCAAGCAAAAAGCGTCCGATTTTAAAATCAATTATTAATAAAACTTCACCAACATATAGTTTTCTTTGTCTGTAATTATGCTGACATTATTTTGATGTCTCATTTTTCAATTAATCAATTTAAATCATGCAGAACTTGATAAGGTCTTATACTTTAGAAATGGCATTTAATAACACAATGCGCATTACAGTTTTCTTTTTAATTCGAAAGAAAAATAACAAAAATATTCAGTTAATTGGAAATTCTCTCACCTAATACTTTAAAAATGTTACTGACTTTAATAAGAAGTGACGTCTGACAGTAAAAACAAATAAGAAAATGAATGTATTGGCATAACGTGCACTCAGTACAAAATATATTGGCAACATCACCCTAGTAAGCTATTGTGGAGGAAATCCGTTGGTCTCGAGCAAGTATTGAAAGTTGTATGACGCCATACACCCATTGCTCGAGATTTACTTGCGTACGAAGAGAAAATGATTCCCTAGTTTTAACGAAAAAAACTTAAGTTCTTTTCCACAAGCTGGAGTGCATTCCCTTTCACTTTCGATGACATGGATTAAAAGTTGTTTTTTAATCTTATTATTAATGATCGGAAAGACAATAACACGAAAAGTATTACCTCCAACTTATGATATTTTTTCCTGTCATTTCAGTTATCCTTTCTCTTGAAATTGTGTCATAAGTTAAATTTCATACTGTGGTCCGTGACTCGTTTGAACACGGCTGCTTCAATTTTAGAAATAGAGGCTTTTACCTTTTCTTTATAACTTGTTTTCCGAGATCTCCTAGTTAGGTTTTTTTTTTTTAGAGGATTCTAATTCTTATAATCCTCTCAATCGATACTTATAATGTTCCATCTTTTCTTTTATTATCCTCAATGGTATCTCACCAACGGTATCATCATATACATCTGGAGTGACAAAATCAATTAGCTGCTCTCTGGAAAGAGAAAAGGAAAGTATTTTGTGAATCTACCGCGAACTGTTATGACTAGTCTTGTGGTATCTAATAAACAATTAAGTGCGTTGTTCCGAGGGGATGTGTTGATCCGATTATTCTACGGATTTGCACAGATTCGGCGCTCTAAGCTCAGGCCCGTATGCCCTTTGTTTATCCTTATTAAGCAATACACTATGTAACAAATATAAAGACATTGCAGATATCTAAAAAAAAAAAAAAAATTATTAATGACCTTGGAAAACCACTTCCATTATTTTAGAAAGAGTAGAAGGAAGTGCAATGGGACGATTGGATGAGAGGGATTTTTCACCATTTTTAGGAACACTGAATTCAATGCTTTCTGTAGTCTTTCGTCAAAAGGATGTCAGAAGAATTCTGAACAATCTTGATACTAAGAAATCGTCAGATTCTGATGGTATTTCTCCACTTGTTCTCAAAACCTCTGCTCCTGAACTTACTCCTCTTGTTTCCTTTTCTCACTTTCTTATTCCAAAGGTGTTTTCCTTCGGTTTAGAAACTTGCTCATGTCCAGCCAGTTCCTAAAAATGGTGAAAAATCCCTCCCATCCAATTATCATCCGATTTCTCTTACTTCTACTCTTTCTAAAATAATGGAGAAATCAATTAATCGCCAACTCTTAAAACTATCTGGAAACCGTCCATCTGTTAAACGATCGCCATTACGTATTCCGTCAGTGTCGACCACCAGTGATATGGACAAAAATCAATGGAAAAGTTTGGTGAAACTCAAGCAATTGCACTTCACATTTCAGGGGCTTTTGATTTTGTTTGGCATAAAGGTCTTCTAAATAAGGTTCCATCTTATAGTTTTCCAACTGTTTTTGTAATTGGGTATCCAGATTTCTCTCTGACCGCCCACTGTGGGTGATGGTAGATGGCTCTCTGTCTTCAAACTTCTCCACTAATGCTGGTGTTCCCAAGGTTCAGTTCTTTCTCCCACTCTTTTCCTCTTGTCTATTAATGACCTTCTTCCATTGACCGGAAATCCTATTCATAGCTTTGCTGACGACAGCACTTTACACTCCACCAGTCTGAAAAAGCTTGACCGGCACAAACAGCTTCAACATCTCGAAAATCCATTATCAATTCCTTAAATGCTGATCTCCAGTTAATTCCCCAGTGGGGCAGAGATAACTTTGTTCATTTCAATTCTTCTAAAACTCAATCCTGTATCTTAAATCTTCCAAAAAAGATTCTTCTACTTCTATGCTTATCTTCGGTGACACTCTGATTTCTAGGCAAGAAAGATCATATATCTCATTGATGATTGCCCTGACTTCTAATCTCCCATGGCACAAGCACATTACAAATGTTGCTTTGCCTGCATCTAAAACACTGGATTTTCTCTTTCGCTGTCGGCGTTACTTTTCTTCCAAACAGCTGTTCATTCTGTAAAAATCGCAAATTCGCCCTACCATGGAATGTTGTTCCCACATCTGGGGCGGTTCCTCCAAATCTATCAAAAGAGGGCAGTTAGGTTAATGAATCGTCTCTCTCTCTCTCTCTCTCTCTCTCTCTCTCTCTCTCTCTCTCTCTCTCTCTCTCTCACACACACACACACACACACACACACACACACACGCTTTTTTGTAGGTACTTCCATGGAAACCGTTCTTCTGAATTGTCTTCTATATTCTGCTCTTTCTTCCAAACCAGTCCAAACACGTGCTGCAACCAGTCAGCATCCATTTACTGTCCCACTTCAAACTCACAAATCTAACTTTTCTTCTTCCCATTTATTCATTCAACTTCCGTTTCTGTAACAACCTGACTTCATACGTATTTCCTGAAAATTACAATCTAGAGAAATTCAAGTTCAATGTCAACAAGTATCTTCTTTAGCCTTATCAACCTTCAGCTCATGCACAGTACTAAGTACTAAAGGTTCTAATACCTCTCGTGTGTGGAGTTGTCATAAAAAAATATTGTGTTGAGATAGGGAGGTCATAATCCCACTGTATGAGGCAATTATAAGATCGCATTTGTAATACTGTGATCAAGTGATCAAGTATGGCGGCCCCACCTAAAAAAAGATATTGAGCCCCCTGAACGGATTCAAAGATCGATAACTCGGAATTAGTGAATGGAGCAAAGGGTGGCTGTTACCGAGATAGGCTTAAGTTCTGCAAATTGCAGCGTCTGGAGATTAAGCACCTGCGAGGTGATCTGATTGAGGTGTATAAAGTCTTGAATGGTTTGAGCAAGCTCAATACTGATGGGATTCTTCCTCTTGCTCATATTCCGCACCTGAGAGGACATAAATTCAAATTGAAGAAAGACAGTTTCTACAACTGTAGAAATAGATGTGTGGAAATTTGCCTTTTGTCAGCAGGTGGTTGATTGCTGGAACAAACTTCCATCTGTTGTTGTGGAAGTTGACAGCTTGAGTAAATTCAGAGCTGAACTAGACAAACCTTTGGAGTGAATGGATTGGTGAAACGGGAAGGGTTTTTTTTTTTTTTTTTTTTTTTTGGCTGATGCTATATAAGTTTCCTTGCATCATATGCCTGTACTAATGGTAATTCTCATAGTAACGAAAATTACGCAGTTCTGTACGCCATGGGCAGCTTGCGCCCACCTGATCACAGCCATGGGAGCCCTCTATGTAGTATCCTTGTACTGTAGACCAGGGGATTTGATTTCCTTTGCAACTCAATATCTCCAAGCATTACTGGGCACATTCCATAACCAAAGAATACTCATCGGAGCTGATGTTAATTGCCGATCTCCGACCTTGCATAGCACTACACCAGATCGCCGGGGATTAAGAAATGGACAAATCCTCGAGGAGTTTTTAGAAAACACATCCCTGGCTCCAATAAATCAACCGAATCAGCCACCAACCTTCAGAAACACTCTGTGGGAAGCGATTATCGACGCCATCCTGGATACCAATAACATATCCGGGTACATTTCCGACTGGACAGTACAGAACTCCTGGATGACGTCCGACCATAACTCCAATAATCAGACCGACCCTGAATCGGTTTGCTGTCAAAAGCACAAACTGGGAGCTTTTTGCGGATCATCTATCCACTGCAACCAATAAATTTCTCCGGCATGATCCCCAATGGAATGACCCCAATGCTCTTAACCGGGAAATCACAGAAATTATCACAACAGCCACAGAAGCTGCAATGAAATAGCTTTCTATTTCATTGCAGCTTCTGTGGCTGTTGTGATAATTTCTGTGATTTCCCGGTTAAGAACCTGACACCGGGGTCAGTACAGTGGTGGACCAGAAATCCAACTGCTTAGGAGAGAGGTGAATGCCCACCGGAGGCAGTTTTAGCGAGCCCGTCCCAGCTGGCCTGAGTCTGAGGGACCGATACAGGGAAGCCAGAAACCGATACACCAACCCGATTAGGAAAAGTAAAAGGAAGGCTTGGAAAACACCTTGTCTCCACAGCAGTTAATGAAGACCCCTGGGAACTGGTGTACAAAATCACCACTAACAAACTCCCCAGAGGTGAGGTCATCGCCACAACGCAAACTTCGAAGGGTACATTGGAAACTACGTGGGAAGAATTAATAAATAATATCCTGAACGCAATCTATCCAGAACCACTCTCACCCATCACACTGCAGCAGCACCACATCCACCAAGCCAATGAAAACTATACCACCGAACAGCTAGAAGCTCCATTCAGGGAAGAACTCTGTGCGGCAGCTGCTCAGATCAAATACGAAACGCACCCAGGTCTTGACCTCCTAGAGCCAGAAATCTCAGGATGTACTAAAACTACTACTAACCCTATACAACAGATGCATCATCACAGGTATTTTTCCGGAAGACTGGAAAACTGAGAACATGTAACTGATATTGAAAAATCAAAAAAAAAAAAAAAAACCAAACAGACCAGATTCATACCGGCCAATTTCCCTGCTAGCAGTTGCGAGCAAACTTCTTCAAAGGATGCTTCCAGAAGAATACAATCCTACTACGACGCGACCGGACTTGCAAGTCTGAACCAGTTTGGGTTCAAGCCCGGAGTCTCCACCAACGACGTACTGAAACATCTCCTAGACGTTGCTGGGGCATGCGATAAGAACTATTTTCTGGTCATTTCGATTGACTTTGTGGGGGCGTTTGACACCATTTGGTGACCAAGCATCCTTGCAAGACTGAGGCAGGCCTCTACAAAAGAACCTCTATGACATAATTAAATCGTACCTCTCAGCATGGAAAATAGCCGTAAATACGCCATATAGAAGCCTAACTAGACCGGTCTGCAGGGGCTGCCCACAGGGTTGGGTCCTGAGGTCGCTCCTGTGGAATACAGTTCTCGACGAGTTCCTCGCCCTGGACTTGGTTGATGCCCGCTCACAGGCCTTTTATGGACGATCTCGTTCTTATGATAACGGCAGACTCAAGAGCCCAATTGGAAACCATTGCAAGCCAGACATTGACAAAACTACAAGAGTGTATTTAATGTCAAGCAGCACCAGGGGTTCCCCTCATCTCCGCGTTGCTTTCATTATAGGTGTGCCAGTTCACTGGAAAGGCCAGAGATTTCAAAGTGTATGGATATTGTATACGTATAGGGTTATGTACCGTTGTTCTTCTGGCCATTTAGCCGCTGGACCCCTGCTGAGGCCTAAGTTGCCTGCACTCAGCCCCGTGGAGGCAAGCCAGGTATACCAGCATTATAATTATTTATTCTGGCAGGTCCTGCCACCTAAATTCCTGAGATTTCAGTGGCTAGGACCTAAAAAAAAAAAAATGAACTTTCGTGTGTGGGGGAGGGGGTAATAGTGCTAAGATTTGAAAGGCCGAAACTATTGGCAAACAGTAATTTGGACATGATTAAATTTGGATGTGTAGGGCAATACCTTGTGTACAGATAGAGTAGGGGAGGGAGACTAAAGACTGGGGAGGAGAGGTAGAAATATGGGGTCAATGGGAAAGGCGACCCCAATTGGTGTCAGTGGGGCATGCCCATACCACACCAGATGGAAACTATTGGCGAACAGTAATTTGGACGTGTAGGGCAATGCCTTGTGTACAGATAGAGTAGGGGAGAGAGACTAAAGACTGGGGAGGAGAGATAGAAATATGGGGTCAATGGGAAAGGCGACCTCAATTGGTGTCAGTGGAGCATGCCCATACCACACCAGAGGGAAAAAAGCGCTAGGATTTGAAAGGCCGAAACTATTGGCGAACAGTAATTTGGACATGTAGGGCAATGCCTTGTGTACAGATAGAGTAGGGGAGGGAGACTAAAGACGGGAGGAGAGGCAGAAATATGGGGTCAATGGGGAAGGCGACCCCAATAGGTGTCAGTGGGGCACGCCCATAGCACACCAGAGAGAAAAAATGGGGGTGGCGAGGAGGGGAGGAGAAAAGAGGACAGTCACCTTCCCCCGCCAGGGAAGTGGAGTGAAAAGCAAGCCAGGAAAGAGTGCCCAGCTCAGGTCGCCATTTGGCATACTGGCAGCAAATCTGCTGTTCAAGGTGGGGAAAAGAAACGGGTCCAACGAAGCAGTTGGAACCAATGCCCCTATGTCATTCATGGGCCATGTGTCCATCCAGGTAGATTGAGGTCAGTCATGTTTATGGGTTATATACCCGATCAGGGTAGAGTGTTAGAGTGTCTTGTAGATTGTCTTTTCTATCCCGGAGGAGTCTGGTCCATTGATCCTGTTTCTGTCATCAATGAGGGCGGTCCAGTACCTTTTCCATCCAGTGAGCCCATCATTTCTGTGGTGTGTGTCCTATTCAAGTAGGTTGGTTGGGTCAGACAATTTGGGTTTCAGTGCTGGTGTATTTACTCATAGTCCAGTTGTTGTCGAAGTTTCATGTCTGCTACAAGACATATTGTGCCCTTAGTTCCTGATTGCAGAACGGATTCTTCTGGCAAAAAGTTCCTGTGCGAATCTGGAAATTACAAGAATGGGCCTCGACACATTTCTTACAAATCTCTTCCACAAACACTTGCACCATCCTCCTGAAAGGAAGAGTGGATCCTCACCGGCTGTCACAAATAAAGATTGAATTTAAAACCCTCAAGCTCACCACTGAACATAAATATCTAGGCATCGTCCTGGATACTAACTTAACGTAGTAGTCGTAGTAGTATTGGAATGTGATGCAAGAAAGCAAGTGGGCTCACATCTAACCCCAGGAGTTCACATCTGGTGAGCTTGGCACACCCAGGGTTCTAAACTGGATATCATCATTCTTCTCTTTCTTGGTGATTCCCTTCTACTTTTGACTCTCTCTCAGTCAGGGTAACTCAGGATTTTTTTTTTTTTTTTTTTTTGGCTGGTGCAGCATAAGCCTCAGACTCCCTTGCACCATATAGCTAATAATAATAATAATAATAATAATAATAATAATGAGCTTATGCAGCATCAGCCAAAAAAAATTTACAAAACAAATCCGTCTAAATGTTTGTCCAGTTCCTCCTTAAATTTATTTAACCTATCAACTTCCACAACGACAGATGGAAGTTTGTTCCAGCAATTAAACACCCGCTGGCTAAAGGCAAATTTCCGCACATCTATTCTATATCTGTCTTTCCTCAATTTGAATTTATGCCCCCTTATGTTCATAACCTGAACAAGTGGAAGAACCCCATCAGAATTCAGCGTGCTCAACCCATTCAAGGCCTTATACACCTCAATCAGATCACGTCGCAGGTGCCTAGTCTCCAGCTGCTGCAATTTGGAGAACTTAATCAACGTTCCAACCTCACTTGAAACATATAAGGAGTAAAATAAGAAACTACACGGTCTTAGTTCCAAAAGTCACCAGGAGGGACTAGGTACTTAAAAAACGAACCTTCTCATTATATTACAAAACCATCTTCATACCTGTAATCACATATGCCTCAACTATATGGTACCACAAATCCATAACTGCTGTAAACAGAAGAACCCTGGATACAATGCAAAAAACTGTACTACTTGTTATCACCAGGGCTGCCGTACGGTCAGTACACACGCTCTGCAGGGCCTTGAAGGAGCCTCCCAGATGGACCTAGAAGTAATCAAAACAGCCATGCTGTACCACCTTGCAAAGGGAGTCCCCATCACCTTTGCTGGATACACCACAGATTCCACAAACAATCAGAAGATGGAGAAAGCCAACCCCTGCAACGAGCATGGCAGAAAAGATGGGCGCATTTGACGAAAGGAGATGTGAGAAGGAAATTCTTACCAGATATTGACAGGGGTAACCCCGGTTCCCTCCCTGGTTTCATCCAGGACTGAATCTGACCTTTCTAATTACAGGACATGACTCATACAATGCCAAATTGGCACCCTTCAGCTTGGTTGATAGCCCACTGTGTATTTGCGGGCAGGCAGAGACATGGGACCATCTAATGCACCGATGTGAACATTATGCCTGCGATACCTCCTAATAACAAGGACAAGACACACCGCTGAATCAAGAGTCGCACTTACTCGAAATGGAGAATGACTACAGAGCGCTCTCACGCTTCTCCCAGGACTTATTCTCCAGGAGAAGAGTGTTGATTGCTATTATCGAACTAGAGTACCAAGTGATAACTCACAGGAAATTCGAAATTTCGGACATTCCACTCCCTGGTTGGACAATGTATAACCCGGCAAGTCACGCAAATTAGACCTTGAGTGGACCAAAAACTACCAACATCAAAACCTCACTGGACAGGGCTTTCCCCAGGAATGACTCACAGTAGACCTCCGACAACTGATATGGACTGTAACACTGACTGTGAAAACTCCCGACTATGCTGGCACCACTGGCGATCTGTACCTCACCCTCTTGTGAGGTGTCCCTATCTTTTCCCTTCCTGGGCGGGGGGGGGAGAAGACAGTGTGCTGTGCTGTCCTCTCACCGCTTTTCGCCTGGTGAGGCATGGGCCTGCCTCACTGATACTGTGGGGCTGTCTTTCCTATTGCCCCCATACTTATATCTCTCACAAAAAAAGTTCTTACTCAGTATTGACAGGGTGTATCCAGAACCCTAACTTGGTTCCATCCTGGGCTATTCACAACTTACCTACTAGTATTAGTATTAGTAATGGCCGCATGGTGCAAGAAAGCCTATGGCTTATGCTGCACCAGCCAAAAAAACCTGAATAAAACAATGATAAAAAAAATAATAAATAAATAATAATAATTAATAAAAGAAAAGGAAATTAAACATACAATCCTATGCGCTTCCTTCACCTGAAGGTACTATCCAGATGACCTTTGAATTTCCCCAAACTATCAGTCCTACCACCCATGTAGGCAACTTATTCCAGTAATTTATAACTCGCTGGCTAAAATAAAACTTCCTGCAGTCCAATTTAAACATTTCCCCCGTAACTTGAATTTATGTCCCCTAGTATTTTATAATCTTGAAAATTTCGTCCTCATTCATTTTACTGATGCCTTTCAGAGCTTTAAACACCCCAATCAAATCTCCTCTAAGGTGTCTGGTTTCTAAACTCTGCAACCCACATATTCCAAGTCTCTCTTCATAAGGACTCCCTTTTGCCGATCTCACCAGGCGAGTTACCCGTCTTTGCACCCTTTCAAGAATGATCCATGGCCGATCTTTACTGATCGGCCATGGATCATTCAATGCAAAATTAACCAACTTGGGGTTCATCGAAGACCCATGCTGCACATGTGGGGAGGCAAAGACCTGGCACCACATTATGTTTGACTGTATCCATTATGAGGACCTTTGCTGCCGGTTAATAACAATCACTTACTTCCCACGAAATCTGGAATCACATCTCCTCGACTCACTCGAGTACAAGGCTTTTACTAAGTATGCACAGGAACTTTTTGCCCAATGCAGGACATTAATTGCCATCCACAGAGACCACTAGCATGGACCTTACTGACAAATGCCATGGAATTGACTATATGACTAAACTGAACGGAAATGGACAAACTACCTAGACAAACTGACCTGACATAAATGACCAACAAAATAAATACTTTTAATGAAAGGCAACTGAAAAATTGACACCCAACTTGACAACCCGGGAATTAAAACTGTTAGTTCATGGACACCGACATGGACCTTTTAAATGCATGCCATGGAACACTGACCAGAAATTGACAAACCGTTTGGACGAACTGACAAAATAATGATGCTTTCAATGAGACCAAGAATTGACATCTAACTGTGACTTAGTCCTATTAGAGGCAACTAAACTGGACCTGACCTCTCCAGACAATTTTTTTTTTTTTATGAAATTCCCAAACACGAAATGCACTTTTATAGCCATGCATGGGTTGAAGGAGAAGTATGGGGGAGGGGGGGTGCTGGAAACTTTGCTCTCTCGAGCAAAGTTTCCAGCTCTCTAGTAAACATGCGTTTCACCACTTCAAGTCTCCAATAAGTCATTGATAAGGCAAGAAAGACGCAAGAAACACCCAGAGGAAGCAAAATAACACCAAATGCCAGTCTCCTGAAAGTACTTCTTGGCTGGGTAAATGGATCCATTACCCGACAGTGACTGTTGACATTGGCAACCTGAATGGGGTGCTCTTGCCCAGTTCACTTTTAATCCCCATCCCTTGGGCAGAAGGGAGGGGATGGCTTTCCATCCCCTCCCTGCTCCCTTCTTTTCTCCTGGTGGGGATGGTCCCCACTGACCAGGTTAGGGTTGTCTTCCCTATCATCCCCATGTTTCTACCTGTCCCCCTTCCTTCAGACTTTACTCCTACTATAACTTGTCTCGCATTTTTTTTTACTTTATCTATTTATTTTATTTTTTTATTATATATATTTTTTTTCTATATATATATTTTTTTTATTTATTTATTTTATTATCATTATTGCTTATTTTATTATCATTATTATTTATTTTATTTATTTTTATTTTTTTATTTAATTTTATTATATTTTTTTAGGCCCTTTCCTCTGAAATCTTTGGAAATTAGGCAGCAGGACCTGCCAGAGTAAATATCTAAAATACTGGTGTACCTGGCCAGCCTCCATGGGGCTTAGTGTGGGCAATAGTGGGTCTCATTAGGGGCCCAATGGCTAAAAGGCCAGATGAACAACGGTACAAAACATTAGATAGCAAAATATCTATACACTTTTAAACCTCTGGCCTCTACAGTTAGCATTAGTAGAGGCATATTATGAGAAAGCAAGCTTATCCAGCATCAGCCAAAAAAAAAAAAAAAAACATTCCCATTTCATTCCTCCGTTCATTCGAAATAGCTGTCCAGCTGAGCCTTAAATCTATTTAGGCTATCAACTTCCACAACAAGGGATGGAAGTGTGTTCCGCCAACCAACTACCCACTGGCTAAAGGCAAATTTCCGCACATCTATCATACATCTGTCTTTCCTCAATTTGAATTTATGCCCTGTTAGGTGATTATTCTGAGAAGGAAGAATCCCATCAGCATTGAGCATGCTCAAACCATTCAAGGCTTTATACACCTCTATCAGATCACCTCGCCAGTGACTAGTCTCCAGACTAGCCACTGGCTAGTCTCCAGACACTGTAATATGCAAAACTTAAGAATTTCTTCGTAAGAGCAACCCTTTGTTCCATTCACTAATCTTGTTGCCCTTCTCTGTACTCCTTCCAACAGCTCTACATGCTTCTTGAAATGAGGCCTCCCGACCTGTATACAGTACTCAAGGGGTGGCCTGACCATTGCCTTATAAAAGGGAATAATCACCTCCTTATCCCTGCTAGAAAAATTCCTGTATATCATTTACAAGACACCATGAGCTACTCTTGCAGCCCATCTGCACTGTCAGAGAACTTCATATCTGCCTGCACAAATACCCCAGGTCTTTTTCATTCTCTGCCACTGTCGGTGTAGTACCACAGAGTTGATATATTGCTCTGGGGTTACTGTTTCCCATGTGTAGTACTTTACATTTGTCAATGTTAAACTTCATTTGCCACATCTCAGCCCATCTGCTCAACCTTTCCAGGTCCTGTTGCAGCAGCATAGTGTCAGTAGTGTCCTTAATAACCCTACCAACTTTTGTACCGTCTGCAAACTTAGACATTAAGCTTGATATACCATCATCAATATCATTTATAAATACAGAAAACAATAATGGACCCAGCACTGAACCCTGAGGGATTCCACTAATAACATTAGTCCACGATGAGCAGTGTCCATTGATTACCACTCTCTGTCTTCTCCGCCTCAACCATCCCTTTATCCATAGCAGCAATTTGCCTCCAATCTGTGCAGCAGTCTTCCATGTGCCACAGTATCAAAAGCCTTTTTAAGATCCAAATATATAATATCAAAGTTATTCCCTGCATCCAGTTCCTTTGTGACTGCATCATAGTATCCAATCAAATTGGTCAGGCAAGACTTTCCCTTAACAAAATCATGCTGTGTCCGAGCTATAACTGAAGTCTTGTCTAGATGATCCTGCAGTGCTTCTTTAACCAGTGCCTCCATTAATTTTCCTGGAATAGAAGTTCAAGTCACAGATCTATAATTACTTGTGTCAGACTTTGATCCTCCTTTGTGAATTGGGGTCACATTTGCACATTTCCAGTCTATGGGTACCTCCCCTGAGTTCAAAGAAGCTCTCATAATTATGGCTAATGGTTTGCTTACTTCCTTTGCTGCCTCCTTTAATATAACTGGATAGATCCCATCCACCCCGGGTGCCTTTTTTATGTTTATCCTCAACAATTATAAACTGAGAGGAAAGTGGAGGAGAAACTGTGAATTTGTGAAAGGAAAGTGGAGAAGAAATTGTGAAGTGTTTACTTCAGAGGTGAAGTAAACTCACTTGCAGAGTTGACTTCACCTCTGACATTGCCCTTCCTGAATAACTCCTCATGTGTGAATGTAGATGCAAAATACTCGTTTAGTTTGTTAACCACCTGAGCAAGTCCTCAACTGTTGAACCATCAATATCCAGTGGACCAATCTGATTCATCCCTTTCCTTCTAGAGTTTACATAGGTAAAGAACTCTTTTCTGTTTTTATTTGCATCCTTTGCCAAGGATTTCTCATAATCTGCCTTTGCCTGCCTAATCTCCTTTGTGACTTGGTTACAGACCAGCTTATATCTATCATAGGCTTCCATGTCACCCATTAATTTATATATGTATCCCATGCATTTTTCTTCTCTTCCATATGTCTCATTAGTTTATCTGACATCCATTTAGGCCTAAACCTTGAACAATATTTCTTAGTTGGTATGTAAAGCCTAGTAGCTTCCACGATAAGTTCTTTGAATGCTTCCAATTTTGAATTTTCTGTTGGTAACATCATCAGTTGGTTCCACTGTATAGAATTTAAATACTGTCTCGGACCATCGTAGTCGCCTTTACGAAAGCAAGTGTTCTGTATCACGCTACAATGTATACTACACAGAGATGGAGGAAACCCCTGGTGCCGTTAGGCTCTAAACACTATTACTTTTTACAACGGGAGACTATTCACTTTACATTTTTTTTAATAATTTGGTTTCAGTTGATGCAGATCGCACTTTTATCAGCCTTTCCCTAATTACGATAATATCATTAATCAATTTATTTCACCTTTCCCTATAAGTTCCATTGGAACAGATCAGCTGTTCCTCACCATTATTTTTATTTAATGATCCACAGATATAACACAGTGAAGATATCATCTATCTTGATTGGCCTCCAAATTTGCATGACCTCGATCCAACTAAACACCTGTGGGATATTCTGGAACAGTAAGTGAGACATGTGCACATGCAGCTGTTATCTATTCTGAACACTGTGGAAAGCCTTCCAGGCAGCATGGCTGCAGATCCTTATGGATGTCTTCCAACATTTAGTGGAGTGAATTCCCAGGCAAATAATGGCTGCTATCCGTGCAAACAGTGGTCCATCAAAAAAAATTAGGTAGGTGGTCATAATTCAGTGTTCACTGAATGTGTAGATATAATCTGGTTAATGTTGTATTCTGTAGTGAAAATTTTGTGGAACCATTTGAGTGAAAAGGAGAACCCATTTATATAACAGGTTAACCAATGTGGTCGTATGCAAGTTTATTGCAAGTAAGTGCCAAACTGATGTAGGATCATTTGTGAAAAATGTATGAATGGAAAAAACCAACAGCTGAAGTAACAGTTGTGTGTTTCTCATTGAAATATATGTAACTGCTGTAAAAATATATATGAGTATGAGCACAGTTAATATATATACACCGATGAGCCAAAACATTATGACCAGCGAGTCGTTATGCAAATCGAAGAAACTGCAGGTGAACTACAGTGCATGCACAGGTCAGGACATGGTATAAAAAACACCTGATACTGAGCTCTGTTAATCAGTGTTACTCTTGTTCTTCAGATGGGAAAGGCAGCAGAATTAAGCGAGTTTGACAAAGGCCAAATTGTAATGGCCAGACAACTGGGTCAGAGCATATCCGAAACAGCACAGCTGGTGGGATGCTCATGGTCAGCTGTGGTTAGTACCTACCGAATGTGGTCCGAGGTGCAGGAATCCACAAATCGCTAGCAAGGTGTTGGATGACCACAGCTCATCAATGCTTGTGGTGAGCGAAGGCTCTCACGGATGATACGTGGGTGGCAACAGAAGGGCGACTGTGGCACAACTCACTGGTAATTGGAATGCCGGTGATGGGAATAATGTGTCACAACACAGTACATAGAACCCTGCTGAAAATGGAGCAGCGTGGCCTCGGGCCAATCCTAGTGTCCGTGCTAACCACGGTTCACCAGGGACAGTGCCTACAATGGGCATGCAAGCATCGAAACTGGACCTTGAGTGATTGGAAGAAAGTCATCTGGTCCGATGAATCATGTTTCCTGTTGCACCATGTGGGTGGCCGGGTATGTGTGCGTCGTTTACCTGGGAAAGTGATGGAGCCTGGATGCACCATGGAACAAAAACAAGCCGGTGGCGGAGGTGCCATGCTTTGGGCGATGTTCTGCTGGAATTACGTGTTGGTACCAGATACCATAAGACACATTTAGAAATCTGGTAGTGTCCATGACTTGCCAGGTAAGAGCTGTTTTGGCTGCACATGGAGGACCAACATCATATTAGGTAGGTGGTCATAATATTTTGGCTCATCGGTGTATATATAATTACTACTGTCAGAGTGTAATATATACCATATGATAAAACTTTAGCATATAAGTAATAAGTAGGCCATTAGGTAAAAATAAATAAGGGGGCCATTGGGCAAAATAATCCCTAAAGACAAAGACAGCCTGTGTTGGTTTACTTTGCTATACTCTAAAAATAAACATATAATTAGCAATAAAATAAATAATATAAAATAGAATAAAATGAAATAATGTTGTTGTTTGTTTGTTTGTTATTTGGTTTTTAGGAGCATTAGCAACTAAGGCCATATTGCTCCGGGAATATGCGGTGGTCATTCCCTTGACCTTTCTGCATCCTCCGTATTTGGTGGTGATGGGCTCGAACCCCGGTCTAATCAAGAAGCGTGTACTACGCACTGCTGCTCCTTCCCACCTGGCTACGGAGGCGCCCAATGAAATAATGATTATGAGGCTAATTTTCAACAGTTTCTGGGAGTCATCATGGAACAAGTAAATACATGGGCTGTATTAGGGTAACTAAGAGTAAGAACAGGTGCATGTACACCAATGCTAGAAGTATAGTAAATAAATTTGATGTCCTGTTCAACGCATCAAAGGCAGATATTTTTGGGATATCAGAGACATTGTGTGACACAGATATAAGCAGTGCAGAACTGGAATTTGGGGAGTACAATATGTACAGAAAGGATAGACAAGGTAGGAAGGGAGAAGGGGTTATGTTGTTAATTAAGAAACACATAAAATCTAAGGAAGTGCATCCAAGAATTTGCAGATAAAGGAACCACTAGGTGACAGTAATCACAGACTACTGATGTAGGATTTACTTAAAGATGTAACTACCATCAAGGGGTAGTTACAGGGAAGGGTTCTTGTTTTCGTAAAGGTGACTACAGTGGTCTCAGGCAGTTTTTGAATTTTATACAGTGGGATCAACTGTTGATGTTAAAAACAATGAATTCTAAACAGGAGGCCTTCAGGGAATTAATCTTGGAAGCTACTAGGCTTTTCATACCAACTAAGAAATACTGTTCAAGATTTAGGCCTAAATGGAGGTCAGATGAACTAATGAGGCCCGGGGCAGAGAAGCAAAATGCATGGGATGCATATAAACTAGCAGGTGACACAGAAACCTATGGCATATATAAACTACTCTGTAAACAAGTTACAAAGGAGGTTAGGCAAGTGAAGGCTGATTATGAGAAATACTTAGCAAAGGATGTAAAGAAAAACAGACTTCTTTGCTTATGTAAACTCTAGAAAGAAGGGGATGAATCAGATTCATCCACTTGATGTTGATGGTTCAATGGTTGATGATCCTGCTCAGATAGTTGCCAAGACAATGCATCTATATTCACATATGAGAAATTCTGTAAGGAAGGGGAGGACAGAAGTGTACTCAACTCTAATAGGAAGCTAGATGACTTTGTAATAACGGAGAGCAAAGTGGAGGAGAAATTGTTGAAGTTGAACATAAAGCACCTGGGGCAGAAATTCCTTCTGCCAGTTATATTGAAAGAGGCAGTGAGGGAAGTAGGCAAACCCTTAGCCATAATTATGAGAGCATTCTTAGATTCAGGGGAGGTCCCCATGGACTGGAGATGTAGACTTTTAACTTTTGTTCTGGGCAAAATAATGGAGCCACTAAAAATGCAGAATCACCTAGACAAGACTGCAGTAATAGTTCAGACACAGCATGTGCTTGTTAAGGGGAAGTCTTGTCTGACCAATTTGATTGGATACTACGATGTGGTCACAAAAGAACTGGATGAAAAAAAAAAAAATTGATATCATATACTTGGATTTTAGGAAAGCTTTTGATACTGTTGCACATGGAAGACTGCTGTACAGATTGGAGCAGTATGGCATTAAGGGCAAGTTGCTGCAATGGATAAAGGAATGGTTGAGTGGGAGATGACAGAGAGTGGTAATAAATGGACACTGCTCTACATAGACTAATGTTATTTGTGGAATCCCCCAGGGTTTGGTGCTGTTCCCATTGTTGTATTGTGTATTTATTAATGATATCAATGAAGGTATATCAGGCTTAATGTCCAAGTTTGCAGATGATACGAAGATTGGCAGGGTAGTTAATGATAGTAAAGACAGTATGCTACTGCAACAGGATCTAGAAAAGTTCGGTAAATGGGCTGAGAAATGGCAACTGAAGTTTAATATTGACAAATGCAAAGTACTGCATATGGGTAGCAATAACACAAGAGAAACGTACCAACTGTGTGGTACTACTTAAGATGGTTTAGATGGTCCTGCAATACTTCTTTAACCAGTGACTCCATTATTTTCCATGGAACAGATATTAAGCTAACAAGACTGTAATTACTCATTTCACCCTTTGAACAACCCTTGTGAATTAGAGTTACATTTACACATCTTGGGTCCATAGAGACCTCCCCTGAATCCAGAAATGCGCTCATAATTATGGCATCTATCCATAATTTAATATAATTTAACTTATAATTAAATTATATTAAATTATATTAAAATCATTTAGCTCCCTGTTATAATTTTTTAAAGTTTTGGCATTTCCTTCCTTAAAATATTCCTCATGTGTGAATGTAGATGCAAAATATCTAATTTTACCAAAATGATTCAACTCCCTCTACTATTTATATAAGTAAAAATTTTTGCTACTTTTCTTTGCATTCTTTGCCAGTGACTTCTCATAATCTGGCTTGGCTTCCATAACCTCCTTTGTGACTTGATTACAGACAAGTTTATATCAACCATAGGCTTCTGTATCACCTGATAATTTATATACATCCCATTCATTTTTTGTTCTCTGCTCCAAGTCACATCAGTTCATCTGATATCCCTTTAGGTATTCTTCAACAGTATTCTTGGGATGCATATAAATGGTAGAAAAAGCTACTACCTTCTATGGTTACTTCCCTGAATGCTTCCCACTTAGAATTTGGCGTTAGTAACATCATTAGTTGGTCCTACTGCATCGAATTTAAAAACTATCTGAGATCACTTTAGTCACTCTTACAAAAGCCCTTTACCCTTTAACAGGTGTCTTTAAATAAATCCCACATCAGAACATTGATCACTGCTACCCAATGGATCTTTTTCCTGCAGGTTTTAATGCATAAAGAATTACTGCTGATAATCAGATCAAGAATACTGATTCCTCTTCTTGCCTCTCTAACTTTCTGCTGTAGAAAACAATCATCTAGTAAATCCACAAGTATTACTTCTTAGTCACTGACTAACCCACACAATCCAACCTACAAGTTTAAGTCAATATTTGGAAATCTAAACTCCCTCATTATAAAATATTTGATTTACTGGTCCACTATTTCTCTGTATAGTTATTTTTTGCACTAATCTCAGTCATCAGGTCTATAACACACTTCTAGTCTCATAGTCTCATTTTCCCAGTGATTATATTTCAATTGTCACACCAAACTACTAACTCAACATTGCACCAGCCACTCGTGTCAACTGGACACACTGCCTTATTTAATATGCTTCTTTAATAACCCCTCCTGTCCATTCTGTACCCCCATAGGACAATCACCTCCCTATCCCTCCTTGTATATGACTGTTGTATACATATATATATATATATACCTGTATATGACTGACAAAACCCTATGAGCTGTCCTAGCAGCCTGTCTGCACTGCTCAAAGAACTTCTTATCTGATTGCACAATTATGCCCATGTTTTTTTCATTTTCCACAACCTGAATGTAGTACCACACAGTTGGTTATGTTAATCTTGTTATACTACTACCCATATGAGGGACTTTGCAGTTATCAATGTTAAACTTCAACTGCCATTTCCCAACTGTTTAGTTTTGCTGTGTTTCAAGAAAAGTATAAGACACGCATTACAATGCTCTACACATTGCCTAACAAATATGTTGAAATAATTTTTATTCATTTAAAATTCCTAACAAGCCTTGTGGAACTCCCATCCTTTTACTGAAATTATTATGCTTAAGGTACCCTAATTTGTATTTTGATTATTATGGTATCAAGGTACCCTAACAATTACAATACAAAACAATCATACAAATAAAGGCAGTGCAAATGCACAACTCTCTGCCCAAAGAGACACATCCTCACCCCCATGAAAGTACCCATGCCACTTTAACAATAAATGAAATTAAATAAAGACAGGGAATTCACAAGCACCACTTATTCTGAATAACATCAGCACTTATGAACTACAAAATCGATCATATTTCAATTGTTGAAATATTAGCATTAGTAGAGGCATATGATGCAAGAAGGCAAGCTTGTGCAGCATCAGCCAAAAAAAAAAAAAAAAAAAAAACCCTTCCACTTCACCACTCCTTTCGATCGAAATACCTGTCCAGCTGAGCCTTAAATTTATTTAGGCTATCAACTTCCACAACAAGGGATGGAAGTCTGTTCCACCAACCAACTACCCGCTGGCTAAAGGCAAATTTCCGCACATCTATCCTACATCTGTCTTTCCTCAATTTAAATTTATGCCCTCTCAGGTGATTATTCTGAGCAAGAGGCAGTATCCCATCAGCATTGAGCATGCTCAAACCATTGAAGGCTTTGTACACCTCTATCAGATCACTTCGCCGGTGCCTAGTCTCCAGACACTGTAATTTGCAAAACTTAAGCCTTTCTTCGTAAGAGCAACCCTTCGTTCCGTTCACTAACCTTGTTGCCCTTCTCTGTACTCATTACAGCAGCTCTACATCCTTCTTAAAATGAAGCCTCCAGACCTGTATACAGTACTCAAGGTGCGGCCTGACTATTGCCTTATACAAGGGAATAATCACCTCCCTATCCCTGCTAGAAAAATTCCTGTATATCATTGATAAGACACTATGAGCTACTCTTGCAGCCCATCTGCACTGCTCAGAGAACTTCATATCTGCCTGCACAATTACCCCAGGTCCTTTTCATTCTCTACCACTGTCAGTGTAGTACCACAGAGTTGATACGTTGCTCTGGGGTTGCTGTTTCCCATATGTAGTACTTTACATTTGTCAATGTTAAACTTCATTTGCCACCTCTCAGCCCATCTGCTCAAACTTTCCAGATCCTGTTGCTGCAGCATAGTGTCAGTAGCGTCCTTAACAACCCTGCCAACCTTTGTATCATCTGCAAACTAGGACATTAAGCTTGATATACCATCATCAATATTATTTATAAATACAGAAAACAACAATGGACCAACATTGAACCCTGAGGGACTCCACTAATAACATTAGTCCATGATAATAATTACTCCACTAATAACATTAGACCACTCTCTGTCTTCTGCCACTCAACCATCCCTTTATCCACAGCAACAATTTGCCACCAATGCCACACTGCTCCAATTTGTGCAGCAGTCTTCCATGTGCAACAGTATCAAAAGCCTTTCTAAGATCCCAATATATAATTTCAAAGTTATTCCCTGCATCCAATTCTTTTGTGACTACATCATAGTATCCAATCAAACCTTCCCTTAACAAAACCATGCTGTGTCTGAGCTATAACTGAATTCTTGTCAAGATGATCCTGCAGTGCTTCTTTAACCAGTACTTTAACCAGTCAAGACTTCCATTAATTTTCCTCAAACAGAAGTTAAACTCACAGGTCTATAATTACTTGTGTCAGCCAAGATGTGTTTAAAAACCAGCTTAATAAGAGAATATGTGATGATAATGAGAACCCTGTCAATCAATTCGGCCCTGGAACGATTGTGCAATGCTCATGAGAATTTTTCCCAGTGTGGTCTGTTCTGTGCCTGATAACAGGAGAGATTGTTTCTACGGAGATGGGATATGCTTAAATAGAAAGGGTGCAAGAATATTTGCTTATGCTATCGAGGCAGTGTTAGATTGGTCCGAAGACTGCTAGCTGGGGGGGGGGATATTCAGAGACTAATAGATTAACAGTAGCCACAGGCAGAGCAATTGGAATGAGCAGCAGTCTGCAAAGAGAGGTACTGGGGATTTCAATGGCTGCTGGGAGTCATCATGGAACAAGTAAATACATGGGTTGTGTTAGGGTAACTAAGAGTAAGTATACATACACCTCTCCATGGACTGGAGAGGTGTATGTATACTTGCATGTACACCAATGCTAGGAGTATAGTAAATAAATTTGATGAATTGAAGTGCTGGTCAAGACATCAAATGTGGATACTGTTCAGATATCAGAGACATGGTGCCACATGGATATAAGCAGTGAGAATTGGAATTTGTGGAGTACAATGTGTACAGAAAGGATAGACAGGACAGGACAGAAAGGGAGAAGGGGTTATGCTGTTAGTTAGGAAATACACAAAATCTAAGGAAGTGCATCCAATTGATATTGGTGGACAATGCAATGTACAGTCAGTGTTGTATGACATAAACACTGGGAAAGGGAAAATGAGAGTAGATGTGTTACAGGCCTAATAAATCTGATGAGTATAATGCAGAGAAATAGAGTGGGCAAGTAAATCAGAATGTCTTATAATGGGGGATTTTAACTTTCCAGCTATTGACTGGAACTTGAGGTCTGGTCACTTGAATACTAGCAAGACTTTTGTGGATTTATTGGTTTTTTTTTTTTTTTTTTTGATTTGGTAGTTGTTGGCGCATCGGCTTCTGTGGCCATATTGCACCTCCCAACGTTTTTGCAGTACTTTGATCCAAGCCCGAGGCGGGAATCGAACCCACGACCTTTGGGTTGCCGGGCAGGTACTTTACCCACTCGGCTAGCCCGGTCGGCTGGATTTATTGGATAACTGTTTTCTACAGCAACATGTTCAAGATACAACCAGAGGGAGTAATACTCTTGATCAGATTATCAGCAGTGATTATTCATGCATTAAGAATCTGCAGTTAAAGGAACGACGAGGCGGCAGTGATCACAGTGTACTAATGTGGGATTTACTCAAAGATGCAACTACCATCAGGAGTAAAGGGAAGTGCTTTTGCTTTTGTAAAAGTGACTAGAGTGGTCTCAGACAGTTTTTAAATTCTATACAGTGGGACCAATTGATGATATTACCTACGGTGAATTCTGAATGGGAAGCCTTCAGAGACATAATCTTGGAGGGTACCAGGCTTTTCATACCAACTAAGAAATACTGTACAAGGTTTAGGCCTAAATGGATATCAGAAGAATTAATACAGTTTGTGGCAGAGAAGAAAAATGCATGGGATTCATATAAATTATCAGGCAATGTAGAAGCCTATGGCAGATATGAGCTAGTCTGTAAGCAAGTCACAAAGGAAGTTAGGCAAGAGAAGGCAGATTACGAGAAATCCTTGGCAAAGGAGACAAAGAAAAATGGCAAAGAATTCTTTACTTATGTAAACTCTAGAAGGAAAGGGATGAATCAGATTGGTCTACTTAACATAGATGTTTTGACTATTGATGATCATGATCAGGTTGCAGATAAACTGAATGAGCATTTTGCATAGGAGGCGTTATTCAAGAAGGGGAATGCCAGAAGTTTATCAAAGTCTAACAGGGAGCTAAATGATTTTGCAATGCAACAGGATCTGGAAAGGTTGAGCAGATGGGCTGAGAGGTGGCAAATGAAGTTTAACATTGACAAATGTAAAGTACTACACATGGGAAACAGCAACCCCAGAGCAACGTATCAACTCTGTGGTACTACACTGACAGTGGTAGAGAATGAAAGGGACTTGGGGGTGGTTGTGCAGGCAGATATGAAGTTCTCTGAGTAGTGCAGACGGGCTGCAAGAGTAGCTCATGGAGTATTGTCAATGATATACAGGAATATTTCCAGCAGGGATAAGGAGGTGATTATTCCATTGTATAAGGCAATGGTCAGGCCACACCTAGAGTACTGTATACAGGTCTGGAGGCCTCATTTCAAGAAGGATGTAGAGCTGCTGGAACGAGTACAGAGAAGGGCAACAAGATTAGTGAATGGAACAAAGGGGTGCTCTTACAAAGAAAGGCTTAAGTTTTGCAAATTACAGTGTCTGGAGACTAGGCACCAGCGAGGTGATCTGATAGAGGTGTATAAAGCCTTGAATGGTTTAAGCATGCTCAATGCTGATGGGATTCTTCCTCTAGCTCAGAAAAATCACCTGAGAGGGCATTTAGTTTAGCCTTAAACTTATTTAGAGGGCATCTAAATAAGTTTAAGGCTCAGCTGGACAGGTATTTTGAACGAACAGAGGGGTGAAGTGGAAGTGGTTTTTTTTTTTTTTTTTTTTTGGCTGATGCTGCATAAGCTTGCTTTCTTGCATCAAATGCCTCTACTAATGCTAATGCTAATGCTAATGCAATAACTGAGAGCAAAGTGTAGGAAAAATTGAAGTAGTAGTAGTGGCATGTGTATGAGCTTATGCAGCATCAGCCAAATAAAAAAAAAAAATCACACCATTCCCTCCAAATGCCTGTCCAGTTCCTCCTTAAATTTATTCAACCTATCAACTTCCACAACGACAGATGGAAGTTTGTTCCAGCAATTAACCACCCGCTGGCTAAAGGCAAATTTCCGCACATCTATTCTACATCTGTGTTTTCTTAATTTGAATTTATGCCCCCTTAGGTTCGTAATCTGAACAAGTGGAAGGATCTCATCAGAATTCAGCGTGCTCAACCCATTCATTAGCATTAGTAGAGGCATTTGATGCAAGAAAGCAAGCTTATGCAGCATCAGCCAAAAAAAAAAAAACAAAAACCCACTTCCACTTCACCCCTCTGTTCGTTCAAAATACCTGTCCAGCTGAGCCTTAAACTTATTTAGGCTATCAACCTCCACCACAAGGGATGGAAGTCTGATCCACCAACCAACCACCCGCTGGCTAAAGGCAAATTTCCGCACGTCTATCCTACATCTGTCTTTCCTCAATTTGAATTTATGCCCTCTCAGGTGATTTTTCTGAGCTAGAGGAAGGATCCCATCAGCATTGAGCATGCTTAAACCATTCAAGGCTTTATACACCTCTATCAGATCACCTCGCTGGTGCCTAGTCTCCAGACACTGTAATTTGCAAAACTTAAGCCTTTCTTCGTAAGAGCACCCCTTTGTTCCATTCACTAATCTTGTTGCCCTTCTCTGTACTCGTTCCAGCAGCTCTACATCCTTCTTGAAATGAGGCCTCCAGACCTGTATACAGTACTCTAGGTGTGTCCTGACCATTGCCTTATACAATGGAATAATCACCTCCTTATCCCTGCTGGAAAAATTCCTGTATATCATTGACAATACTCCATGAGCTACTCTTGCAGCCCGTCTGCACTGCTCAGAGAACTTCATATCTGCCTGCACAACCACCCCCAAGTCCCGTTCATTCCCTACCACTGTCAGTGTAGTACCACAGAGTTGATATGTTGCTCTGGGGTTGCTGTTTCCCATGTGTAGTACTTTACATTTGTCAATGTTAAACTTCGTTTGCCACCTCTCAGCCCATCTGCTCAACCTTTCCAGATCCTGTTGCAGCAGCATAGTGTCAGTAGTGTCCTTGACAACCCTGCCAACCTTTGTATAGTCTGCAAACTTGGACATTAAGCTTGATATACCATCATCAATATCATTTATAAATACAGAAAACAATAATGGACCCAACACTGAGCCCTGAGTGACTCCACTAATAACATTAGTCCATGATGAGCAGTGTCCATTGAGGTCCATTCAAGGCCTTATACACCTCAATCAGATCACCACACAGGTGCCTAGTTTCCAGCCACTGCAATTTGCAGAACTTAAGCCTCTCTTGGTAAGAGGATCCCTTCATTCCCCTCACCAATCTTGTTGCCCTTCTCTGTACACGCTCAAGTAAATCTACATCCTTCCTAAAATGAGGCCTCCAGACCTGTACTCAAGGCGTGGCCTGACCATTGCCTTATACAGAGGGATAATCACCTCCTTTTCCCTACTAGCAAAATTCCTATATATCATTGACAAAACCCCATGAACTGCCCTGGCAGCCTGTCTGCATTGCTCAGAAAACTTCATATCTGCCTGCACAATTACTCCCAGGTCTTTTTCATTTTCTACCACCTTAAGTGTAGTATCACACAGTTGATACGTTTCTCTGGGGATACTTCTACCCATATGCAGTACTTTGCATTTGTCAAGGTTAAA
Organism: Mastigoproctus giganteus; assembly: GCF_048544385.1. Taxonomy (NCBI): domain Eukaryota; kingdom Metazoa; phylum Arthropoda; class Arachnida; order Uropygi; family Thelyphonidae; genus Mastigoproctus; species Mastigoproctus giganteus. The sequence continues at coordinate 40,165,971 of NC_143583.1, forward strand.
GTTGAAAGTTAAACATAGGAAGGAACTGGATAGACCCCATCCACCTGGGGTGGATGGGGTCTATCCAGTTCTATTAAAGGACGCAGCTAAGGAAGTAAGCAAACCTTAGCCATTATTATGAAAGCTTCCTTGGACTCATGGGAGGTCCCCACGGACTGGAGATGTGCAAATGTGTTCCCAATTCACGATGAGGGTTCAAAGGGTGACACAGGTAATTACAGACCTGTTAGTTTAACTTCTGTTCCAGGAATAATAATGGAGGCACTGGTTAAGGAAGCGATGCAGGATCACCTAGACAAGACTGCAGAAATAGTTAAGACACAGCATGGGTTTGTCAAAGGGAGGTCTTGTCTGACCAATTCGACTGGATACTATGATGTGGTCACAAAGGAACTGGATACAAAGAATAATTTTGATATCATATACTTGAATTTTAGGAAAGCTTTTGATACTGTGGCACATGGAAAACTACAAAAGGGCAAGTTGCCACAATGGATAAAAGGATGGTTGAGTGGGAGAAGACAGAGAGTGGTTATCAATGGACACTGTTCTTCATGGACTAATGATTAGCATTAGTAGAGGCATACGATGCAAGAAAGCAAGCTTATGCAGCATCAGCCAAAAAAAAATGCTCCCATTTCACCCCTCCGTTCATTCCAAATACCTGTCCAGCTCAGCCTTAAATTTATTTAGGCTATCAACCTCCACCACAAGGGATGGAAGTCTGTTCCACCAACCAACCACCCGCTGGCTAAAGGCAAATTTCCACACGTCTATCCTACATCTGTCTTTCCTCAATTTGAATTTATGCCCTCTCAGGTAATTATTCTGAGGAAGAGGAAGAATCCCATAAGCATTGAGCATGCTCAAACAATGAATTGGCAACATGCTCGCATGAATTGGCGACCCATTCAAGGCTTTATACACCTCAATCAGATCACCTCGCAGGTGCCTAGTCTCCAGACACTGTAATCTGCAAAACTTAAGCCTTTCTTCATAAGAGCAACCCTTCGTTCCAATCACTAATCTTGTTGCCCTTCTCTGTACTTGTTCCAACAGCTCTACATCGTACTTAAAATGAGGCCTCCAGACCTATATACAGTACTCAAGGTGTGGCGTGACCATTGCCTTATACAAAGGGATAATCAACTCCTTATCCCTTCTAGAAAAATTCCTGTATATCATTGACAAGATACCATAGCTACACTTGCAGACCATCTGCACTGCACAGAAAACTTCATATCTGCCTGCACAATTACCCCCCAGGTCCTTTTCATTCTCTACCACTGCCAGTGTCCCTCTGACGAAGCCACAGCTTTGCTACATACACGCCATGTTAGTGATCTGAGCCGGCTCCCTTGTTCAGCCCTTTCTTCTCCCTTACCCCGGCGGGGGGAGGTGACGGCTTTCCTGTCTCCTCCCCTCCTTGCCGACCCCACTCTTCCCTCTGGTGTGGTATGGGCATGCCCCACTGATTCTACCTGGGGTCGTCTCCCCTATTGACCCCATTCTGTCTTTATCCCTCCAGTCTTCATTCTCCCTACCCAACTCTATCTGTATGCAAGCGAATGCCCCACACGCCAAAAATAACCGTGTCTAAATTACGCTGTTCGCCCACCATTTTGGCTTTTCTAATTCTAGCGCAATATTCCCATGCAATTTTTTTTTTTTTTTTTTTTTTTTTAAGGTCCTAGCCACTGAAATCCCAGGAAACTAGGTGGCAGGACCTGCCAGAGTGCAAATTTAAACTAGTGGTTACCTGGTCTGCCTCCACGGGGCGAAGTGCAGGCAACGTTGGGCCTCAGCTGGGGTCCAGCGGCTAAATGGCCAGAGGAACAACGGTACATAACACAACACACTCACATGATCCATACACTTTTAAATCTCTGGCCTTCCCAGTGAACTGGTACACTCACAATGAAAGCAACGCGGAGATGGGGGGAACCCCTGGTGCCGTTAGACACTTAACACACTTTGCACTTTGCCAGTGTCCCACCTAGATGAGACTCAATGGCCAGCTTTTTAGGGCCTGCAAACTGATGGAGACAACATACGGTGGCACTCTCCCGCCGGGACAGCCTATTGGCGACCCAAATCTGCACTATCTTGAGCGGATCTTTCTTTCCAAACTCCTGGGGAGAGGAGAGGCTTGCCTCTCCTCGCCTCCCCAATTTTCTCACTCTGGTGGGGCACGGGCATGTCTCACTACCTGCAGGGGCCATCTACTCTGTTGGCCCCTTATTTCCAATTTCTTCCCCCCAGTCTTCATCGTCCCCCCAAAACTTTTGTCTTGCACAGCGTTTAGCCCTACATTTCAAAATCAAAAGAGAACATCAAAATTCTTGCCCGGACCTATTTGGTTTTTAAAACTCACTTTCACGCACAGCCCCACGTCACATACTAGGCGCCTCCGTAGCCAGGTGGGAAGGGCAGCAGTGCGTAGCACACGCTTCTTGATTAGACCGGGGTTCGAGCCTGTCACCACCAAATACGGAGGATGTGGAAAGGTCAGAGAATGATCACCACATATCCCAGAGCAATATGGCCTTAGTTGCTAATGCTCCTAAAATCCAAACAACAACAACGTCACATACTATTATTACTAACTTCTTAAGTATCACTAATATCAACCTAGATTTTTTTTTTTTTTTTTTGGTCCTAGCCACTGAAATCCCAGAAAAGTAAGTGGCAAGACCCGCCAGAGTACAAATATTGGTAACACCAGGCCGGCCTCCTTGTGGCGGGTATTGGTAACGTTGGGTCTCACTAGGGGCCCGGCGGCTAACAGGCCAGATGAACAGTGGGCACAACAAACTACATAGTACATAATCTCTGGCTTGTCCGATACAGAGAACATACGCGGAGATGGGAGAAATCCCAGGTGCCATCAGACCCCCGAACATACCTACTACCTAATACCAGTGTAGTACCACAGAGTTGATACGTTATTCTGGGGTTACTGCTTCCCATATGTAGTACTTTACATTTGTCAAAGTTAAACTTCATTTGCCACCTCTCAAACCATCTGCTCAAATTTTCTAGATCCTGTTGCAGAAGCGTACTGTCATTAGTGCCCTTAACAACCCTGCCAACCTTTATATCGTCTGCAAATTTGGACATTAAGCCTGATATACCATCATCAATATCATTTATAAATACAGAAAACAACAATGGACCAACACTGAACCCTGAGAGACTCCACTAATAACATTAGTCCACGAAGAGCAGTGTCCATTGATTACCACTCTCTGTCTTCTCCCCCTCAACCATCCCTTTATCCATAGCAGCAATTTGCCTCCAATGCCACACTGCTCCAATTTGTGCAGCAGTCTTCCATGTGCAACAGTATCAAAAGCCTTTCTAAGATCCAAATATATGATATCAAAGTTATTCCCTGCATCCAGTTCCTTTGTGGCCTCATCATAGTATCCAATCATGTTATTAGTGAAGTCTCCCATGGTTCGGTGTTGGGTCCATTGTTGTTTTCCGTGTTTATCAATGATACTGATGAAGGTATATAAGGATTAATTTCTATGTTTGCAGACGATACGAAGGTTGGCAGGGTTGTTAATGACAGTACGCTACTGCAACAGGATATGGAAAAGTTGAGCAGATGGGCTGAGAGGTGGCAACTGAAGTTTAACATTGACAAATGTAAAGTACTGCATGCAGGTAGCAGTAACCCCAGTGTAACGTATCAACTTGGTGGTACTACACTCAGGGTAGTGGAGAATGAAAAGGACCTGGGAATAATTGTGCAGTCAGATATCAAGTTTTCTGAGCAGTGCAAAAAGGCTGCAAGAGTAGCTCATGGTGTCTTGTCAATGATATACAGGAATTTTGCTAGTAAGGATAAGGGAGGATTGTCTCCCTTTGTATAAGGCAATGGTCAGGCCACACCTTGAGTACTGTACACAGGTCTGGTGGCCTCATTTTAGGAAAGATGTAGAGCTGCTGGAACGAGTACAGAGAAGGGCAATGAGATTGGTGTTACCAAGAAAGGCTTAAATTCTGCAAATTGCAGCTTCTGGAGACTAGGTACTTCTGTGAGGCGTTAAGGCCTTGAATGGATTAAACAAGCTCGATGCTAATGGGATTTTTCCTCTTGCTTAGATTACTCACCTGAGGGGGCACAAATTCAAATTGAGGAAAGACAATTTTAAAATAGATGTGCAAAAATTCGCCTTTAGCCGGCAGATGGTTGATAGCTGGAACAAACTTCCATCTGTTTAATGGAGGTCAGCAACTTAAATAAGTTCAAGGCAAACATTTGGAGTGAATGGTTGGGTGAAATGAGAAGGGTTTTTTTTTTTACAAGCTGTCCTGAGATATTTGATCACAGTTGATAGTTTCAGCAAACTGAGTCTATACAGGGTGTTTCAGTTAAACGTTTCAGAACTTCTAAGAGGGGTAAGGTACATCCTGACAACTCGAAATCATATAGCAATGTGGGGTCGGAAATGCTTTCCTGAAGCGGTATTGTACACAGAATTCGTCGTGCGATGTCGTGCAGCACAGATTCGATTTTCGGTCAATGTATGGGCCGGTATTATGGGAGATCACCTCATCGGACCTTACCTGTTACCGTGTCGTCTAACCGGACCTATCTACTTGATCTTTCTGCAGCAAGTATTGCCACAACTTTTGAGAGATGAACAGATTTCTGCATTGACGCAACACACAATGTGGTTCCAATACGATGGAGCCCCTGCCCATTATAGCGGAGATGTTCGTAACTACCTGGATGTCACATTTGGTCAACAGTGGATCGGACGTGGTGGTCCCGTGCGTTGGCTTGCTCGGTCACCCGACCTATCATGTCTTGATTTTTATTTCTGGGGTCATATGAAATCGCTAGTTTATGAGACCCCTGTTGACAATGCTGAGGAGCTGGTTGCAAGAATCGCAGTAGCTGCCGAAGAAATTCGAAATTCGCCTGGAGTATTCCAGAATGTTCGGATGTCCATGCGTCGGAGATGTGAGGCGTGCATTGTAGCCCGTGGAAGAAACTTCGAACACTTACTTTAATCCATGTACCTTTTGCTTCTTTTCATGTATCATTAAAACGATTTCTCACTTACGGTCTCTTTTCTTTATGGTGCTTCTGTGTAAAACACCGCTTCAGGAAAAAAAGCATTTCTGACCCCACATTGCTATATGATTTCGAGTTGTCAGGATGTACCCTACCCCTCTTAGAAGTTCTGAAACGTTTAACTGAAACACCCTGTAGAGTCTACATAGGGTCCAAATATATTACTTCCAAATTTTTAATCTGGATTTTTATTTTTTTAACCCTCTGTTATTGATGCCCTCAATTTAAAAGAGATGCTTGCATGGCAGCTATAAAATGCCCTTTTTCATGTTAATTTTTTTAAAAAAATTAATTTTTAGTTTTTCTACTGAATTGAAAATGGTGATTTATTAATTACGGTTTGCTAAACTGAATTTAAAAATGTCAAATGAAAATAAAAAAGGAAACCAATGAAAATAATAAAGAAAATTTTATTGTATATTTTGAGTGTCACTGATCCCAGGATTGAAACACAAACACACTAATGACATATGGCACATGTATTTTTGTCAGCTCTTCGTGTTTAGCCAGTGAAACCAAGCACTACAACAAGAAAAAAGATAAAATGTTTTTGTTCATCTGGCATCTGCTGAATGCAAAACAAAAAATTTTAATGTTTCATAATTCATAGTATACTGAAATGATAACAGAAAATACTGCATAGTCTGCTAAGAGAATATTGGTGGACAAAGGTACTTAAAGAGGATTTGATTTAAAAATTTTTAAAAAATTAACAGAAAAATTTTTAAATGTGACATCTGTCAGACTCCATACTAGCAAAAGGTTATCAGCAACCTCTGGTCTCTGTGAAACTCCGTCCACCAGTGTTTTGTAAATGTCCTTTAGCATTAGCATTAATAGAGGCACATGATGCAAGAAAGCAAGCTTATGCAGCATCAACCAAAAAAAAAAAAGCTCTGATTTCATCCCTCCATTCATTCCAAATACCTGTCCAGCTCAGCCTTAAATAATTTCCCGCCATTCTGCCTTCAAAATGGTGACCAGTTCAACTCCGTTTTTGGGTGTCTCTCCGATAATCTAATTCATCCCGAGGGTTGTTTACAGGCGTGAGGTCAGTGCTCTGTGCTGGCTAGATCAACTTGTTGATGCTCATGTCCTCAAACCAGTCCATCACAATGCAAGAAGTATGATATGGACTATTGTCCTGCGGATACAGGTATGGGCCTTCCCCAACATAGGTGATACATTGACCAGGATGTCTAGGCACCAGCATTCATAGTTTTCCCAAATAAACTAATGGTTCCAAGCCAAACAATGAAAAACAGCCCCAGAACATCAAGCTGCCTCCACTGAACCACACTGTTAAGATGATACCTTCCGGCAGGTAGCTTTTTCTTGGACATACATAAAACCCGGGCACTGCTAGACCATGACTCATCACTCCAAAGCACATCTTTCCACTGGTCTATGGTCCACAAATTGTTCAAAATATAATTCTTACAGCTTGTAAACAATCAATGAGCTATAGAAAAAGAAAGCCATACTATGTTCCATGATGGTCCTCGGACCTGTCACAATTAAAATGACTAACGAGACAAACAAGAAGAGATTTTCAAAAAACAAAGAGAGAGACAGATCACATCCTATTTTAGAAAATGTTGCATGAGGAAAAAAGCTTCTTGGGAGCATTTGGTGAACACTCAGGGAAACAGCGATCCTTGGGGTGCTCATATATAAATTAATAAATAACAAAATTCCAACTGGTGAAGTGTTTGTTTCTTTTCAAACTTCTGATGATCAAGAAACCTTATCTTGGGAACCAACCATGAATAGAATTCTAGATGTCATTATTCATCAAGATGAAGAGGTATGTACTGATCCAAAACTGATGGACATCAGGATGAAAAATGTCGATTATTTAGGTACACCTAATGGACTTCCTTTTACTTTTGAGGAGATAGACCTTGCTATCAGGTCCATGCATATGGGCAAATGTCCTGGTCTCGATGGCAGTGAAATAGAAATATTCAAATGTGTATGAAAGACTGTACCTGTTGTCATTATGACATTATTCAATTCTTATCTTAACCAAGGTATCTTCCCTTTAATCTAGAAAGTTGCTATCTTAAAAAGTCTCCTCGAAAATCCACAGAAACCAGAATCTGAACTGTCATCATATAGGCCTATTGCTTTGCTCCCTGTTGTGGGTAAGACGTTAGAAAAAGTTATAGCGAGTTGTCTTTTGGCCACTTATGTCTCTTAAAGGACTCTCTTCACCTTCTCAGTTTAGTTTTAAAAAAGGTAGAGGAACTGAAGATGCCACTGCTTCTTTACTGGAGATTCAGCATAAAACTACAACTATACATTTGCTCGGCCTCTTTGTAGACTTCAAAGGGGCCTTTGACACCCTTCAGTGGCAAAGTGCCCTGGAAAGATTCCAGGAAGCCAAAATTTCTAAACCATTAAATATATACAGCCTGTTATTCAGCTACTTCTCATAGCATTTATTGATTGTTAGGAGTGATTCTAATCAAGTGTCAAGAAATGTCACCAGAGGTTGCCCGCAGGGATCCATCCTTGGGCCCGTGTTGGAATTTAGTTTTCAACTCCTGGCTGAACAAACATTTTGATGCGATATCCATGATCGCATACACAGATGACCTGACCATCTTAGTCAAAGGAAATTCCAGGAAGTTTCTTGAAGAGGTAGCCAATGTGGTCTTACAAGAACTTGCTGTGTGGTCAGATGATGATCAACTCCAAGTATCTACTAGTAAAACATCTCAAATGTTGCTGAAAGGTAGGTCAGACAGAGGGTGTCCTCCTAAAATTAAATTTAAGTGACAAGCTATTAAATATAACTACAAAACACTTAGGAATCATTTTGGATCGTCTTACCTCATGTAAGATATATTAAGGAAAAGTGCAAGTCATTACTTTCCAAGCTGAGACAAGTCACCAGTGAGACTGGGGCCTTAAGAGTCACTCTTTGAGATTATACTACTGCATATTCTTGTCTATTATCACTTATGGTGCTGGCACCTGGGAATATAGAGTGACCAAGTGTGCAATAACTAAACATCTTTTGCAGGCAAAGCATGCTGCTCTCTTAATAATGATGAGAGCTTGTAGGATGATTTCTACTGTGGCTTTGCAGTTCCTGACAGGCAGGATGCCAATTCAATATGAAGTCCAATATAGGTATTTGAAATACCATTTGAAAAAAGCACATCCTGCTTCTCTTGATAATGTGGAACTTGATTTAAGTGCTCCAATAACAATTGCACTAAAAAGATTGCACTCTATTTATGTTGATAAGTGACAAGTTGATTGGTCTGTGCCAGAGTTGGGAAAGATTACAAAAGAGTATTTACCAAACATAAGGGAATTCAGGAAGAACCTTTGTGGTTTTCTCCTGGATTATACAAACATTCTTATTGTCTAGCCGTGGCAGTCTAAAATGCAAGCTTTGTAAACTCAGTCTGTCTCCTTCCCCACTTTGTCTTTGTGGGGGCGAGGAAAATGTGGATCATATCCTCTTGGAGTGCCACTATTACACTGACTTCAGGAATGAATACAATTGATCACCGGTTTTCTTACCAGGGACGATAAATTCTTATTGATTCAATCACAAACTACATTTAATGCTTTTAACTTGTTTGTGACACATGTATTTAAGCATCAAGAGAAATTGAGAACTGCTATTTTGGGATAGTTGGAACTGGGATAAATTAAATGGATGTGTTGAATGTGTTTGCCAATGTGAAGCTGTAGTCTCCTCCTAATGTATCTTATATGACACCGTATCCCATGATTTGACATGTTTATTGGATTTTCATTTGATACTACTTTATTACTAGTCATTTGTCTCTCCCTATAATAATGACTGTCGCTGCTTTCATAGTGATTGAAAGAAATAATGAGTAACTATGCTGTCTTCTTTTCCATGGCACATTGGAAATATTCTGTTAGAAGAATAGATCCTTGAAGTTGGATAATCTTCTATGTTGGGACATGTATATAGTGTATATAGATAGATTTTAGTGTGTCAACAGCTTCCTGTGGATGGTCTTCAACTGGAATGCTGTACAACTTTTGTGCTGAACTGTTGTGCCAACGACAACCAGTTTCCAAACAAATAATAATCTATCTGTTGATGTTTATGGATGGTACGCAGTATAACCTTTGTGCTGAAGACTATATATTGTTTCAAAATGCATAAAGTTTCTCTTGCTTTCTAATTCCATGGCATTATGTCACTGAACATTGAGTGTTGCATCATGTTGGGAGTATAAAGTTTTGATGTCCTAACTATCTAGGGTTGGGAGTATAAAGTTTTGATGTCCTAACTATCTAGGGGCTCACATCTGGTGAGTATGGGTTTGGCACACCCAGGGTCCTGAGCTGTATATCATCATCCTCTCTTTCTTGGTGATTCCCTTCTACTTCTGGCTCTTGTTCTCTCTCTCTCTTTCTCTCTCTCTCACACACACACACACACACACACACACACACACACACACACACACACACACAGGGTAACTCAGAATTTTTTTTTTTTTTTTGGCTAGTGCAGCAAAAGCCTCAGGCTTCCTTGCACCATACAGCTAATTATAATAATAATCTGCAGGGTTGGAACATTGTAGTGTAATTAATATGCAAAATTGTGTTTTCTTGGGATTTCTGTTGATGATTTGTTGACTGGTGTCGATTTCTGTTGTACTGAACATGCTGGTTTCCCCATTGAGTTGATGGGATTGTTAATGAGGTATTCAACTTTGTTGATGGCGCTGGGTAGATCCCATCATCTGGAAAATTAAGTGACTATATCTAGTTGGATAAGGATATACCTTTCAAGTTAAGGGGTTCTTTGAAGAAGATCCTAGATGATTGCCAATCCTGGACAGGTCAGGATTCTGCTAATTCTAATTATAGGATAGGATTATGCCACAAGAAATGGCAACTCTTTTACTGAAGACTGCTTCCAGCTCCTTTTTCTCTTCTTTTATCTTTGATAAATTGCTCCTAACTTCTCTTTACTATGGCAGGTCCCTTGATCTGGCCCCCCTGCTGTACTATTCTTTCCTACCCTACCCATTCTCAACTATTACCACTATATTCTCCTTTCTTTTTCCTTTATTCTGTCTATCCTGGAACTCTGTTCTTGTATAGACAGGATGGCAGTAGATCCTGGCCACCTCCATGTGGAGGGGATGGGGGGGACTTGTTGGTGACCAGGTGTTGCCACTTCCCATCTGCTAAGAGCCAGGTACTGGCCAACAACACTACAGCAGAACATATCATAATACCTACACATCCAATACACTGCATACAAATGGCCGGCTTTGGCATAAGCTTCAACACAAGTACAATAGCAGCTAATGGGGAAAACCCTGGGATCTGCCACAACACATGAATATCCCCTAGTCTATGGTCCAAGGACAGCATGCCTTACACCAAGCTAGACAGCATTTGGCATTAGCCAGGGTGATTAGCGATTTGTGGACAGCTGCATGACTGTGGCAAACAATATCACATGGGGTCCTGCACAATGTACTGGTGCTGACATGTCTCCATCAATAACACAACCTGCATTCTGAGCAGGCAATTTTTTGCAGGGCACTCAGCACATTCCTTAAGCTTCAGAGGTTTTCTTGTGATGGTTTCAGTACCAGTCCACTTCCATTTGCAAATCACATCTTCAATCATCGACCAAGGGATCTTCAAGGTTGTAGAAACATCATGTACAGACTGGCTGCTTATGTGGTTCTGCATTCTGAGCTGAAAGTCTGTTAACTCCGTTGATAGCAGTGTCTTCATTCACAATTGCACTACTGTCTTCTAAAAAGGCCTACGAACATATTTCTAGCTGTGTCTGACATGTGGTGCTTGGGTGGGACATGACCAACTATCAACTGAGAAGTGTCTGGATATTAATGATAGGACTGTGTATTTTGTTTACTTCCTAAACTGTGGTTATTGTCAATACTGAAATCTTTAGCATGAAAGTAATGGTTTCATCAAGGTGTGCAAGAAACAAACTAATTGTACGCCAACCAAAGGCAGATATTGTTGGGATATCAGAGACGTGGTGTCACACAGATATAAGGGATGCAGAACTGCAATTTGGGGAGTACAACGTCTACAGAAAGGATAGACAGGATAGGAAGGGGGGAGGGGTTATGCTATTAGTTAAGAAACACATAAAAACCAAGGAAGTGAAGCCAGTCGACATCGCTGGACAGTGCAGTGTTGAGTCAGTTTGGTGTGACATAAGCATTGGGAGATCAAAATTGAGAGTAGGAGTGTGCTATAGGCCTAATGACTCTGATGAGTATAATAAGGAACTGTACAGGGAAATAGTGGGCTAGTAAATCAGAGTCTTATAATGGGAGATTTTAATTTCCCAGATATTGACTGGAATTTGGGGGCTGGTTACTCACGCACTAGCAGGGCTTTTGTGGATTTATTGGATGATTGTTTTCTACATAAGCATGTTCGTGAGGCAACTAGAGGGAGTAATACTCTTGATTTGATTATCAGCAGTGATTCTTCATGCATTAAGAATCTGCAGATAAATGAACCACTAGGTGGCAGTGATCACAGTGTGCTGAAGTGGGATTTACTCAAAAAGGTAAATACCATTAGGGGTAAAGGGAAGGGTTATTGCTTCCGTAAAGGCGACTACGATGGACTGAGACAGTATTTAAATTCTATACAGTGGGACCAACTGATGATGTTACCAACAGCAAATTCAAAATGGGAAGCATTCAAAGAACTTATCTTGGAAGCTACTAGGCTTTACATACCAACTAAGAAATATTGTTCAAGGTTTAGGCCAAAATGGATGTCAGATGAACTAATGAGGCATATGGCAGAGAAGAAAAATGCATGGGATACTTACAAATTAACACATGACACAGAAGCCTATGATAGATACAAGTTGATATGCAACCAAGTTACAAAGGAGGTTAGGCAGGCGAAGGCAGATTACGAGAAATCCTTGGCAAGGGATGCAAAGAAAAACAGCAAAGAGTTCTTTACTTATGTAAACTCTAGAAGGAAGGGGATGAATCAGATTGGTCCACTTGATATTGATGGGTCAACTGTTGATGATCCTGCTCAGGTAGCTAACAAACTAAATGAATATTTTGCATCGACATTCACACATGAGGAGTTATTCAGCAAGGGGAATGCCAGAGGTGTATTCAACTCTAGCAGTAAGCTACAAAATCTTGAAATAACTGGGAGTAAAGTGGAGGAGAAACTGTTGAAGATAAACACAAGAAAGGCACCCGGGGTGGATGGGATCTATCCAGTTATATTAAAGGAGGCAGCAAAGGAAGTAAGCAAACCCTTAGCCATAATTATGAGAGCTTCCTTGGACTCAGGGGAGGTACCCATAGACTGGAAATGTGCAAATGTGACCCGAATTCACAAAGGAGGATCAAAGGCTGACACAAGTAATTATAGACCTGTGAGCTTAACTTCTGTTCCAGGAAAATTAATGGAGGCACTGGTTAAAGAAGCACTGCAGGATCATTTAGACAAGACTTCAGTTATAGCTCAGACACAGCATGGTTTTGTTAAGGGGAAGTCTTGCCTGACCAACTTGATTGGATACTATGATGCAGTCACAAAAGAACTGGATGCAGGAAATAACTTTGATATTATATACTTGGATCTTAGAAAGGCTTTTGATACTGTTGCACATGGAAGACTGCTACACAAATTGGAGCAGTGTGACATTGGAGGCAAATTGCTGCTATGGATAAAGGGGTGGTTGAGGGGGAGAAGACAGAGAGTGGTAATCAATGGACACTGCTCATTGTGGACTAATGTTATTAGTGGAGTCCCTCAGGGCTCAGTGTTGGGTCCATTATTGTTTTCTGTATTTATAAATGATATTGATGATGGTATATCAAGCTTAATGTCCAAGTTTGCAGACGATACAAAGGTTGGCAGGGTTGTCAAGGACACTACTGACACTATGCTGCTGCAACAGGATCTGGAAAGGTTGAGCAGATGGGCTGAGAGGTGGCAAATGAAGTTTAACATTGACAAATGTAAAGTACTACACATGGGAAACAGCAACCCCAGAGCAACGTATCAACTCTGTGGTACTACACTGACAGTGGTAGAGAATGAAAGGGACTTGGGGGTGGTTGTGCAGGCAGATATGAAGTTCTCTGAGTAGTGCAGACGGGCTGCAAGAGTAGCTCATGGAGTATTGTCAATGATATACAGGAATTTTTCCAGCAGGGATAAGGAGGTGATTATTCCATTGTATAAGGCAATGGTCAGGCCACACCTAGAGTACTGTATACAGGTCTGGAGGCCTCATTTCAAGAAGGATGTAGAGCTGCTGGAACGAGTACAGAGAAGGGCAACAAGATTAGTGAATGGAACAAAGGGGTGCTCTTACAAAGAAAGGCTTAAGTTTTGCAAATTACAGTGTCTGGAGACTAGGCACCAGCGAGGTGATCTGATAGAGGTGTATAAAGCCTTGAATGGTTTAAGCATGCTCAATGCTGATGGGATTCTTCCTCTAGCTCAGAAAAATCACCTGAGAGGGCATAAATTCAAATTGAGGAAAGACAGATGTAGGATAGACGTGCGGAAATTTGCCTTTAGCCAGCGGGTGGTTGGTTGGTGGAACAGACTTCCATCCCTTGTGGTGGAGGTTGATAGCCTAAATAAGTTTAAGGCTCAGCTGGACAGGTATTTTGAACGAACAGAGGGGTGAAGTGGAAGTGGGGTTTTTTTTTTTTTTTTTTTGGCTGATGCTGCATAAGCTTGCTTTCTTGCATCAAATGCCTCTACTAATGCTAATGCTAACCAATAATTCACTCCAATCCAAAAACAAAAATTTATTTATAAAGCATATATATATATATATATATATATATATATTTTTTTTTTTTTTTTTTAATTTTTTGAAAGTATTTGTCCATACAATAACCAGAATATGTATGGATGTGCATGTTTAAAATTGAGAGCATAAGTCTTGAAACTAATGACATTAAGAGTAGGAGATCTGCAGATTTAGTTTGCAAGTACAGATCAATGTTGAAAAAAAGTTGCTAGTTAGGGTTATTTGAAAGCGTCTCCAATTCTGCCCAGACATGGGGATGTAATACTCTTGATATGATTAATCAGCAGTGATTATTCATGCATTAAGAATCTGCAGATAAAGGAATCACAAGGTGGCAGTAATCACAGTGTACTGTGGGATTTACTCAAAGATGTAACTACCATCAGGGGTAAAGGGAAGGGTTTTTGCTTTTGTAAAGGTGACTGCAGTGGTCTCAGACAGTTTTTAAATTCTATACAGTGGGACCAATTGATGATGTTGCCAATATCAAATTCTAAATGGAATGCATGATGATGTTGCCAATATCAAATTCTAAATGGAATGCATTCAAGGAATTAATCTTGGAAGCTACTAGGCTTTTCATACCAACTAAGAAATACTGTTCAAGGTTCAGGCCTAAATGGAATTCAGATGAACTAATGAGACTCATGGCAGAAGAAAAATGCATGGGATGGATATAAATTATCAGCAGGAGATACAGATGTCTATGGTAGATATAAGATAGTTTGTAATCAAATCACAAAGGATGTTAGGCAAGCAAAGGCAGATTACGAGAAATGTTTGGCAAAGAACACAAAGACTTCTTTACTTATGTAAACTCTAGAAGGAAGGGGATCAGATTGGTCCCCCTTCTAATTGATGGTTTGATTGTTGATGATCCTGCTGAGATAGCTGACAAAAACTGAAAGAGTATTTTGTATCCACATTCACACATGACGAGTTATCAAGGGAGAATGCCAGAAATTTATCAAACTGTAACAGGGAGCTAAAGAATTTTGTAATAACTGAGAGCAAAATGGAGGAGAAATTGAAGTTAAATATAAGAAAGGCACCTGGGGTGGATGGGATAAATGATGGCCCTTAGTCATGATTATGAAGGCATCCTGGGACCCAGGAGATGTCCCCACAGACTGGAGATGTGCAAATGCATCCCTAATTCAAAAAAAGGGGATCGAAAATTGACACGAGTTATTATGGGCCTGTTAGTTTAACTTCTGTTCCGGGGAAAATAATGAAGTCACTGGTTAAAGTACTACAGGATCATCTAGACAAAGACTGCAGTTATAGTTCAGACACAACATGGGTTTGTTAAGGGGAAGTCTTGTCTTACCAATTTGATTGGATATTACGTAGTCACAAAGGAACTGGATGCAAAAAATAATTTTGATATCATATACAGTTATGCCCCATATCTGCTGATTTGTTTCCCACGGTTAACCACGGAAAACAAAAACGAAAAAACTTAACATGTGCTACTTGCGTATCCAATACGATGCTTTCCTTTTTTTTTTATGATGTCAATTTTAAATCGACATCATAAAATATAATTTTTTACAATGTTGCATATGGTTTGGTCACCAACATTATAATGGTTCATTAGAGATTTAGCGGATGCACCGTTTTCAAGCTTTTAAATAATTTCAAGTTTTTGTTTAGTCTGAAAGCACAACTCCTGCATTTACCCATCATTTTCGCAATTTCTAAACAAAAAAATAAAATAAATAATAGTTACTATAAAAAAAATTCCGACATTCCTGACATAAATAACGAGACAAAATTTGTCCTTTTGCAGTGCGCCAGAACACAACAATCGACCCAACGAACTAAATCAAACTAAACATCTGGTCTCTTTTTTTTTTTTTGAGTGGTAGGTGTGAAGCCAGCAGAGGGTTGCAAGATAATAGGCACACTAATCTCACATTGACAACTTATAATGCTGGTTCTTGTCACTTATTTACGACTTACAAAATATCCTGTTTATACCTATTCTATTCTAGTTATTACTTAAATTTTATGATTTCTGATTTTTTTTTTTTTTTTTTTAAATTTGGAATCTTGAAGTGTCCCGGTAAATCAAGAGTCTGCTGTTACTTTATTATTACCGTATTTAATGTTGGTAATGTCTTAACGTGTGTTTAATTTATCAATTAAACTTTATTATACATACGAGACAGACAACCGAGTGACATTATTATGTACGAGTTATTGAACCACCCTCGTACGTACAAGAAAATCACGTTATATATGGGATCAGTAGGTGTTTGCTTATATCTGCGGTTTCAGCCATCCACTGTAGGTCTTGGAACATATCCCCTGTGAATACGGCGGGGGGGAGTCTTACTGTACTTGGATTTTAGGAAAGCTTTTGATACTGCTACACATGGAAAACTACTGTACATGTTGGAACAGTATGGCATTGAGGGCAAGTTGCTGCTATGGATAAGGGGATGGTTGAGTGGGAGAAGACAGACCGGGGTAAGAAGAAAAAGAAATCAACCAAGGGGAAGAAAAGAAATCTCGAAGATCATCCCATTTTGCATTCTTTTAATGCCAAACAACATGCGGCTGAGAATGGGCAAGAGAGAAAGGCTCCATTGGAGAAAAGGCCATCACCAAGTTGTGATCTGAGGTGCCTACAGAACCAGCCTCAACTGTGTACTTAGAAGAGTTGTTTGTGAGCAAAAGATCAAGAGTGTTGGCTGTGTGGTTAGGATTGTCTGGTATTCTAGTAGGAAAATAAAAAATCTCTGAATGGTCATTAGTAATTGCAAAAGCTGCAGCATCTCAAGCTGGAGTTGTGAACTTTAAAATCACCAAGAAAAATTACCTCTGTTAGGAAAGTTGAATTGGAGAAAGTCAAGTTTCAAAGAGTTCCAAGTGATTAGTGGATTTGGGAGAACAATAGAGGCAGCTGATAAATTTGACAGAATGTGACAGAAAGATTTTAAGCCAGAGAACATCGAAAAGAGGTGATTCTAAATTACTGTCTCTGACAGGGAATATCAGAGCAACATATGCAGAAGTACTACCTTTGAAGCATAACAAATCACACAGAAACAATTTGGACAACTGAGATGTTCAGTGGTAGCATCAACCAATAATTTGGATTTTGTCACAAGAAGTACATGGGGGTTTGGAAGACTAAATGGACATCATTGAGATTGGAACTGAGACTGCATATTTCGTAAATGAAAAAGGAAGTTTTTGGGATCTAAAAGGAAGCATTTTAGATCATTTCACAGATAAGCTTTTACTATTAGTTTGACAATTCATGATGTATTCAGCAGTAAGTTTTTTTTTTTGTTGTTGTTGTTAGTGCATCGGCTTCTGTGGCCATAATGCACCTCCCACAGTTTTTGCATTTTACTCTGATCCAAGCCCAAGGCAGGATTCAAACCTGCAACCTTTGGGTTGCCAGGCAGGCACTTGACCCACCTGACTAGCCCGGTCGGCTCAGCAGTAAGAAACGGTGGGGAAGACATGCTGTATGAAGTAATGAAATTTTTCAATATGGCATACACAGCAAGAATATAACCAGCTCCTTGAGATAACGTAGCCTCAACAATGCCCCTGCATATACACACTCAGACTCCCTCCAGTCATCTGGAGGGAGTTTGGTGGTGTGTATGCAATATGAAATATATAGCAGAGTCAGAGAGTTATACTCAAGCTGATCCAAGAGCCTCCTAGAGTTACCAAAAGGTTCAGTCTGATGGACTATCTAGCAGCTAGTGTGCAAATGCATTTTAGAGCTTAATTTTAATTTCTTTATCAAAATGTAAAATGATTAGATCTCACCATGATGTCCATCATAACCTCAAAAGACATCAATTATTCAGCATGATGGAAGAGATGGGGGAGGAAGAGATTGCTGGAGCTTTACTAATATTTTACAAGAACTACGGTAGTACTCATTTATCCTCATGGTTGCAATTATTCTGATAATCAGTATATACAGCAATACCTCGCATGGCACTGATAATTGTACTGAAACTGTTCCGTATTATGTGAAACCGTGCTGATTGAGGTATAATTATAATGGGTTTTAATTGAATTTGTACCAGAGAAAGTCTATAAACAAATTATAATAAATCTATAAACAATTTGCGGTTGATAGCCAATTAAAAGGATTTGAAATTAAAAATATTGCAAAAATTTTATTAATGAATGGTAACATCATTAGAGATGAGAAAAAAGCTTTGTTTATTTAGGTATTTCAATAATAAAGTCTGGTGAAGTCGTCTCTTCTTTTTCTCGGCTTACAAGTTTTTGACTGCATCTTAAGGTCCAATCAAAAACTTGTACGCTGAAAAAAAGCATCAAAGAAGCATTTTAGTAGCATCAAAACCCATCTTGTAAAATTTGCTATATCTTGATGCTACATTCAACATCTGGATCTCTGTTCATAATTGCCTTGCAGGCCATGTCAACCCCCCCCCCCAAAAAAAAAACTTTCTCCAATTCTTCTGTTGAAAATTTTTTTGGTGCCACTTCAGTGTTATCCACTTCAGAATTGTTTTCCTCCTCTTCATATGCAGTTTGCTCGTCAATTTCAAGGAGAGTTGCATCATCTAAGTCATTTGCATGAGCCAATGCAGTCACGTACATTGACAGTGTCAAAGTTTAAAATCACAAGTCTTTTCCGATCTTCACAATGTCTTTGGCAATTGTCTGAATTCATAATTCAAAACCAGTGAAATAATTTGCCAAATGGGGCAAAACATGCTGCCAAACAGAATGCATGTTGTTGGTAGCGATTTCTAGAGAAAATGCAAATATATTTTCGATCATATTTAAAGGAGTAAAAAATAAATTGTGAAATGAAAAGCTATCATGTCGCCTTGTCAGGATGGAATTAAAAATACTGAACACTGTTGCACTTTGCTAGTGACAGCCTGAGGGAAGCTACTGGCGCATGTGAGACAATAAAGTTGGCACTGCAGCATATATGTACACGTTCCTAGGCTACAACAATACAGTACAGCATATATGTAGAGTATATGTCTAGGCTATTGAATGAGTTTTAATATGTACAGTAAATTTTTGACTTAAACTTAATTGAAAACCATGTTATAGTGAAACCCATGCTAAGTGAGATATATATGAGTGTGTAAATGACTTACACACTCTTGTAAATAACTGCAGCAATTTTTTACTGCCAGTATTTCCAGTGTTTACTCTGCATTACAAATTGATATAGATCATATTTTATGGAACATTCTCATGCTAATAATCATTTTACTCGGCATTGCCCATCTGTCAAATTTCTTTTGAAAAAATCACCTGTTGTATTGCCTTCAATACAGGCTGATTCACAGTAATACAAAAGCACTGTATGACAATTTATAGATGCTTTTAAATTAATATTTGGGCATATCAATTAGGCAAAGTGGGCTTATAATTAGAAACAGCTGTTTGGATTCCTGTTTTTGATATACCCTGAATAAATTACTGTTATTATACTTACTAAAAGAAATGCCTGATTATAAATCCTTGCTCCTAGGATTAATACAGCAGATCATTCCAGGATTAAACCTGGAATGATCCTTGAATATGCTAAACTTCACACTATAACCTGTTTGGGGTAAAACAAGTAACCAAAATAATATACTAGAGGCTTTTAGAAACTATAATCTTTTTAATTTATAAGTTAGACACCTGATTTACAAATCTTTGAAATGGCATTCCAGAAAATTGTAGCTTTTAAAAGTATACAGGAACACCTCTTTTCCAATCATAGATTAGTAAAATTCCAATGACTAAAAAAGTCCACTTAATAACTACGACCAAATAAAGTGAAATTTTTCGGTTGTCGAACACATTTGGGATGAATGCAGGCCATATCTGAAGTGATACTTGCTGGCTGCTGAAATGGGATGCATAAACCCTTTGCTCCCATTAAGGGGGCTTCGGCCTCACTCTGTTCATCTTTTGCACTATCCTCTTTAATTTTATCTTCACAATCCATATCTCCACAGAATGGGGCCTGTATGATGCAACGGTTATCTAATTTCTGACAGAAATCTTCCCAGTTATATGACACTTCTAGATGCTTATGTAAGTCAGCTTGGGCTCTAGAAAATAGATTATGCTGTATTTTTTCCATTAGTGTTTTAATTTCTTCTACAGCACTACACATTGTAAAGGTAATCTTTTCACCAGTATCACGCCGTACTGCTACAAACTGTTGCTGTTTGATATCTCGTGGACCTAATTCTACACGTACTGGAACACCTTTTAGTTCCCAATGATTGAATTTCCAACCAGGAGAATAATTATCCCGATAATCACCTTTAACTTTTATACCTGCATTTCCCAGGACTGTCTCAAACTCAACACAACTGTTCAACAGTTTCTCCTTTTCCTTTTCATTAAGATTTGCAGTTATTCCACAGGGCACAATAATTACTTGAACAGAGGCTACTTGAGGTGGAAGAACTAACCCTATATTATCACCATGAACCATCACCATTACTCCTATTGTACGAGTTGTAAGACCCCAAGAATTCTGGTAGACATATTTCTTTTCACTTGTTTCAGGATCCTCATATACAATTTCGAACATTTTGGAAAAATTTTGTCCTAAGTGATGTGAAGTGCCTCCTTGAATAGCCCGACCACTTGCTGATATATAAGCTTCTACTGTAAATGTGATATCTCCTCCAGCAAATTTTTCTTTTTCAGTTTTCTGTCCACGAATTACTGGGATGGCTAAAAGTTTTTCATAAATATCAGCATATAAATCTAAAATCACATGCACCTCTTTTAATGCTTCCTCCTTGGTGGAAAATGCCGTGTGACCTTCCTGCCACAGAATTTCTCTTGTTCTAAGAAAAGGTTGTGGATGCTTAAATTCCCAGCGAACAATGTTATTCCACTGGTTCAATCGAAGAGGAAGATCTCGATGAGATTTGATCCACTTGGCATACGATGGATACATTACAGTCTCACTTGTAGGGCGAATGGCAATGGGTTCGGCCATCTCAGAACTGCCAGACTTTGTAACCCAAGCAACTTCAGGTGCAAAATCAGCAATGTGAGTCTTTTCCTTTTCTAGAGCATGTGATGAAACAAACATAGGAAAGTAACAATTCTGAACTCCAAGAGCTTTAATTTTTGGATCAAAAAAGTCTTTGATAGTTTCCCAAATACCGAATGCCCATGGCCTTAATATATAGCAACCACTAACATCATAATATTCTATCATTTCTGATTTTGTAATAACTTGAGAATACCAATCAGGTAAATTTTCTTCTTTTGTTGCTTCCAAGCAAAGTCGAGATACTTTTTTTGAACTGGAGGATAATGATTCCTGGCTTTCTTGCACTTTTGCTGACATTTTGTCAGACTTTTCTGGGGATTTCTCTTTTGGCTTCCCTTTCTTTTTATCTGCTCCACCTCTAGTTAGATCCTGTCCCGTTAAATCTTTGTATTGTACTTTCAAATTTAAAAGGATATTTACTTCAGATTCAATTTCTTCCTTTGCTGCTTTTATTCTTTTAAGAGCTTTAACCTTTTCACCTTGAGCATCAATTTTAGCCTTTAACTCCTCTGCAGCATTATTACTTTCAGACTCTTTTTCTACCTTAGGGGTTCCTTTACTGACACACTGTTTAAGATCTTTGTTATTAAGTTTCTGGTTGCTATTATTTTCATTGTTTTCAACTTTGAATTGTTTTTTATTATTCTTATCGGACTTACTAACCTGGGCAGGTTTCCATTCAGTTCCAGTCAATTGCTTAAATTCAGCTTTCAACTTAAGCAAAACCTGTATTTCAGGATCTAAAACATCTTTTGGAGTTTTTTCTTCCTTTAGTTTTCTAATCTTATCACCCTGTGCTTTTATTTTTTCATTTAGTTCTGCTGTACTCTCTGACAGCTGAGATGAAATAAAAGTTACTTGCTTATTATCACTGGTATCTATTCCAGGTGGCTTCCATTCAATACCAGTTAAAGTTTTAAAATCTGCTTTCAGTTGTAATAGATTTTGTATCTCAGGATCTAAGACATCCTTATTTACGCCACTGGATTTCAGACTACGAATTTTATCACCCTGAAGTTTAATTTCATCATTTAACTTAATACTTTTTTCTGAAAAATGTAACTGGCTAGAAGAATCCTTCTTGGTGGTTTTACCTTTATTAATTTCATTTGTTGGTTTCCATTCAGTTCCAGTCAACTGCTTAAATTCAGCTTTCAACTTAAGCAAAATCTGTATTTCAGGATCTAAAGCATCTTTGGGAGTTTTTTCTTCCTTTAGTTTTCTAATCTTATCACCTTGCACTTTTATTTTTTCATTTAGTTCTGCTGTACTCTCTGACAGCTGAGATGAAGTAAAAGTTACTTGCTTATTATCACTGGTGTCTATTCCAGGTGGCTTCCATTCAATACCAGTTAAAGTTTTAAAATCTGCTTTCAGCTGCAATAGATTCTGTATCTCAGGATCTAAGACATCTTTACATACGCCACTGGATTTCAGACTACGAATTTTATCCCCCTGAAGTTTAATTTCGTTATTTAACTTAATACTTTTTTCTGAAAAATGCAGCTGGATAGAAGAATCCTTCTTGGTGGTTTTACCTTTATTATTAATTTCATTTGTTGGTTTCCAGTCAGTTCCAGTTATTGCTTTAAAATCAGCTTTTAATTTCAATAGAATCTGAATTTCTGGATCTAAAATATCTTTTGACACTTTTTCACTTTTCAGCTGCCTTATTTTATCACCCTGATGCTTAATTTGTTCATTTAATTCTTCAGGTGATGTCTGCATCATTTTAACTTCATCCTGAGGAGACTTTTCTAAGGCTTTTCCTTTATGTCTTTGTTCTTGTTCCTTTTTGCTTTCTTTGATATTTTTAAAATCAAGTACAACTTTTGGAAGTGTACTGGTATCTTTAGAACCATCTGGTATAGATATAAGAATCAATGGACTTTCACGTCCTATATACCTTGCTGATGAGGCATCATATTCAGAATCGCATATAAAGAATCCCTTTCTCTGTAACTGAATTATTTCAGACTTCTTTAAATTAGCAAGTTCTGGTTCAGCATGCATCATCACAGATATTTTAGTATTGTGCCCAATGAAATCTTTAAAATCCTCCTCTTTGTTAAGCACAGGCTTTGAAATAATGTGATCATAATATATACAAATGCATTGTATAAGTGGAGCTTTATCTGTAACAGCTAGCCATGTAACTTTCAGAGTCTTCTTATAATCCTTATTTTCAAAATTGGTCCTAGCTTCAACAGCCTCAATTTTCCCTACATTATTTTTCTGGATTTTTGTAATAAATAAATTACCTAAATTAATGAACGTTACATTTTCACCTTCTTTCATCGCTGCAGCATCAACATAATCCACTAAGACTTTTTTTGACACCCATATTGTTTTGGTACCAATCTCTGCATTTTTCGGATGCTTTGCCACTTGAAGTGCTTTTTCTTCAGCATCAATAATATAAACAGGCACTGCTTCTTCCTGCAAAACAGCATTATACCTTGGAGCAATAACATCAATAATTTTTTTATTAAATGCCCATATTTTATCCCATTCCATTACAACAACAGAGCGAGAAGATCCTTGAGCAATAATGAACTGCTTCAGTCCTTCAACCGTCATCCCCCTTCGCAATACACCTCTTACTGTAGGCATACGTGGATCATCCCAACCATCAACAATACCATTCTCAACAAACCAAGTGAGTTTTCTTTTAGAAAGGACAGTATTCATCATGTTTAAACGTGAATATTCATATATATAAGGTTTATACATTGCGAGGGCATCCAGTACCCAATAATACTGATCATCTCTATCATGATATTCAGTAGTCCTGAGTGCATGTGTAACCCCCTCTATACTATCCACTATTGGACATGCAAAATCATATGTTGGATAAACATTATATTTGCTACCTGTTCGAGGATGAGATTCTTTCTTACATCTATATAGTGCTGGATCCCTCATACAACCATTATCAGAATTCATATCTATTTTGGCTCTCACACAACAAGTTTGCCCAAAGTCACTACCTTTTTTCATTTCTTCCCACATTGTAATATTCTGTTCTATGGAATTATTTCTTCTTTTGGACTCCATCCTCTGTTCTCTTTCAGCTTTCATAACTTCAGGATTTGTGTCATCAACATATGCCTTCCCTGCTCTCAATAAGTCCTCACACTTGTCTAATATGACATCAAAGTGATCTGAAGTGTATGAAAACATATCGGGTTTCATCTGCAACATAGCAACATCTTCAAGGATTACTTTTTCAAAGTCCTCTTTTTCCTTTGCAGGATTTGTATCATCAAATCTCATGATTAACTTACCTTGAAATGCTAACTGATAATGCTGGTTAAGAAGTGCTGCTTTAGCATGGCCAACATGGAGATAACCACTAGCTTCAGGAGGAAACCGAACAACTACTTTCCCCATTTCTGCTCCTGGTAATTCAACAAACTTCCCTCTATCTTGGGTCTTGGTGCTTTGCTTGACTGGTTTATCTACCTGCTTGCAAGTGTCAGCCTTCATTTCAGATAACTGATTTTCCATCTTCACAATACCTTCTTTTGGAAGACTATTTATTACCGCAACAAACTGATCTAATGAAGACAAAAACTTATACCACCGTAATACATTAGTTGGTGCTGTACCTTCATTTAAAATTTCTTGCCATTTAGAAGAACTAAAGAGCTCTCCCCATACTGCAAAATCTGCTATTGTTACATCATTCCCAACAAGGTAAGTGATGGTTGCTAAAACGTTGTTTAGATAATGAAGAGAGTCTTTTAGTTCTGAACTGCATATCTTACTTACACTAAACTGTAGCCAGTGATCAGTTTCGGTCTTCTCTAAAATAGTTCTCCCATACAGGTGTTTATCGGAAAATAAGCGAGCCAAATACCGAGAAACTGCTACAGAAGAAGAGAAAACCACGTTTTCAGCATCATTAGGGCTAACATGAAATTCAGTACTTTCGCCCCATTCAACACCTGTTTTTTTCGATGGCAAGACATATTCGAGAGTTAAGAGGGCTCCTAGAGGGGGCTTAGACTTGCTACAGATAAATTTAAAATCTTGATGAACCATGTTTAAACTATCACAAAACTTTTAAGCTATTACACATAATTACAGCAGTACGGCAGCCACATTGACAGAACACGTTTTTCAGCTAGAGGGCGTTAACATAGCCGTTCACAGACATAAATAGATGTAATACGGTATCTGTATACCTGTACCAGGTGCTGCTAAAAAGAAACTAGATTTTTTTTAAATCATTTATTGTTTCAAATAAAATAATTTAAATGTTTACCCCTCAAAAGTACTCTCCAACCGCGCCCATGCAGCGCTCCGTTCGCGATTTCCAGGATCTAAAACAGCAGCGGAAGTCCTCGAAAGATACCGCCTTTAACTACTGAATTGTGTTCTAAATGTCTGTTAAGTCCTCTAATTGTTTTCCTTTGAGATAGATTTTAATTTTCGGAAACAGATAAAAGTCGCACGGCACCGGCTGTGGCGCATGAGGCGAGTGCTGCAATATTGTAATCTTGTTTTTCGTTAAAAATTCTCTCACTGCGAACCATTTATTGCGCACAGCTTTCTTTCTCATGCCCGAATGCGTTTGTATTTTGATGTAGACATGTATGGTATCTTATGTAGGATGGCACCTGAACGTGAATTCATCTCCGCCTTCGTACACCGTGATGATTACAGAAAGCACTGTAAAAGGCCAGAAATGTGTGTAACGTTATGTTTGTGCAGTGTGTGTGTGTTGTTGTTGTGTTGTTTAGTTGTTTATGGCCGTTTTGTCACCAGGCAGGCGATCACCTGGAAAGCCTGGTCAGTGTCCGTCTACACCACGGGGAGGTAGGCCACAACTACGCATGTATCGCGACCTACCTGGTTTACCAGCTCTTACTTATCAGAACAAAAAAAAAAAAAAAAAAAAAAAAAAATATATATATATATAAAATAATAAATAATAATAATAAAAAAAAAATATATATATATATATATACCTATCTAAGAAAATAATAAAAATTAGATAATAAAATCCTGTCCATCGGGCAGCCCGAATGCGTTGCCAAAATTATTCTTATTGTTTCTTTGTCAATGTGTAACTGTTCTAAGCAGGAACTTGCCTCTGTGAACATTGTGGATGATCCTCGCTGTCTTTGTCGTTAAAACGAAGACTGGGATCACCTATTCTATGTTTGTCCGGTCTACGAGGACTTGCGAATGTTGCTCATAACAAAAATACATACCTTGCCTCGAGGAAATGAACATTTCTGATCAATAAGGAAGACCAGTACCACGCTTTCTCTGCCTTCGCCCATGATCTCTTCACAAGAAGATCACTGGTACAGCGTCCTGGAACCTGAACATCTCCTCAGATTCGTCCAGATTCAAGTGTCTTAACCCGACTGTGAGCATATTCACCTGGATTGTGACCACTTCTAGCTACTGGCCTTCACACTCAGGTCGCTTGAATTGTTTAATCTGTGTCTCTCTTGATACGTAATTGTCTTCCCGCACCCTCGAGGGCCCTCTTCTTCCACTTTCCGCTTAGGTGGGAGAAATCCCAACCAACCTGCGGAGGATGCCTTCCATTACATCCTCCATCGCTCTGTCTATACCTCATTTCCTTTACCCTCACTGGTATATATCCTGTACTCCCTGTAGCCTATATCTCTCTTTTTTTTTTTACTTGGTCTCTTTCCAGGAAGCTCAGGCGACCTGGAAGAGAAAGCGAGAGAATTATGTGCAGCCTGGCTACCTCTTAATGGTGTGTGCGGGCAACATGGGGTCCCATCAGGGGCCCCTGCGGCCAAAAGCCAGGACATCCAACAGAACCCAGCACAATACTTGATTTACAACACATAACACTGTCTGGCTTTCACAGTGATATTGTTTGTCTCCACAGAGTTTATATGGTGGCAGATGTAGAAACCACCAGAGGTGCCTTTTCCCTAACACTATGCACACTATGTTCTGAGCAGGAGCGAGCCGTCCCGAGGGTGAAAAGGGTACATTGTACTCAGGCACCAACTTTCAAGGGGTGCCTGAAAACCTGAGAAACATACGCACATGAAGAAAATTTTAAAGGGCAGGGGCACCAAATTTCAATTTAGTACCTGAGGCAAGAAAGAAAAATTGCGCCCACCCATAAAATATTAATTTTTAATTAAAAAAAATAAGACTTATTTAAAATACATTTCTTGTACGAGTTTTAATAAAAAATTAAAATTGAGATTATAAAAATGACGAGTGGGGCGACAACCATGGTGGTGCCCCAGATAGTGCTGGCGTGCAGAGCTTGGTAATCTGTACAGTGGCACGACAAAGATTTTCGTCTTGCAAAAGCAAGGTGATAAACGGATTGGAATAATCAAAACATAAAATCGAAAACATTGGCAATTATTTAATCTTTCTTTTGGTGCCCCTTTCAGCTTTTAGCCCCAGGCAAGAGCCTCGTTCACCTCACCCTCAGCACAGCTCTGCCGGGTGTCACATACCTTAGGAACGCCCCTGGTTCTTAGATTAGTCGAATGCTCATCCGACGGTACTGGAGCACGAACTCTCGAATTTTTTCAAGATTCTCGTCGTCTTTGAATTTGGTGGTATTGTCGTCATGGATCTTTCCGTCCTTCTCTAAACCGTTTGTGCAATTCGAACACGCATGGCTGATTCATGGTTTCATCACTGTGCACTTTCCATAAGGTCTCCAATGTTTATGCACCATTTTTATCGAGATTCACTAAAAATTTAATAACTCTTTGTTCTAAATTGCAATCACTCTTTTTTTTTTCGCCGAAGGGTTAAAACACTGATTCACTTAAAGAGGCACAGTTCAATGAAAACTTAACCGATTGCAAAGAAACAAAAACTGGTTTGTATAGGAAAAAACAAGCTACAGAACGACATGAATGTTGTTGACATGCGCACTAGTAAGGCGTTGGTGAACAACGATTCTCGTTTCATTTTAGCCTTGTATGTATAAAAGTCATTCAACTAATACAATAATACTCATGTACACTAAAATAATAATAAACAGGGTTGCGAACTCTTGGTAAGTTTACAGACAATTAAAAAAAAAAAGGAGTGAGATTGACCATGTCCGTAAAAATTGGTAAGAAAATTATCAGGAATTTAAGAATATACGTATTCATCTTGTATAAGGTTCTTGTTTTTTGGAAGAAACGTGACAGTTCTTTTAATGAAAAAAAAAAAAAAAAACTGTAAGTGACAAATAATAAACACGAGCTGTTGTACACTTGCACACTCCGACACGACATACTCCCTGTATTTCATCGGGTATGTATTAACATGACTGAATTCCACTCTCCCTGTATTTCAGTCTGTTTGCAGTTATATTATTTTAGTGGTGTGCAGCGCCGGACCAAGGTACTTCCGCGCCGCGGGTAGAAAGATTTTTCGGCGCCATTTACTAAGGATATATATTTTTTGGCCTCAATGTTCTTCTGTTTATGGTACCTCTTAAAGACTGGCGCCTGGGGGAAGAGCACCGCTAACCCGTACCAGGCACTAGTGGTGCGCACCATTTCAAATCTTAAAGAAGATCAAATATCAACGGGGCTGTATATCACTTCTTCTTTTTTTTTTTTTTTTTTTTAATTTAATAGTTTTTGGCGTTAATATTAACGGCAAAAACTATTTTGCCGTTAATATTAACGCCAATCCTTGACCAAAGCAAACAGGTTAGGCTGGACGCCCTCCATAACAGTATAGTACTTTCGCCATCTCTCATTTGGATAGAGAGGGGGGGGGGAGTGAGAGAGAGAGAGAGAGAGAGAGAGAGAGAGAAAGACAGGCTCAAAGGACAGGAGAAATTGAGGAATTCTCAAATGTGTCCTTAATCCGGGCTGTAATTAACCGATCTCAGGCAGAGGCCGGTTGTTATGCCTTCGAATAACAACTTCAATATAATTTATGGTTCCTCCCATAAGTTATTCTGAGTTTTCAGCCCAAACAGGTGCAATCGGGCAAAACACCGGCTTATATAAACATTAGTTTACTAATGTTTATATAAGCAGTATATATATACAGTACATATATACAGTATATACACGTATTAGTTTACGTGTATATACTGTATATATACATGCGCTTATATAAAGATTAGTTTATATAAGCGCGTGTATATATACAGTATATATAAACATTAGTTTATATAAACACACATTTACATAAAAACACGCTTATATAAACAATAGTGCCGGAAAAAAACCTGAACGACTTCATTCAAAGAGCAAACCCCAGGTGGGGAACAAACAGGCATAATGTTTTTAAATTCATGAATAATTTTTTTATGATATTTGAAAATATTAAACTGAAATTAATATTTTCCGGTTAAGTGTCAAAACACCTACTCTTCAGGACGATCTTACTTTAGCTAGCTCAGTTAATTGCCAACTACAATATCTTACTTTGGTCAGCTGAAATATCTAGTTTCCTTGTAAGGCAACGAGGAAAAACCATTCTGAGAAACATAATACTCTATAAAAACACTATGAAGCAGAGTTATAAAAGAACTGTTGCACATGTCCTGCACCATTTTTGTCGAGAAGACAAAGGGACAAAACTCCTAAACGACAAGATCAAACTGCAGTGTGAAATGGTTCATACAAATTCCTCCATCTCAATGGATTCAAACCCAAAACTTTTCCACAAGGCCTGTACAAACAGTGATCAAAACTGCTACAATGGGTCATTCAAAAAGTTAACTACCTCAGTAATAAGAAATACTCTTCAAGTTATAGGCCTAAACGGTTATCAAACGGTTATCAAATGAGCTGATAAAAATTCGTGTTAGAGAAAAGTGCATTGGATGCATATTAATTATCGAGCTGCACAGAAGCCTATAGTAGATATAAACTAGTCTGTATTGAAGGCACAAAGGAGGTCAGGCAAGTGGAGACAAAATACCAGAGATCATTGGCGAAGAATGCAAAGAAAAACATCAAAGACTTCTTTGCTGACAAACAGAATGAGTATTCTGCATCTACATTCACACATGAGGAATTCTTTAGGAAAGGGGATGCCAGAAGTTTATCAAAGTTTAACAGAGAGTTAAATATATATATATATATATTGTAATACTGACAGGAAAATGGAAGATAAATTGTTCTTGAGGTAAATGGAATCTATCCAATTATATTAAGGAAGGCAGCGAAAGAAATAAGCAAACTATTAGCCATAATTATGAGAGAATCTTTGGATTCAGAGGAGGTCCCCGCGAACTGCAGATGAGCAAATGTATCCCCAATTCACAAAGGGGAAATTAAAAAGTGACACGAATAATTGCAGTTCTCGTGGTTTAGCTTCTGTTCCAGGGAAAATAATGCTGTTACTGGTAAAATAAGTAATGCAGAATCATACAGACAAGGCCGCAATTATACTTCAGACACAGAATAGGTTTGTTGGGGAAATCTGTTTGACCAATTTGACTTGATGCTAGAATGTGGTCACAAAAGAACTGGATGCAAAAAAAAACATTGATAATATATACTGCGATTTCAGGAAAACTTTTTATACTGTTGCCCATAAAACACCGTTATAAAAATTGGAGCAGTGTGGCATTAATGGCAAGTTGTTGCCATGGATAAAAGGAGGATTGAGTGGGAGAACACAAAAAGTGATAATCAATAAACATTACTCTTCGTGGACAAATATTATTAATGGAGTGCCCCAGCATTCGGTGTTAGGCCCATTGTTGTTGATGAAGTCATAGCGAGGATTAATGTCCAAGTTTGCAGATGACTCAAATGTTAGCAAGGTAGTTAATGAGAGTATGCTACTGCAACAGTAACTAGAAAAATTAGGCAGATGGGCTAAATGGCAATTGAAGTTTAACATTAATAAATGCAAATTTATTTGCATTTATTAATGTTAACTAATATTTTTTTAGTAATTCTTTAGCTAACTAATTCTTAACTAACTAATTCTTAACTAATTCTTAACTAACTAATTCTTAACTAAGCTAACTAATTCTTAACTAAACTCTTAACTAATTCTTTAGCTAAGAATAGAAACAGGTGCATGTATACCTGCGTGTACACCAATGCTAGGAGTTTGGTAAATAAATTTGATGAATTTGAGGTATTGCTCAAAACATCAAAGGCAGATATTGTTGGGATATCAGAGACGTGGTGTCACACAGATATAAGTAATGCGGAACTGGAATTTGGGGAATACAATGTGTATAGAAAGGATAGACAGGACAGGAGGGGAGGAGGGGTTATGCTATTAGTTAAGAAACACATAAAGTCCAAGGAAGTGAAGCCAGTCGACATCGATGGACAGGGCAGTGTCGAGTCAGTTTGGTGTGACATAAGCATAGGGGAATCAAAATTGCGAGTAGGAGTGTGCTATAGGCCTAATGACTCTGATGAGTATAATAAGATATTGTACAGGGAAATAGAGTGGGCCAGTAAATCAGAGAGTCTTATAATGGGGGATTTTAATTTCCCAGATATTGACTGGAAATTTGTGGGTTGGTCACTCGCACACTAGCAAGGCTTTTGTGGATTTATTGGATGATTGCTTTCTACATCAGCATGTTCGTGAGGCGACAACAGGGAGTAATACTCTTGATCTGATTATCAGTAGTGATTCTTCATGCATTAAGAATCTGCAGATAAATGAACCACTAGGTGGCAGTGATCACAGTGTGTTGAAGTGGGATTTACTCAAGGAGGTAACTACCATCAGAGGTAAAGGGAAGGGTTTTTGTTTTCGTAAAGGCGACTATGATGGTCTGAGACAGTATTTAAATTCTATACAGTGGGACCAACTGATGATGTTACCAACAGCAAACTCAAAATGGGAAGCATTCAAGGAACTAATCTTGGAGGCTACCAGGCTTTACATACCAACTAAGAAATATTGTTCAAGGTTTAGGCCTAAATGGTTGTCAGATGAACTAATCAGACAGGTGGCAGAGAAGAAAAATGCATGGGATACATACAAATTAATGGGTGACATGGAAGCCTATGATAGATATAAGTTGGTCTGTAACCAAGTCAAAAAGGAGATTAGGCAGGCAAAGGCAGACTACGAAAAATCCTTGGCAAAGGATGCAAAGAAAAACAGAAAAGAGTTCTTTACATATTTAAACTCAAGAAGGAAAGGGATGAATCAGATTGGTCCACTGGATATTGATGGTTCAACAGTTGAGGATCCTGCTCAGGTGGCTAACAATCTAAACGAGTATTTTGCATCTACATTCACGCATGAGGAGTTATTCAGGAAGGAGAATGATGTAGGTAAAGTAAACATTGGCAGTGAGCTGGATGATTTTGTAATAACTGAGAAGAAAGTGGAGGAGAGATTGTTGAGGATAAACATAAAAAAGGCACCTGGGGTGGATGGGATCTATCCAGTTATATTAAAGGAGGCAGCAAAGGAAGTAAGCAAACCCCTAGCCATAATTATGAGAGCTTCTTTGGACTCAGGGGAGGTACCCATAGACTGGAGATGTGCAAATGTAACCCCAATTCACAAAGGAGGATCAAAGGCTGACACAAGTAATTATAGACCTGTTAGTTTAACTTCTGTTCCAGGTAAATTAATGGAGGCACTGGTTAAAGAAGCACTGCAGGATCATCTAGACAAGAATTCAGTTATAGCTCAGACGCGGCAGGGTTTTGTTAAGGGCAGGTCTTGCCTGACCAATTTGATTGGATACTATGATGTAGTCACAAAAGAACTGGATGCAGGGAATAACTTTGATATTATATATTTGGATCTTAGAAAGGCTTTTGATACTGTTGCACATGGAAGACTGCTGCACAAATTGGAGCAGTTTGGCATTGGAGGCAAATTGCTGCTATGGATAAGGGGATGGTTGAGTGGCAGAAGACAGATAGTTGTAATCAATGGACACTGCTCAACGTGGACTAATGTTATTAGTGGAGTTCCTCAGGGTTCAGTGTTGGGTCCGTTGTTGTTTTCGGTGTTTATGAATGATATTGATGATGGGATATCAAGTTTAATGTCCAAGTTTGCAGATGATACAAAGGTTGGCAGGGTTGTTAAGGACACTACTGACGCTATGCTGCTGCAACAGGATCTGGAAAGGTTGAACAGATGGGCTGAGAGGTGGCCAATGAAGTTTAACATTGACAAATGTAAAGTACTACATATGGGAAACAGTAACCCCAGAGCAACGTATCAACTCTGCGGTACTACACTGAGAGTGGTGGAGAATGAAAAGGACCTGGGGGTAATTGTGCAGGCAGATATGAAGTTCTCTGAGCAGTGCAGACGAGCTGCAAGAGTAGCTCATGGTGTCTTGTCAATGATATACAGGAATTTTTTTAGCAGGGATAAGGAGGTGATTATTCCCTTGTATAAGGCAATGGTTAGGCCACATCTTGAGTACTGTATACAGGTTTGGAGGCCTCATTTCAAGAAGGATGTAGAGCTGCTGGAACGGGTACAGAGAAGGGCAACAAGATTAGTGAATGGAACAAAGGGTTGCTCTTATGAAGAAAGGCTTAAGTTTTGCAAATTACAGAGTCTGGAGACTAGGCACCGGCGAGGTGATCTGATAGAGGTGTATAAGGCTTTGAATGGTTTGAGCATGCTCAATGCCAATGGGATTCTTCATCTTGCTCAGAATAATCACCTCAGAGGGCATAAATTCAAATTGAGGAAGGACGGATGTCGGATAGATGTGCGGAAATTTGCCTTTGGCCAGCGGGTGGTTGGTTGGTGGAACCGACTTCCATCACTTGTTGTTGAAGTTGATAGTCTAAACAAATTTAAAGCTCAACTGGACAGGTATTTCGAACGAACGGAGGGGTGAAATGGGAGTGGTGTGTTTTTTTTTTTTTTTTTTTTGGCTGATGCTGAATAAGCTTGCTTTCTTGCATCATATGCCTCTACTAATGCTAATGCTAATGCTAATGCTAAATCACTCCATATGGATATCAGCAGAACCTAATTTAAACTTTTTGTGGCCCTAAGCTATAACATGTATGAGTCCCTTCTCTCTTACACCTGTGACAATATTAAAAAAGGATTTCTTTAAGATGGAGTGAGGCCTCTTGTAATGCGAGACCCTAAGCTGTAGCTTGTTTAACTTATATGTAAATCAGGCCTTAGGTATCAGTAACCACAGAGTTACATAACAACTACGTGATATTACAAATAATTGTTTATTAGGGTCACCCGGAAAGTTATTCATCTACCCATGTGTATTATGTCTGTAAATTGTGTGTTCTCTTTTCAATTTGCTTGCTTTGCTGGACAAAACCTCTGGTTCCAGGAAAGAAACATTGCTATCTACGCCTGAGTTTGTCTAAACCCCGAATGAAAAAAGCCCAAAAAAATTTTCACGACATCGAGGGTATTCGAACACGGGCCTTTTACACACGGTTTGGGGAGAATTGTGACGAATTATAATTATTATTAGCCATATGGTGCAAGGAAGCCTAAGGCTAATGCAGCACCAGCCAAAAACAGTTTATTTATGAGTTACCCTGAGAGAGAGAGAGAGAGAGAGAGAGAGAGAGAGAGAGAGAGAGAGAGAGAGAGAGAGAGAGAGAGAGAGAGAGAGAGTAGACGTGAGTCACCAAGGAAGGGAAGAATGATGATATCCAGCTCAGGACCCTGTGTGTGTCAAGCCCACACTCATACTCACCAGATGTGAGCCCCTGGGGTTATGCAAGAACTCATGTTAGTTGAAAATAAAAAAGACCAGGGGACGTTGTTATTAAGTTTTAGGGGCATCGGCGACTACGGTCATGTTGCTGAGTGTATATTGTCTGAATTTTGTGTGTTCAGGATTGATTTTTCTGTTTGCTGTACGAAAAACTCGAATTTCCGGGAGAAAAACTATGCGACCCTGGCTTGAGACCGACTCTCTGCCACGTTGTAAAAAAGACCATTAAAGAATTCCTCCTGTCATCAATAGGATTCGAAATCAGGTCTTTTCCACCCGGTGTGGGGAGAACGGCTATCCTACCAACTGAGCTACATGCGAAGGCAGACCTGGGGATAGTTCTGCAGACATGAAGTTCTCGGAGCAGTGCAGACGTCTGACAGAACAACTGATGGGGTTTTGTCACTGATAAGCAGGAATTTTGCTAGCAGGGATAAGGAGATGATTGTCCTATTGTATAAGGCAATTGTCAGGCCACATCTTGAGTACTGCATCCAGTCTAGAGGCCTCATTTTAGGAAGGATGTGGAGCTGTTGGAACTAGCACAGGGAAAGGCAACGAGATTGGAAGAACAAAGGGTGCTCTTACCAAGAAATGCTTCATTTCTGCAAATTCCAGCGTCTGGAGACTAAGCACCTGCAAGGTGATCTGATTGAGTTTAAGGCTTTGTGTGGTTGGAGCAAGCTCAATGCTAAGGAGATTCTTACTCTTGCTCAGATCACACACACATAAGGGAGAACAAATTCAAATTGAGGAAGGACAGTTGCAGAATAGATGTAAGGAAATTTTCCTTTATCCAGTAGGTCAGGGTCGACGCCAGCAGTGCGCAAGTGAGGCACTTGCCGCAGGCGCCGTCTAAAATAGACGCTGCTAGATTTGCTACTACTGCATTAATTAATCTTCATTGTATGTAAGGATACCATACAATATACCCATCATGGCATGCTGGCAGGGGTCTCACATGGATATAAATTTACAAAATAGCGATATTGAGTAACACAATATATAATGCTAATAACAAAATAGCAATAAAAAAATCAAACAAAATAAAAATCCATGATTAGAGCCAGTGAGCCAGTTCTCCATACAACTAGATAAGAGGATATGTGGTTCACAGGTAGAGTGGCACTGACAGAGTTTTCAACTCTACACTCATGGAGCAGATCATGTACTTGCATTAGGATCCTTCTCCTGTACTGCTTGTCACAGGCGAACTTATTCAGATCCACATCAAGTGACTGTCCCTGTTAACATTTCTGTCAGCAGAAATCTCTCGGATATGTGGTCTCTCATTGGTCGAGCACAGCTGAGGCATTGCTTCCAGCACAAGGGGGGAATTCTCCATCGGATCACATCCCAGATGATGAGGGTGGAGATCTTTCCCGTGAGCATTTTACAATAAAACTTAGGCTTCTCTCTTCCATCTTCAATGTCAGTCGTCCCAGCTCGAGAGCTGTGCAGGTAACTTTCACTTCCATGCGGCCCTTTTTAGTAATCAAAACTCGGCTCCATATAGTGGCTTTAGAGTGGTTTCGGTCGGAGAACCCCAAATTTATACTCCGT
This sequence comes from Mastigoproctus giganteus, assembly GCF_048544385.1. Taxonomy (NCBI): domain Eukaryota; kingdom Metazoa; phylum Arthropoda; class Arachnida; order Uropygi; family Thelyphonidae; genus Mastigoproctus; species Mastigoproctus giganteus. Next base: position 40,202,128 of record NC_143583.1, read on the forward strand.
AGAGGACGCGTTGGAAAATGGCAGTCTGGATGTATCTCTTGGTAGTACCTGGGTTCGTGACATAGAGAAGATACTGTTTCTCCATCCAGCAATTTCGACCTAATTGCAGGTGTAGATGTTCAAGGTGGTGGTGGTTGAACCGTCACTTTGAATCGGAGATCACGATGCTTTGATACGCTTTTCATGATTTTTCCTTCATGTGTAGGTTGAATGATTGCTGGTTTCAGCTTTAGTGAAAAGACCATGCAAGCGGACTTTAGCATTAGCATTAGTAGAGGCATATGATGCAAGAAAGGAAGCTTATGCAACATCAGCCAAAATAAAAAAAACCATTCCCATTTCACCCCTCCGTTCGTTCGAAATACCTGTCCAGCTGAGCCTTAAATTTATTTAGGCTATCAACTTCCACAACAAGGGATGGAAGTCTGTTCCACCAACCAACTACCCGCTGGCTAAAGGAAAATTTCCGCACATCTATCCTACATCTGTCTTTCCTCAATTTGAATTTATGGCCTCTCGGGTCATTATTCTGAGCAAGAGGAAGGATCCCATCAGCATTGAGCATGCTCAACCATTCAAGGCTTTATACACCTTTATCAGATCACCTCGCCAGTGCCTAGTCTCCAGACACTGTAATTTGCAAAACTTAAGCCTTTCTTCGAAAGAGCAACCCTTTTGTTCCATTCACTAATCTTGTTGCCCTTCTCTGTACTTGTTCCAGCAGCTCTACATCCTTCTTGAAATGAGGCCTCCAGACCTGCATACAGTACTCAAGGTGTGGACTAACCATTGTCTTATACAAGGAATAATCACCTCCTTATCCAGGCTCCTCCGTAGCCAGTTGGGCAGGAGCAGCAGTGTGTAGCACACGCTTCTTGATTAGACTGGGGATCGAGCCCGTGACCACCAAATACGGAGGATGTGGAAAGGTCAGGGAATGACGACCGCATATCCACAGAGCAAAATGACCCTAGTTGCTAATGTTCCTAAAAAACCAGATAACAACAACCTCCTTATCCCTGCTAGAAAATTTCTTATATATCATTGACAAGACACCATGGGCTATTATTGCAGCCCGTCTGCACTGCTCAGAAAACTTCATATCTGCCTGTACAATTACCCCCAGGTCCTTTTCATTCTCTACCACTGTCAGTGTAGTACCGCAGTGTTGATACGTTGCTCTGGGGTTACTGTTTCCCATATTTAGTACTTTACATTATTCAATGTTAAACTTCTTTTGCCACCTCTCAGCCCATCTGATCCTGTTTTTTTTTTTTTTTTTTTTTTTTTTATGAGAACCCCAAACACGAAAGGTATCAAAACCTATAGTACTTAGTACCGTGCATGGGTTGAAGGAGAAGTACGGGGAGAGGGGGGGGGGAATGCCGGAAACTTTGCTCTAGAGACTAAACATGGGTTTCACCACTTCAAGCCTCCAATAAGCAAAGTGGTGGTATTTCACCGGTTGATGAAAGTCATCTACCACAAAACATACAGTTAGTAGTGTCCCTAACACCCATGCGAACCTTTGTATCGTCTGCAAACTTGGACATTAAGCTTGATATACCATTATCAATATCATTCATTAATACAGAAAACAATAATGGACCCAACACTGAACCCTGAGGGACTCCACTAATAACACTAGTCCACGATGAGCAGTGTCATTGATTACCACACTCTGTCTTCTCCCCCTCAACCATCCCTTTATCCATATCAGCAATTTGCCTCCAATGCCACACTGCTCCAATTTGTGCAACAGTATCGAAAGCCTTTCTAAGATCCAAATATATAATATCAAAGTTATTCCCTGCATCCAGTTGATTTGTGACTGCATCAAAGTATCTAATCAAATTGGTCAGGCAAGACTTTCCCTTAACAAAACCATGCTGTTTCCGAGCTATAACAGAAGTCTTGTCTAGATGATCCTGCAGTACTTCTTTAACCGGTGGCCCCATTAATTTTCCTGGAACTGAAGTCAAAACTCACAGGTCTATAATTACTTCTGTCAGCCTTTGATCCTCCCTTGTGAATTGGGGTCACATTTACCAGTCTATGGGTACCTCCCCTGAGTCCAAAGAAGTTCTTATAATTATGGCTAAAGGTTTGAGTACTTCCTTTGCTGCCTCCTTTAATATAACTGGATAGATCCCATCCACCACAGGTGCCTTTTTTAAGTTTATCTTCAACAATTTCTCCCCCACTTTCCTCTCTTGGCGCCTCCATAGCCAGATGGGGAGCAGCAGTGCGTAGCACACACTTCTTGATTAGACCGGGGTTCGAGCCCGTCACCACCAAATACGGAGGATGCGGAAAGGTCAGGGAATGACCACCACATATCCCGGAGCAATATGGCCTTAGTTGCTAATGCTCCTAAAAACCAAATAACAACAAACAACCACTTTCCTCTCAGTTATTACAAAATCATCATCTAACTTACTGCCAGAGTTTACTTCACCTATGGCATTCCCTTTCCTGAATAACTCCTCATGTGTGAATGTAGATGCAAAATACTCGTTTAGTTTGTTAGCCACCTGAGCAGGATCACCAATAATTGAACCATCAATATCCAGTGGACAAATCTGATTCATCCCTTTCCTTCTAGAGTTTACATAGGTAAAGAACTCTTTTCTGTTTTTCTTTGCATCCTTTGCCTTGACTTGTCTGAATTGATCTTCAGACCAAAAAGTTTGAGATGGATTCCCAGTTGAATGAGGCTGCTGTGAGTTGCATTTATCACATCTTGCGCTTTACATATGAGTTAAGATATATGAATTAAACGCTGTTACAAGGTTTTGCCTCAGGCACCACAAACGCTAGCGTCAGCCCTGCAAGCATGCTGTTGATTGCTGGAACAGACTGGGGAAAAGGAGTGATCTAACAGACTTCAAACGTGGCATGGTAGTAGGTGCAAGATGTGCTATACAAAGCATCTCTGAAACGGCAGTTCTCCTGGAACACCTATTGTTGTGGAAGTTGATAGCTTAAATAAATTCAAGCAAGAACTAAAACTACTGGAGGGAATGAATAGGTGAAATGGGTGGTATTTTTTTTTTTTTTTGCTGATGCTGTATATGCTAGCTTTCTTGCATCATTTGCCACTGCAAATGCTAATAAAGAAATCAGTCTCATTTTTTTTCAGTATAGTTTCCCCTTGAGTTCAAGAACTTTTCTGCTGAAAATTTTGAAAAAGCTCAAGGAAGCATTTAGTTTCCTGCAGTTCGTCATCACTTGAAAATCGATGCCCACGTCAGTGTATAATATTACTCGCCCCAGTGATTATTTCCTCTTCACATTTCTGAGTGGTAAATAATCATTAGGGAGCTGGATATGGGTTGTTGGTCGTTCAACTCTTGGAACTCAGTCTCTTAAGAGTGGCAATTGTTTTCATAAAACTGTATGAGAGTACTTTCATAAGTGGGACACTTCCTGTCAATTTCCCCCCCCTCTCTGTTCCTTATGGTCCATCTTAAATTTTTGAAAACAGCAGCAGCACATAGACGTCTCCAGTGATTGATTTCATATACATCGTGCTGCCACTATATTAGGTACACCCCTGCTGTGCACACAAACGTTCCAAGTCACATGACCACAGATGTGGATATAAATGCAGAACAATCTTTCTAGTACCAGTTAACCATACAAACTGTAGCAAGAATGGGGAAAAGGAGTGATCGAACAGACTTCAAACGTGGCATGGTAGTTGGTGCAAGATGTGCTATACAAAGCATCTCTGAAACGGCAGTTCTCCTGAACTTTTCACGCACTAATTTCAAGGGTGTATCGAGAATGGTGCAACAAACAAAACATCCTCTCAATAGCACAGCACTCCTGTGAAAGAGAATAACTTGTTAATGAGATAGGTCAGAGGATGACTAGAACTGTGCAAGCAAACAGTGGGCCACAATGTCACACATCAAGTCTGAATACAACCTTGGTGCGCAGAAGAAAATATCGCAATGGACCACTAGTCGCACTTTGTCGCGAATGGGCTACAACAGCCGACAGCCACATCGCATACCTTTGTTATAAATGAAGAACAGGAGAGCACACCTCCTGTGGGCACAGTAACACCAGCACTGGACAATCGAGTCGAAATTCCTGGTGCATCACATTGATGGAAGGCTCAGAATTTGGCAAAAACATGAATCCATGGACCCGTTGGCTCCATTGATACCCATAGATCGCCACATCCTACCTAAACATTATTGCTGAACAAGTGCATCCATTCATATTGACAGCGTCTTCAGCCAGATGGTTACTTCCAGCAGGATAATGCACCAGTGCATAAAGCCCGAATCACTATGGAATGGTTCCAGGAACATGAAAATGACTTTTTTTTTGTTGTGACCCGCTCAGTTCCCCAGAACTTGATCCTATTGAACATCTTTGGGATGAGCTGGAAACGGCTCTTCACTGGCCTACACCTCCGTCGAATCTCTAGGAACTGCATGACTCACGTCTGCATGGTACTCCGTTCCTGTACGTTTTCAGCATCTTGTTCAATCCATGCCTAGACGAATTCAGGTGTTTTGAAGACTAAACATCTAAGGCAGATATTGTTGGGATATCAAAGACGTGTCACACAGATATAAGGAATGCAGAACTGGAATTTGGGGAGTACAATGTGTACATAGTGACATACTGTTTTTTGACAGGCAGCACCGGTGCTTTCGCACAACTCCACATTTGAATCTCTTGTGAAGTAAGACAGTACTGTCAAGGCCAGATAACATACGTTAGTGTATGTTCATGTTTGCTTAGTGCGGGTTATTTTGTTCATCTGGTCGCTTAGCCTAGGGTCTGTGGAACACTGCAGACTGCTAGTTACTGTCACTGGCACTGGGAGCCGGACCAGGTAAGTGGGAACTTTGGCTGGCCGACCCTGGGGTTAGCCTGAGCTTCCCAGGGAGGGCCAAAAAAATAAATAAATAAAAAAAATAATAAAAATTAAAGATAAAATAAAAAAAATAATAAAATATATATAAAAAAAAAATATATTTTTTTTAAATAGAAGGGGTGGGAGATTGAGGAGAAGAAAGAAGGCAAGCAGAAGAAAGAGGGCAAGGTAGGGTGGGCTCCCCTCTCCTTCTCCGACCTCGCAATCTTTTCTCGCCCTCTTTTCTTTTCTTCACAATCCCCACTCTCTCCTCTCCGGGAAGGATAGATAGGATTGGGAGGAGGGGTTATGCTATTGGTTAAGAAACACAAAATCCAAGGAAGTGAAGCGAGTCGACATCGCTGGACAGTGCAGTGTCGAGTCAGTTTGGTGTGACATAAGCATTGGGAAATCAAAATTGAGGAGTGTTAGAGGCATAATGACTGATGAGTATAAGAAACTGTACAGGGAAATGAGAGTAGGCCAGTAAATCAGTCTTATAATGGTGGATTTTGATTTCCCAGATACTGACTGGAATTTGTGAGTTAGTCACTCACACACACTATCAAGGCTTTTGTGGATTTATTGGATGATTGTTTTCTACATCAGCATGTTCGGCAGGCAAGTGGAGGGAGTAATACTCTTGATCTGATTATCAGCAGTGATTCTTCATGCATTAAGAATCGCCAGATATAGGAACCACTAGGTGGCTGTGATCACAGTGTGCTGAAGTGGGATTTACTCAAAGAGGTAACTACCATCAGGGGTAAAGTGAAGGGTTTTTGCTTTCGTAAAGGTGACTAAGATGGTCTGAGACAGTATTTAAATTCTATACAGTGGGACCAACTGATGATGTTACAAACAGCAAATTCAAAATGGGAAGCATTCAAAGAATTTATCTTGGAAGCTACTAGCCTTTACATACCAACTAAGAAATATTGTTCAAGGTTTAGGCCTAAATGGATGTCAGACAAACTGAGACATGTGGCAGAGAAGAAAAATGCATGGGATACATATAAATTAATGGGTGACATGAAAGCCTATGATAGATATAAGCTAGTCTGTAACCAAATCACAAAGGAGATTAAGCAGGCAAAGGCAGATTATGAGAAATCCTTGGCAAAGGATGCAAAGAAAAACAGAAAAAGAGTTCTTTACCTATGTAAATTCTAGAAGAAAAGGGATGAATCAGATTAGTCCACTGGATATTGATGGTTCAACAGTTGAGGATCCTCCTCAGGTGGCTAACAAACTAAACGAGTATTTTACATCTACATTCACACATGAGGAGTTATTCAGGAAGGGGAATGCCAGAGGTAAAGTAAACTCTGGCAGCGAGCTAGATGATTCTTTCATAACTGAGAGGAAAGTGGAGAAAAAAATTGAGGTTAAACATAAAAATGGCACCTAGGGGGAGGATCTATCCAGTTATATTAAAGGAGGCAGCAGAGGAAGTAAGCAAACACTTAGCCACAATTATGAGAGCTTCTCTGGACTGAGGGGAAGTACCCATAGACTGGAGATGTGCAAATGTGACCCCAATTCACAGAGGATCAAAGGCTGACACAAGTAATTATAAACCTGTGAGTTTAACTTCTATTCCAGGAAGTTTAATGGAGGCACTGCAGGATCATCTAGACAAAACTTCAGTTATCACTTGGACACAGCATGGTTTTGTTAAGGGATAGCCTTACCTGACCAATTTGATTGGATACTATGATGCAGTCAAAAAAGAACTGGATGCAGGGAACAACTTTGATATTATATATTTGGATCTTACAAAGGGTTTTGATACTGTTGCACATAGAAAACTGGTGCACAAATTGGAGCAGTGCAGCATTGGAGGCAAATTGCTATGGATAAAGGGATGGTTGAGGGGGAGAAGACAGAGTTGTAATCAATGGACACTGCTCATCGTAGACTAATGTTATTAATGGAGTCCCTCAGGGTTCAGTGTTGTTTTCTGTATTTCTAAATGATATTGATGATGGTATATTAAGCTTAATGTCCAAGTTTGCAGACAATACAAAGGTTGCCAGGGTTGTTAAGGACACTAATGACAGTACACTGCTGCAACAGGATCTAGAAAAGTTGAGCAGATGGGCTGAGAGGTGGCAAATGAAGTTTAACATTGACAAACGTAAAGTACTACATATGGGAAGCAGTAACATTAGTGACATATCAACTCTGTGGTACTGTGCTGACAGTGGTAGAGAACAAAGAGGACCTGGGGGTAATTGTGCAGGCAGATATGAAGTTTTCTAAGCAGTGCAGATGGGCTGCAAGAGTAGCTAATGGTGTGTTGTCAATGATATACAGGAATTTTTCTAGCTGGGATAAGGAGGTGATTATTCCCTTGTATAAGGCAATGGTCCTTGTTGTTGTTGTTGGGTTTAACGATAAAGTAGAAAGTGGTACAGCTGTCATCATGTATCAATATTTGTTTCAGCTGACTAAGGCAAAGCAATGGTCAGGCCACACTGAGTACTGTATACAGGTCTGGAGGCCTCATTTCAAGAAGGATGCAGAGCTGCTGGAACGAGTACAAAGAAGGGCAACAAGATTAGTGAATGGAACAAAGGGTTGTTCTTACGAAGAAAGGCTTAAGTTTTGCAAATTACAGTGTCTGGAGACTAGGCACCAGCGAGGTGATCTGATAGAGGTGTGTAAAGCCTTGAATGGTTTAAGCATGCTCAATGCTGATGGGATTCTTCCTCTAGCTCAGAAAAATCACCTGAGAGGCATAAATTCAAATTGAGGAAAGACAGATGTGCGGAAATTTGCCTTTAGCCAGCGGGTAGTTGGTTTGTGGAACAGACTTCCATCCCTTGTCGTGGAAGTTGATAGCCTAAATAAATTTAAGGCTCAATTGGACAGGTATTTCAAACTAATGGAGGTGTGAAATGGGAGTGTTTTTTTTTTTTTGGCTGATGTTGCATAAGCTTGCTTTCTTATATCATATGCCTCTACTAATGCTAATTCACTCTCTCCCTTTCAAACACGTGCTGCAATTAACCAACATCCTTTTACTGTCCAACTTCTAACTCACAGAACCAACTTTTTTTTTACTTCACTTATTCATTCAACTTCCATTTTTTGGAACAACCTTCCTTCATATGTATTTCTTGAAAATTACAAGCTGCAGAAATTCAATTCTAATATCATTGTCAGCAAGTATCTTTTTCATCATCTCAACTTTCAACCTATGCATGGTAATAAGTAATATAGGTTCTAATACCTCATTTGGGGGTTCTAATAAAAAAAGAAAAAAAAAGGCATCTCTCATTGGTGACTAGAAGACTAGGCTTATAAGCAGCTACCCAGCCATGAAATCCAGTAACGTAACTGCCTAAGGATGCTAGAGTTTTTAAGAGATGTGGCTGTGATCTCATAGACTTGCTCCATGTTCTTCACAATCAGCATACCTTCCGTGTACCACTGTGAGTTTTCCTGCAAATGTTTGAGCATCCAAAACTTTCTATCTGGAAGCAAACTGACACGTCTCATCTGTTACACATGGTACTGTCATAACAATTGTGAAAAGGATCTAGATCCTTTTCTTGTCCAATTCTTCAACATGAAATTGGATGTGCATGCCCTTTACTAACATTATGTCCATCTCTGATGCAAATGTTAAGGGCCAAAGCAAAACTAAATATATTGTCTTTAATGGCACATATTCCTGTTTGCTGTCCAAAAATCTCCAACACTTGGGGAACTGAAAACCCAAGAATGGATACAAATGTCATTTCCCCAGGATATAGGACAGTGTAACCACTGTTAAGATCATGACATGTAGCTAACCGTTACTTTCCATGGTTATGTTTCCTAATATATGCTGGAGGATAGTGTAATGAAATGGGAGCAATGTATTGAAAAAAATTATCCCATCATTTTCTTTTCACTGAATCTGAACTCTGTGAATTGTGTGATCAGTAGCCCCAAACTGGAAAATGCAATATGTATCTTGTATAATTTAAGTCAATTTCTATGTGGGTGTTGTAAAATAATACCATAACAAAGATACACGGGCAAGAAAGAATAACTCAAAAATCTAATACATAGTTGGGGCACTTTTGGCCAGTGTAACAGCCTCAAATCCTCCTAGGCATACTTTCTACCAAATGGCAGGTGTCATCTGGCCAGGATGCCCATTAAAATAGCAAACTACTACAGCTTGTTTTTATTACTTTATTCAGGATTTTTTCAATTCTTTACAATACTAACGATGACCATGAAAATCTAACTTGCTGTATAATATAAATTAGGCAAGTAATCCCAATATGAAGTGAGATGACGAATGATAAAAATTATGGAGCACTGTTTAATATCTGTATTTTGTAGAATAATCTTTAGGTGAGACTACAAGACCTCTACCTTTGCGTGCACCACGATACACAGTTTCAAGTATGTCTATCATTTCTCGCTTATCTTCTAAAGCCCAGTTGATTTTGTTATTATTTCCAGTGCCCAAATCTATCATGATGTGCTTATTTCTAAAAAAGAACATTACAGTACATGGATCATACAACTCGTACATTTTGTTAAAATCTGGTACTTTGGTAATATCTACAAGATACAACACTGCAAAATTCTTTACTTTTTCTGCAATATTATACAAAACTTCATCCATTTTCATGCACGTGGGATCCCAATCATGTCCAAATCTTATTACAACTACCCTGTCTTCCTCTGATAAAATGGCTTGGTCCACTTGCCATCCATTGTGAAGATGCTGAAGCATATAAGACATCTTGATATCCTGAGATACTTTAAAATGCTACCTGCAAATTGAAAATATTAAGTAAAAATTCTACTAAGAAAAAAAATTTTGATCACATTTATAAAATTATGAATAAAATTAATATTTGCTAGGTTGGGTGTCTAAATCTGTATGTGCAGCAATATGTGGGAAAAAAAAAAAGTGAAAAACAAAGCGAAATACACGTTCTAAAAATAGAATGTGAATTTTACCATGTGCTTTAAATAAAGTTGTACGCTGCAGCTTTAACTTTATTTATGGTGCATTACTATACATTAATTGGAGAAAGTATTCTTATATGAACAATTACTGCACCATTTGCTCAGAAATTAATCATTTTGTGAGTATGTATTTTGCATGTGTGGGCTCTGTGGGGAGTATGCACGTTCTGATAATCGATTCAAATGTGTCCACTGATGTACAAATTGTGTAGAATATTCAAGTAGGAGAAGGTGCCATATCTTATCTGTTTCCAAGTAAAGGTAGACAGGTTAAAACAGATTAGAAAACAGGGCTTTGCAAATTGCAATAAAATCTCACTTATTAGCTTCAAATTGTTTGTTCTGGGCTTATGAAAGCAGAATTGCATAAGTTCTCCGGATTTCTAATTTAGAAGATAATGAAATTGAATCAGGTGATACAAAAATAGATGTAGAGGATAATACTGCAAAAAAAAGCAACAGAGCTTCAACATTTTCTCATGATTTTTTCCAATTCTGATTTAAATTTTTAAAATAATTTCACTCTAACAATGGGAGTCCAGTCAAAACGGCAAAAAATTAATCCTTAAAAGCATTTATGCACAAAGTGTTTATTTTTATAAAACTTGAACTCCACAAAGAAACACTCCACAGTTTGCCACCACTGAAAACTGACCACAGGCCTGTGCACATTCAGAAATCTCAATGGCTGAAAATGCACATATCCTCATTCAGGGGAACTGACTGCCACAGACACCCATATGCATTCCAGGAACTTGCAAGCAAAAGGATTAAATATTGTACACTATAACACGGAGGCAATGATGATTGGTTCTGCTTCATGTTAAATTAATATAATTTAACTAGCTAAGAGCAGTGGCATATGCAAAATTTAACTTTGTGGGGGGGGAGCTTAATTTAGTACAGTGGATTCTGGTTATTTGGGCCATCGGTTAATCGGGGCAGCCGTTTATTTGGGGCAAATCTTAAAAAACAGAACCAATCGAGAAAATAGATAGGGTTTACTTCGCTTAATTGGGACAACATGCCATTTAATAAGTGCAGGAAACCTTAGCACTGGAGATTACCCTACGATTGTCAGCGACCGTACCACATGGTTCGGTTGGATTTCTGGATGTCACAACCATAAACCAATTAGCAGTCACCTGTTTATTGGGCTTTTCTGTTAGTGAAATTTATCATAAACAGATAGTAAACTTGATCTTATTGAATTTGCGATAATACCGACAGCTGGAATTCTGTGGGTTATTATGTGAAATGTGTTTACACTAACATGGAATCTTCAATCACATAAAAAAATTAATTTTCAGAATCTTCTCTTCATTCCTATTTTTAAGGTTTCGTAACTTGTTACTCCGTTCTCACTTGCGCATATCGTGTTACTTGCTGTTGTTGTTATTTGGTTTTTTAGGAGCATTAGCAACTAAGGCCATATTGCTCCGGTGCGGTGGTCATTCCCTGACCTTTCCGCATCTTCCGTATTTGGTGGTGAAGGGCTCGAACCCCGGTCTAATCAAGAAGCGTGTGCTACGCACTGCTGCTCCTTCCCACCTGGCTACGGAGGCGCCTTTGTTACTTGCAATTTGTGTGTGCCGTGTTCTTTGTTATTGATTGCTTATCTTTTTACTGTTTTAAATTTTAACCCCCACCCACAAATGTCAGTGAACAGAAATGTCAACTAGTTAGTATGTACATATTACAGTATGTACTAATTATTCTGATTATCACATATATTCTTCCGATTTTCACGTATTATTTAATTTTTTAATTGGTAAGATAATAAAGGGTAAATTTGTGCTTAATATATTTTTATTTTTATAGCCTGTGGATAATATTCCTCCTATTTTCGCTAATTAGAATCACTATTTAATAGAATTAAAATTCAATCCACAAACGTGATCACAATGACCGGCGCTTACTAAACATCGTATAGTGAACGGTACTTTACTACGGTGAGTCCATCGTATTTTTAACTATTTACATGAAAATTCAAATAATTGGGGCAGCTGCTTAATCAGGCCAAAATGCACTAGTCCCGATATCTCCCAAATAACTGGAATCGACAGTATTAGAAAAAATACAGAGGTTCTTTGCCATTAGTTTTACAGCACATCAGCATCTTGGGCCAAATTATGCTAGTGTATTATGTCTGTACATGTTGTTCAGAGGACAATTTACATGATGTACGAGTAGAAAAACTTGAAATAATTTGGAAGAGGAAAAAAATTAGTAAAATAAGTTTCTTTCCTTTGCCATCACCTACTGTTTGTAATTAGCATTAGTTGAGGCATATATGATGCAAGAAAGCAAGCTACGTACCAAGTCGATAAAGGAGTCCCACAAGGTGGCGTATTGTCCGCCACACTCTTTGCCATAGCTCTAGAACCCTTCTTAGCTCAAAACAGGAAGCAATTCATCACATATGCAGATGATATGAAATTTTTTATTACCTCAGAAGACCAGAAATTTGCCAACTACTGCAAACACTAGGTGGCAGATGACTCATCAACCGGTGCAATACCACTACTTTGCTTATTGGAGGCTTGAAGTGGTGGAACCCATGTTTAGTCTCCAGAGCTAAGTTCCGGTCAACCCTTCCCTATCTCTCCCATCATGCAGTATGATTGATGACTTTTGAGGTTATGATGAACATCGTGTCGAGATCCAATATTTCTTACATTTCAGGGGTACAGCTCTAAAACGGTGTTCGCAGGCCGGCCGATAGTACACCGGACTGAACTTATTGGTAACTCTCTAGGAGGCTTCCGGATTGCTAACTCTACTCTGCCAGATAGTGACTGGAGGAAGTCCGAGTAGTGTGTATGCGGGGAGCATTGTCGAGGCCACGTTATGTCAAGGATCTGGGTATATTCTTACTATGTGTACGCCATATCCAAAAATTTCATTCCTTCTTACAGCATGTCCCACCCACTTTTTCTTACTATTGAATACACCATGAATTGTCAAACTAATAGAGCAAGCTAATCTGCGAAAAGATCTAAACCTCCCAAGCACTTCCTAATTCATTTCACAAATAAATGTGGTCTCAGTCCTAATCTCAACGATGTCCATTTCCACTTGCAGTCTGCCAAACCCCATGTACTTTTAAACAGAATCTCAGTTATTGGTTGATTCAACTACTGCTCATCTCAGATGCCCAAATTATTCGCTGTATGATTCCTTTCGCCTCAAAGGTGGTACTTGTGCATATGTCCATTCTGATATTCCCTGTCAGAGATTTAGCAATTTGAAATCTCTCTTTGATCTTCTCTGGCTTAAAATCTCTCTACCTCATTGTGTCAAATTCATCTGTTGTCTCTACTGTTCTCCCAACTCCAATAATCACTTGGAGCTCTTTGCAACTTGATTTTCTCCAGTCCAACTTTCCTAACAGTGAGGTAATTTTCCCTGGTGATTTTAATGTTCACAACTCCAACTGGCTTCCGTTTTCTAGTCACACCGACCCAGCAGGTCAAGATGCTGAGGCTTTTGCAATTACTAATGACCTTGCACAGATTGTTCATTTACCTACAAGAATACTGGACAATCCTAATCATAAAGCCAATACGCTTGATCTTTTTCTCACAAACAACCCTTCTAAGTACAAAGTGAGAGGTCCTTTAGGCACTTCAGATCACAACTTGGTGATTGTTTCTTCTCCAATGGAACCTTTATCTCATGGCTATTCCCAACCTTGTGTTGTTTGGCATTACAAGAATACAAAATGAGATGATCAGCGAGACTTCTTTTCTTTGGTCGGATTACTGTTTGAAAACTTCTGATGTCAACATTTGCTCAGATCGTGTTAGTGAAATTATTCTTGCAAGAATGGAATCCTTTATCCCACATTCCACTTTAAAATCTCGTCCTTTATCTAAACCTTGGTTTTCCAATAAATGTGCTCAGGCTGTTCAAGAGAAGAATGTTTGTTGTTTGTTATTTGGTTTTTAGGAGCATTAGCAACTAAGGCCATATTGTTCCGGGATATGCGGTGGTCATTCCCTGACCTTTCTGCATCCTCCGTATCTGGCGGTGACTGGCTCAAACTCCAGTCTAATCAAGAAGCGTGAACTACGCACTGCTGCTCCTTCCCACCTGGCTACGGAGACGCCTCAAGAGAAGAATGTTGCATATCGTAATTGTCTTGTTTCTAATTCTTCAGTTTCATTTTCTACCTACACCAAAGCTTGCAACAATTGTAAAACAGTTATTAATCAGTCCAAACTGGAGTTTGAACAGGCTAAGAGTAGAAAACTTGCTTCTTGCCCTAATGGTAGCCGAGCATTCTGGTCTCTTGCCAAAGCTATTGGCCGCAACTTTTGCCCATCTCTGCTCCCACCTCTGTCCAAACCAGATGGTTCTGTTGTCACTTCAGCCAAGGATAAAGCTGACCTGCTAGCATCCCATTTTTCTTCCAACTCATGTATTAATGATCTTGGTAAAACACCTCCCGCCATTCCCAACATGCTCCATTCAATGCCTCCTGGTATTTCTCCACTTGTTCTCAAAACCTGTGCTCCTGAACTTACTCCTATTCTTTATCGCCTTTTTTCACTTGCTTATTCCAAAGGTGTTTTTCCTGCTGCTTGGAAATTTGCTCATATCCAGCCAGTTTCTAAAAAGGGTGAGAAATCCCTCCCATCCAATTATCGTCCCGTTGCAATTACTTCTACTCTTTCTAAAGTAATGGAGAAATCAATTAACCACCAACTCTTAAACTACCTAGAAACCTTCCATCTGATCAACGATCGCCAGTATGACGCAATAATACTGGCGATTCAATGGAAAGGTTCGGTGAAACACAAGTAGTTGCTCTTGACATCTCAAAGGCTATCGATCATGTTTGGCATAAAGGTCTTCTAAACAAGCTTCCATTTTATGGTTTGCCTACTGTTTTTAGTAATTGGTTATTCAGTTTTCTCTCTGATCGCTCACTGAGGGTGATGGTAGATGGCTCTCTGTCTTCTAACTTCTCCTCTAATGCCGGTGTCCCTCAAGGTTCAGTCCTTTCCCCCACTCTTTTCCTCTTGTATATTAATGACCTTCTTCCCCTGACTGGAAATGCTATCCATAGTTTTGCCGATGTTAGTACATTGCATTCCACTTTCCATTTTGAGAAACCTTGCCCTGCTCAAACAGCTTCAACTTCTTAAATATCTGCTACCAATTCTTCAAATTCCGATCTCCAGGTAATCCTCCAGTGGGGCAAAGACAACTTAGTTGATTTCAACCCTTCTAAAACTCCGTCTTGTCTTATATCTCGCAAAAAGGATTCTTCTGCTCCTATGCTTATCTTTAGTGACACTCCGATTTCTAGGCAAAATGATATATCTCTTTTGGGGATTACCCTGACTTCTAATCTCTCTTGGCACAAGCACATTACAAATATTGCTTCCTCTGCATCTAAAAAACTTGGTTTTCTCTTTCGCTCTCGGCGTTACTTTTCTTCCAAACAGCTGCTCACTCTATATAAATCGCAAATCCACCCTGTCATGGAATATTGTTCCCACATCTGGGATGGTGCCCCAAAACCACTCTCAGGCTTCTCGATTCCATTCAGAAGAAGGCAGTTAGGTTAATTAATGATTCATCTCTAACAGAGTCTCTCCACTCTCTGTCTCATAGATGTACTGTTTCTACTGTATACCTCTTCTACAGATACTTCCATGGGCACTGTTCTTCTGAAATGGCTTCTATAATTCCCGCTCTCTCTTTCAAAACAGTCTGAACATGCCACCAGCCACCATCCATTTACTGTCCAACTTCAAACTCACAGAACCAACTTTTCATCTTCCTCATTTATTTATTCAACTGCTGTTTTCTGGAACAACCTTCCTTCATATGTATTTCCTGAAAATTACAGTCTACAGAAGCTCAAGTTCAATGTCAACAAATATCTTCTTTTGTCTTCTCAACTTCCAACCCAAGCACGGTACTAAGTACTATAGGTTTTAGTACCTCTCGTGTTTGGGGTTTCCATAAAAAAAAAAAAAAAAAAAAAAATCAAGTAGCTAACTCCAAAATAAAAGAACTACAAAAATACCCCAACTATATCAGGCTACATCTAAATGAAGACAAGACTGCACAAATGACTTTCACAAATAAAATAAATCCAAACAAAATAGCAATATATGTGAACGAAATCCTTGTCCAAAAGGTTCAGTCACATGTTGATCTTGGACTCAAGTGGGACAAAGGACTGAGCTTCCTTCCACACTGTTTACATCTGCAGGAAAACATACGTGGCACTCTGGACAACCAGGCAGGAACTGACCAGTATTAGAAACCTCAATTGAATGATTTAGTATATTAATATATGTGTTATCCCTATTTCTCTATACGCATCACAAATCCGATCTTCAGCTCCTGAAAGCACTATCAAGGCTTTTCGCTCTTGGAATAGAATACTTTCTCTTGAGATGGCCAAATAGAATTACAGCTAAGCCTTTTACCATCTCAAGAGCTATACTATACTCCAATTTAGAAGTCACTCCATGGAAGCAAACGATCACTACAAAGAATATAATAACACTTGCTCAGATCTTAACGGGACGGCTGGATTCACTGAAAGCCCGAGAGTGGATAGTAACACCCGGAGAAAAACAAAGACGAGTTGCAGATAAGGAACAACAACTCAAGCCTGCATTTACGCAGTTGGATAGTCAAGGAAGATTCTTTCTAGAAAACACTCTAAAGCTGTTTAATACCCTAAATATCAACCCTGAAAAACTCTGCACAAGCAAAACTTACAGTAAAGAAGTTCTCGAAAATTGCTACCTGCAGATACAGATGTAAGAAAAAATAAACAGCACTAAGAACCTCCATACAGTAGCTGACAGGAATCCTGACCTCATCTGGAAAAACTCTCCTTGATGTCTTACCTACTCCACTCTACTCCCACAGAGTGCTGAAAACAGTAAAAATTAACCTTTTACGCTTTTACTTTTCTGCTGCGAATATCCGTACTAATGTAAATATGGTGATGTTATGCTTTAAACGTAGCAGCATAAAATTTTACTCGTTTATTTATTAAGTAAGTCTTAAGCAGATTACAAGTTATTAATGTATCATATAATTCTGATAATAAGTACTACATGTATTGTATAATTTAGTGACAACTGATACATATAATTATATTATTATTCTCTGTCGCATAACAGAATATGTATCTACACCCCCTACTCAATGGCTGTAACTGTGTGTCTCCTAGGAGAAATAAAGATAATAAATAAAAAGCTTATACAGCATCAGCCAAAAAAAAAAAAAAAAAAAACCTTCCCATTTCACCCATCCAGTCACTCCAAATGTTTGTCTAGTTCAGCCTTAAATTTATTTAAACTATCAACTTCCACAACAACAGATGGAAGTCTGTTCCAGCAATCAACTACCCGATGGCTAAAAGCAAACTTCTGCACATCTATTCTACAACTGCCTTTCCTCAATTTGAATCTATGCCCCCTCAGGTTCTTAATCTGAGAAGCAGAAATATCCCATCAGCATTGCTCACATTAAGAACCTAAGGGGATATAGATTCAAATTGAGGAAAAATAGTTGTAGAATAGATGTGCATAATGGAGGATGTAATCCTGGTTTCAACTATCTTCAAAGAAATCAAGGCAGGCAAGATCAAAGAACTACACAGAATACTGAATGAAGTCCTCAGAACTTATTCAGTGATCAGGGAAGGTTTTTATTAAAGAATTCTGCTACTGCATTAGCAAAGGCACATGATGCAAGAAAGCAAGCTTATATAACACAGCCAAAAAAACCCACACCCTTCTTATTTCACCCATCCACTCGGTCCAAATGTTTGTCTAGTTCTGCCTTGAATCTATTTAAGGTATCAACTTCTATAATGACAGATGTAAGTTTGTTCAAGCAATCAGCCACCCGCTGGCTAAAGGCAAACTTCCACACATCTTTCCTACAACTGTCTTTCCTCAATTTGAATTTATGCCCTCTCAGGCAATTATTCTGAGCAAGAGGAAGAATCCCATCAGCACTGAGCATGCTCAAACCATTCAAGGCTTTATACACCTCAATCAGATCACCTCACAGGCCTTGTCTCCAGACACTGTAATTTTAAAAACTTAAGCCTTTCTTCTTAGAGCAACCCTTTATTCCATTGACTAATCTTATTGCCCTTCTCTGTACTCATTCCAACAGCTCTACATCCTTCTTAAAATGAGGCTTCCAGACCTGTACTCAAGGTGTGGCCTGACCACTACCTTATAGAAGGGGATAATTACCTCCTTATCCCTGCTAGAAAAATTCCTGTATATCATTGACAAGACACCATGAGCTACTCTTGCAGACCATCTGCACTGCTCAGAAAACTTCATATCTGCCTGCACAATTACTCCCAAGAAATACATTTTATGTTCCTAAATAGTGATGCTACAATGTTTTAGGAATGTCAAATATTATGTTTCAGCAAGATGGTAATCACTACACTTCCAAACTGTGAAATATTTCCTTATAATTAAAAACAACTCTTTGTAGAAGATACTAATTGCCATAAATCTTGTCTACCTGATAATACAATTCATTATGTTGCATTATTTCACCCTTTATAAATATATTTGTAGCAACTGCAATTTGTGCAGATAGAGGCTGAGTTGCTTTCTGAGTAGAATGTTTGCAAAGAGAATTTCTTGGGAATACAAATAACAGCTTTCTATCAAACCCAGACATCATATCATTTCACTTCACTAATAGTACGTCTGACTGGCTTTTCTTCTAGTTTTTATAGATTACCGATACTATGCAGGGCGCCTCCGTAGTCAGGTGAGCAGGAGCAGCAGTGCATAACACATGCTTCTTGATTAGACTGGGGTTCGAGCCCATGACCACCAAATATGGAGGATGTGGAAAGGTCAGGAAAGACCACCGCATATCCCCGGAGCAATATGGCCTTAGTTGCTAATGCTCCTAAAAACCAAATAACAGATAGTATACAGGTAAATGTCAACTGAAAAGAACTTTTCTGTACTTTCTACACTATTCCTGCAGAACAGTGAAATGGAAAAAAGTTGAGGGGGGGGAGCCTAAATACAAAGTACTCAGGAAAACTAATACAGTCAGATTTTGGTAACTTTGTTTGGTTGGTGCATTGCTGCCCACTGGAATAAACTGCCTCACTTAGGTGATCAAAGCAGATATCATGTCAACGTTTTAGGGATAGTTGGATTTATATACCTTCTTGATTAGGCTGCGGTTGATGTAGCAAAGATCAAATGTTAAAAGGTACTAATTTTGTTTTGGTTGATGCAGTATAAACCTTGTTTCCATGCCTCTTTTGGCCTATACTAAGACTAGTAATAAAATTCATACTGACAATTCCAATTTTTAATACTTAAGATATTTCTGTTGCAAAAGGTAATGTAGCATGCCTGCCTGTACGAGGTTCAAAAACATGAGATACTGTATATAAGATTACAAAATGTACATAATGATGGAGAGCTGCCTAACAGTAATTGTGTCCAAATACATTACTAATGAGCAGTCAAGAGTTTGTTTTTGTTGCCCATGGTGAATGAATTATATATGAGTCAAAAAAGTATCTGCATCCAGTTAATTTTCTTTAGTAGCATTGTAGAACCACTTAAATCCTTGACACTTCAAAGAACTGTAAATAACTACTAAAAAATATATATTTTTTACCTTTATACATAAGTATCCCCCATCCCCAGTTTGTTAGAATTACAATGGTGAAAATGCATTTTTGAATAGCAATTTGCTGACCCTGCTTAGAAACAACTGAGAAAAGAAGTAGTAAAGCCAATAATGGCATAAAATTAAATGCATGTATTGTAGCTTGGTTAGGTTTACTGCAGAATTTAAGATAAAGGCTAGCTGTGGTCCTCAGTAACATACATATATGATTGCTGGTATATGTTTTCAAATCCTTATACAGTGCACCCTGCTTACTGTTATCATTCATTTAATGTTATTGCTTTTTATGAAATCCCAATCAGACGTGTACTAATACATATAAAAAAACACCATTTATAGTAATTGGTGCTTTGGCTTACATTATCGCTTTTTTGCCTTATTATGGTTTATGCATAATAAAAAGAGTATTTTTTAACAAATAAAAAGTTATCTTCTTGGTGACTTTATGCTGTTATTCAATAAAAAAAAAATATTAGTAATGTTAGGTCAGCTTGTGGACAAATGGCATAAGTCCGAATTCTGTCATTACACGGACAAGGGAATCCTCAGACAGTTAAGAGAGAAAATGCTACTATGTTATGCTTCTTTACTAAATTCATTTTTTAGTTTTGGAAAATCTGTCATAAAGGTAGATGCCATTGGACTGCTATATCATACCAGTAGCAATAGAGTGGTTTTGCTGGAGAGGTCCAGCTTCAAAGCTTGTCGCTGAGTGTGGGAATATTTAAGGTCTCTTCCAATCAGAGAAGAGTTCACTAATCTTGAGTACAGAAGGGTTGGTTTGTCCTGGTGAGGTATTGTGAAATATTTTCAGCCCACAACAACAAAATCAGCCTGTGAACAGATAACCTATCTGTGTCAGTAGGAAGTCTTATGATCAATATCCTCCATATCAGAGGCATATCAGAGGTTCAGCAGTGGATCAGAAAAGGCTGATTACAAAAATCGCATTGATGGAACAACACTATCTTTACATCATTGTTGTTGTTGTTGTTGTTGTTTTTTGGTGCAAAGGCTACTTAGGCCATATTGCACCTATCACCGTTATGAATGTTACATATGCATGGTGACTGTTATGGCATTACTCAAAAATGATCATATAATTTTATCTGTTTCATAAAGTGAAAGAACTCCAGCAGATTAGCGTTGTTACCTATGATGTGGCAGTATCAAGGGTTCTTTAAGGTTTGGTAGAAAGCTAAAAGAGACTTGACAGGTAGTGGTGTATAAAATACACTCAACAAGAATATGCTTCATTGTAAGTGGAGAATTGCACTGTGTGCATTGTGGAGGATCATTACCTGTGAGGAGATAAAGGTGGGTAAGATGACTGTGGCCAATTTGCGCTCTGGTTAAGATTACTTCCTCCCTCCTGTTTATACGGAAACTGGAGGTCCACAGTTGCGGTTCAGATTTTATTTGGCGGAGTTTATTATGTGCTTGGGCTTGCCATTGAATTCTCCATTGTTCTTTACATATTCTTCGTATGATACTTTTGTAGTCAAGATCTTTACATCAGGGTAAAGCTATTCTTCATAACACTATGAATAATGTTATGTTATCAAGAATGCATCACCCTGTGGTCATAACACTGTTTTGCTAAGGGATGTCCTTACTGTTACAATACATGTGAGGGATCAAAGTTAAATTGAAAAAGGATAGATGCATGAAAATTTGCTTTTAGCCAGAGACTAAATGACTGTTGGAAAAACTTCCTTGTGGTACTGTGGAATTGGGTAGTTTGAATAAATTTAAGCATCATCTGCCACTATATTTTTCTTGAATGACCCTGAAAAGGTTTAATGCAGGGTTCAAAAAATGGGAAATTTTATAAAACAGATACTTGTCAGGATATCAGAACAGAGGGCATATATGACATTAACAATGCATGCAAAGCAGAACTGTGTTCCAGCATCCATTCTGAGCCCTAGTCTCGTGTGGTAGCCACAGCAGAACTGAATGCAAGGAATATCTTTAGCACAATTTACATAAATTTCAAAAGGACTTTTGATAAAGTTCACATGAAAGTCTTATACACAGATTGCAAAGTTTGTGCACTGGGAGAAGATAAAAAGGTGGTTATAAATGGGCAATGCCCCAAATGCAGCAGCAATATTACAGATGGGGTGCTTCAGAGTTCAGTAGAACTCTGAAGTAATTTTCATTAATGATATTGATGGTGGTATTACAAGTGTCATGTCAAAATTTCCTGATAATATTAAATAAGATAAATTACACAGTTTATCTAAAAATTATGGAAATTACGACTTTTACTCTGTAGCAGGTACACTGGTGTATTTGTATTTTTTTCATACCCAAAAAAATTATTTTAAAGTTCTTTAAAAATCTCCATCAGAGTGCAGACCAAATTTTAGTATGCCTTCATTACAGGTTTGACTTCTGATTTCCTCACTTTGAATTTGAGAAGCATGGCCATAAGAACTAATCTCTTATCCAACAAGCAGAATGCATGGCATAAAAAATACTTCTCATGCCAAACCACAACACTTTTCGGGATGCCCAACTTTATTTTTAAAAATATTTAATTAAATAATGTCAGAATAACAAGGAACATCTTTATTCAAATTGTTTATTTTTTTTTAAAAAAGAAATTGGTTAGTGTACGAAATACACTGTACACCTACTCATGTAAAACTGAATTATTGATAGCAGTTATTGTTAATATTCTATAGCATTGCTACAATAAAAAAAAATAATTTCTCATAGCAGTACTCCTTATACCGTTAAAATAAGGAGATTGGCACTGCAAAGTACACAATCTTACAATACTTCTAGCTTATGTTCTATAAGAGATGGAACATAAGCTTGAGAGCTGAATAATGTACAAAATACACATTATTACTTTTTGTCTGCGAGTCTTTTTCGGTGTGCCTACATAAGCTTGAGAGCTGAATAATGTACAAAATACACATTATTATTTTTTGTCTGCGAGTCTTTTTCGGTGTGCCTACTTGAGGAGATAATGGTAGAAAGTGCAAGGTTTTGCATTGGGGTAAGGTAACAATCCCAAATTTAACTATCAAGAGGTGACAAACACAGTTAACATGGCTGAATATGAAAAGAACCTAGGAGATGTAATACAATGAGATAACAGTATATAGTAGGGCTGCTAAGTCAGAATATGGAATTCTGTCAATGATATATAGAAATTCTTTCCGTAATTATAACTTTTTACCATTTGGAGATTGAAATGAATGATTACATCACATCTTGAATACTACATATGTGGAAGCCTCATTTTAGGAAATGATATAAACTTACCAAAAAGGGTACAAAGGAAGGTATGCCAACAAGCCTAATTGTGAACACAAAGAAATATTCTTGCAAGAAGACAATCTAGTTTGGAAAGAATTAGGCATCTGCATGGGAATATGACTGAAGTGTTTATAAGGTGTTTAGACTATAAAGCATTTAGGGCTGAAGCCTCTGTTAATTCAGATTTGGCTATGTATTATTGATGCTTTCACACTATACTTATACATAGTGTTTATAAGGTGTTAAAAGGGTTGAACAAACTTAATGGGGGGTCTTTTTTACTTCTCAAGAAAATTAACCTTAGGTAAAAAAGTAATCAGCTATTGCAGCTTTAAAGACAGATCAGATAAATCACTGAATGACAGAAGTAAGTTATGTAACTTGGGAAGCAAAAATTTTTTCATGGCATATCCTGCATACACTTGATGGTTCAACTGTTGATGATCCTGCTCAGATAACAGATAATCTGAATGAGTACTTTGCATCTACATTCACACATGAGTTATTAAGGGAGGAAAATGCCAGAAGTTTATCAAACTGTAACAGGATGATTAATGATTTTGTAATAATTGAGAGCAAAGTGGAGGAGAAATTGAAGTTAAACATAAGAAAGGCTCCTGGAGTGGATGGGATGTATCCAGTTATATTAAAGGAGGTGGCAGAGGAAGTAAGCAAACCCTTAGCCATAATTATGAAGTATACTTGGACCCAGGGGAAGTCCCACAGACTAGAGATGTGCAAATTATCCCCAATTCACAAAGAGGAATCTAAGGGTGACACGAGTAATTACAGTCCAGTTAGTTTAAATTCTGTTCGGGAAAAATAATGGAGTTACTGGTTAAAGATGCAGCAATAATTCAGATACAGCATGGGTTTGTTAAGGGAAAGTCTTGTCTGACAAAGTTGACTGGATATTATGAGTGGTTACAAAGGAATTGGATGCAAAACATAATTTTGATATCATATACTTGGATTTCAGGAAAGCTTTTGACACTGTTGTGCATGGAAGACTACTGTACAAATTGAAGCAGTATGGTATTAAGGGTAAGTTGCTACAATGGATAAAAGAGCGGCTGAGAGAAGACAGAGTGGTAATCAATGGACACTGCTCTTTGTGGACTAATGTTATTAGTGGAGTTCCCCAGGGTTTGGTGTTGGGCTCACTGTTGTTTTGTATATTTATCAATGATATTGATGAAGGTATATCAGGCTTAATATCAAAGTTTCTAGTATACAAAAGTTGGCAGAGTTGTTAATGACAGTGTGCTACTGCAACAGAATCTAGAAAAGTTAGGGAGATGGGCTGAGAAATGGAAACTGAAGTCTGACACTGACAAATGCAAAGTACTGCATACGGGTAGAAGTAACCCCAAAGAAACGTACCAACTGTGTTGTTATTTTGGTTTTTAGGAGCATTAGCAACTAAGGCTATATTGCTCCGGGGATATGCAGTGATCATTCTCTGACCTTTCCGCATCCTCCATATTTGGTGGTCACGGGCTTGAACCCCAGCCTAATCAAGAAGCATGTGCTATGCACTGCTGCTCCTGCCCACCTGGCTACGGAGAAGCCACCAACTGTGTGATACTACACTTAGGGTAGTAGAAAATGAACTTAATTTCATATATGAAATTTTCTGAGCAGTGCACACAGGCTGAGGCGTCTCCGTAGCCAGGTGGGAAGGAGCAGCAGTGCGTAGCACACGCTTCTTGATTAGACTAGAGTTCGAGCCCATCACCACCAAATACGGAGGATGCGGAAAGGTCAGGGAATGACCACCGCATATCCCGGAGCAATATGGCCTTAGTTGCTAAAGCTCCTAAAAACCAACCAAACAACAACAATAAACAGCACACAAGCTGCCAGAGCAGGTGATGGGGTATTGTCAATGATATACAGGAATTTTGCTAGTAGGGAAAAGGAGGCGATTATTCCTTTGTATAAGGCAATGGTTAGGCCATGCCTTGAGTACTGCATACAAGTATGGAAGCCTCATTTTAGAAAGGATGTAGGGTTGCTTGAACAAGTAGAGAGAAGGGCAACAAGATTGGTGAGGGGAACAAAGGGTGGTCTTACCAAGAAAGGCTTATGTTCTTCAAATCTTCAAGTTCTTCAAATGCAGCGTCTGGAGACTAGGCACCTGCGAGGTAATCTGATTGAGGTGTAAAAGGCCTTGAATGGGTTTAGCAGGCTCAATTCTGATGGGATTCTTCCTCTTGCTCAGATTATGAACCTGAGGGGGCATAAATTCAAACTGAAGAAAGACAGTTATAGATGTGCAGAAATTTGCTTTTAGCCAGGGGGTAGTTGATTGCTGAAACAAACTTCCATCTGTCATTGTGGAAGTTGATAGTTTAAATAAATTCAAGGAGGAACTGGACAAACTTTTAGAGGGAATGGATGTGTGAAATGTTTTTTTTTTTTTTTTGGGCTAATGCTACATAAGCTTGCTTTCTTGCATCACATGCCTCGTTTACTATTACTTGCATTGTTTAGTTATTTTATTACTAATAACAACCTAACCTAACTGCTCATATTCTGAACTTGATAGTATGAATAACCTCTGAAAATGGAAAAATCAATGTGAATTTTGATCTGTAGATTTCAATCTTATTGCTAAGAAATGCCATCCTAGTAGTTCTCACACTACTGGTCTTGACTCAAACAAGGGTTGCCGATAGATTTGAAAAAAGTTGCAAACATACATTTCTGGTAAGCATATATTTATTACTTTTAATAAAATACTGATAAATAATATGTATATTTTTAAATGAAAAATTAAAACCCAAAACATCTAATAGAGCACTTAGTAACACATATCAGTTGAAGACTAAGAAGACAGAAGATACTTGTTGACATTACAATTTAAATTTCTGCAGACTGAAAATTTCAGAAATATGTGAAGGAAGATTATTACAGAAAACTGAAGCAGAAGGTATAAAAGAAGAAGAGGTAATTTGGTTATGCGAGTTTGGTGAAGTTGAACAGTAAGTGGATGCTGACTGGTTGAGGCAAAGACTGATTTGAAGAGAGTGTGGGAATTAGAAATGCCAATTAGAAAGAATTGGCATCTCTATTTCCCATGGAATTACATAGAAAATGCATGTAGCAGAAATTGAATACTTCTGAGACAGAATGAAGAGACTTTGTAAGAAATGGGTCAATGATTAACTTGACTGCCCTGTTCTAAATAGTCTAGAAGCTTGAGAGAGGTTTTAGGACAGCACCCAAGATGTGGAAACAATATCCAGAATGAGATGAATTAGAGATTTGTATAGAGAGAGCAGTTGTTTAAAAGAAGTTGTTTAAATGTTGAAAACAAAAAATAAAACAGTTTTTTAATGCAAAGGAAGCATTATTTGTGACATGCTTATACCAGCAGAGATTAGAAGGCATGGTAATCCCTAATAGAGATATGGGCTCATCTTCAGTATGTTCATGTTTCTAGACAGAGATCATATATCCCTAATAGAGATATACGATCTCTGTCTAGAAACATGAACATACTGAAGATGAGCACAAAAGCAGTAGACTCCTCTTTTTTTGTGAGAAATAAGACAACTGAACATTTGGATTAAAGTTAACTAATCTCTCTCTCTCTCTCTCTCTCTCTCTCTCTCGAGAGAGAGAGAGAGAGAGAGAGACTGTCATTGAAGGAATTGGTGGTGAATACAAGAAATTCAAGGTGTTTGTGCAGTGTAAGGTTTCTCAAAGTGAAAGGTAGAATGTAGTGTGTGTGTGTTATCACAGCAAAACTACTTTTCCAGTCAGTGGAAAAAGATTATTAATATACAAACAGGAAAAAAATGGAAATAAAGGAATAAGACCCAGTCAGTTCTGATACCTTTGGGTAATGATCTGTCTATAAATGAGGCCAAATAGCTTCAAAACAGTGCCATCTTGCTGGTGGTACTCAAGTGAGTATAAGTAACTGAGTAAGGCAACTCATCTTGAAAAATTTCTTGAGTTTCCTTTCTCTTATACTGTTGCAACAATACAACATGTTATTTATATACTGAATTGTCAAAACTGGCCACATCCTCAAAAAAAGATTTGGACCCCTCCTTTAGAGCATACAAATTTTAAGGTTTCAACTGAGAGTTCAAATAACATGTACTAGAGTCAGGTGGACAATTAGTCATACAAAGGTGTATCCACCACCTCACATTTAACAACATCAAGATTTTAATTCGATATCACGCAAACCACCACTTATCAAGGCACTTCATTTGAGATAATAAGATCACAAAGTAGAAGATACAAGTATGAAACTCCATATTCTAGCTAGAGTTTTTGACCACAAGGAGGAAATTTTGAATGCCAAATACTAGAACTACAGCAGGGAACGTTGGGAAATTTAAGCCTGAAGCTCAGACATGGAAGAATAGTTAACTGATTCTCATTAAATAACCCATTTTTGGTGCTCACCTAGCAGAGGCAAAACTATAAATTCTGAGCTGCTGCAAAGATTTTCAAATGGCTCTACCCCTGGCTGCCTCCCACATTTATCGCTAAAGGTCAGAGCTTTAACCCACAGGGACAGATCTGGCAGTATGATAGCTTCACCACTGTCACCTGGAATCTGTAAAATACCTCTTTGATGATAAATTCCTAAACTGCAAAGTGGTTATCTAATTTTAGTATGCAGTAAAAATGTTATCTTGCTAAGCATGTTACCACTTACATGGCTGATTAAGCTGCATCCTTGTCATAGGGGTAGCCACTTTCATCTGTAATTGAGATAGGGATAAGAAAAGGATGTAGAGATGCTGAAACAGGTAGAGAGAAGTGCAAAAAGATTGGTGAGGGAATCAAAGGGGTGCTCTTACCAAGAAAGTTCTGCATATTGCAGCATCTGGAGATCTGGTTGAGGTGTTTAAGGCTTTAAATGGTTTGAGCACGCTCCATGCTGATGGGATTCTTCCTCTTGTTCAGATTACACTCGAGGGGGCATAAATTCAAACTGAGGAAAGCAAGTTGCAGAATAGATTGGCAGATATTTTCCAACCACTTGTATGAATTATGCTTATTTATATAAGTGGTTGCATGGAATGCTGAAAAGAGCCTCCCCCTTCCAATTTTAAATGTTTATAGCCATTAAGCACTGAAATGTTTATAGCCATTCCTATTTATAACTTTTTTCTGGTTAACTACATTTATCAGGATTCTAGGTAAAGAGGAGGAGAAAAAACAAAACACTTTATAATCTAAGTTGACTGGAGAAAATTTTTATATTGCAGTTTCTAGTGTGACTGTGAACAGATCTCTTTATTATATTTTCTGGTCAATAATACTTGAAGTACTATAAAAATAAAATATTATTCATAATGGCAACACTTCTTTTGCTTTTTTTAAATTCTGTAACCTTACTGGTTAGAAAAAATAAAGTTAATTACCTTATGCAAAAAGTTAAATTGATCCTCATTATCAGATGTAGTATGCTAAACAGAACTTTTCTTCTTTTCACTGAAACTAAAAATAAAAGTAATGAAAACAAAATGAGGCGATCAAGAATAAAAAGCACAATATACAGTGTATTCTGGTTTTGAATTAAACAAACTGGAAAGTCATGAAAGTCAGAAAGAATGTCCTTTTGAAATAGAACAGTGATGATGTACTGAGTCCTAAAAGCCATAGAAAACATCCCAACACCAATAAGTCCATTATAAAGAAATTATCACCTGGCTTCTTAACCCTTGGAAGAGCACACATCAATATAAAAGAAATAATAATAAATTAAAATAATTACTGTTATCAACCCCACCCCCTACTCCAACAATATTTCTCTTTCCTCAATTGGATGATTAAATTTTTATAAAAAAGCAGAATAATTACCGTAAATGTTCAGTTTCTTCCCTGACTTACCTCAGAAATGCAATAAGAAATGTGTAACTGCTGAATATGATTAATGATTGTATTCATGATTTATTGTAAACTGTTCTGACACATGATAGTTGTCTAGAGAATAAACAAGAGCAAAGAAATGTTAATTGCACCTGGGACATTAAACATTTTCCTCTGAGAGGAGAGAACCAGCTACCATATTTGTCAGTTGCGATACGTTAAGAAAATTTTTGTAAACATCATGCAACATTATTTTCTAGGATGAAATCATAATTAGAATGGCAAAAACTACAAAAAGCATTATGCAAAGTACACAAATTGCCAAAAAGTTCATATATTTTTAAAAGTTGCAGGCTATTGACCTGCAGTCAGTATTCTTCTTCATAACTATATTGCAAAATTCACTAGTGTTGTTCATAAACCAAAGTATGGAGGAAGACCCATAGTCTAATCCAAAATGTAACTCAGCCATATTACACCATTTTCTATGGAAAATGACTCCGGAGATAGAGATATCGGTTTTAATCTCTGTGATGATTTCCAGGAACACCTTAATTGTAATAACTCAAAGGATACTTGTTAGAAGAAAAAAAAAATATATATATACATATTTTTTTTTGTACCCTTTCATTTGACCACTCAGCTACAGCAGCCATTCAATTACATAGCCTATGATTATGTGACTGAGTTCTTACTTATTTTCTGTTTATGCACTATGCTGAAAACTGAATTTTGATTCTCATTTGGAATAAATGAGATCATTATAATAATAGTTTTAAATTATTTTTTGAGTACTGTATGAAGCACTGAAATTTAATACTTTTAAATCACTGCATTCACCGCAACACTTGATTTAACAAAGACAGTTGTGTGGCGTCTGTGAGATATCCTTCTAAAAATTAATTTTTGGCTTTTTTAATGAATTAAACTGTGATCTGTTAATTATGATTTTCTAAACTCAAAAAACATCAAATGAAAATAACCATGAGAAACCAATTACAACATTCTTTTCATATGTTTGGAATTTTTAAAGTCACTCATCCCCTAGATTGAAACAGATGCTCATTTGTTATATGGCAGACTCAACATGAACATTATATTTTGTTCAGCTATTTGTGTTTAGCTGGTGAAGCTAAATCTCTGCAACAAAATTAGACACCTGTCATTGGCGTCTGAGATACACAGGAGTGCGAATCACATGGAAAAAAGATAAACTTTTGCTTGCATGATGTCGGTTAAATGCCTAAAAACAAATTGTCTTGTAATTCTGTGTATACTGAAATGAAAGCTTTTTAAAAAAAAATGTGTCAGATGCTACACTTGACAAAGTAAAAAAAAAAAAAAAAAAAAAAAAAAAATGTACAGTAACAGTGCATTTGCCATTTAAAATGTTTAATTAACTAATTCTTCAACTGATGCCAAAATAGTAAAATTAAATGAGAAAAAAAAAAAAAAAAAACCAGGGGTGAATGCACTTATATAAAAACGCTTGCTAAATAAGTTGTATTTTTTACTATGTATTCATTTCAAAAAAAAAAAAAAAAAAACTGACAAGAACTGGTTAAATTTTATTTTCGGTTATAATGCGCTTTGCACATAACCTTCCAGGTGTAAAAGTTACTATTACTAGCCACATGGTGCAAGGAAGCCTGAGGCTTTTGTTGGACCACCCAAAAAAAAAAAAAAAGAGAGAGAGAGAGAGAGAGAGAGAGAGAGAAAGAAGAATGATGATATCCTGCTCAGGACCCTGGGTGTGCTTAGCAGTTCCCAGACAAAAAAGCCCATATGAAAATTCCACACAGAAAAAACCCCACTGTCAAATGCTCACAAGAAAAATACCCACATGGATAAATGCTCACATTATTTTTAATTTACAAAAAACTAATTATTTAATATTTCAAAAGGCAAGAAAATGTTGAATTTATATATTTTATTTCTACTTCTATACGAAGTATTTTAATATAACTTTTGATTTTAATATAAAATAGAATATTTGGATGTAAAAGTCAACACCTTTTTGGTTTTTTATCAACGAACAACTAATTTAGACATATTTCAGTGATTTATTTATTTGTCAAGGATTTGAATAGAATTTTCATTGTAAGTTAGCTGATCTCTGCAAGTATTTCAGTTTGTTTTCTACCATTCATATTCCTGCACAAAAGTGGCAACCAAGTCAAGCAATGCATATCTTCTCTTTTTCACCTCTATACGACCTGCCTGTACATTAGCCAGTGTCAGTCTGTGGCAAGCCAGGTCTCACTTCAGTCCAAACAAAAACCACACACTGGGATGGCTGCAGTGGAACAGGGAATTAAGCACATTGTGAAATCCCTCACAGCAGCTTGTAGTCTTAGGAGACTGTTCAAGAGCTGCATCGTGATGATTTCATATTCTTATTGGAAAATGGGGATCTCTACCTGCTGCACCCTCAATTGTCATTCAATTATGAAGACAAAAGATGGCAACATAGTACAACAACCAACTGAACATTGTCATGATTCCTGTCCTCAAAAAGCAGAAGCCAATGTTGCCAGAAGCAAAATGAGGCAATACGTGAGAGTAGTTAGTTCTACTCCTTGCAATATGGTGAGGAATGTGTTGTCAGAGTTGAGTAATGATGTACTGGCTCATATGCCCAAACAATCATCCCTTGCGAGAAATCTCAATCACAGAAAAGACTGTCATTTGCCTAATCCAACAACAATAAATTTTGACATTCCTGAGAAGTACCATCAACTGATACTTCATGATTCAGGTGTAGATGATCCAGACAGAATTCTGGTTTTAGGTGATAAAGAACTCTTCATTGAATTGAACAAAGATACAATCTATGGAGATGGCTCCTTTGATAAAGTTCCAAACATGTTTTACCAACTGTATATGTGGCATGCCAAGGTGGGTAACTCATATCCGCCATGTATTTACATTTTGTTACAGAAAAATAACTTGGATACTTTTGAATGTTTGAAATCATGAAGCTGTTGGTTCCAAATCTGGTGCCTCAAAAGGTTTTAGTGGATTTTGAGAAGGCTTGCATGAATGCAGTGAGGATTGCTTTACCACACACTGAAACCAAAGGGTGCTATTTCCATCTGTGTCAGAGTCTCATCAGGAAACTCAGCAATGTTGGCTTGAAGGCCGAATTTGAAACTGATATAAATATAAAACTAAAGCTATGGTGTCCACATTTCTAGATGAAGATAGCTATAACGAGGTGCTCACATACTTCTTTTCCGCATACATTGAGGATGCAACAGGTAGAGATCCCCAGTTTCCAATAAGAATATAAAAATCATCATGATGCAGCTCTTGAATGGTCGCCTAAAACTACAAACTGCTGTGAGGGATTTAAAAATGCGCTTAATTCCTTATTCCCCTGCAGTCATCCCAGCATATGGTTTTTGTTTGATGGACTGAAGAAGGACCTGGCTTGCTACAGATTGACACTGGCTAGTGCACAGGCAGGTCTGCCTAGAGGTGAAAAAGAGAAGATATAATGCACTGCATGACTCGGTTGCCACTTTTGTGCAGGAATACGAACAGGTAGAAGACAAACTGAAATACTTGCACAGATTGGCTAACTAACAGTAGCGAAAATTCTATTCATATCCTTGACAAATAAATAAAATCACTGAAATATGTCTGAATTAGTTGTTTAAAAATAATGTCAGCATTCTTCTATGTGAGCATTTATGACAGTGGAGTTTTTTCTTTATACTCACCAGATGTGGGGCCCTGGGGTCAAAGTTGTCCCGAAACGTGCGTTTTATTTAAAAAACATTTAAACCTCGATTTTGCTTGCCCATCATGGGCAAGTGTTCTCTTTCCTAAAATACTGAATAACTTATTAGTGTCTTTGAAATATTTTTTACTGGTCCAGATATTATTTATTCATTAAAGCCACACAATCTAAACAGTTCGCAGAAGTGCGACTAGCTCATTATCTCATATTATTATTAGCCATATGGTGCAAGGAAGCCTGAGGCTTATGCTGAACCAGCCAAAAAAAATTTCTGTTACCCTAAGAGAGAGAGAGAGAGAAGTAGAAAGGAATCACCAAGAAAGAGAAGAATGATATCCGGCTCAGGACCCTGGGTGTGCCAGGCCCATACTCACCAGATGTGAGGCCCTGGGGTTATAAAGTCTCGTTATGGAATAACAGGGTCTCGGGCACTATGCAAATTGGCTCCTTCTAGCCCCTACGTAATCTGTTGTGAAATACATATAAAAAAATCCAACGGTGATTTACGTACCCTTAAAGAATACAGCCCTAAACACTAGCATAAGTTTTTAAGTTGCACAATCAATATTCACATCACACATACTTATTTTTAAACAAATAATTTAATCATCAATTCCTGTAATAGCATCCTCTCTACCTTGGATTTCCTGCTCTCATAGACTTAACAACTATATTCTATTTTAATCTACTTTGCCACGTATGCGAAGTTTAAAAAATAATTCACTTGTCAGTATAAACAATCATGTCGTAATGTAAAATATATATAAAATGACGCCAATTAACAAAACAAGATTTTTTTTAACAATTCTATCACACAAAACTGAGAAAGATCACTTATACTTACTTAGTTGCTTCCTTGTTTCTGTTACACTGCTTTATATTATTTAAAAATACATATAAATCTTATTCACTTCACTACAAAAAATATTTATGCCCAGCTTGCCTACTCTCAATCACAGATCGGTAAGACGGTATAATTGGAGACTGCGTTCGAGATGAAGTATCTGCTCCAATGACAAGTGGTAAGATTTCTGTTCTCTAAAAAAGTAAAAAGAAAGCAGAATACCTAAAATTTCCTACTTATATCAAAATTTATGAACATAGATCTTTTCTTAACATTTAGTTTAACAGGCGGTATTTTTTTTATTCAGTTTTTGTAATTGAGTGTTCATTTATACGGAAATCAAATTAAAAGTAATTCGAATTAGTTGTCAGCTACGTACAGGGTTTCTTTAGTTTTAAGAGAAAATAACGCAATAGTTGGATGAAAACGATAAGTTTAATTATTAGAAATATTGGTATTTTGATAAATAGGATATCTTTTCAAAATTCATGGAAAAGCCCTTCGATTACAAAAAAGTAATAAATAAATAAAAATGATAAAACTTTAATGACAACCAAGCTTCTCACTCAGTCTATTAGTAGTTGTTTGTAGAAATATGTGCGTGTGTTGAGCAGGCTGAAAAATCTGACAGGGCTAATGAGGAATACCCCATTCACACCGAATCAATCGATTGAAGAATACTTTTGAAATTCTTCCAGGCGTCGGCGGAATGAACCCGCCTCTCTAATTACAGGCCACCAAATATGATGTATTGTTGCGCATTTTCCAAAACATCCTGAAAGATGGGGTTCCCCCATCCCCCAGAGATGGAATCACTACTTTGTGCGGCCAGTGCCAAAAAAGAAGAACCCTAAGGCCTCTTCAGACTTTCGACCTATATCCATCAGCTATTCTCTTTTAAAACTCTTTGAAAAAGCCATACTTCCTGCTTTAACCCAACAGTGTTTTGCGCACAGGCCACGCCATCTCCACACCGTAATACCGAGCCGATCCACTACTACTAATTTGTTGGAGACTCTCTTCAGAATGCAGCACGGTTTAAATGAAAAAGCCCGAATTGACATCATATTCCTTGACATAAAGGCAGCTTTTGACAATGTGTCGTTACCTGTACTTGAAAATATATTGAAAGTTTTGGGGGTGGTTGTGCAGGCAGATATGAAGTTCTCTGGGCAGTGCAGACGGGCTGCAAGAGTAGCTCATGGAGTATTGTCAATGATATACAGGAATTTTTCCAGCAGGGATAAGGAGGTGATTATTCCATTGTATAAGGCAATGGTCAGGCCACACCTAGAGTACTGTATACAGGTCTGGAGGCCTCATTTCAAGAAGGATGTAGAGCTGCTGGAACGAGTACAGAGAAGGGCAACAAGATTAGTTAATGGAACAAAGGGGTGCTCTTACGAAGAAAGGCTTAAGTTTTGCAAATTACAGTGTCTGGAGACTAGGCACCAGCGAGGTGATCTGATAGAGGTGTATAAAGCCTTGAATGGTTTAAGCATGCTCAATGCTGATGGGATTCTTCCTCTAGCTCAGAAAAATCACCTGAGAGGCATAAATTCAAATTGAGGAAAGACAGACGTAGGACAGACGTGCAGAAATTTGCCTTTAGCCAGCGGGTGGTTGGTTGGTGGAACAGACTTCCATCCCTTGTAGTGGAGGTTGATAGCCTAAATAAGTTTAAGGCTCAGCTGGACAGGTATTTTGAACGAACAGAGGGGTGAAGTGGAAGTGGGTTTTTTTTTTTTTTTTTGGCTGATGCTGCATAAGCTTGCTTTCTTGCATCAAATGCCTCTACTAATGCTAATGCTAATGCTAATGTTTATTTCCGCATTGAGGGCAAAGTATTACAGATCATCAAGACCATTTTGAAGTCAAGCACCTAATTGTACAACGTCAAGAATTCCGTGCAGAATGCACTCTCATTGGGGCATCCCTCAGGGATGTGTTTTATCAGCCTTGCTGTTCGCTGCCATCCTGGAGCCTTTTTTTAGGTCAGAATCATAATTTCATTTCCTATGTCAACGATATAAAATATTTTGTTGTCTCTAACGAAAGATCTCTGGTGTCCGACGTCAATTTCCACACAAGCTGTATTAACTGGAGACATACCTATGTAAAATATGTTTATGGCTAAACTCAGACAAGTCAGCCCAACTGACAATAACTAATAAGATGATAAAAAATCAAATCAAATTTTCTATAAATGCAGCACAGGTTAAGAAAGTCAGCTTATACATCGACCTAGGAGTGAGGTGGGATGAGGGCCTTACCTTCCAAAGGCACTTTTAGAGCACAAGATCAAAAACTCTTGCTGCCATATGGACTGTAACACAGGAAATAACTGGGATTCGAAACCACGAACCCAATATATCCAAAGGTGTATCGTTCC
This sequence comes from Mastigoproctus giganteus, assembly GCF_048544385.1. Lineage (NCBI taxonomy): Eukaryota > Metazoa > Arthropoda > Arachnida > Uropygi > Thelyphonidae > Mastigoproctus > Mastigoproctus giganteus. The sequence goes on from NC_143583.1 coordinate 40,237,766, forward strand.
TGTATCCTTATATATATATATATATATATATATATATATATATATTTTTTTTTTTTTTACCCCAGGGACTCACATCTGGTGAATATGGGCTTGGCACACCCAGGGCCCTGAGCTGAATATCATCATTCTTCTCTTTCTTGGTGATTCCTTTCTACTTCTCTCTCTCTCTCTCTCTCTCTCTCTCGCTCAGGATAACTCCGGAATTTTTTTTTTTTTTTTTTTTTTGGCTGGTGCAGCATAAGCCTCAGGCTTCCTTGCACCTTAAAGCTAATAATAATAATAATAATAATAATATAATAATAATAATAATAATAATATGCTTCGACAATTTGGTCATCTTCCCCCAATACTTGTATTAGGAAATTTCTCGGCCTGGAACACTGGATGCTCCGGAGTCTGAATAGGATTGCAAACTTGAACACACAAAAAAAATGACGACTCTGTAGGGGTTATACGCAAAAAGGTGTATAAGGCCGAAAAATTGGGCGAACAGAATTTTAGTGCTTTTAAGACTGTGTGGGGCTACTTCTCTGTGAGAAGTAGCCCCACACAGTCTCTGTGAGAAGTAGACAGGATGGGTGGGGGAGACTGGAGGGTTGAAGTTGAAAGTAAGGGGTTGATAGAGAGAGATTTACACCTGAATTTGACAGTGGGACAGTCCCATGTTCCACCAGAAGGAAGAGTAGGGAGCCAAGGAGGGGAGGAGATGGGGACCGTCCCCTCTCCTTCTACCCGGGAAGTGGTAAAGATAGCACCGTGCAAGAGAGCACTGGTTGCCAAAAGGCCTTTGGTGTTGTCAGTCCAGTTGGTAATGTCCAAATCAGTGGTTGTCGATTCCAGCGGCTTTGTCTGGAGATCAAGAATTGTCCTTTTTACAGTTCTGTTTTTGCGAATGTTCTGTTTTACTAATGGCCATCTTGGTTCGGTGAATATATCTTTCACTAATGTGGATCATCTTGTTCAAGTTTGCCTTTGTTGTGCCAGGAGAGTTCTTCATCTTGTGAAGAGATGAAGTAAAGCAAGAGAATGCAGTGAATTCATCCTGGGTGTCTAAGAGGTGAGATTCTTTATCCTTTGGAATATATCTGACTTTCGTAATGAAGAGTCTTCATATAGCTGGGAGTCGCAGACAAGGTTCTGCCAGCTCTCAAGCCCCCGCAAGTACATGGTCCGCTGTTATGCTGAGAGCAGCGAGTTTAGCATTTATAGAACCGTGAACAGTAAGTAAAAACGTTGTGTATAGGCCTGGAGAGAACCATGGTGGGGGGGGTTTGGGGAAGGTTCTATTGACATCCGGTAGGAATTTTTTGGTGATCTTTCCCGTGGTCGAGTTTGAGCACCTAGGTTGCCACTCCTGCTGCAGACGGGCATGCAAGCGATGTTTTTCAGCTGTCTTGCTACTTGCTGGATTAATTATAAAGTTGAGGAAGGTTTGTGGGTTTCCCTTAGAAAGGTGGTACAGTAGACCAGTTCTAATGACCCCGAGGTCGAGAGGTAAGGCACCAGTCAGGACCTGGAGGGCGTGAGTACTCACTGTGCGGCAGACATGGGAGATGATGAGCAGTATGGAGCGTTGGATGGCATCCAACATCCTTCTGTTGGTGTCAGTGGTAGCTTTGGTATACCAGACTCCAGAAGCATATGTTATTATCGGTATGAAAACAGTTTTGAAGAATAAAGATGAGGTCTTCCGGTTGAGTTCCCAGTCACAACGTGAGACCCTGGCAACCAGGGCTGCATAATTTTGTACCTTTTTCCTGAGGTATTTCAGATGAGGTCCGATTGAACATGTTGTGTCGGGGATAACTTCCAGGTATTTTAATTCTGTTGAAAACCTGATGGTTGTTCCATTGATTCTGATCAGCAGGGGGGGGTATTCTGATATCCAGCTTGACTTTGAGGAGAGAATTGGTTTTAGTTGGGGACAGATGGAGATCGTTGTCTGAGGCCCATTCTTGGAGTGTATGGAGAGCTTGGTTTGTCAGGGCCCTCGAAGGGGGGGCTCTGCTGTCAGCAGCCAATGTGTGATGAAATCATCGGCATAAGCTTGGGTATTTACCTCTCCCAAGTCCTTGTTGAGGAAACCATCCATGACAATGTTCCAGAGCAGGGGATGCAACTGTCGACAGCCCCAGAGAACTGTTCTAAAAACACTTAGTGTGTTAACCACTACTTTTCTGTTTGAGAGGTAGGTTTTGATAGTTTCATATAGGTTCCTTGGTAAAGTGGCTCTCTGCAACCTGCCGAGGATGCTCGGCCAGCAGAGAGTGTCGAACGCCCCAGCGAAGTCGACAGAAATCAGCAAAATATACTTTTTGTCATAGTTGGTAGCCGAAGTCAGCAGGTTGTGAAGTGCGTCCACAGTAGAAAGTCTAGATTTAAATCCAAATTGGTTTATAGCTGCAAGGTTAGCATTCTCATAGTGCTGAAGGATTCTTTGGTATAGCAGTCTTTCAAAGAGCTTACTTTTAACAGGAAGTAAAGCGATTGGCCTGATTGTAGGATTGTGGTAGATCAGGGGGCTTGTTGGAATTCTTTAGTATTAGTTTTAAGTTTGCAACTTTCCAGTCATTGGGAAAAATTCCAGCTAGTAGGCAGCAGTTGAAATGATCAAGGATCATCTCCAGGCAGAATTCAATGATCTTTTTTATTATCTCTGGTTCCAGACGATCTGGACCCGGGGCATTTTTTGTTTCGAATGAGTGCTGCTGCAGCATGTAGCTCTACCAAGTTAAAGGGAGGTTCCAGGTTCTGTATTTCATAGTTGTCGTTATCAAGGCAGAGCTGTAATTGCTCCTCTGAGGCTGGGGTCGCTGGCGGCTGGAAGGTGATGTCTAGTATATTGCAGACCGTCTGCTCCCTAGATGTAGTCATGCTACTTTGTGTAGTCCTGGTGGTGGTGCTGACAACCTCTCCCCTGGGGAGCATATTGATGGAGAATTTGTACACCAACCCCAGGCGTTGTCATTGCCAGTAGTGGATACTAGTCTTTCCCAGGAACGTTTTTTGCATTCTCTTATCTTTGCTTTGTATCTGTTGCAGGCCTCTCTATATAGGTTTCGTAGGGCTTCGACCTCAAGCGCAGGTTGGAACGCCGCGCTCTTTGGAAGGCCTTACGTTTTCAAATTTTTTCTCAACGTACACAAGCCAAGTCCTCACACCGCCAAGGAACAGCGCCAGGCATTGGATTCTTTTTCCTAATTGCTTAGTCAGTCGCATTTGTGATAAGCTTTGTGACTTCCTGGTGGAGCTCATTTGGGTCCCTTTGAGAGCAGTAATCCGGTCTCAAAGTTGCTGCATCCACAGTCACCAGAGCCTTCAAGAGCTCCCAATTCACTTTCTGGATTGCATATCTCTGTATTATCTGTTTGGGTGGGCACTGCCGGGCGAGGTTCTGATGGTTTCTGATGACTCGGTGGTCCGATGTGGTCCACGAATCATGGACCATCCAATCTGTAATGTTAGCATTAGCATTAGTACAGGGATTTGATGCAAGAAAGCAAGGTTAGGCAGCATCAGCCAAAAAAAAAAAAAAAAAAAAACACTTCCACTTCACCCCTCTGTTCATTCGAAATACCTGTCCAGCTGAGCCTTAAACTTATTTAGGCTATCAACTTCCACGACAAGGAATGGAAGTCTGTTCCACCAACCAACCACCCGCTGGCTAAAGGCAAATTTCCGCACGTCTACCCTACATCTGTCTTTCCTCAATTTGAATTTATGCCCTCTCAGGTGATTATTCTGAGCAAGAGGAAGAATCCCACCAGCACTGAGCATTCTCAAACAATTCAAGGCTTTATACACCTCTATCAGATCACCTCACCGGTGCCTAGTCTCCAGACACTGTAATTTACAAAACTAAAGACTTTCTTCGTAAGAGCACAGCTTTGTTCCATTCACTAATCTTGTTGCCTTTCTCTGTACTCGTTCCAGCAGCTCTACATCCTTCTTGAAATGAGGCCTCCAGGCCTGTATACAGTACTCTAGGTGTGGCCTGACCATTGCCTTATACAAGGAAATAATCACATCCTTATCCCCGCTAGAAAAATTCCTATATATCATTGACAATACACCATGAACTACTCTCGCAGCCCGTCTCCACTGCTCAGAAAATTTCATATCTGCCTACACAACCACCCCCAGGTCCCTTTCATTCTCTACCACTGTCAGTGTAGTACCACAGAGTTGATACGTTGCTCTGGGGTTACTGTTTCCCATATTAAGTGGTTCCTTAATGCAAACTTCTACATTAAGCTTGATATACGATCATCAATATCATTTATAAATACAGAAAACAATAATGGACCCAATACTGAACTCTGAGGGACTCCACTAATAACATTAGTCCACGATGAACAGTGTCCATTGATTACCACTCTCTGTCTTCTCCCCGTCAACCATCCCTTTATCAATAGCAGCAATTTGCCTCAATGCCACACTGCTCCGATTTGTGCAGCAGTCTTCCATGTGCAACAGAATCAAAAGCCTTTCTAAGATCCAACTATATGATGTCAAAGTTATTCCCTGCATCCAGTTCTTTTGTGACTGTATCATAGTATCCAATCAAATTGGTCACGCAAGACTTCCCCTTAAAAAAACCATGCTGTGTCCGAGCTATAACTGAAGTATTGTCTAGATGATCCTGCAGTGCTTCTTTAACCAGTGCCTCCATTAATTTTCCGGGAACAGAAGTTAAACTCACAGGTCTATAATTACTTGTGTCAACCTTTGATCCTCCTTTGTGAATTGGGGTCACATTTGCACAACTCCAGTCTCTGGGTGCCTGCCTTGAGTCCAAGGAAGCTCTCATAATTATGGCTAAAGGTTTACTTACTTTCTTTGCTGCGTCCTTTAATATAACTGGATAGATCCCATCTACCCCAGGTGCCTTTCTTGTGTTTATCTTCAACAATTTCTCCTCCACTTTACTCTCAGTTATTACAAGATTCTCTAGCTTACTGCCAGAGTTTAATACACCTCTGGCATTCCCCTCGCTGAATAGCTCCTCATGTGTGAATGTCGATGCAAAATATTCATTTAGTTTGTTAGCTACCTGAGCAGGATCATCAACAGTTGACCCATCGATATCAAGTGGACCAATCTGATTCATCCCCTTCCTTCTAGAGTTTACATAAATAAAGAACTCTTTGCTGTTTTTCTTTGCCCCGCTTGCCAAATATTTCTCGTAATCTGCCTTCGCCTGCCTAACTTCCTTTGTAACTTGGTTACAGATCAACTTGTATCTATAATAGGCTTCTGTGTCACGTGTTAATTTGTATGTATCCCATGCATTTTTCTTCTCTATCATATGTCTCATTAGTTCATCTGACATCCATTTAGGCCTACACCTTGAACAATATTTCTTAGTTGGTATGTAAAGCCTAGTAGCTTCCAAGATAAGTTCTTTGAATGCTTCCCATTTTGAATTTGCTGTTGGTAACATCATCAGGTGGTCCTACTGTATAGAATTTATATACTGTCTCAGTCCATCGTAGTCACCTTTACGAAAGCAATAACCCTCCCCTTTACCCCTAATGGTAGTTACCTCTCTGAGTAAATCCTACTTCAGCACACTGTGATCACTGCCACCTAGTGGTTCCTTTATATGCAGATTCTTAATGCATGAAGAATCACTACTGATAATCAAATCAAGTATATTACTCCCTCTAGTTGCCTCCCGAACATGCTGATGTAGAAAACAATCATCCAATAAATCCACAAAAGCTTTGCTAGTGTGTGAGTGACCAATCCAAAAATTCCAGTGAATATCTGGGAAATTAAAATCCCACATTATAAGACTCTCTGATTTACTGGCCCACTCTATTTCCCTGTACAGTTTCTTATTATACTCATCAGAGTCATTGGGCCTACAGTACACTCCTACTCTCAATTTGATCTCCCAAGGCTTATGTCACTCCAAACTGACTCGACACTGCACTGTCCAGCGATGTTGACTGGCTTCACTTCCTTGGATTTTATGTATTTCTTAACTAATAGCATAACCTCTCCTCCCTTCCTATCCTGTCTATCTTTCCTGTAGACATTGTACTCCCCAAATTCGAGTTCTGCATTCCTTATATATGTGTGACACCACGTCTCTGAAATACCAACAATATCTCCCTTTGATGTTTTGAGCAATACCTCAAATTCATCAAATTTATTTACTAAACTTCTAGCGTTGGTGTACACGCAAGTATACACGCACCTGTTCTTTTTCTTAGCTACCCTAACACAACCTATGTGTTTATTTGTACCCCAATGATTCCCAGCAGTCTCTGAACTGTCCTGCATCTTATTTTCCAGGCTGCAGCTCATTCCAATAGAAGCAGTGCAAGAATCACTTTCACCTCTGCCAGTGGCTACTGTTAATCTATTAGTCCTTGTATCCCCCCAATCTAGCAGTTTTCCGACCCACCTAACTCGATAGCATCAGCAACATTCTTGCACCCTTTCTATTTAAGTGTATCCCATCCCTGTAGAAGCGGTCTCTCCTGTTAACAAGTACAGTCCAGGCTGAAAAAAATTCTACCCCTTGAGCCTTGCACAATCTCTCCAGGGGTTCCACCACATGGCGGGGATTGCTACTAAATACACAAGGTGGTTGTTGTTATGTCTGGTGTTACTATTGGTCGAGGGACTCTCTGACTATCCTACAGGTGTTCAAGATTGCGGTCTGTGCGGGTTTTACAGTAGTAGCGTCCTCTCCACACCGGGTGGAAAAGGCCCGGGTTCGAATCCCATCGATGACGCGAGGAACTTTAACGGGCTTTTTTCACTCAGTGGCTGAGTTAGTCGGTGTCAGGCATAGATAGCAAGGTTTTTCGTCCAGAAAAACAGACAAATCGACCATAGGACACACGCAATTAACAGATATAAGACAACACAGCAGATGAATTTAATTATTCGGCTTAAATGTAATAGTTTTTTTTTTCTTTATTGGGAAGCCTCGACTTCACGGACTTATAAGATTTTCACTTAAGACAACAGATTGGTCTTCATTTAATGATTCTGTTCATCTTGCTTTTACTGTGTCTAATCAAAATAAGTTGTTTGGCAACTCTGCAGTAGAGTTAGTTAGTTTTGTACAAACATCTAATACAAGCATCACTGGTGGCTGACACGATGATCAGGATAGTCCTTACTTGTTGCACATGCCACATTGCTCTGATTTCCTGTCTAAGGTCACATATTCCCAAAGAATAAAATTCTCTGGGAATTTTATTCTTATTATGAACATATTTGTTTACAATAATAATTATAACAATTATTATTATTATTATTGCTCTTATATTATTTCTCCCTGATTGGGGGTTCCACCACGTGGCGGGGATTGCTACCAAGTACACAAGGTAGTTGTTGTTATGTCTGGTGTTACTATTGGTCGAGGGACTCTCTGACTATCCTACAGGTGTTCAGGATTGCGGTCTGCACGGGCAGTACAGTAGTAGCGTCATCCCCACACCGGATGGAAAAGGTCAGGGTTCGAATCCCATCGATGACGCGATGAACTATATCGGGCTTTTTTCACTCTTTCACTCGGTGGCTGAGTTAGTCGGTCTGAGGCATAGATAGCAAGGTTTTTCGTCCAGCAAAACAGACAAATCGACCATAGAACACACACAATAACAGATATAAGACAACATGGCAGATGAATTTAATTATTCGGCCTAAATATAATAGTTTTTTTTCTTCATTGGGAAGCCTCGACTTCCCGAACTTATAAGATTCTCACTTAAGACAACAGATTGGTTTTCATTTAATGATTCTGTTCATCTTGCTTTTACTGGGTATAAGAGTAGATTCGGTTGGGGTTCTAACCGAGTACGGCTCTATGAATTTTGGCGTCAATTTTCGTGCATGCTGCCTCCTCGGTCGTTTGTTTTGCCGTTTCGGTTTTGAGCGTGTTCCGGTGAGGCGAGCCGAGGTTTAGGTTTAGCTGTTGCGCCGAGGCTTAGTTGCCGATTCGGAGGAAAAATATATTATAGTTCTTATTTCGTCCGCTAGATGGCGCCACTTAAGTTCGAGTTTAATTAAATAATAAATTTATTTTTCTGAGGCTCGAGCCCATGTCGTTGTTACTGGCAGTCCGGTGCTTATCCCCACAGCTACCCTTTCAGTTACAAGAATATGTATAAATGTGCCTGTTATAGTTAAGAGTGCGTGTGAGTTTGACGTAGGAAGTTTATTTCGCCTTGTTCTGATTGGAGGGGGTATGAACCGATGTGCTGATTGGTCTGGGGGTATAAACCGAGTACGGCTCTGAGTCTGCCGGTGATTTCTGGTCGGTTGATACCGTAGAAATCGTCTGTTTTTTGCCGCGTTGGTTTTCAAGGTAGCGTTGGAGGATGCGCAATGAATTGTGGACTCGCGCATGCACACACACACACACACACAACAGTTTGTGCACGGAGATTGCCATGACAATGGAAGGTCTAGAAAACGGTGGCGCCATCTGCTGAAACATGCTGAAAGCTGAAATTAAAGATTTTATTTAAGATGTTTAAATATATATTTTTTCCCAACATACGGGTACTTGGGGCCACAACACTTCGTGCTCGGAGATTGCCATGACAAAGGAAGGTCTAGAAAACGGTGGCGCCATCTGCTGAACCATTCTGAAAGCTGAAATTAAAGATTTTATTTAAGATGTTTAAATATATATTTTTTCCCAACATACGGGTACTTGGGGGCCACACCACTTCGTGCACGGAGATTGCCATGACAAAGGAAGACCTAGAAAACGGTGGCGCCATCTGCTGAAGCATTCTGAAAGCTGAAATTAAAGATTTTATTTAAGATGTTTAAATATATATTTTTTTCCCACATACGGGTACTTGGGGGCCACAACAGTTCGTGAACGGAGATTGCCATGACAATGGAAGGTCTAGAAAACTGTGGTGCCATCTGTGGAAGCATTCTGAAAGCTGAAATTAATGATTTTATTTAAGATGTTTAAATATATTTTTCTCAATAGCTATGACTTTAACGTTTTAAATATATTTCCATAGCTTTTTGCAGGATGTGTCACGATCTGTTTGAGCCATTCTGAAAGCTGAAATTAAAGATTTTATTTTTAATTTACTTTGATGTTTAAATTTTTTTTTTACCAAAAGCACGGAGACTGTCACGGCACTTGAAACTGTGTCGCCATCTACTGATCCATTCTGAAAGCTGAAAATTAAGTATTTTTATTTCATTTTATATGTTTAATGTTATGTTTTTTTTATGGTTAAATTTATATGTATATATTTTTACCCATAACTATTTATGATGTTTCCTCTGCAAGTTGAAATTGTATCCTAATGCTTACAGTCTTTCTATCCTGGTAAAAAACCTGAAGAGTAAATGTATTGATGTGTATATATATTTATTTACCATCTTCGTGACATGCTGGCGCCATCTTCTGTTTCTGTCTGCAACTTTTTTTTTTTTTAATCTATATTTGAAATCATTTTCTTTCCTAAAAGTAACTTCTCAATTTTTTGTAAAAAAGACAGACAATATTTTTTTCAAATAGATGTTTTTATTTGTAAATAATAAAAAAAAAAAATTACAACTTAGGGGATTATCATCAGGTTTACCCCCTCTTTCAATAACCGCACATAAGGTGCAAAGAAAATCACAACCGCCACCAGTAGTCTTGTGCATCCTGGAAGTAAGACATCTGCATCTGGAAAAGAAAAAAAAAAAGAAATGTTAGAAGATTACAATGATCCACGTGTAGTGGGAAGTTTTAGTGGTGTTAATGCTTTACAAAAACATACAAAATTACCCAGACGTATCGTGAAAGAGTACTTGTCATCTCAACCAGCTTATGTGAGACACAAACCTCAAAGAATTAATTTTCCTAGAAACCAAATAATAGTTCCTGGACTAAACCATACGTTTCAGTGCGACTTAGCAGAAGTTTCCAATCTGTCTGATGCTAATGGTGGAGTGCGTTATTTACTAGTCCTGGGTGAGAACACTTAGAAATAAAACATCAAAGCAGATGGTAAAAGCATTCAAATCAATTTTCAAGGAAGAAACGCCATTCAGTCTTAACAGCGACCGAGGCAGGGAATTTACAAATAAAGATGTGAAGGCCTTATTTAAGTCTCTCAACATTAATTTTTATACAACTAAATCAGAAAAAAAAGCTGCAATAGCTGAACGATTCATCCGAACTCTGAAAGAAAAAATATTTAAATGGATAACTTATTCTGAAAGTAAGAAATATGTGCATCTTCTTCCCGACATTGTAGCTACTTATAATCGAACCCCACATCGAACCATAGGAATCCCACCTGCCGATGTCACTTTGCATAATGAAGAAGACGTCTACAGGAAATTGTACTTGAAAAAAACCAAAGAACAGATTCCTAAATTTAAACTGGGGGATCGTGTCATTCTAAGTACAGGTTCACATCTTTTCCGCAAAGGATTCTGGGGTTGTTGGACGCGTGAGATTTTTACTATATCTCAAGTATTGAAACGAAGAAAACCAGTTGTGTACAGAGTACAAGACAAAACAGGCGATACGATCGAAGGTACCTTTTACGAACAACAGCTTCAGCTTGTTAATATCAACGACAAGTTACCACTCGACACATATCTTATTGAAAAAGTACTTAAGGAGCGACGTGTGGGTGGAGAGTGTCAATTGCGTGTTAAGTGGTTAGGATATCCAGCTTCCTACAACAGTTGGGTTTCGGCTAAAGATGTTCTTCTTAACCCTACCGAGTAATGTGTGTATTTCCATCCCCAGAATACGCAATCTAATTTTACCATCGTCTTACCCGACACTATAGCGCTCAAAGGCAAGTGGGAGGTAGCACTTGCAGAAATACACGTACCTAAGTCATGGGACAATATTTCTGAAGGTTGGGCCGAGTTTGCAATTCTGCAGAAAGAACCGACAGTTAGGAACCCCGAGATTTACATGCTGCACGACGAGTACGAAAATTCGACTAAATTGATTGAGCATATGTGTGGTCTTAATGGCAATTTAGAGTTTAAAGTAGAAGAGACAGAATTCAAAGTGAGATTGACAATTCGTGTTAAAAATGGCTGTGAGTTGCGTATGACTTTACGAACTGCCAGAATTCTAGGGTTAGTCCATAAAGCATCGAGCGATATTGCTGACAAATCTAGAACTTTCAAAGGGGAGTACACCGGAAAGTGGATACCTAAAGGTAAAATAGTGTTACCACCAATAAAGCCTAACAGTGAGTGTGCTGATAGGAAGCTTGTGCTCGTACAACCGCCGACTTGTGATGTTCGCAAGCATAAAATTCCTTATGGTAAATACAATAGCATCTCCGAAATTCTAAAGGTTATGACTTTTATAGCCCCCAAAATTAAAGGTTCTGTTAATGCACATGGTTTTGTTTCTTTCGAAATAGAAAGCAGTGTGCGTCTTCGCTTCCCTGAGACTGGACTCGGCAAGTTACTCGGTTTTGAACATATGCCCGAGGGTTTCGAAGGAACTATGAGATCGAAATTTCCGTGCGATATAAATAGAGGTGTCGGTTCTTACTTTGTTTATAGTGCCGTGATCGAAGATCAGCTTGTGGGTGATACGAGAGCACCTCTTTTGCGAGTAGTACCGTTTGGAAACAGTGGTGAATTCTTACATTTGGATTATTACCCTGTGCTTCTCTCAAACATTCAGTCCGTTTCTATTCAAATTCGCACAGACAGCAGTCAGTTATTTCCTTTCAGAGGTGGTAAAACTCTAATTAAGTTGCATTTTCGACCCCAATGAGTGCGTACGTGGAATACTACAAAGTGCAGGCGGGGGGAAATCCCTTCTTTGCAGGAGCAGCGATCCAGAGAGGCCAAGGCTTAGGTAGTATATTCAGATCTGCATTTACATTTCTTTCTCCACTTCTGAAACCCGCTGCCAAGTTCATCGGTCACCAAGTGTTGTCGGTAGGCCATAATATGATTGATGATGTCATTTTGGGAGCACCAGAACTAGACCTGTTTGCCCAGCCTGCTACTAATCTGTGCATCGAACGATCTTCATACGTTACTTTCTTGCCTTTAGCATCTGTGGACATGCCGGGGCCAATAGAATTTTCCATACCGGGAACATCGGAAGAATATCTGGACCTGGGAAAAACTTATTTGCGACTCAAAGTACAATTAACCCAAAGCGACGGAAAAGAACTGCAGTCAAGTGTGGGCGTTGTCAATAACTTTTTTCACTCCATGTTTAAACATGTGGATCTTTTCGTTCAAGACAAATTAATAAATCCTAGCAGTGACACATACCCCTATAGAGCTTATTTAGAAACGCTTTTGAATTTTGACAGAGGAGCAAAAAAATCCCAACTCACTACAGAACTGTTCGTAAAAGACAATGTTTGCGATGTTTCACAAATGTTTTCTCAGCCCGACAGCGGTATGACTCAACGTATGAAGTTTTTTTTGAAAACCAAAACTGTGGAACTTTTGGGCCATCTCAGACTAGATTTGTGTCATCCGGCCAAATATATTATTAACAGTGTATCGCTCCATCTTAGAATGGTTTGCAGTTCGCCCGAGTTCTGTCTGCTGTCTCTCGACAATACGGCGAAGATTCACATACGTGAGGCGTGTCTTTTTGTGCGTAAAGTTAAACTTAACCCCAGCATACAGTTAGCGCACATGAGTGTTCTTGAAAAACACCCCCTTGTATATCCCGTTAACAGAGTTGATGTTACTTATTTCTCAATTCCAAAAGGCATGTCAGACTCTATCAGAGACAATATATATCTAGGCCAGATCCCCGCTCGTTTAATAGTAGGTATTGTGTCCAGTGATAGTTTCAATGGCTCCCTCAAAACCAACCCCTTTAATTTTGGTCACTACAACCTGTGTTATTTACTTCTGACGGCTGATGGAATCCAACATCCTTCCATACCGCTAACACCCGATTATAAGAATGGACATTATACCAGGTCCTACTTGTCTCTCTTTACATTGCTAAACAAGTGGAATTCAGACTGTGGAAACGACATATCACTCTTGGATTATACTGAAGGGAATGTGCTTTATGGTTTCGACCTGACTCCAAACAGCAACGCGGTCGGCGAGCACATCAGTTCTTTACGGCGAGGTGGAGTTCGACTTGAACTGAAATTCGCAGAACCTCTACCCGAAAACGTAACAGTGATCTTGTATGCCGAATTCGAAAACATTCTTTCTGTGACTAAAGATCGATCAATCCTAATTAATTATGAACACTGATCAAATTTTGAAGGTTTTAGAAGCAGACAGTGAATCGAGAAAACATCTGATCGGTGTCTGTGCCAGGGACGAATTACCGTCAACAATACAGAGAAAACCAGCACTTCTAGTCATCAATACGGACTTTTCCCACATGCCAGGTACTCACTGGGTCTGCCTTTTCCTAGAAAAAAGCGAAAGTCAATATTTCGACAGCTTTGCACGACCGCCGACACAGGACATTGCAGATTTCCTTAACCTGAACAGTAAAAAATGGACTTATAACAAAGTGGTAATTCAACATCCAGAATCTATAGCTTGTGGACTACACTGTATTTTTTCCTAATTCATAGATGTAGGAGTATTTCTATGTCAAAGATTGTAAACAAATATTATTGTAAAAATTTGTGGGCAAATGATGTTCTTGCCACATTACATGTAATTCAGCATTTACTTACAAAATAAAATTTTATTTATTTTAAAAGTGTCTGTTTTATTTGAAAAAAAACTTACCACAACGATATCCACGTATGTTTACATCTCAGACGGCGAGGTGAAATCAGCGCCGTATATCGGCGCTTGACCGGCTTACGGGATTTTATCACTCCTCCCTCCGGCTGCTGTTGTTGCGCAGAGGGAATTCTGGGTAACGATGTGGCGGCGGTGGTTGAGGTTGATACGGCCGTCTCGATGTTGTTTGACGCCGACGACGTCGTCTGTATTGCGGCATTAGTTTTCAGACCTAAATACGACTGCAGTATCTGAAGATACATTTTAACTTTAGACTCGGGCTGCAAATCCTGTCTTTTTAAGATTGTAGACATTTGCTCGTCTAAAGAGAGCATCTGTTTTTGTTCTGGCGGTGCAGCTACAAGCAAGAATTTGCGGAAAGATTCGCTCATCTTCTGATCAAACTTGCAATTAGTGGTACTACTAACTACTATACTAGCCAGTAATGGAAATAGAGCACCTCCTTGTTGAATTATTAATTTCCGCCTGGTCTTAAATGCCACTTTTTTATCTGCTAGTGTTCTGAGCAGACGTTTTTTGCGTTGTAACGTGCTTTTCACTCTGTCTGCCAAAGGAATGCTGCCTTTGATTATGTTTTTGCAGATTTCACAGAGCGAATTTATTTGTGTGGGGTCTGAGCTCTTTAATAGAGCTGTTGCCTGTTTTGGTTGAGCTTCCGACAGATACTTTATGAAGTTAGCATTGCGTTTTAGACGTCTACCCATGAGGGTACATATATAATAGTAGATCCTTCGCTTGGCAATACGTGTGAGCGCAGCCTCAGTATATCTGCAGTATCCTGACAAAAATCAAACAGCAAATATGAATGCGGATCTCGTGTTGCATCTTTATATATGTCGACTAAAACACGTGACCTTCCGGGAAACACTTGACTAGCTAGATGTGAGATTTGTCTCGAGTCGCGAAGGTTTTTAAAAACAATCAGATAGTGCGAATTCAAGCTAATAGTGCAAAACTGAGTGTCTTGGGAGAACAGATTTTGTGTTAATAATATAACACTCAGATTTCTGTGGTGTGATCCCATTATAAATATCTCTGACACAACAATACTATCTTTTGCCTGGTTAATGAGATCGTCTAAAACAAGTAAATTGTTTACTGTTGGATCGAATTCGGGGATGTTTAAACCCTCCACGAACTCGATTTGCGGGTAACACCGAAACTTATCTTGAAGTTCTGAATAGCAATAGACGATTCTTTGAGGTGGTGGTGAAATTAAATCTTCACTATTTTCTAACAGTGACAACACAAACGTTGTCTTTCCGCTCTGTGTTGCTCCCGAGACTATTGCTGTGAAGGGGTGTTTGAACATTTTGTGAATGATCGCGCGCGAGTCTGGACCATGTATTTATGTGTGTTCGCCCGCCTATGCGAGAGGCAGGACTAGCAATGGTAAAGACAGAAGGTGACGTCTCCAGAAAAAAACGAAACATTGTCCCCTTTTAAAAAAAAAAAAAACAGTCAGTTATGAAAAAAAGGTGTTCCACGACAACACGAAAAAGGATTCCCCTTCATCTAAGCGTGCCCGTCACTTCGTGACGGGTGGGAGGGGTGCCGCATCCCCCCGTGCACGCGCCAATCACAACGTGATGGGTGGGAGGGGTGCCGTGATCCCCCACGCCCCGGTGCCCCGCGATTCCCATCCGAGTGCCGTCACGAATGTGACGTCGGTGGGAATAGGATGGGGAAGTACGTGCCCGATCGACTTCGCCGACATCCTGAAAAAAAAAGGAGACGTCACCAGAGGTAGCCACTGAAAAACTGCTTAGTGTCAAAAACATGGGGATTTCACTGGGTTTTTTCTAATGTTGATAGTATGGTGATTAGGTGGTTAGCTTTCACTATGTGTCTTGGAAATATCCATAAGGGTAAGTGCGTGTGTCGTCTCCCACAACACGTTTAGCGAAAGTAAATCCAAACCTTTTTGTTACTGAGGACTCAAGGAGACGAGAAGTACGTTTGTCTCTCCGGACAGAAAATGGTACCTCGACAGAAACGTCGACATGTTGGCCTTTTGCAGCAGCAATCATAACGTCCATGTTGACCAACTTCGCGTTTTTGGCATTAAGGGTCACACCCTTGCATTTGATCACTGTTTTACCCCCTTGGGTGCGGAAGGAGTAAGATTTGGGACCGGTCGAGGCAAACTCGACAATGTGGTCCCCAGACAATTCGTCTGTGAGCTGACCCAGCGAGTGACCAATGGGTGGACGTTCATCACCCGGTTTTTGGATGAACACTATGGAATCAGTATCGCAATATAATAAAGATTGGCGTAGAGGGGCCATAGCTTTGTAGAGCTTTATTCGGCCATAGGAAGCGACGAAAGAGCCAATGACTGCATTTCCCCGACGGTATGGTTCCTCCGTTCCATCGATCGGGGCGAATGCAACTTGCATTATTTCCTCCGACACTAACATGGCGTCGTGTATGATTTTTGTGTCATCCATGAAAAGCTTTACAATGCTTTCATAACTGTTACATACTACGGTGCTCACCCTATTAGTTCTCATTACGAGCCGACCCCATAAAGAATTGAGACATAATTTTGCAAGCGAGCGCTTAGCGGGGTTCGCCTTTATTTCGTGCCTATCCATAGAGATACCTTCCCTACTTTTAAATTCGGTGATGTATGCACTGGGTTCAACCCCTTCGGGCCAGCCCGACGCCTCCTGTTTGATTTTCAAGAAGGTGTCTATGTAGCCACCAAATAAAGACTTATGGCTCTCTTTGAAATGCCAAACTTCATAGATGTTATAAATTTTATAACCGCTGTCAACAGCCAGGTAAAACTCAGGCGTGCACCAGATCCTGGAAAAGCTCCGATCCTCGTGATTACAAGTGGGCGACATCTGCTCGGCACAAGCACCGCATAGTGGGAACACTAGCTTGCCATTGGAGCTTATTGGGAGGACGGGTAAGAACTCCTTTTCGGGCGCTGTCACCCTAGCATGAATAATACCAAAGTATGCATTGTGACTATAGTCAAAGTCGCTAAGAATGACTTCAGGGTGACCGTGGGGAAATACGCCGTATTTGCAAACCCACGGATACAACGAACAGAAATCCACATAGTGAATCTCCTCGTTATCCGCCACCTGGTGGTAAAGTTTAAAACAGTCAACTCTACCACCTCTGAGAGCACTACGAGGTGTAATCGATTCGTGCGTTATGAATGCTGCAACAAACTCTTTCATGGCAGGGTCATTTTTCTGTTGGTTGTCAAACTGGCATTCCCATACGGAAACCACATCATACCCCTGAGCCCTAATGAAGGCCTCACGGTCCATAGTTTCAGCGTATAGGGCACCCATAGGTTTGTTTCTCTGTGTCTGTATAGTGCTAGGCCGAAAACACTTCTTGCACCCATGATAGTAACAACCGTACAACTCGTAAGCGGTGCTACCACATACCCCATCTAAAAAAAGGACCTACTCTTGCTTCCCCTCCCCGTGATCGAGCGTGTTGAATTTTAATGTTGTTCTGTTGTTCCTGCCATGAAAGCCAAGCCAACGCCTTCCTACTCTGTGTGTTACTTCCTATGTAGCCGCCAGGTGGCAGGATAGCCATTGTGTTTGGTTCTAAATAGTTTCTGGCGAAGATCCTGCTACAAGAACCGGCGATAGTAACGTCCTGACAGAAAGGATTAACTTGCGAGACTGCTATAAAGAGAGAACGGAACTTATTGCAGGAATCTCGCAATACCCTCACGTCATCTAAGGCATAGGCCAATAGCTCACATTTCAGGTTGTAGGTATCTCGTGACTTCTCTTGGTACCATAACATGAATTCCGTACAGGTTTCTTCGCTCATGAATTCCGGTTTAAAATATTTTTGGTCGGGCAAAGCTCCCACATAATCTAATGTATCTATCTTGTGGAATTCGTGAGGGAAGAAGCCCTTACGCACCTCTGGCAACTCGAACATAGCTGGCAGTTTTTGGAGTGGAACTGCTAGATATGAATAAGAGTCCAAGAAGACTATGTTTAGCGATGACAGAAAGATGCCCAAAATCTTCGACCCATCATAGATAGTGTGAGGAACTATGTGTTCGACATGGGTTCGAGCCTCGGAAAAATAAATTTATTATTTAATTAAACTCGAAAATAAGTGGCGCCATCTAGCGGACGAAATAAGAACTAAAATATATTTTTCCTCCGAATCGGCAACTAAGCCTCGGCGCAACAGCTAAACCTAAACCTCGGCTCGCCTCACCGGAACACGCTCAAAACCGAAACGGCAAAACAAACGACCGAGGAGGCAGCACGCACGAAAATTGACGCCAAAATTCATAGATCCGTACTCGGTTAGAACCCCAACCGAATCTACTTATAAGCAAAATAAGTTGTTTGGCAACTTTGCAGTAGAGTTAGTTAGTTTTGTACAAACATCTATTTCAAGGGGAGCTTATAAATGTGCTAAAAAATGTGTTATCAATTCAAGATCTTGTCCAGGCTGGTCAAGAGAACTAACTGTTTTACAACAATCTGTAAACCGAACTAGGTGCCAATATCAATGCCATCGGAATTGGTCTCTTAGTGAGGTGAACCGGTTGCATGAAGTCTACAGTTAAAAAATACATACAAGAAGGAAATTGCAGATAGGAAGCGTGACACATGTTGTGTATTTGTTCAGGAATCTGGGAATGCTAACCCATGGGGGTTACTCTCTAAAATAGCTAGAGGTAAATTGCGACCTGGAGAGGTTTTTAGAACAGTTATGGAATGTGATCACGACACCGTTGGTTCAGAAGATTCCACTGAAGTTATATTAAATCAGTTATTACCAAAGCACGATTCCACACATGACACTCAATTACAATCGGAAAATAGACCTGTAAATCGTGAATATGGAACACATACGGCTACAGATCCATTTTTACTTGAAGAATTATTGGCAGTCATAAAGAAAGAAAAGAAAGTTAAGATTAATAAGTGCCCTGGACTGAATTTATTGAAAAATGCTTTCATTGTGAGGTTTCACTTGCTGTTTCCAAATGTGATTCTTCTGATGCATAATAAATGTTTAGTTGAAGGTGTCTTTCCCAGTGATTGGAAAATCGGTTCACTAAAGCTTATCAAGAAACCAGGAAAGCCAGCATTGGACCATAGATCACATCATTCTGTGAGTTTCCTCGCTAACTTGGGAAAAATGCTTGAACGGCTTATGGCATTACGAGTCTCTGAACTGTTGATATCCTCTAGACAGTATGGCTTTACGCCTGGAAAATCTTGTGAGGATGCTTTGGTTGATTTCTTGGCGCACATTGAGAACTCTGTAGTTAAATATGAATTAGCTATATATATAGATTTGAAGGAGCATTTGATTCAGTTTGGTGGGAGGCTGCCCTGGCTCAGTCGCAGTGTGCAGAATATTCATTTGAGATCTATAATCTCTTCAAAAGTTATTTCTCTGACAGGTGTGTTATAGTTAAATCTAAGTACTTTTATGTTAAAAGACAGGTGACACGTGGGTGCCCCACAGGGAACGGTGTTGGGGCCTCTCATCTGGAATTTGGTTTTTCAAGATTGGTTGGAGCGGTGCTATTCGGATTGTAAAATGTTTGCTTTCACAGACGATCTTACTATTGTGATTGCTGGAAGATCCAGGGCAATGCTAGAACAGAAAGCTAGCAACATATTGAATGATTTATATTCCCGGTTTCAAACTAACAAACTTACTATAAGTTCTTGGAAAATTGAAATGATGATTTTTAAAACTAAATTGGATTTAAATCGTCCCCACAAATAAATCTACATGGACATCAAATATCATTAGTGGCAGAGATAAAATGTTTGAGAGTACTTATTGATCGCAGATTATTATTCTATTCATACCTGAATTACCTTAGTGAAAAAGTTAAAAAGTTTTCTGGATCTGTTATTAGAATATCAAAATCGGACTGAGGCCTATCATTGAAACCTTGAAGTTGTATTATTGGGCGGTTTTATTTCCTATAACCATTTAAGCAGCAGGAGCGTGGTTTCGGCTCCTGCTGCTTGAAACCATATAATTGGACTACAATTATATGGTTTCAAGCTAAGTTGAACACTAAACAGTGAACAATGTTGCTTACTATCATGACAGTTTATAGGATTTCAACCATTGCTTTACAGGTGCTTTTGCCGGGTGTGTTCCGTTGGATTTGTTCTTGGTGAACTGAGGTCTTTGTTACCACATACCCATGGACTGGAGATGTGGAAATGTGACCCCAATTCACAAAGGAGGAACAAAGGGCAACACAAATAATTATAGAACTGTAGTTTAGCTTCTGTTACAGGGAAATTAATGGAGGCACTGATTAAAAGAAGCACTGCAGGATCATCTAGAAAAGACTTCAGTTATAGCTCGGACACAGCATGGTTTTCGTAACGGGAAGCCTTGTCTGACCAATTTGATTGGATTCTATGATGTGATCACAAAGGAATGGATGCAGGATATAACTTTGATATCGTATATTTTGATGTTATAAAGGCTTTTGATACTGTTACACGTGGAAAACTGCTGCACAAATTGGAGTAGTGCGGCATTAGAGGCAAATTTCTGCTATGGATAAAGGGATGGTTGAGTGTGAGAAGACAGAGAGTGGTAATCAATGAACACTGCTCTTCGTGGAGAAATATTATTAGTGGAGTCCCTCAGGGTTCAGTGTTGGGTCCATTGTTGTTTTCTGTATTTATAAATGATATTGATGATGGTATATCAAGCTTAATGTCCACGTTTCCAGATGATACGAAGGTTGGCAGAGTTGTTAAGGACACTAAGTACAGTACACTGTTACAACAGGATCTAGAAAAGTTGAACAGATGGGCTGTATAAAAATACTTTCATTTTAGCCCTTTTACTTGCCCATAAGAAATATTCTATGCTTCTAGATGCCCTGTACCTTTGTCACGGTCTTTATATTTAAGATAGTGTCACTCCTCCAAGATTGCTGAATTTGACTTTCATTTTGACACGTGCAATCAACATTGCACCAGGGGATGCGGTCGTTGAAATGCTATACCACCGTTAAGTGTCCAGTCAATTAGTGAGCGATGCCAGGTCCTTCTACCGATAGTAATGGGCAAGCATCGAACACGTAATAGCCCCAAGAATGGTGAAGGGAGAACACGACTTTTGTCAGAGAAAGATGAGTAAGCAGAACAAGAAACATGATTTCTTACGTAATCGAATCTGATAAACACATTGTCCATCATTTTGAAATTCCTTGCATAAAAGTGAATCGATTTATGTTCGATATCCCCAATAGAAAAACAAGAGAAACTGCCCCATACAAATATGGGATTTCCTTCCTACACATAACATATCATTTTTAGTAGTGTCCAGTAATAATAGATGACAGTCCCTAAATATAATTCTTTGCCCCCCATAATTAACCCGTGAAATCTGAATGGGTCATGGGACACTCAGATAGGGGACGATTCAAGAGGTTTGCTGTGTTTGAAGAGATTTTCCTAGAGCCAAGTGTAGTCAGCAGAGCCTTGAAGAGCACCAGAGAAAGAAAGCTGAGGAAGGTAGCAGTTATTATTGATTAAACAGATATCCCGATAGTCATACTTATGGAGTGAAGAGTCGAATCCAGAAGTGTTGAAGAAGAACGGAAATTTGTTGGTAATTTGACTAGCATTTTCTAGAATAAACCAAACCCGACTACTCAAAGTTAATCCTACTCTCCCCCTTTAATTTTATCCTTACTCACTGACATCCCTCCTCATGGACACATTCTGACAATTGTTTTATCAACTCTTAGTAATTAGGATTTAAAAAATAATATGACTTATCAACCTAGTTGTCAAAATACTAATTATAACTGTTAAATTGACATATTTGCCTATTCTACCATTAGAACAGTTGTATGTTATGACTGACACCAATCATTTTGAATACTTGTGAAAGCAATGAGGGAAGAGCCCACATGAAGAACACTGTTAATTTGTTACATTAATAGCAGCAATATTTTAACCTGCTATCTAGTTTGTGCCCAAGCAGTCTGATACAAGTGTTACCCAAATCATGACCAGTTCGTTAATAGTTAATTGTACAATTTAGTATGTTTAATAAACCTTGTTTCGTTATAGAGTTTTCCTTGTGACAATTCTCTGCTACACATAACTCACTGAGCAAATTGCTGAAGAAGAACCATAGTTATGTGGCGCTTTGGAACCCAATCACATAGAAAGGAGCCCAAAGTGTAGACACAACGCAATCTTCAATGCTGCGAGCTTGCTCTGAGTGTCAATCTGAGTGAGTCTTGAGGGCATAAGAATTTTGTCTTAATATAGATTGCTAGACGATCATATGAAACCCAGGTGTTCTGGAAACAAATATTAGTGTCTGATCTTGCCAAAACCCGAGTGGTTCACAGAGAACATTTATTGGCAAGCACACACTATAATGGAATCACATGCGGAACACTGGTGCTATTCGTTACCAGGATGAATTGCTTTTCGGGATGAAAAACCGTTCTATGTGAATGCCCATGAACAATTCAATTCAATGTGTGAACTGAGAAGCAAAGTGTCATGAGAATCAACCAGAGAACAGAAAACTAAACTAAGGAGATTACTTCTATAGCAGAAAGAATAGTGACAGCACTGAATTTGTGTGTACAGAGAATAGTTATAGGTGTTCCTCTTCTTTTTTCAGCAATACAAATAACACAGACGTCTTCAGGAACACTCATATTGAACAAGTCAGCAACTTGTAACGTTTTAACCTAGAAGATTTACAAAAATTAAGAATAAAACGAGTTGCTATATGTTGAAACACTTCGAAACACGCGTTTTAGAATTGTTGATTTCTAATGTTATAATTCTCTTTCAGCTCAATGGATAGGTAGGTCACACTATTTTGGGAGACCCCAAATTTTACCCAAATATTAATAGGGTCACCTAATTTTACATAGAGTCAAATTAATACAAAATGGAAGGACAGAGCTCACAATCGACAGAAGTAAATTTTACTGCTCCATTATTTGGTACACAACAAATACAATCCCCTCCCGAGTCTGGCAGGCCTCATTTGGCTAATATTGCAGGTTACTTGGGCTTGTACCAGTCTTTTTTGGTAAGCCTGATGAAGGCCCATCTGTACAGTGCCTTTTTGGCTCAGTTCGAAAAACGGAACCGACTGTCACATGCCTACATCAATTTTCAACCACAGTACAGGGTGAGACAGAATCAGTGGCCTATTATAGTGCACGGGTGAAGAATTTAGCAAGAATGGCTTTTAAAATGGAAAGCGATTTGCCCGAGGCGTTAAATATATTAGATCAGGCTATGTTGGCCCAATTTCTTAGGGGAGATTCAAATAAAATTAGAAGAATGGTACTTTCCCAGAACCCCTTAACGTTTTCACATGTGGTCACAATTGTGTGTAGGGAAGAAACTAATAACGAGCTCACGGAAACAAAACATAAGCCAATTAATGTTATGTTGAGTTAGACTAACAGCGAGGAAGCCTGTAGTCAGCAGGAAAATTATTTTAAAAATATTATTCAACCTTTGCAAGACCAAATACAACACTTGCAGCAATCATTAGATACATTAACAATTAACAACACTACTCTGGATAATTCATAAATGCAATTCACGGCTCTCAGTCAAAAAGACAATTGTCATAGTGATATTACCACAGACTACTGCCTCCCTCCCTGCGACTGTGAGGAGAGAGAGAGATAGAGAGAGAGATGCCAAGTCGTGCTACGCTATACTGGAAAGCATGTCTTTCAGAATGCTGATAATGAAGCAAGGGGAGAGGCATTATATTGATTGCAGCCATTCATATAGCTCATGCCCGACGCAATTCCTTCTCCTCATCGGTGTACGTACAATGGAATGTGCGAGTACATTGCATTACCAAAAATTGAGATATCTTATGGTAACAGACAGGGTTACAATTTTAATGCAAATCGAGGTGGAAATGCAAACAGAATGTATTATAATAATCAAAATAGAAATAATATGAAATTGTACACAAGGGGAAGAAAGGGATACCTCGAAATGAGTGCCCTTATGAGCAAATGCAGCCTAAAGCTATTCTGTGAAGGCCAATAAATCAGGTGGGTTTCAGGAAAAATGGGGATAAATATTTCTGACAAAGACAGTTTTTTGAACGAAATAGAAGGAACTTTCAATGCTAGGTAACTGTTTCACCATGCCAAAACTTGGATGAGTCTGTAAACCTCATGCCTATAAGAGAAATGTGCAACATGGGGTGTATATTTTAGATAACGATGCAAAATTATCTTTAATTAGTGAGTTTGTTCAAGGCATTTCGGCCAAATTTCTAGTGGATACAGGAGCTAGTGTCACTGTTGAGCACGGATTTATTTAATAAAATCAAGAATAATAAATCAGTGAATCCAATGTCTCCAGACCTGGGTGTTACTGGGGTTTCTGGTTACATTGTTCCTATACACACTGAAGTGATGGCAAATCTTCAGTTAGATAATGCAACCTTTCAGGAAAATGTTTTGGTAGCTTCAAGAAATTTTAAAGGACAATATGATGTAATATTAGGGTTAAATGTCTTAAGACGTTTTTCGTTCAACATAGATTTAGGTAAAGGAATAATACACTCAGTTCTGCTGAGTATTTGCTTAAGGGATGTAGGAATTAGATACGGTTTATAAGTTCAAAACCGTCTGTAGCTAAATTAAATTGTAAACATTCGATACCGGCTGCTTCAGAACGAGTAGTTACAGCCTTTTGTAACCAACTTGCTGTTTCCACAGAACAACTAGTATTAACAGAACATAACTCTAACTTGAGCCTTGACGATTTAGCTGTCAGTTGTTCAGTGATAAAATAGGACCAATGGGAAAGTGTCAGTGCTCGTTGCGAATCTGAAGACCAAGCCTCTCCATCTTCTAAAAGGGATGGGAATTGCTAGCCTAGAAAGTATTAATAATAATCCAGTTACTTTTGCAGGTGAGCAGGTAAATAAGAAAAGAACATCTCCTGTGACTATACAAGACTTTGACCTCGATCAATTGACAGATGATCAAAGGCACAAACTGTCAGATTTGTTATATGAATATAGGGATGTTTTCGCTAAGTCTCCATCTCAGCTAGGTAATTCAAAGGTGTTTAAGCACAGAATTAAATTGACTGACAATATACCAGTAAAGCAAACAGCCTATAGAGTTCCTTTTTTATTGAAAGATGAAGTCCGAAGGTAGGTGAATGAACTTTTGTAATTGAATATCATTGAACCCAGTTGTTCCCCATACTCAGCACCAATTGGTCTTGTGATAAAAAAGGTTCGATCTTACTGGATGTGTATAGATTTTCGTAATTTAAAGGCAAAGACCATTGCAGAAAATTATCTAATCCACAACATGTCAGAAATTTTGAAAATTCTCGGCCAAGCACGTTATTTTAGTTCCTTGGATTTGCAATCTGGATTTCGTCAAATTGAGGTACACCCAGCAGACCGGCTTTAAACAGTTTTTATCACTGGTGAAACTTTAACTGATTTTTTGCAAAATGCCATTTTGTTTCAAAAACGCCTCCTCATCGTTCATACGTGCAATGTCCCTGGTACTACAGAACTTGGGAAAGGAGTCGATTTTTGCGTATCTCAACGACATAATTGTTGCTTCTTCCGACCTTGATTCACAACTCCTGAAGTTACAGAAAGTCTTCCAGTATCTAAGAGAATATGATCTGAAGTTGAAGCCAAAGAAATGTGAATTTCTAAAACAACAGTTGAGATATCTCGGGCATTTGGTGAGCAGGGACGGTATCCGTCTGGATCCAGCCAATGTCGCTGCAATTAGAGACTGTCGACTTCCATGGATGGTCAAACAGGTCCGATCTTTTCTTGGAATGGCAGGATTCTATATGAAATTAATCCCAAATTATGCTGAAATTGCATGCCCATTGACCCAAGAAAGAAACACCTTTTGTTTGGGATTGCTCTACTCAGCAGGCTTTTTATCAGCTGAAAACTGTTTTGACCACCCCTCTGTTGATTTATCCAGATTTCACAAAATCGTTCATAGTTTTGGCTGACGCTTTCTCCTATGCTATTGCTGCATGTTTAGAATTGCAAGTGGATGAAAATTCAAGACAGCCAGTTGCCTACACTTCTAGACTGTTGAAGAAATCGGAATTGATGTATAGTACTACAAAAAAAAGAAGCTTTGGTGATTGTTTTCACAGTGACGCAGTTCAGACCTTTTCTAATATCCAATCATTTCACACTGATAACAGATCATCAACTGTTGAGTTATTTGCTTCATCTGAAGAATCCTTCGCCACGTCTAGCATGTTGGAGCATGTTGTTACAAGAGTATGATTACAAAATTGTTTGCCACCCTGGAAAAGCACATTCAAATGCAGACTTTCTTTCTAGACCAGTGTTGGAAGAAGAAGAAAAACAGAAAAAGTCAAGGAGACAAAAAACTACTGAGTCAGTCGCTCCTATTTCAGCAGATTTTACCATGGAATCACTGGTTATGCCCCACCAGCAAACCAGAACTGTGATTAAAAACCTTCAAAGAGACGATCCGAGTTTGCAGAAGTTAATTGAACAGTTGGCGGGAGCCCTCCAAGCCAGGAGATACCCAGAGTGGAGTTGATTTTAACACCCCAACTTTTGTTTAAACCTTGGCGACAGAAAAAGGGAATAAGACAAGCTCAGCCCCTGCAACGTGAAGTCAAATAAAGAGCTTTCAAGACATGCGATTTCCGCATGGCACATCGAGTGAGGGCAGAGGAGACTTCCTAAACTGGAAAGGGGAAGTACAGGTCTCTTCAACCCACCTGGGAAAAACTCAGTGCCCCTGTGAGCAACTTGGAGCGGTTCTCCGCAGATGCTGTCTTCACAGCGCTTCCACCAGTCATGTTCTGTACCTGTCAACAATCGGGTGTTTGTTGATTTCATCTTCTCCCACAATGTCGAAGGTACACTCTCCATAGAAGAAGTAGCCTATCTCACTTGGGACAGTCAGTTTGTAGTCTCTCTCTCAAAATCAGGTGCACTCTCCTCACCGCGCTTTGGAGCATGGTTTAGTCGGGCCACCAAACCATTCCACACGATCCTGACCAAAGGGAAAAGTAATGTACGATGTTAAGAAGAAGTTCTTCTATTCAAGACCATAGTGAATATTGAGTCTTTCTCCTGCCCCGACATGGCGTTCGTGCCCGCTGCAAAAGACTATACCCAGGAATGTCCATGGAATCGCTCAAAGGAACGTTGTGCTGTCTATACAGCTGACAAGTGTACACAGTGGCTCGAACTCAAAGGTCTTGTGAAGCCGAGAACTCTCCATACTGGGAGATAGTGAGTTATCACTTAAGTCGATATGGTGACATCTCAAGAAGGTCTGGAACAGTTAAGTTATTTTACTGGTCAATAGAACCAACTGCTGAACTTTTTGCAGTTGAGTTTGTATTCTTAGAACATTGCAAGTTATGTTATATATTAAAAAAACTTGCAACAGTATTTACTCATATGTATTTGTTGTATTCATTGGTTTTATCATCTTACAAACAGTATGTAGAATTTGTAACTATATTTAAGCATTAATATTATATAATCAATTAGTGTTTGTTGCTTACAAAGTTTTCCTTTCAAAAAAACTGGTCATGTGTTATAAGAACTATTTTTGCTAATTGCTAGATATATATATAAATATATTAACTATAAAAGAATGTCATATGTATTGTATGTCATTTCTATACCTGTATTGTCTCAGATGTTAAAGGTCACAATGAGAAAGTATGTCTAGTGTTAAATAGACCATATTTTATACTAATTATGTTAAAATAAGAACAGATATTGATTCTTTGATTGTTCTGTTGCAGGTAATGCTGCTGTGCTGAGTCAAAGGTGCGATAAAGAAGATACGTCCTGAGGATTCTTTAAGAAGAAAGTTTCTAGGGTTTCCAGAACCAACAATGGACAGTCAAATGAGTGTTCCGGTGCTTCAAATTTCAAGTATCAACATTCCCAACCTAGAGAACATTCTGTGCAACTGTTATTTTGAAAAGAAAAATAAGTGTTAACCCATTGGAAAAAAAATATATATATTGTTACCCTATAGACATTGGACACATTATAAACCAAATAATACACCTCCTTAATTGTGTTAAAAAAATTTGTTTTCTTCTGTATAGTTTTGTCGAAGATCTTGGTGATGCTGTCTGTTTTTCCAACCAAGGTAAGATTGTTCGATGTTAAGTGTACACAAAGGTATCATTGTATGTTCCTAGACGACTCAGGAAATTCTGAAAATATTAGGTGAACACCTATTATTCTCTTCAGTTTCTACTTGTCCAGTTAAGATCAATCTAGTTATGTAGGAGAGATGTTTGTGTCTACCCCCCCACCATAAGATTTCATGTTTCCACGTTTAATTCAAAAAGAAACTTGAAAATTTTGAGCTGGTGAAATTTTCGTTCCCCCTTGCTCAAAATTTTTGGCCGTAGAGGGAGGAGTATAAAAATGCTTTCATTTTTAGCCCTTTCACTTGCCCATAAGAAGTATTCTATGCTTCAAGATGCCCTATACTTCTGTCACACCCTTTATATTTAAGATAGCGTCACTCCTAGGAGATTGCTGTGTTTCACTTTCATTTTCGCACATGCAAACAGCGTTGCCCCAGGGGATACGGTCATTGAAATGCTATACCACCGTTAAGTGTCCAGTCAATTAGTGAGTGATGTCAAGTCCTTCTACCGATAGTAATGGGCAAGCATCGAACACGTAATAGCCCCAAGAAAGGCAAAGGGTGAACACGACTTTTTTCAAAGATGAGTAAGTGGAACAAGTAACATGATTTCTTACGCAATCGAATCCGATAAACACATTGTCGATCATTTCGAAATTCCGTGCATAAAAGTGAATCGATTTATGTTCAATAACCCAGATAGAAAAACAAGAGAAACTATACAAATGCCCTATACAAATATGGGATTTCCTTCCTCCACATAACATCATTTTTAGTAGTGTCCAGTTGAAATAGATGAGTCCCTAAATATAATTCTTTGCCCCACGTAATTAAACTGTGAAATCAGAATGGGTCTTGGGAAACTCAGATAGGGGGACGCAGAGGTATATATTTGAAGAGGGGATAGCAGACAGGGGATTTTTTGGTGAGACTTGATAGCAAAGAAAGAGAGAGATTAGAGAGAGAGATGAGGGAGATTTGTTAGATTTCAGAGAGCAGATCCCAGAAACTTGGAGAGTTGTTGATGAGATTCAAGAGGTTTTCTGTGTTTGAAGAGATTTTCTAGAGCCAAGTATAGTCAGCAGAGCCATGAAGAGCACCAGATAGAGAAAGCTGAGGAAGATAGCAGTTATTGTCAATTAAACAGATATCCCCAAAGTCGTACTTATGGAGCGAAGAGTAAAATCCAGAAGTGTTGAAGAAGAACGGAAATTTGTTGGTAAGTTGACTAGCATTTTCTAGAATAAACCAAACCCAACTACTCAAAGTTAATCCTACTCCCCCCCCCCCCCTTTAATTTTATCCTTATTCATGGACCTCTCTCCTTATGGACACATTCTGACAATTGTTTTATCAACTCTTAGTGATTAGGATTTAAAAGATTATGTGACTTATCAACCTAGTTGTCAAAATACTAATTATAACTGAAGTTGACATATTTTCCTATTCTAGAATTAGAACAGAAGTATGTTATGACAGGCACCAATCATTTTGAATACTTGTAAGAGCAATAAGAGAAGAGCCCACATGAAGAACACTGTTAATTTGTTACATCAATAGCAGCAATATTTTAACCTGCTATCTAGTTTGTGCCCAAGCAGTCTTATACAAGTGTTACCCAAATCGTGACCAGTTCTTTAATAGTTAATTGTCAATTTAGTATGTTTAATAAACCTTGTTTTGTTATAGAGTTTGCCTTGTGACAATCCTCTGCTACACATAACTCTTGGCGCCTCCGTTGCCAGGTGGGAAGGAGCAGCAGTGTGTAGCACATGCTTCTTGATTAGACCGGAGTTCGAGCCCGTCACTACCAAATACGGAGGATGCGGAAAGTTCAGGGAATGACCACCGCATATCCCGGAGCAATATGGCCTTAGTTGCTAATGCTCCTAAAAACCAAATAACAAACAAACAACAAACACATAACTCACTGAACAAATTGTTGAAGAAGAACCATAGTTATGCGGCGCTTTAGAGACAAATCACATAGAAAGGAGCCCAAAGTGTGGACACAACACAATCTTCGATGCTGCGAGCTTGCTCTGAGTGTCAATCTGAGTGAGTCTTGAGGACACAAGATGTTTGTCCTAATATAGATCGCTAGACGATCATATGAAACCCAGGTTTTCTGAATGCAAATATTAGTGTCTGATCATGCCAGAAGCCGAGTGGTTCAAGATAACATTCATTGGCAAGCACACACTATAACGGAAACACCTGCGGAACAGCTGAGAGGTGGCAAATGAAGTTTAACATTGACAAATGTAAAGTACTATGTATGGGAAGCAGTAGCCTCAGAGTAACCTATCAACTCTGTGGTACCACACTGACAAGGTAAGGTATAAGGTATGTTCGTGTGAAACAGCACCTGGGATTTCTCCCAACTCCGCATGTGTTTCGCTGTATCGAGGACAGTACACTGTCAAGCCAGAGACTTGAAAGTGTGTGGGCAGTGTCTGCGCAGTGTGATATGTTGTGCCCATTGTTTGACAGGCTTTTTGGCCGCCAGGCCCCTAATGGGGCCTGACGTTGCCCATACCCTGCCATACGTGGAGGCTAGGCAGGTGTATCCAGTATCACAACAAATTGCTCTGGCAGGTCCTGCCTCCTTTCACAAAGGAGGTTCGAAGGGTGACACGAATAATTACAGACCAGTTAGTTTAACTTCTGTTCCGGGTAAAATAATGGAGTCGCTGGTTAAAGATGCATTGCAGGATCATCTAGACAAGACTGCAGCAATAATTCAGACACAGCATGGGTTTGTTAAGGGAAAGTCTTGTCTGACAAATTTGATTGGTTATTGTGATGTGGTCACAAAGGAACTGGATGCAAAAAATAATTTTGATATCATATACTTGGATTTCAGGAAAGCTTTTGACACTGTTGCACTTGGATTTCAGGAAAGCTTTTGACACTGTTGCGCATGGAAGACTACTGTACAAATTGGAGCAGAATGGTATTAAGGGTAAGTTGCTGCAATGGATAAAAGGATGGTTAAGTGGGAGAAGACAGAGGGTGGTAATCAATGGGTGCTGCTCTTCGTGGACTAATGTTATTAGTGGAGTCCCACAGGGTTCGGTGTTGGGGCCACTGTTGTTTTGTATATTTATCAATGATATTGATGAAGGTATATCAGGCTTAATGTCGAAGTTTGCAGATGATACAAAGGTTGGCAGGGTTGTTAATGACAGTAATGGCAGTGTGCTACTGCAACAGGATCTAGATAATTTGGGCAGATGGGCTAAGAAGTGGCAACTGAAGTTTAACCTTGACAAATGCAAAGTACTGCATATGGGTAGAAGTAACCCCAGAGAAACGTACCAACTGTGTGGTACTACACTTAAGGTGGTAGAAAATGAAAAAGACCTGGGAGTAATTGTGCAGTCAGATATGAAGTTTTCTGAGCAATGTAGACAGGCTGCTAGGGCAGGTCATGGGGTTTTGTGAATGACATATAGGAATTTTGCTAGCAGGGAAAAGGAGGTGATTGTCCCTCTGTATAAGGCAATGGTCAGGCCACGCCTTGAGTACTGCGTACAGGTCTGGAGGCCTCATTTTAGGAAGGATGTAGATTTGCTTGAGCGTGTACAGAGAAGAGCAACACGATTGGTGAGGGGAATGAAGGGATCCTCTTACCAAGAGAGGCTTAAGTTCTGCAAATTGCAGTGGCTGGAGACTAGGCACCTGCGCGGTGATCTGATTGAGGTCTATAAGGCCTTGAATGGGTTGAGCACGCTGAATTCTGATGGGATCCTCCCACTTGTTCAGAATACGAACCTACGGGGACATAAGTTCAAATTAAGAAAGGATAGATGTAGAATAGATGTGCGGAAATTTGCCTTTAGCCAGCGGGTTGTTAATTGCTGGAACAAACTTCCATCTGTCGTTGTGGAAGTTGATAGGTTAAATAAATTTAAGGAGGAACTGGACAGGCAATTGGAGGGTATGGTGTGATTTTTTTTTTTTTTTTTTTTTTTGGCTGATGCTGCATAAGCTCCTACACTGCTTTCTTGCATCAAGTGCCACTACTACTACTACTACTACTACTACTACTACTACCTAGTTTCCTGGGATTTCAATGGCTAGGACCTTAAAAAAAATTTATGCATTTGACATTAGTGCTTAATGAGATTGCTGTTTGGAAGTCGCTGGTTGGAATTGAACGCCAAAGAGATTTGTTAATGGCCTAGTAAGTTGGGCAAAATTTTTGATCTTATTAAATTTAGACGTGAGGCTATATGCTAGATAAAAGCTATAGTGTTTATCATCTTAGAGATTTAGATGAAACCAGTGGAATTGAGACGCGTTGATTAGAATTTGGCGGCATTGTTAAGGGTGTACCTTGGTCGATTTAGTGAGAGGAGGGAGACTGAAGACTGGGGGGAACAGATAGAAGATTAGGGATTATAGAGTAGGCATCCCCAAAGAGGTCAGTGGAGACGAACCCACCAGGCAAAGTATGGGGGCAGGCAGGGAGGAGACAGAGATCTGTCTCCCCCCCTGCCTGGGGATGGGGTTTTAAAGGGAACCAAGTTAGAATACCCAGTCCAGATCGCCAATGTCATGTTGGCAGCAAAGCTGCAGAATGTCTTCGTCAGTGTCATGTCTAAGCAGTGTCGAATCCGGTACGAAGGTTAAGCTGCCCATCCCACTCCAGGGGTGGTATATGTTAGCTGGCAGTGGGGAACCCACCAGGCGAGGGGGTGAGGGGGAGAGACATTTATTTCATTCATAATCTGCATTCTCACTCTACTTGCATTTATTTATTTATTTATTTATTATATATATATATATATATATTTTTTTTTTTTTTTTTTTGCAGACCAGGGGAGATTGCAGTGATAGTGTTTATGTGGTTAGCAAATGTTTGTTAGTACAGTATATGTAAAGTAATATGTTATTTTTAACTTTGTATTCTTTCGGCCAATTACATTTGCTCTTCCACTCATTCCCATTCACTCTCTTTTCCTCATGCTAGGTCACTCTTTCTTTCACAGAAACTGCCATTTATTCCCTTTTACCATAATTACTAGTTCACTCAGTGCCCAGCATATTCATTCTATCTTTCATTTTCATTCATTCAATCTACATTGGATCCCCTTTGCTACTAGTTTACTGATATTTTTCAGTTAATCTGCTTCCCTGGCTGCCTGTACATCTCCCTCCCCCACATGGTTACTTATTTGGAGTGGGGCCCTAGGTTCCTACACATGGCAGGGTAGTCCTGGGGAGTTTTGTTATACCAGGGTGCAGAATCTTGCTGTCCTAACAGTTTTTAAGTTCATCCGGGCGTGGTGGGAAACTTGAGCAATTTTACTATTGATTATTGTCTAATTGCTGGGTGGCTGAATTGCCATTCTTTGGATTGCTCTGCACTTTCGAATACTTTCTGTGTGAAAGATGTAAAAGCTTTATAATTTTGCTCTTCTATGATGAACAGATGTTCTTCTCCCCCGAGAAAGGGACCAATCTGTGCTATTAGCTCTGTTCTGGGGATGTCATATATTATACATTCATATAGAATGTGTGCCCAGTCTTCACTTGGCACACATTCTTGTCAGTGTCGGTACCACACTGACAGTGGTAGAGAATGAAACGGACCTTGGGGTAATTGTGCAGGCAGATATGAATTTTTCTGAGCAGCGCAGATGGTCTGCAAGAGTAGCTGATGGTACCTTGTCAGTGATATACAGGAATTTTTCTAGCAGGGATAAGGTGATTATTGGTGTGGCCTGACAAATGTGGCCAGGCATATACCAAAGTACTCTATACAGGTCTAGAGGCCTCATTTTAAGAAGGATGTAGAGCTGTTGGATCGAGTACAGAGGACAACAAGATTAATGAATGGAAAAAAGGGTTGCTCTTACGAAGAAAGTTTTGCAGATTAGTGTTTGGAGACTAGGCACCTGCAAGGTGATCTGATTGAGGTGTATAAAGCCTTGAATCATTTGAGCATGCTAAAACCATTCAAGCTTAAATAAATTTAAGGCTGAACTGTACAGGTATTTGGAACGAATGGAGGAGTGAAATCGGAGCTTTTTTTTTTGCTGATGCTGCATAAGCTTGCTTTCTTTCATCGTGTGCCTCTACTAATGCTAATATAAAGAGACAAATGTCCATTAGGATCTTGGATGTAGAGTAAAATGTTAATACTGGTATTAAACAAGAAAGAACCGATGCTTGAATTAAATATTTAAACTGTGGCAACATAGATGGGATAATGTTGAAGCTGGACAGGTTACCTGGCGTTAAAAAAAAAAAATATATATATTTTTTTAGATTTATTTATTTATTATTAATTTTTTTTTAACTCTGGAGTGGGCTACCAGAGATTTTTTTTTGTTTTATCTCATCTGAGACCATAAGTGTTCTATCTACTGGACTTGGCCCATCTTCCTGTGCTGTGGACGAGTACTCAGAAGCAGCTTTCCTAGTGATTAGCAAAGAGGTCAGCACCACACAACACACACTAATTAAACAAACATGAAATTAATACACGGCTGGCCTATTTTATAGTCTGTACAATCAACATGGACACGAGGTGGATTTGAACGGATGTTCTGTGTGCCGCTCTTACATATACCCATAAAAAATGAACTTGAGAGTATGAACCAGGGCTATAATGCTCAATACGTTCTACGTTGATATCAATATTTTTAAAAGAATTAGTAGTTTACCTCAATATGATATGTAGAACAGTTCCGTATGATACTCACCAGAAATTAAAACGAAAACAATTAAAAAATCGAAAATCTTACATTACAGTAAGAAATAATTAAAAATCAAATGAGCACAATTAAAAATCAAATGAGCACAATTAAAAATCAAAGGAGCACAATTAAAAATCAATTTAACGCAATTAAAAATTAAGTAAAAAATGAATTTAACGAAAAAATTGCAAAACGATTCCTGAAGCTGACAGTGCTTTTCGGCCGTATGTCGTGATCACAGGAATGAAAATTATCGAATAGGAGTGAGCATGGAACTTAAGTTGGGATTATTTGTCTTTGTCTTTGCACATGTGCGTAAAGGACCACGACTCGGAGATTAGATATAGCTGGCGAACATTAACAGAATTCTCATGTAATTTAATTTCTACGGTTTCTGCAATTAAAAGTCTTATATAATTACATTGGATACTAAGTATTTTGGCCTCGTTAAATAAAAAAGTATGATTTTCATTAACGACATGAAAGGCTAATTCTGACGCTGCAGCATGAACTGAGACCGCATGTTGATTAACACGAAAATTCAGGGGAAACTGCGTAGAATCCTGATAAGATGAGTCGCAATCACAGCAAGAAATGTATACTAGGTCATTTATTTGTGTTGTGAATGAGGAAAGGACTGAGCGATTGTTCAGTATAGTGTGTAATTTCCACATTGGCTTGGCTACAATTTTAAATTCAGTGTCTTTAAAGAATCTGTTAACCCCAGAGCATTATTGAGGGATGTTTAAGAGATATGAGTAGCAGTCGTAGGAATGTTTTTACACCTGTTGCCACCGCATACATCCCCTACTATTCAGGCATCTCGGAACTCATCGCTCATGTCAAATACGCTGTGTGCAGCTTCTGGGTCAGAGATTGTGCATGGTAATGTCCGCAATTAAAGATCCTATTGCGACTGACACTAGTGGGGTTGTATACGAAATTGAGTGCTGTATTGTGGGGAAGACGAAACGTAGGCTGTGTGATCGCCTGGGGGAGCATGATAGGGCCCTCACGACGGCTAATTATGTAGGTTCAGCCGTAGCTGAACATGCCTGGGAAACTGGGTATGGTATTATGACTAAAGAAGCCGTGACTGTAGATAAATGTACCGTGGGACGAAAACAAGCTGGTGGTGGCAGTGTCATGCTTTGGGCGATGTTCTGCTGAGATACCCTGGCTCCAGTCATCCATGTGCTGGGCACTCTGACATCTACAACCTACCTAAACATCATTGCTGACCAGGTACACCCTTTAATGGTAACGGTCTTCCTCTCTGCCAGCGCCATATTTCAGCAGGATAAAGCACCATGCCACGCCACCCAGATTGTTCGAGACTGGTTTGCAGAGCATGTGGAAGAATTCCAGTGTTTGTCCTGGCCTTCGCAGACGACTTGGTGCTGATGATTGCGGCGGATTCACGATCAGGATTGGAGGCACATGCAAACCAAGCCGTTTGAATCCTACAGGACTGGGCCATGCTCCATACTGTCGAAATTTCACCTGAGAAGACAGACTCAAGGGCACTTAAACTTGAGAAGGCCACTGCAAATCAAGATAGCCAGGAAAACTAAAACTGTCAAATTAGATTAAATACCTTGGAATCATCTTTGATTGAAATTTATCCTTCAAGTCACACCTTACGTATCTAAAAGATAAACTCAGAAAATATGCAGCATTGGTGGCAAGCGTTACACACAGGGATTGGGGACTAAATAGGAGGATCCTATCCCTGTACTAAAAAGCAATCTTTATCCCTCTTATCACTTACGGGTTTTTCCCATATGGTATGCCTCTAAAGAACAAGAAACTGCACCCCATCTATCAGAGGAAGCAAACGAGGCAATCAGGAAACTAGAAGAATATCTGCACTACATTGGCCTGAAACTTAATGAAAAGAAAACTGCCCAAATGACCTTCACCAACAAAAAGAAGAAAAATGAAATTACGATTCTAGTGAATAATACCAGAGTCCAAAAATCCCCCGCACATGTTGACCTTGGCCTTAAGTGGGATGAAGGATTAAACTTCATACCTCACTACGGACACATTAAGAAAAAGACATACGCAGCACTCTGGAGCACTAGACAAGAACTCACCAGTCTCCGAAGCCCTCATCTCATGATTCAATACATCCTTAAATGCGTTACACCGATTCCGTTGTACGCATCGACTATCTGGTCATCAGCCCCCGAGAACAACATCAAGGCCTTCTTAGGAGTAGAATACTGGCTTGAGAGGGCTAAACAAGATCGCTGGGAAACCGTTTACCATCTCAAGAGCGGTCTTGTCTGCCAATCTGGACATCACACCCTGGAAGTATATCATCACAACCAGAAACATCTTAACTACTAACGGAGAGAACAGATGCGCCGAAAGTGGGAAACGTGATCACTCGCCCTCGGATGATACGACCGAGAATAAACAGAGAAGAACCAAGTCTCAAGTGCCAACTGACTCAATTGGACTCTCTGGGGGAATTTTTCTCAGCGAATACTGTAAATTATTTTAATAATTTAAATATAGATGCAGAGAAACTATGTACAGGACAGAAATATTTGGTAATGTGTACCGGCAGGTACAAATATAATAAGAAGACTAATTTAATAATTTATATAATAATATTTAGCATTTAACAACCATTCGCAATTAATCCATTAACACATACTCTGTGTTTTGTCATCTCCAAATATTGTAAATAAGTTCATGTAAATATGCTTGTAAATACTGATATAATGTAACCACAACCTCTAGCCACGTGCTGTTTATGGGTGTCTCGAAAGAGAAATAAACAGATAATAATAATAATAATAATAATAATTAATAAACAAGCAAGAAACTGTAAATGTAAATGTAAATGTAAAGAATATTTCGCTATTTGTACTTCTCATGGTAGCCAATAGATGGCAGCACAGCAGATTGATAAAAAATGAAAAATGAAAAATGAAAAACAAACTCTCTTGATAAAATATGAAAAATATTATTATTATTTTTGTTGCTCTTATATTATTTCTAACTGATCACGGGATTCCACTCCAAATACCCAGGTTAGTTATTGTTATGTCTGGTGTCACTGTTGGTCAAGGAACTCTCTGACTATCCTACAGGTGTTGAGGATTTCGACTTTCTGGAGTTCCTTGGAGGTGTTCTCTGGGAGACCAATTGCTGCTAGGCTGCTATGTAGAGTCTTTGGTAGAGTCTTTGACAGGATGATTGGGATGGTTGATACTTCTTGCATATGCCACAACTCCTTGACCTCATGTCTCAGGTTCGTGTACTTCCTAATTTTCATCTCATCGGTTTTCTGGACATTTCTAGTGTTGGGCATCCCTACGTCAATCACTTAGGTAGCCTTTTCCATCTTGTCCGCAAGGGATATGTCCGATCTGTTGTTCGGGATGGTCTTATCCGTTATTATGGCGCGGTCCCAGTACAGCTTGTGGGTTCGGATCTCAAGTACTACCTGCGGTTCGTACTTGTAGTATGGTACACTTTCTTTGGTCAACTGGTATTTCCTCGCTAGCTTCTAATGAATTATCCTGGCTAGCTGGTTGTGTCTATGAGTGTATTCAGTCTCGATGATCATCTTGCACCCCGCGGTGATGTGTTGGATTGTTTCTGAGGCCACTTGGCATCGACGACATGTCATCTGACATTCGGGGCCCCTTTGCAATGTATTTTCTACAGTTTCTGGTGTTGATTATCTGGTCTTGGATGGCCATCATGAATCCTTCAGTCACGGGAAACAGCGCCCCGCTTGAGACCCATGCATTGGAAGAAATTTTATTGATGCGATCTCGATGGATGTCATTTTAATGTCTGCCATGGTGTGTCTTCTTTGCCCATCTTTCTAACATCGTTTCTGGTACCGTCTGGGCGAGAGTGGTGTTCCTCACTTTGATTAAGTGGGGTATACATTTATCTATCTTCCTAATGGCCTGGTGGATCGGTGCTGCGTTGGTCAGGTTAACTATCGCTGTTTCCCGTTGCTCTATCAGGTCTATCAGGCCCCTTCCTCCCACTTTCCGAGCTATTGTTAGTCTCTCCACTGCTCACTTCGTTGGTGTTGGCGGCTCTTGGTCATCGTTATCCTTGTCTTTCGCATAACATCTTCTAGCACGGTATTACTCCAATCTGTGATCCCGAAGGTGTATGATACTACAGGAACTGCATAGGTGTTTATGGCTTTAACTGTGTTCCCTCCGTTCAATTTTGCTTTCAGCAGGCTTCTGAGTGTCTGATGATATTTTTCGGTCAGGCATTTCTTGATTTCCTTCTGCTCTAACTGCTAAGCCTGCATCATCCCTAGGTATTTGTAGGTTTCTTCTTCTGTCATAGCTTCGATCTCTTTACCAGTCAGCAGCTGGTAGTTCCGGCCAACTGATTTTCCCTGGTGCAGTGAGTGGGTCTTGCATTTGTCTAGAACAAATTCCATCCTGATATTCTTGGTGAATTCTTTGCTGATACGGAGTAGTTGCTGCAGTTGCTTCTCTGTTTTTGTTAGAGCTTGATGTGATCCATGTACATCAGGTCGGTGAGAGTGTACCTGTTCGACTGTTTTACTTCTTTTTCTAGAATCTCTCACTCTCTCATCTCTTGTATGTCCTTGGTTTTCTTCCGTTCTACTTCTATCCAAGGTGCTCTGCTGTTATGTCTTACTTCACTGCTCCAAATATTTCTCCAGAACTCCTCAATCGTCTTCTTCTCGGGTGATCCGTTTCCTGCTTTCTCATTTTCAACCAGTTTCTTGTAGAAGGCTCTTTGGTCCTCATTGAAGATTCGGTTGTTTATTTTCCGCTGGGAGCTCTCTTTGTATCGGTGTAGTCTCTTGCTGAGTGAGAGGAGGTTCTGCTTCAGTGCATCCAAGTATTCTCCTATTCTCTGATTTCCTCGAGTTTCGAGGAACAAACTTAGATTGCCGCTTCACAACGAGTAGCCTCGTTATTTGCGTTACTCTTAACAAAGCATTGCGCAATGAAGAATTAAGTTGGCAAGTATTTAAAGTGTACGCCATACTTCCGTTTTCACTGTTTTTTTTGAACCTCACCAGCAGTTAAGTGGGCAACACGAAGGTATAAACCTTCCAGCGATAATATAACATAATTTTTCTGCAACCAATTTGCCCTGGATAAACTGAAAAGATCTAAAAGACTCCAGAAACAGAGCCATAAGCAAATCATTATGAAGGAAGAAATATTTAAAGAATGGACTGAGCTCACTTTTCAACAAATCGACCAGTCACATGCTCCACCCCCTGTTACACGTTTTGGCTCTCCCTGCAAATCTCCAATATCACTCATAACCATAACCCGAAACCATCAGATGATGGAGATCGTCATTTTTTGACGATCTCCATCATTTTATGGAGATCGTCAAAAAACTTCCACTGAAAGCTGTAGTGGGTCCCGACCGGTTTCCTCTGTTTCTAATCAAAATCTGCAGTACATATATTATACACCCCCTAGTCCACTTTCAATAAAATCTAAGAAAGTGGAGAGATTCCAAATATCTGGAACACATACTTTGTTCGGCCAGTCCCTAAATGCAGGGACCCCAAGCGGCCTCAAGATTTCAGGCCTATTGCCATCGGCTGTAGGTTCCTAAAGATATTTGAAAAAGCAATCCAGCCGACCACTGCATATCACTGTTTCAATCACAGGCCTCCGTACCTCCACACTGTGATTAAGGGGAGATGTACTAATAGCAAACTCCTAGACACCCTTACGAGAATCCAGAAAGCCCACAACAACAGGACACAGCTTGATGTTATTTTCTTTGACATAAAAGTGGCCTATGACAAAATAGACAGAATAGCTCTAATCACCATTCTCCAGCAGTATTTTAACATCACTGGAAGGACTCTCAGTATCATTAAATCAATCCTGGATCTTAGACATCTCATCATCTCACATCGCAGATTTCGGTCAACTTGCATTACTAAGAGAGGAGTCCCACAAGGGGGAATCCTAGCACAAACCCTATTTTCTGCAGCGCTGGAGCCCTTCCTGACATCCCAAACTGACTTCCAATCATCCGCTGATGACCGGAACCTTTATATCACATCTTCGGACAAACTCAGGTTCTTAGCACTACCTTGCAGGCAAGTAAAACCATACATAACCTCCAACAATATTTGGCTTCCATCGGACTACAGATTAAAGCAAAGACAGCTGAATATCAAGCAAAGACAGCTGAATTGTCCTTCACCTGGAAGAAGTCACGCAATGACATTAATCTTACCATCAATGGATCACCCATTCAGAAAGTTAAAACACACAGGGATCTCGGATTAGTATGGGATGAGGGGCTGACAAGGTACAAGGTACAAGGTATTCGTGTAATGATTGCGGCCTCCAGGGTTTCCCCTGTATACCGCTGTATCTTCTGTAGTTTATTTATAGCCGGCAAGTGTGTATAAATGTATGTGTGTATGTTTTAGTGTAGGTTCTGATGGGTGTTGTTTGCCAGCCCTGGAGACTTTGCAGCCTGGAGGCAGGGGGGGAAGCCACCTGCGTCCAGACTCCCGTACCTTGCCACGAGGAGGCGCTCCAGGGGTTAGTAACCGCAAAGAGGGTTTCCAACCAGTGGTAAACCCGTGAAAGTTATGGGAAGGAGAAGTAGGACAAAGAAAGAAGAGAGATATTCTCTTAAGAAAGGAGCAGAAAACGGTAGGATGAATTAACAACTAAGAACAGAGAGGAAAGTTAGGTTTTCTCCGACTGGAAGAGGAGCCCAACCTCAGCCAGCCAGAGAAAGGAAAACTCAAGAAACAAATTTAATTGTGTCTGAGACACCAAGAAAATAACTTAACTTAACTTAGCATCTAATTACAAAATTTTCCAAAAATTTACAGTGAGAAGACAAGACTTCTGAGAAGCCTAGAAGAACTTGTCTGAACAATAGTTGGTAAGAGTTTTAAACAGTTACACTAAATAACAAGCAATCTAATAACCTTCAGTGATTTTGTTAGAACTGCATTTCTAGTATCTTAACACACAATAAGGAAAACTTGAGATTTAACAAGGCCATTAACTCCGAGAGTCATAATAAAATTAAGATCACAATTACATAAAAAGAGGAAGTTGTAATTCTAAACAATATATATATTTTTTTTAATCCAAAATTTTGAGTTAAACAGGATGAGCTGTGTTTAGCATCTTTCGTCTTCTAAACACGGAGTTAGCATAGTTATAAAAAGCTGAGAAGGATTCTGATGTTTCCAAAAATTTTGGGAAATCATCTAGGGTGTAAACATTACTGTCTAACATGAGCTGGTAACGTAAATCTAAATACAAATTTTTTGTATATGTTGCAATTTAGGACTAAATGTTCCACCGTCTCCTCAGCTCCACAATGACAAAGAGGAGAGGGGACCACTCCAAACCTAAAAAGGCGGGAGTTAAGGCCGTGACCCGTAAGAATTAAAGAGGAAAAATGTCCAGGTTGAAGCCAGGAAAGATTCTTAGATTTTACAAAGACTTTAGGAAGGAAGGAGAAAGTAATTCTGCCAAAGGAAGAGTCATCCCAAGAGAGCTGCCACTCATCAAGGGCTAAACTGAGCAGTCGAGAAACTTCAAGGTCGATAGAGTTATTATAATTATTTTCAAAAACACCAATGGAAGCAGGGGTAAGACGCCTCCTGTGAAATTTAAGAAATACAAGGATAATTTCTAAATGAATGGGAAGGCGCCCATTCAGAACTAGCAGGGCATCAGTAGAAACAGTTCTACATGCCCTGCTCGTAGCCAAAAGGAAGGATCTTTGCGTCTGTAGAAGAATTTTAAGGATGAGAGAGTTTTGGACACGGGAACCCCACGCACCCACGCCATATGTAACAATTGGGAGGAATATAGATTTGTAGTATAAAACCAATGTTCTAGATTTGAGGTTCCAAAGAGATCTGGCAATGTGAATTAACCAGCCAGTAGTTGATTTAATTTTTTCCTTTAGGAATTTGCAGTGTGGAATGAAAGAACATTCCAGGCTCACCTCCTGAACACAAAAACCGAAATGTACTCCGCTATGTGGGCGATCCGCCAGGAACTAACGGGAATTTATTACCCCGACCGGGTAAAGAAATATGTTGTCCGATGTGTCTATCCCATACCTCTCTATGCCGCAACCATTTGGTCCTCTCCTCCCGCAACACACTTCAACAAGTTCCTCAGCCTGGAATACTGGCTCCTGAAATGGCTCAACTGGCGGACTGGCAACAAATACACCATTTCTAGGTCTCGGTTCTACATAAATCTGGAAACAACAGATTGTTGTTTCCAGACTAATCACAAGACGACTCGACGCCCCTGACATTAGTGATCTAATAAAGACTCCTAGCATTGCCGGAAGGAATCAAATGGACACAAGGCTCCCACTCACAATCAGTTTGAACAACGTGAAAGGATTGAGACGCATGTTTCCAGGATTTGATGAACACGGTAGATTTGATGAACGATCTAGCCATCGACCTGGCATTCCGCGAGCAGCATACATACATACAGACGTCAGAAGCTAAAGGACACATATGCAAACGTACACTTATGAGACGCCACGATGGAAAATGCCACCACAATGCACCCCGTTAAAGATAGGTGAAAAGAAAAATAAAGTGAAGCCATCACTGGTCCTTTCTCTTAGAATCTACTATTCCAAAGATGCCTGGCTGTGAGCACTAGGACAGTCAAGATTGAAGATATACCACGTGCAACAACCGGTGAAGGACTGCCTCATTTCTCTATATTTTGGACATTTCTCTTATGCTTTTGTAATTTATAGCACTTTTGATAAAATAATATCCTTTAATTCTTTCAATTATGTAAAATAATAAACACTGTAAGTTCCGTACATTTCGGGTTAAGCATATATGTGCCCCATGTAACCGCCAGACACATGTCCCTGTCTTAACCTCTGTACGTAAATATCATGCCCCTAGCTTCCTACTGTTCAGGGATTGCTCTTCGGCAGAGCAATAAACAGATTTAATAACTAAAGAACATAATTTCTTAACAAAAGCTTATATTTTTTAATTGGTTTATTGGCATACCCGGTTCAGAATAATTTATTTTGATCAAAACACAGGTTAGTAGGACAGTTACCATTCTTTTCCTAATCAAATTTAATCTTGTCACTAGAAGATAACTCAACAAATAGTAAATTATGATTATTTGAAAATCAGCTAGTATCATTGTCAATCAACATATACAATACGTCTATGATTGACAAGCTAATACCAACCTCATAAGGGAATTATCCATTTCACAAAACGAACAATTTGTTATTTTGTAATCCTTTTATATCTATAAACGTCTTCCAGCACACGAATGATTATTAAGTACAGTGAGTAAACCGTATAAACTCAATTTCACACTAAAGGTTCACAGCGACAAAAAACAAATTATGATATTAGGGTCCGCTGTAAATGATCACATCCAGCCATATTGAGTTTGTCTGTAAATTTCGTGTTTTCTCTGCTCGATTTGTCTGTTTGCTGGATGAAAAACCGCAGTTTCTCTGGGGGCGGGGAGGAATCTCGGTATCTACGCCTGAGACCGAATAACTCAGTCACGGAGCCCACTAAAGTCCTCGCGTCATCGACTGGATTCGAACCCTCTGTGGGGAGGACGGTGACGATACCACTGTGATACTCGCGCAGTATGGTACAAAGCAACACATGTGGACATGTTTGTGTGTATTATGTGTGTGTTCTGTTGTTGTCTGACCGCTTGGCTACCCAGAATCATCAGTCACCTGGACAGACGATTCTGGGTACTCGTCCACACCACGGGAAGGTGAGCCAGTCTCAGTGGAGGTCGCACTGTCTCTCTGACCCACCTGATGTTGGCAAAATATGGGCCAGATTCCTCTGGGGGCCCACTCAAGAGGAGAGAAAAAAAAAGGGAATTTCCCCTTGGTGTTAAAAAAATAATAATAAATAAAATAAAATAATATAAAATGATAATAATAAAAAAATAAAAATAATAAAAAAATTTTAGGGAATGTTGCTCTCTATTGAGTAGCTCCACCAGACAAAGGC
Organism: Mastigoproctus giganteus; assembly: GCF_048544385.1. Taxonomy (NCBI): domain Eukaryota; kingdom Metazoa; phylum Arthropoda; class Arachnida; order Uropygi; family Thelyphonidae; genus Mastigoproctus; species Mastigoproctus giganteus. The sequence continues at coordinate 40,282,413 of NC_143583.1, forward strand.
GTAGAATTATTCGTAGCCGTATAACTAATTCTTCTTCTTGTGAAAACATCAGATGCAAACTCCTGAAGAGCAACGTAAGAATTCTTGTCTCCCACCAGCAAAGTTTCATGCCTACAAGAGAGTGTAGAAACTGACGAACGAAGAACATCTCTAAAGTCGTTATACAGTGGACATTCAAATAAAATGTGGCTCCAATTTTCATTTTCCCCGCATCGACAAGCTTCCGTTCTAGAAAGACCAAAGCGACATAGTTTTTCTTTAAGAGATCCATGTCCCGTTAAGGGGGAAGGATGTATATAAGTCTAAAGAGAACCAAACAGGTTTCTGCTTTACACAGATGGTCACCTCAGGGAAAAAATGTCCTAGTAACAGATCCGACAGATGACGTATCCCAGCGTGTCTGCCATAGATTTATCATTTCATTCCACAAACGATTACGTTCTTGATTAATATCTGAATTAATATTCAGAACCAAACCCATAAATTCAATTGATAGTTGGTTTCTTAACCTATAACAAAGACCTCTGTAAGCTACGTGAAGGTCCAATTGCAATACACCTGCAAGAACCTGCAGTGCAGAAGTTGAAACAGTACGACAAGCTCTTAACATACATAATAATATTGTACGTTGCATAGTAGCCAACTTCAATCGAAATTTAACAGTTCTAAGCTTGTGAAACCATACACCTGCAGCATAAGTAGCCATAGGAAGGAATACGGCGTTATAATAGATTCTAATGGTACGCTAGAAAGTCTCCAGTCTGAACGAGAAATTTTTACAATAGCACCAGTGAATCTTCTGATCTTTGTTTTTACATTATTTAAATGAGAGACAAATTTAAGCTTTGAGTCGATTGTAATCCCAAGTAATTTAGTTTCAGAGACAAGTGGAATCCTGTTGTCTTTAATCTTCACTAAAGGGGGTCGTTGATGGTTTAAATATGATCCAAAGATCATTATTTTAGTCTTAGACGAACTTATTGTCAATTTATTATCCACTGTCCATTGGAATATATTTTGTAAGACATCATTGGCATTACTTTCGATAGCAGATCTAGATGAACCCTGAATTAAGATAGTAAGATCGTTGGCATAAGTGATGATTTTAGTACTACTGAAACAACGGGAAATCCAATCCTGTAATACCATATTCCATATAAGAGGCCCTAGGATAGACCCCTGGGGACACCCTCGTGAAACTTCTCTAGACACCTCCTGAAATTTAGATTTCACTAAAATGTGACGATTACTGAAATAGCTCGTGAACAGGTGGTATAGTTGCTGAGAGCATCCAGCTGATTGTAACCGTTCGAGAGCACTCTGCCACCATAGAGAGTCAAATGCGCCCTCGAAATCAACAAAGGTAGCTAACGTGTGCTTTGATGTTGAACTCTCAATGCTGCGAGCAAATTCAACAAGTGCAACTTCACAGGCCTTCCCTACACAGAACTCGTATTAATTAGAAGACACCATATTTTTCGATTGAAGAAGATCAGTAACGCGTAGAGTCATTAGACGCTCTAGCAACTTCCCAAGATTTGGCAAAAGTGCAATAGGCCTATAAGATCTAGGATTTAATGCCGGTTTATCTGGTTTTTTAATCAGTTTTAAAAGCGCAATTTTCCACATATCAGGAAAGAGACCTTCTTGGAGACATTTGCTAAAAAGTAAAAGCAGTACTTGTGGACGCAATTTGAAAAATCGCAAAATAAATGTATTTTCAACCAGGTCTATCCCTAGACATTTCTTAATATTAATCTTTTTAGCAACAGAGGTTAACTCATCAATGGTAAATTCTTCTGTCTGAATATTGGTGGAAAAAGCGAATTTGCAACTCGAATATTTGAATGTACAACAGAATCAGTAGTTAGATCATCCACCGGGAATAGTCTGTCAAGAATAACATTAACTGTATTCATCCAATCAGTGGTCTCCAGGAAATCTTATTTCACAGTGCCGTATACATCTAAAGAGTGAATCTTATTACAAGCTATCTTATAAATAAGACCCCAAGGATTATCATTACCAGCACTGTGAACAAACTCCTTCCATGTTTCCCGCTTACGTGTGGCAAGAGCCTTTACATAACGTTGTTTGAGTGAAATATATTGAGAATAAAAATAAGCTACTTCATCAGAATGCCAATCCCTACGTCGACGCTGATATTTTCGACGGGCTTGATGTACCTTTTTCCTTAAAGAAGACAATTCTGAGGTCCACCAGGAACAGGTCTTTAAACTAATCTTTTTCTTGCTGGCCGATTTGTACGAGGCCTTAAGTAATGACTGGTGTAATAAGGCAGCAATTCCAGCAGCCGTAAAAGAGTGAAGAGACGAAAAGTCTTGTTCGGGGAAATCTGCAGAAGTGGAGGAGTCAAATAATTCCCAGTTTATATGATTTATGGAAAATCTGACTAAAGCTGGCTGTAGTAAAAATTGATCTCCATGTTTAGAAAAATCAGTAACAACAAAAAATAGAACCCGATGATCACTTGTTGTCCAATCAGTAATCCACACCCAATCACGAACAACTGCTTTAAAATGAAAATTAGTTAATGTCACATCAATATTTGATTCTCCACCAGAGCTGGAAAAGGTTGTTACTACTTGAGGTAGGTTTATTACATTTAAGCTGTAATTAATAATAAATTCCTCCAACATATGACCGACCACGACGATCGCTTCCATTACTGAACCAGAATGGAGATTTCGCATTTACGTCAGAAGTTATTAAGACATTCTGTGGACCCAAGAAATTTAAAGTTGTTTCTAGATAATTCAAGGATAAATTAAAATTTTCTGAGGGAGGACAATATAGAGAAATTAAATAAAAATTCAAATTCAAATATGTAACCAAAATACAAGTAGCCGTTCTATTGCATAAACCATTGATTATAGTGATAACAAGCTGATTATTTAACACCACAATACATGTTTTAAGTTCCTCAGAGACCGGTTGAATTATAAGGGCAGAGAGTGGAAATCCCCTTACCTTTGGAGTATATCCAGGTTGAACTTTAACAGTATTTCAATTCAAGGCTCTTGAATTGAAATAATATCAATAACATTTTGCTCAGCAGAGACTCGAATTTCGTCCGATACTGCTCTAAAACGCTTACCGTTAATCTGCATAATCCTAATACCAGCAAGCAGAGACGCAGGAGAATCAGCAAGAACATCATTATCTCCAATAACAGCTCCTTCTCCGGAAATAAAACTTGTATTATAATTCTTATTCATTGGCGGTCCTTAATCGTGCCGTCTGTAATGCCCGTAAGTACTCGGGACATATGCCGTCCCTAACCGAGTGCTGATATCCTTCCTACGTCTCTTACAGTTGATACAACTAGGTGGCTCTTCCTTAAATGGACACTCATTAAATACGCGCCCACTTCAAGCACAATGTCCACAATACGGGGACTCATGCGAACAATATTGGGTGGTATGTCCATACCCAAGACACAGATAACATTTAGTGACTATTGTATAAGGACGGTGCTTATGAGAACTCCAAGTCAAAAACAACCTGTCCAGGGAGGACACATATTTATAAATGTTAGGTGAGAAGCTAACAACCCAATGAACTAGCGATGACGACCTGACCTGAGTAGTAAAACGAAAAACAGTTTGTTTCTTCACTTCTTCCAATGTACAACTGTAATCTATCAAGTTCTTGTTATAGAGGTTATCCACAATATTATCCTTTGAAAGATTCCGTGGGACATCATAAACTATGACTGATGGATTACCTTTAGGAGGAACGCCAGTGATCACTCCAGCTTCGGAAAACGCCGCCGTTGAAGCTAAGCAGTCCAAATCTGATTTCGTAGTTGTTTCCACAACCACTCCTCGATTGCGAACAAGTCGCAAAGATTTCACTTTTACATTCTTCAAATCATTTTCAAGAGTTGTAGTAACTATATTTTTCACATCAGAACTTGTTTTCAGGTCACTGGTATCTGAAGCTCTAATTATTAGATGATTTAATAAGAGATTTTTGATGAGAGATTTTTGGGAGAAAGAGATTTTTAGAAATGGGAGAGAAAACAGGGCCGGCACAATTCAGTGGGTAATCTATAAAGGTAAAGTGATAGGAAAGGTTAAGGAAGAAAGTGTTAGGAGAAGTGAAGACAGTTGCTAGAAAGTCTAAATGAATGGCCAGCTGAGTGTTCCAGAAGCCAAACCCTTGTATTTTGGAGAGAACCAGCAAAGAACGCAGTCTAAGTGCGACTCCAGAGATGTATGGCTGCTGGACCAAGAAGCCAGACCAAGGAAGATGACCGCTCGAAAGAAATCAGGAGCCAGAAATCCTATGAAGGCAGTGGGAAGAAAGTAAAGAGAAAGAAAGGCAGAGAATTTAAGTCCAGGAATTTTGATTATGTTAATTGGTAGGCAATGAATAGGACCGATAGGTCGAGCTGAATACTTTATTATAAAAAGGGGAACAGTGGTAGAGAGAGAGAGAGAGAGAGAGAGAGAGAGAGAGAGATCTAGCTGATCAATGTAAAAGCATATGTGGAGTAATGTTATTGTCAATTAACAAATAGTGCTCTGAGTAAGGCAACCAGTTTGTTCATAACCAACTGAGAAATGTCAACGGCCAGAGAAGGTTGTATGCCCAGTTTGGTGTTCATCTGTATCAAGAGAGAGAGAAAGAGGGGGGGGGGTGCGAAATATAATGTAATTATATATATATATATATATATATGTACAGCATTTATAAATATATTTATAAATTATAAATTGATATATTTATAAATTATAAATATATAATTTATAATTTATATAAATTATATATTTATAAATTTAGGCAACCAGAGAAAGTAATTTCTCTGGTTGCCTAAATAATAGAAAGTAATACTCTTCATCTGGTTATCAGCAGTGATCATTCGTGTATTAAGAATTTGTAGATAAAGGAACCACTAGGTGGCAGTGATCACAGTGTACTGATGTGGGATTTACTTAAAGATTTAATTACCATCAGGGGTAAAGGAAAGGGTTTTTGCTTCCGTAAAGGTGAGTACAGTGGTCTCCGACAGTTTTAAAATTCTGTACAGTGGGATCAACTGACGATGTTACCAACAGTAAATTCTAATTGGAAGCATTCGAGGAATTAATCGTGGAACCTACTAAAAGTTTCATACCTATTAAGAAATATTGTTCAAGGTTTAGGCCTAAATGGTTATCTAATGAACTAATGAGACTCGTAACAGAAGAAAAATGCATGGGATGCATATAAATTATCAAGCGACTCAGAAGCCTATGGCAGATATAAGTTAATCTGTAGTAGTAGTAGTAGTAGTAGTGGCATGTGATGCAAGAAAGCAAATGTATGAGCTTATGTAGCATCAGCCAAAAAAAAAAAAAAAAAAAAAAAAATTACACCATTCCCTCCAAATGCCTGTCCAGTTCCTCCTTAAATTTATTCAACCTATCAACTTCCACAACAACAGATGGAAGTTTGTTCCAGCAATTAACCACCCGCTGGCTAAAGGCAAATTTCCCCACATCTATTCTACATCTGTCTTTTCTTAATTTGAATTTATGCCCCCTTAGGTTCGTAATCTGAACAAGTGGAAGGATCCCATCAGAATTCAGCGTGCTCAATCCATTCAAGGCCTTATATACCTCAATCAGATCACCGCGCAGGTGCCTAGTCTCCAGCCACTGCAATTTGCAGAACTTAAGCCCCCTCTTGGTAAGAGGATCCCTTCATTCCCCTCACCAATCTTGTTGCCCTTCTCTGTACCCGCTCAAGTAAATCTACATCCTTCCTAAAATGAGGTCTCCAGACCTGTACGCAGTACTCAAGGCGTGGCCTGACCATTGCCTTATACAGAGGGATAATCACCTCCTTTTCCCTGCTAGCAAAATTCCTATATATCATTGACAAAACCCCATGAACCTGCCCTGGCAGCCTGTCTGCATTGCTCAGAGAACTTCGTATCTGACTGCACAATTACTCCCAGGTCTTTTTCATTTTCTACCACCTTAAGTGTAGTACCACACAGTTGGTACGTTTCTCTGGGGTTATTTCTACCCATATGCAGTACTTTGTATTTGTCAAAGTTAAACTTCAGTTGCCACTTCTTAGCCCATCTGCTCAAAATATCTAGATCCTGTTGCAGTAGCAGACTGCCATTACTGTCATTAACAACCCTGCCAACCTTTGTATCATCTGCAAACTTCGACATTAAGCCTGATATACCTTCATCAATATCATTGATAAATATATAAAACAACAGTGGACCTAACACCGAACCCTGTGGGACTCCACTAATAACATAAGTCCAAGAAGAGCCGCACCCATTGATTACCACTCTCTGTCTTCTCGCACTTAACCAACCTTTTATCCATTGTAGCAACTTACCCTTAATACCATTCTGCTCCAATTTGTACAATAGTCTTCCATGCGCAACAGTGTCAAAAGCTTTCATGAAATCCAAATATATGATATCAAAATTATTTTTTGCATCCAGTTCCTTTATAACCACATCATAATATCCTATCAAATTTGTCAGACAAGACTCTCCCTTAACAAACCCATGCTGTGTCTGAATTATTGCTTTAATCAGGTCACAAAGGAGGTTCGGCAGGCGAAGACAGATTACGAGAAATCCTTGGCAAAAGATGCTAAGAAAAACAGGAAGGATTTCTTTACTTATATAAACTCTAAAAGGAAGGGGATGAATCTGATTGGTCCACTTGACATCGATGGTTCGACTGTTGCTGATCCTGCTCAGATAGCAAATAAACTGAATGAGTATTTTGCATCTACATTCACACATGAGGAGTTATTAAGGTTTGAAAATGGCAGAAAGTCCTCAAATTGTAGCAGGGTGCTTAATGATCTTGTAATAAATAAGAGCAAAGTAGAAGAGAAATTGTTGAAGTTAAACGTAAGAAAAGCACCTGGGGTGGATGGGATCTATCCAGTTATATTAAAGGAGGCGGCAAAGCAACTAAGCAAACCCTTAGCCATAATTATGAGAGCATCCTTGGACTCAGGGGAGGTTCCCACGGACTGGAGATGTGCAAATGTATCCCCAATTCACAAAGGGGGATCGAAGGGTGACACGAGTAATTACAGACCAGTTAGTTTAACTTCTGTTCCGGGTAAAATAATGGAGTCACTGGTTAAAGATGCATTGCAGGATCATCTAGACAAGACTGCAGCAATAATTCAGACACAGCACGGGTTTGTTAAGGGAAAGTCTTGTCTGACAAATTTGATAGGATATTATGATGTGATTACAAAGGAACTGGATGCAAAAAATAATTTTGGTATCATATATTTGGATTTCAGGAAAGCTTTTGACACTGTTGCGCATGAAAGACTATTATACAAATTGGAGCAGAATGGTATTAAGGGTAAGTTGCTACAATGGATAAAAGGATGGTTAAGTGTGAGAAGACAAAGGGTGCTAATCAATGGGTGCTGCTCTTCTTGGACTAGTATTATTAGTGGAGTCCCACAGGGTTCGGTGTTGGGTCCACTGTTGTTTTGTATATTTATCAATGATATTTATGAAGGTATATCAGGCTTAGTGTCGAAGTTTGCAGATGATACAAAGGTTGGCAGGGTTGTTAATGACAGTAATGGCAGTGTGCTACTGCAACAGGATCTAGATAATTTGGGCAGATGGGCTAAGAAGTGGCAACTGAAGTTTAACCTTGACAAATGCAAAGTACTGCATATGGGTAGAAGTAACCCCAGAGAAACGTACCAACTGTGTGGTACTACACTTAAGGTGGTAGAAAATGAAAAAGACCTGGGAGTAATTGTGCAGTCAGATATGAAGTTTTTTGAGCAATGCAGACAGGCTGCCAGGGCAGGTCATGGGGTTTTATCAATGATATATAGGAATTTTGCTAGCAGGGAGAAGGAGGTGATTATCCCTCTGTATAAGGCAATGGTCAGGCCATGTCTTGAGTACTGCGTACAGGTCTGGAGGCCTCATTTTAGGAAGGATGTAGATTTACTTGAGCGTGTACAGAGAAGGGAAACAAGATTGGTGAGGGGAATGAAGGGATCCTCTTATCAAGAGAGGCTAAAGTTCTGCAAATTGCAGTGGCTGGAGACTAGGCACCTGCACGGTGATCTGATAGAGGTGTATAAAGCCTTGAATGGTTTGAGCATGCTCAATGCTGATGGGATTCTTCCTCTAGCTCAGAATAATCACCTGAGAGGGCATAAATTCAAATTGAGGAAAGACAGATGTAAGATAGACGTGCGGAAATTTGCCTTTACCCAGCGGGTGGTTGGTTGGTGGAACAGACTTCCATCCCTTGTTGTGGAAGTTGATAGCCTAAATAAGTTTAAGGCTCAGCTGGACAGGTATTTTGAACGAACAGCGGGGTGAAGTGGAAGTGTTTTTTTTTTTTTTTTTTTTTTTTGGCTGATGCTGCATAAGCTTGCTTTCTTGCATCAAATGCCTCCTCTACTAATGCTAATGCTAATGATTTTATTTTCAGGTATTTTTATGTCATTAAACTCACTTTTTTTTTTCATTTTATTTATTTTATTATTATATTTTTTTTGCCTGAGGAAACAAACATGATTGGCCCATTCCAATAATGATGACGTAACCTACTATTACGACTACAATCCAAATGAATTGAATTGTTGTTTAGGGTTTGGTAACAACAATTCCTCAATCCTTTCATCTGTTCATCTCTGCCAACAATCGCTCTTTCTCACTCTCACAGCTCAACTGAACGTGTTAAGACTACTTTAAGTTAATCGGGAAAAAGATCGAATAGTTTTCGGAATTAAATATTAGGAAGTAATCAGTGTTGCCAGAGATCAGAGAACTGTTTCAGAAAAACAGGAGACAATGGGTAAACTTAAAGCATTTCTTAAAAGTGAGTATTTTCTCTGAATAAATATTGATATTCAATTCGGTGACTGAAAATCACTTATTGCTTTAGTTAATGGAGGTTTCTTCGTTTAAAAATAATAATTTTTGTATTTATATTGCAAGAAGGTTCGCTAATTCGCCCTCCCTAATAATCCGCGTTTAGTGTTTCGCTGTCCAATTAAAAGTGCAGTTTAGGAATGGATTTCTGCAAACGTGCCTTAAAGGGTTTTCCCAGCTTACATTTGAATCTTCCGTTAGTCGAATTATACGCTTCTTGTGGAGGAATCGCCCCATTTCAAACTACACAACGCTTTATCCCGACGCCCTTGAGTGTATCAAAAGGTTGAAATCATCGTCTTCCAACCAGGTACAAGTGGCGAGAGTTCAATCTCTCAATGACGCGAGCATCTCTTATGGACTTTGTACAAAATTCGCCCAATTATTCGGTCATAAAGAAAGGTTGCGTGAGTTTTTGTTTTTTTTTTCTCCAGAAAACTTGTGTTTTCATTAAGTTAACAGATCAAGTCATTTTAGATTTTTTAGAATCGATCCAATAACACTCGAAACGTTGGATTAAACCGAAAAATATATATATACTTTTTCGAGGCTGAGTTTATTAATTATATAATTAATGAACTTATTAATTTATTAAAAAATAAATTTAACTTACTGTCGGTTATTTATCAAAGAGTCCTAATCGCTTAAGCAGTTTAGAACTTTATTCCACCGAATACAATATGTCTGCACATGGCGTGTGTTCTGTGGTGGACTGTATGTTCTGGACGAAGAAACCGATATTTCTGGACGAACAACCCGATGTTTCTCGAGAAAGAAACCACTGTTACCATCGCCTGACAAAAAGGAACTCAGCTACATTGCCAAAAAGATCCAATTGAATTCCTGACCTCATTTAAGTGGTTCAAACTTCAAGTGGGAGGAAGGGGAAGGAGATAATAGCAACTTGACTGGCGCGAGCATATCAAAATCCTTCTTATGCTGATACAAGTTGATGAAGGTTCTCGATACTGTCCCCACAATAAAGGAATAACCCCAAAACGTGGGTTACGCAGAAACTCGTTGAATGATTTTGGTTTTACTTATATCTCTCTTCATTAATTTCTTATGCAGGTGACGCAAGGATGATTGGCTCATTCTAATAAAGAAACCAAAAGTACTTTTTAAAAAAAATTAAATAAATTGAATCGTTCCTTACGGCTTAAATAATAGTAATTCCTGGGTGGGGTTTCTTCCAGATAGACGAGTCTTAATAGGCGGGTATCCGTGTGATCGAGCTTTTCTCTGGGTCTGGTGAGGAGAGGAGATTACAATGTTCGCGGTTGCCATGGTTGTGGCACAGGAAGATCCTTCTTCTGCCGAAGATGTCTTGCGCGTATTTGGTCAAAGCTTCGTAGCTGTATTCCTCTTCCAGTACACGGTCTTCCTGATTTAGTAATACATATTGGGTCTCTGTAATTAGACGGCAGCGTAAGTCGTCATTTAATTGACAGTGCTCCTACGTCATCAGGTGCTCCCACGTTCCTGTCTGTCCACAGTGGCAGAGAGGGGTGTCGCTCAGTGCAAAATCTGATAGCTTCTGTCTGATGGCACCGTGGCCGGCGAGCAAGTATGTGGTTAGTAGTCCTGGTGAAAGCCGGTGCGGGTATGTTGGGAATACAGAGTGTACCTTTGGCACGAATTTTCGGGTAATTGAACCCTTTGGTGAATTTTCCCAGCGTGTTTGCCAAGTTTGTTGGAGGTGCAGGGTTAGTCTCTTCTTTTCTGTTTTGGTGTCATTTGTCAGATCTATCGTAAAGTTCTGGTAAGTAGCAGTTTGACCTTTGGAGAGATTATAAAGGAGTCCACATCGAACGACTTCCAAGTGCAGGGGAAGAGCGCCCATGAGGACCTGGAGTGCGTGGATGCTGACAGTATTGCAAGCTCTATATAGTGAGAAGGATGTGTAAGACACAAAGTCTTACAAGTTAAATTAAATATCAATAGCGGGGTCACCTTGTTCGAACGAAGAGTTAATTAAAGAAAGAACGCTAGATATAGTGATATTGTAAACCTTACAAGAAAACACTTAAAGTCACAAAAATTGTTTAAGGTAGTGGGTCTCACTCTAATGGAATTAATTTAAGAGAAGGTTAAATTTAATGTAATGGCAGGGATACCGTGAAAATAAACATTAGAAAGAGATAAAGGATCAGCGCCCACTACTCGAAAGAGAAAGCGAAGATAGGGAGATCGAAGCAGTGCGGGGTCAGTGGATAGCAGGGCAAGAGACGAATTGCTCCAGAGATTACAATAGGAGTACCGGTGGGGAGCGGCCTCTGTTTACCGTTAACAGAGCGGGGGTAGTTATTTTATAATAAGACGAGACGAATCAAGTAAATGGACACAGATGTTTTCTGGATGGATCTGGAAAGATTCTGAGCTTCCGGATGTACAAAGAAAGTTCGAGAAATTTCTGGAAAGCGAGAGTCCTCTCTACACCGGAAGGAGCTCGACCTTCCTGTCATGGGTCGAGGCAATGTGATGTGTAATAGGCAAATGAGAATGGAAATGATGATGGGGAGATAGAAATGATTGGTCGAGAAAAGGAGGGCAGTACGTAATTTGGATGAATAAAAAGGGAAGAGCGCGCGAGAAAGGGTGTGATGGAAATTTTTTTTAGGTAGGCTCGGAAAACAGTCCAAGGAAGTGATCCATCAGGAGTACCAAATATAGTGAAATAACTAAGTTTTGAAAGTTTAAGTGAAGTATAGTTTAGGTTACTGTAAAGGGAACCTGCTCGAGATGAAACACAGAAGTCCGAAAGTGTCCACAGCGAGACGTATTTAGGAGGAAGACGGAGAGAGATAATGCTTATGGAAGAGCACCGGACCACTCTGCAGCCTACTGAGATAAATAAAGTAAGAGGGAGAGACTCTTACTGAATGATCTGGCACATCGAAGAATGATATGACACCCAGGAATGATCGGCGAAGCGAATAGTATCCCTGATAAATGATAGCAGTTCCGGAGCTGAGGAAGAGCGATCTCCGTCTGATTGTGGACCCCGATGCAGAGCAGAAAGTCAAAGACCGATCCTTGTATTAGCTGAGGAATTCAGCTCACCAGAAGTAAGTCTTAACGGCATTGTGTACCATTAGGTAATGCAAAGGTCTGTAGCTAAAGATAGATAATGGTTAAAGGGGATTCTTTTGGGATACATGTAGTTAATTCAATACTTATTCTATAGATAAGTGCAGAAATATCATACGGATTGATTAATAAAAGGGTAGCTCATAGTTACGTTTCATCACCATTCTCAGTGCACTAGAAGCCAAAGCAGAACTTGCCGTTACGTATGTCGACCTGGAAGCTGCCTTCGACTCAATCAGCATTCCCTCACTCGTTCACCTCCTAGAAAATTACTTCCATATAAAAGGTGACTTGTTGTGGTTTTTCACAACCCTGCTATCAGACAGAATCATTGTTCTTACAGCGGATCAAGATATAATCTCAAGAAAAATCACTGCAGGAGTTCCCCAAGGCGGAGTCCTCTCCAGAGCATTATTTACTGCAGTCATTATTCCGTTTCTTCAAGAGAGAGAAGACGTAATCTGCTATGCTGACGATATTAAGTTACACACCCAGATTAACCCGGGGGAACATATCTCAAAAATTAATGAAAAGATCAATCAAAAGCTACACGACTTAGAATCCTATCTCCATCAATTTGGACTACTTATTAGTCCTGCAAAATCAGCCCAAAGTGTCTTTTCGTTGAAGCACCAACCCACTGAAGTCCAAGTTTCTCTAAATGGCATTCTCCTTCCAGTGGTAAATACACATACAGACTTGGGAGTAGTTTTCGATTGCAAACTGACCTTCAAGCCTCACATTGACAAGCTCATAACAAAATTCTGCAAAATGCGGTGGATTACCAAACAACAACTACTTCACGTTAAGGATCTGGATGTGACTCGGCTGTATGCATACACCTCTGTATACTCCGTCGTGTTATACGCCTCAGAAATATGGGCGTCTGCAACCCCCACGAATATCAAGCGTGTGTACTCCTCCGAATACTGGCTCCTTCGTTGGGTCGCACATAAACATCATCGTCCACACCAGCAAAGAACAACTGCGATGGCAACCGCACTGAATTTTGCCAGACTGCCAAATCGTATAATGGAAAGACGCCTCACCTTAACTGTCAAAATGACCACTGGAATAATCTCGGAGCCAAACATGTGGGAACTGTGCAGCTGGAGAATACCTCAACCCGGACTGAGATCAGCTCCAACCCTTATAGCCAACCATAACAGACAAGCCCTTAGCGACCGCTTTCTCCCCAAGCAGATGCTTATCACAGTCGAAGCAATCGAAGGCGACCTCTACAAATTTGTCAAGGACCGCAAATACCGGAGGGAGATCCTTGATGACCTAAACTCAACCAGGCAAACTGCACAGTAATGTCGCAGTATAATAAATTTAAAAAGGATGTCTGTATAATATAGTATATAATGTCAAAAATACTGTATAACATTTTTATGAATATTGTGAATAATTTAACTGAAACGTATTATGTTGTTGGCCTTGGGGGACGAACCCGAACTTCGATGTGGGCCCCGTCCTCAAGGCCTTTGTACACCAGCCAATGTGAAGCCCCTGGCATTCCTGCCGTGAAGGGTAAATTGTATACATCCTTTGTACACAATAAAGATTATATTATTATTATATCTACCTAACTTTAATGAATGTAGAATAACACCTTTTAGCAGGGTTAATCAATAGGGTATGTTAACATGTATAACGTCCCAGAAGTAGAGGAGTGGAGCTGCTAACCGCAGATAGCCGAGATTTTCCTTGAAAATTCAAAGGTGAGACAGAACCATTAAAGTTTAAATGGTAGCTTTATTAATGTTAAAGTGAGACTGGTCTAGAGAAACTTATCAGTCGGACAGTTAGCTTAAGAAGAAGAGAATTGTATTAGCGAAGGTTTAAAGGAAAGATATGTGTAATAACTGTAGAAATAAATGCGATTGTTTTACTGAACTTTAATTGAAAAAAATATATATATAAACGCAAGAGAGTGTTATTGGGCCATTGGCAAGAAGTAGATGATGTATAGGAAGGCCTAATGACCAGGATCGTAATCCATACCATGTTCTAATATCAAAGTGTAATGATTTACTAGATTCCCTTTTTTTTGGTAAATATGTATAATAAACTAATTGTATATATTGTAGAGAAACTGTGTTTGTCATAGTAATACCCAGCCTGAACAAACAAAGAGGGGCACATAACCACTGCTGTTCCCTGGAGCCAGTCTCTTCTGTGAGATGACAAGTCAGATGCAAAGTGGGGTACAGTAAGAATATAAATAATAATAATAAATGAGAAAGGGGATTTTTAAGGTAAGGGAGCTTAAAATTAAATAAATAGAAATATAGAGTTAAGGAAACATATATAAACCCCCACCCCCACCCCCCACAGATGTATCGTTGCGTTGTTTCTTTCTTACCGATTTCATATGGTATCTCTGATGTCGTCTGCTAGCTTTGTGACCACCTGATTTTTGACTTGTTCTCTGGTACTGTTTTCGTGTGTGGAGGTCGGGCGCAGTATTACCAAATGTGGTGTTTGCAGGAGGGTCCTGCTTTTCATCGCTGTAGTCGCAGTTGGAGTTGGGTCAGAAATCGTTCGGGTCCTAAGCGCTTCTGCATACGAGGGAGCTCGCACTGGCAATTTGGTCTGCTACCACGGATTAGAGGGCCTCCAGTTTCGCTTAAGCTGTTTTGCACTCTAGATTGGTTTGGAGTGGAACCATCTGCAGCTTTGTCCAGATGGACATTATTTTTCCTCGAAGTCCAGTAGTTATTCTGTTGCGTATCTTTAAGGAGGTTCTCTAATGTTGTTCTGAGAGAGAGGGTCTTTTCCAGTACCGTCCCCTCTGGGAGGGTCGGATCTAGCGATTCTATGTTTTCGTCCTGCTTTACCTTGTCGGTATTTTCTGCTTGAGAGCAGAGGATGTTCTGACTTCCTCTCGTCCCTTGTTAGCTTCCTGTCTCTCTGTCGCTCTTTTCGACGACCTTTTTTTATTATTTTTCCGCTTGGATGCTGAGTTCGTTTCCTCTGTAGGAATTTCAGGCTGTGGAATGGCTCGCTCAAGTTTTTTGCAGGGATTGACTAGAAGAAGGCAGGGTAATTTTTTATTACTTTTTTTATTTTGGCTAACGCTGTATAAGTTTAGTTTCGTGCATCGTTAATCAGCTTAAGGTAATGCATTTTAAAGTTGTAAAAGGATTTATCTTGATAATGTTTAAGAATAGCTTCGAATGAAAGTTGATAATGTGAGTGCTAAACTAACATTTAATAAATCAATAGAATTTGTAGATTTTCTCTGATTATTGAGTAATCCCGTTTACACAATTACAAACTGAATACATATGTAGTAAAAAAAAAAAAAAGAATTCAGTTTTATTTTTGAGCATTAAAGTTTACTTTTTGCAATTTTATCCTCGAAAAATGTGTTTTAAATATTCATTATTTATAACCTTTAAGCACAAAGGAAGAAATGCAAAAATCCTGACTCCATCGCAATCCTCTTTCAACAGGACCCAAACTCATGAAATGATTGGTTCACTTTTTCCCTTTCTTCAACAAACCCATCGAAGGAAGGGAACAAGTTCGTTATTGTACGCCGTCCGTTGCATTTTAGCCGTTAATGATATTAAACAAAATGCCCCTATATGAAAAAGAAGAAAGAAAGAAAGTAGAATCCGATTCTGAGGGGTCAATTGTGAATATTATTTACTTTTCGACATACTTTAAAATGCTTCTTTAAAAGTATACTTTAAAGTTTTGGGAGGTTCGATATGGAATTAAAATATTGGAACACAAGCTTCCGTATGTGTGGTACTGCCGTCTGTTGTCAGTAAGATGCTGAAAGACGATTTTCTTTACGGAAAATGATTCGGAAAATTAAATGCATAATCCTTATGGGTTTTGATAATTAACTATATAGTATCGGTGTAAATACACCATAGTTAACCCATATATTTAAACTACGTATGTAGCGTAGAGGGGTTAACTATGGTGTATTTACACCGATACTATATAAGAAAATGATTCATAAACAAATAAGAAATTGAAAATGTAAAGAATATTTTACTATTTGTACTTCTCATGGTCGACGAGAGATGGCAGCGCAGCAGATTGCAAATTACACAGCGTTGCAGATCGCGTTATTATTATTTATTGTAAACAAATTCACTAGATAAAAAATTTAAAATAAAATTAAACTATTATTATTATTGTTGTTGCTCTCATATTATTTCTCCCTGATTGGGGGATTCCACTCCGTGACGGGTACTGCTACCAAGTACACAGGGTGGTTGTAATGTCTCGTGTTACTGTTGGTCGAGGAAATCTCTGACTGTCCTACAGGTGT
Source organism: Mastigoproctus giganteus (assembly GCF_048544385.1). NCBI lineage: Eukaryota > Metazoa > Arthropoda > Arachnida > Uropygi > Thelyphonidae > Mastigoproctus > Mastigoproctus giganteus. The sequence continues at coordinate 40,298,717 of NC_143583.1, forward strand.
CGAGGATTGCGACTTTCTGGAGTGCCTTGCAGGTGTTCTCTGGGAGACCAATTGCTGCTAGGCTGCTATGTACAGTCTTTGGTGCCATACCGGATGTTGACACGATGATCGGAATGATCGTTACTTGTTCCATATGCCACATCTCTTTGATCTCCTGTCTCAGGTTCGTGTACTTCCTGATTTTTATCTTATCGGTTTTCTGGACATTTCTAGTGTTGGGCATCCCTATGTCAATCAGGTAGGTAGCCTTTTCCATCTTGTCCACAAGGGTTATGTCCGGATGGTCTTATCCGTTATTATTGCGTAATAATACAGCTTGTGGGTTCGGGTCTCTTGTACTGCCTGGGGTTCGTACTTGTAGTACGGTACACTTGCTTTGGTCAACTATTAAGTGTAAAGTGTAAAGTGTGTTTAGGGTCAAGCGGCACCAGGGGATTCCCCCATCTCTGCGTAGTTTACATGTGGGTGAACTAGTTGACTGGAAAAGCCAGAGATTTAAAAGTGTATGGACTTTGTATATGTGTGATGCCTTGTACCGTTGTTCATCTGGTCATTTAGCCGCCAGACCTCTACTGAGGCCCGACGTTGTCCCCGTGGAGGCAGACCAGGTACTCACTAGTATATAGTTCACTCTGTCAGGTCCTGCCACCTATTTTCCTGAGATTTCAGTGGCTAGGACCTTAAAAAAAAAAAAATCGCGTACGCGTTGCGGGAAGCGTTACGAGAAGTCCAAAATGTTGGGCAAAATTAATTTCGATTGGTGATTTTAGATTGTGTGGGGCGTGTTCACGTTGCTGTCAGATAGAGTGGGACGAAAGCTGAAGACTGGGGGGAGCGTGGAAATAGGGTGGCAGCGTGGAGAAGGGGCAGCAAACTGTCCACTCCCCACCCTGCCAGGAAGAGGTGAGTAGTGAGCCAGATAAGGGAGCCGGCTCAGGTTGCCAATGTGGCCTGTGTGCATGGGTGGAAGCAAACCAGACCGCAGGGTCAAGTCCGCACCATTCAGAAAACTTGAAGCCCAGCAGAGGTGATCCAATGTTGGTTTAGTTGAATAGGTTGTGCAAAATGTCATAGTTTGGAGTCATTCATGGGACTGTTGTCCCGTCCGGTATTCAGCGTTCTGGGAAGTGGAGTTTTGTCACTTCTCAGAAGAGTTCCAGTTTTGTCCTGCATGAAGAATCAAGCAGACGAACCTGACGTCTGGTTGGGGGTCTCTGAGAAGCTTTGTTTGACACGTCTATTCGAAGTTTGCATGCAGAGGAATGGTCAACGTCTGGCATACAGGTTCTGGGCAAACTTTGTGAATGCTATATATGAGGCTTCATCTTCCAGTAAGTAGTGTTCCCGGTTTTTGGGATTAAGGCGCACTTGGATGATTATTTCAACACGAAGATCTTCATAAAGTTCGCAGTCATACATCTGGTGTCCCCAGGTCTCCACAGAACCACATGCACACATTGGGTTGTTTTCGAGTCCGAAAAGGTGTAATTTGTGACGGATTGCTCCATGTCCTGTTAGGAGATACGTGCTATACAATCCAGGGCAAAGCCATGCCGGATACTGTGGGTATATTTGTTGTAGATTCGGGAGGAACCTCCGCGTGACTTCCCCTTTTGTGGAGGTCGTCCAGCGCTGCTGCCATACTGATCGCAAATAGATCTGGAGTCTTTTCTTCTCCACTGTCCGATTTGCAGTTGGGTCTGTGGTGTGATCCTGGAAGGTAGTTGGATTTCTGCATCTAAGCTGCTGTAACATGCCTAGGCGAATCACTTCAAGATCAAGGGGGAGGGTCCCAGTGAGTACTTGCAGCGGATGAGTAGATATGGTGCGGCACACTCTGGTGAGGGTTAATAAAATTGGTCGGTGAATGATGTTGAGTAGCCGATGATTTACCGCCGTAGAGGCCTTATGGTGCCAGACACCAGAAGCATATGCAATCGCAGGGATGATGGCCGCTTTGTAAAGTATTGCTAAGGTTCTTCTTTTCAGCCCCCAGTCGCGGCGGGTAATCCTGGCAGGCATGGCAGAGTAGGTTTTCGTTTTCTTCTGGATGTATTTTAAGTGGGGGGTAAATTATAAATTTCGGTCCAGGATCACTCTAGGTACTTGAGTTCTGTGGCCAACTTGATCGTTCTGTTGTAGATTTTTATCTGCGGTGGTCTGGTAGGAGTTAGATATTCCTTTAGTAGGATAGATTAGGTTTTGGTGGCAGAGATATTAAGGTGATGATTTTCGGTCCACTCTCTTAGTGTAGTGTAGAAAGTGCTGAGTTGGCAAGAGTTTCCAGTTGTGCTCTTGAATCAGCAGAGAGGATTAGGGATAGGTCATCTGCGTATGCGAGCGCTTGCACGCCCCCCCCCCAGTTCCAGGGAGAGGAACTCATCCAGCACGTAGTTCCATAGGAGGGGACCCAGTAGAGAGCCCTGACGGCAGCCCCTGTGTACCTGGCGTTCAACCTTGCAGTAGGGAGCCTGCACTAGGACCCTCCTATTGTTCAGGTAGCTCTGAATGCATCCATATAGGTTTGTTGGCACGTTGGCAGCTCTTAGTTTTGCGAGGATGCTCTGCCACCAGAGGGCGTCGAACGCCCCTGCAAAGTCCACAGAGATGAGAAGAAGGTACTTTCGTTGGCAGTTTGACGCGGCATTCATGATATATTCTAGTGCAACCAAAGTGGATTTAACCGTTTTGAATCCTAATTGTTTGTCTGTTGTTAAATTTGCTGCGACGTAATGTACTTCAAGCCTCTGTCTAAGAAGTTGTTCCGGGACTTTGCTGAGTACAGACAGGAGGGCTATATGTCGGTAGGACTCTGGTATATGTGGCTGCTTTGATGTGTTTTTTATGATTAATTTTACGCTGGCTACCTTCCAATCCGAGGGGAACCAGCCCTGACGAAAACAGTGGTTATATAAGTCTAACAGCAAATTAAGGGCATAGTCGGCCACCTTTTTTACCAGTTCTGGTTCAAGCATGTCCAGTCATGGGGTTCTTTTGTTTTTTTTATTTTTTGCACGGCAGTTTGTAAATCTTGCAGAGTGAATGGTTGTTCGACTCGGACCGATTGGTAGGTTTTGTTGGCGTGGTACAGCTAATGCTGTTGAGGTGTGTGGTCAACTGGTATTTCCTCGGTAGCTTCTGATGTATTATCCTGGCTACCTGGGCGTGTCTATGAGTGTACTCAGTCTGGGTGATCACCTTGTACCCCGCGGTGATATGTTGGATCGTTTCTGAGGCCACTTGGCATCGACGACATGTGTCATCCGACATTCGGGACTCCTTTGCGATGTATTTTTTATACTTTCTGGTGTTGATTACCTGGCCTTGGATGGCCAGCATGAATCCTTCAGTCTCGGGGAAGAGCGTCCTGCTCGTGAGCCATGCACTGGAAGCAATGTTATCGATGTGACCTTGATTGAGATCATTGAAGTGTCTTCTATGGAGTGTCTCATTTCCCCATCTTTCTAACTTCGTTTCTGTACCGTCTGGACGGGAAGGGTTTCCTCGCTAAGGTTGAGTGGGGTATACCACTTATCTATTTTTCTTATGGCCTGGTGGAGTTTTGCTGTGTTGTTCTAGAAGTAATTCTTCAGGTTAACTATCGCTGTTTTCTGTTGCTCTATGAGGCCTCTTCCTCGTTCTTCCGGAGCAATCGTTATAGGCTCTCCACTGTTGACTTCGGATGGTGTTGTCGGCTCTTGGTCACCATTGTCCTTGTCTTTCGCATGATATCTTCTAGCTCGGTATTACTCCGATCTATGGCCACCAAGGTGTATGATACTACAGGAGCTGCATAGGTGTTTATGCCTTTAACTGTGTTCCCTCCGTTCAATTTTGCTTTCAGCAGGCTTCTGAGTCTCTGATGATATTTTTCTGTCAGGCACTTCTTAATTTCCTTCTGCTCTAACTGCTGAGCCTCCATCATCCCCAGCTATTTGTAGGTTTCTCCTTCTGTCATAGCTTCGATCTCTTTACCAGTCAGCAGCTGGTAGTTTCGGCCAACTAATTTTCCATGGTGCAGTGTGTGGGTCTTGCATTTGTCTAGACAAAATTCCATCCTGTTGTTTCTCGGTTTTCGCTAGAGCTTGATATCATCCATGTACATCAGGTGGGTGAGGGTGTACAGTTTCTTTCTTCCTTCTTTGAGGTTATATCCATACTTGCTGCCATTGTGCATGTTTGATAGCGGGTTGAGTGCTAGACAGAACCACAGTGGGCTGAGAGCATTTCCCTGAAAGATTCCTCTTCTAATGGAGATTGGCCTGGTTGTGATGTTCTCGAGCTTAATGGTGGTGCTACATTTCGCCATTGTTGCTCCTAGGAAGTTTGTCATTATCGGATTAACCTTGTAATCTTCAGGGTCTCTATTAGCAAGCTATGGGGTACGGAGTCGAAGTCCTTGTGGTAATCGATATAGGCCGTGTATAGGTTGCGGTGCTTCTTGTATGCTTGCTGCATAACTGCGGCATCTATGGTTAATTGCTTCTTGCATCCTTTCCTCCTCCGCTTGCCACCTTTCTACTGTTCGGCCATTATGTTCTGACTCTCTAAATGGTCTGATATCTTTTTGGTTATGCAGTTGGTCAGGATCTTGTAAATTGTTGGGAGGCAGTCGATTGATCTGCCTTTCCATTCCTGGGGTAGCCAGTTGTGGATGTACCTGGTAGACTGTTTTGCTTCTTTTCCTCGAATCTCCCATTCTGTCATCTCTTGTATGTCCTTGGTTTTCTCCCGTTCTATTTCTATCCGTGGTGCTCTGCTGTTATGTCTTACTTCACTGCTCCCGATATTTCCCCAGAACTCCTCAATCGTCTTCTTCTCGGGTGGTCCGTTTCCTGCTTTCTTATCTTCAACCAGTTTCCTGTAGAAGGCTCTTTGGTCCTCATGGAAGATTCGGTTGTTTATTTTCCACTATTAGGAACTCTCTTTGTATCGGTGTACTCGGGGGAAATGTTTAGATTGGACTGCAGGAAGTTTTATTTTAGCCAGCGAGTTATAAATTACTGGAATAAGTTGCCTTCATGGGTGGTAGAGGCCGACAGTTTGGGAAAATTCAAAGGTCATCTGGATAGTACTTTCGGGTAAGGAAAGCGCATAGGATGATAGGTTTAATTTCCTTTTTTTTTATTAATTAATATTATTTAGTTATTTATTTTATTTTATTTTATTTTTTGTTTTTATTATTGTTTTGTTCGGATTTTTTTTTTTTTTTTGTTTGTTTTTTTTTTTTGGCTGGTGCAGCATAAGCCATAGGCTTTCTTGCACCATGCGGCCGTTACTAATACTAATACTAATACTCTCTTGCTGAGTTCCATGAGGTTCTGCTTCAGTGGGCTCAAGTGTTCTCCTATTCTCTGATTTCTGGTTTCATGTTTGATGTGGAAGCTGTATCTCTTGAGGATGCTCTTCACCTTTGCCATCAATTTATTACTTCTATTAACCTGTTAGTACTAGGTCAACTGACCTATTTTAACTCTTAATTCTCAATTTCTTTTATATTCTGCAGAAGTCTTCTTTCCCAAGCTGGTTGTTCCGTCTGTTTTCGGTTCTTTTGCAGGTGGTTCCGTCTGTTTTCGTTTCTTTTGCTGCTTGTCTCTTGTTGTTTATTTTCCATTAATCCTAGTAGCTGCTATGGCCGCACAGTATAGAGCGGCGTGGATAGACTCGAGCGTTGTACCATTGTTGTCAAGGTGAAGTGGCATTATTTGCCGATTGAGATGGTCTGTTACTCTTCACAGGATTTTATTTGGCCTCTGCTTAGGTACCACGTGGGTTCTTGCGGGATCCATTCCTTCGAATTCAGTTAGGGCCTTCTTCTATTCGTCTTCTATTCTGGATTTCATGACTTCGTCTCTTTCAATTTCATCTGCTCTGGGTTGTATTTCTTGTTGCTGTTCCTACTCTTGTTCCATATTCTTTGTAGTTTGTAGTTGATTGCTGACATGCTGCTTGATTTTCCCAAGATGGCAGGAGCTATTAGGATCTTCGTGACGATGGCCCTTCTTTGGTCTGCTAATCACTGTTCGGTGACCTGAATATCCGGGTATCGTTCCAACCACTTGGTATGCAGTCGCGACCTGTACATTGTCATATCAGTCTCTAGCCTGGTTATTTCATAGTATGCTGGCACGATGTACTTATTCATTTCAATGCTCCACTTCATGCGTTGGCGTTTTCTTCCTTCCTGTGTGGTCACAGCGCAGTTGTTCACGAAGCACATCCAATTGGTGGGGCTGGATGGTCTTGCCCTTATCCTGTGGTAGCCTTACGGCGGACCCCGCCATTTGCTCCCCTGTCTTGCTCGGGAGATTTTCTCCAACTTTTCGAACCGATCCCTCTGCCTAAGGTCTGAACGCGAATGACTTTATCCTAAATATAAATAGAATGACTTGTTATATGATATGTAAATTTAATTGGATTGCTAGGATTTACAGTTAAAATTCTATTATCCTGTACAAATGTAAATAAGTTTATTCGCTAAATTTATTGGAGTTTTCCAAATTGACTTGTATCTGCTGCTGCTGAGGCTTGGATATTCTTACTCTTTTTTTTTTTTTTTTTTTTTTTTTGTTGCTGGTTTCCAGGTTTGGGCTACCTGGGAACGGGATTGCTGGCACCCACCGGTATTGCACTATCTCCGGTGGATGCGGGATTTGTGCACTAGGCACTAAAGGTGACAGTAGACCCAGGCTTGGCTGCTTGTGCCTGGGGGCGGACAGCGGCTGTCTAGGTGTTTTTTTTTTTATTTTTTATTTTGTAGTTGTTGGCGCATCGGCTTCTGTGGCCATAGTGCACCTCCCAAGGTTTTGGCAGTACTTTGATCCAAGCCCGAGGCGGGATTCGAACCCGCGACCTTTGGGTTGCCAGGCAGGCACTTTACCCACCTGGCTAGCCCGGTCGGCTGGCTAGGTGTTGGCTGCTCCCTGGTGGCAAGGTGGACGTACGCAAGCGATAAAAAGCTTTGCAGAATTTTGTGCACCAACACAGACGTGCAAGGTGGAGATGGGCTTAGGCCTAGGAGCCATCCTTGATACAGGTAAAACAAACACACATACACACACGTGTTCATATATAATATAGTATTTTATATATGTATAATGAGAATGCTAATGAATATAAAACTGTATATATATCTTCTTTGTAAGTTTTTTTTGCATATAATTTGTAAATAACTGTGTGTATAAATAAATGGAAAAAAAAAGAGTTTATCCTGCGCCACACCCGATGCAGTATGAATAATATTTCTCTGCGACATCATCCATCTATGGAGGTGGACTTGTTTAGCTTCAGCTTATGTCCAGTGGTTTATTTTTATTTATTTATTTTTAATTAAGCCGTCACTCCGACCTTTGGGAAGGCAAGTCCAATGGGATAACTTATTTTACCTTTAAATGTGTTTTGATAGCACGTGAGTTGGTAAATTGCAACAGGAGACAATGGTTCTGAGAGGGACGCCTGGTATATGCACTTTTGGTAAGACATAAAATTGCGGGAGCTGGCAGGCCGTGGCATGTAACTGCCAATGTGTAGACCTGGCAATCTGCTCCGATTTGAACCACTCGTAAACCAACTTGTTCACTTTTGACATTAGTCGTCTCAAGACCCTGATGATGGTGTCCTGTACAGCTTCGTAGACATTAGGATTCAGCAGAGCCTTGTTCCGATACTTTATGCGATCGATTACTACCGTGCGGCGTTCCTTGTCGGCTGGAAGGACGACAATGGCGGTGTCATCTCTAATGGAGTTAAGAGCAGCGTATTGCCGTCGGTTGAGGCTATCCTGAAGCGAATGTCATTAGCAGTGTCTTCAGGGAGGTGGGCTAAGGATGCATCCACCCTCTTGGCAATTTGTGTGATGGACGGTTTCAAAGGGAGGACGGGAAACTTCGTACCGGAGGCGAGAAGATCGATCTGATCAGAGGACAATTGTTTGCTGCTAAGAATTAGGACAACATTATTGTTGGCTCAATCTTCATGAACGCATATGCAGCCTGGAGACAACTCTATGAATTGTAGAGAATTGGTATGAATTGGTGTTTGAGTATCAAAGCTATCGATGGAATAGCTTTTGCCCAAAACGACACAACGCCCGGGTTGCGTTAGGCAGAATATAGCTGAATGATTTTGTTTTGAGGCGTGTTTATTTCATTAAATATCTCGCTTTTATTTTCCTTTTTTTTTTTTTTTTTGCCTGGGGAAACAAACTACTACTACTACATGATTGGCTCATTCCAATAATGATGACGTAACCTACTATTACGACTACAATCGAAATGAATTGAATTGTTGTTTAGGGTTTGGTAACAACAATCCCTCAATCCGTTCATCTGTTCATCTCTGCCAACAATCGCTCTTTCTCACTCTCACAGCTCAACTGAACGTGTTAAGACTACTTTAAGTTAAACGGGAAAAAGATCGAATAGTTTTCAGAATCAAATATTAGGAAGTAATCAGTGTTGCCAGAGATCAGAGAATCTGTTTCAGAAAAACAGGAGACAATGGGTAAAATTAAAGCATTTCTTAAAAGTGAGTATTTATTACAAATAAACATTGATATTCAATTCAGTAATCGTAAATGAGTTATTGCTTTAATTAATCTTGTTTCCATCCTTTAAAAATAATGCTTTTTAGAAGTTAAATTGCGAGAGGATTCAAAGATTCACTCGTCCTAAAAATCCACGTTTAGCGTTCCACTGTCCAATTAAAAGTGCAGTTTATGAATGGATTTCTGCCAGTGTTTCTTAAAGGGATTTAAATTTAGATTTAAATCTAAATTTAGATTTAAATCTTTCGTTAGTAGAATTATACTTTGCTTGTGGAAGAATCGTCTCATTTGAAACTACACGACACATTACCACGAAACCCTTGCGTGTACCAAAAGGTCAAAATCATCGTCCTCCAACCAGGTAAAAATGGGGACAGTTTCAATCCCTCCAATGAAGCGAGCAACTCTTATGGGCTTTATACAAATTTCGCGCAGTTATTCGGTCATAAGGGAAGGTTGAATGACTTTTTTATTTTTATTATTTTTATTCTCGAGGAAACTTGTGTTTTCACAAGTTGAGAGTTGAGAGGATGGACAGGTGAACTGGGAGGGTTTTTTTTTCTTTGTTTCTTTTGTCTCATTCTATTTAAACTAACTCTCTTGCATCCTGGGCCACTATTAATATTAATACTAAACAAAAGCTTTCTTCTTTCTATTATCACATCGTATGAACTGACGTCCTATGACAATGACTATGACTCTGTCCGATCGCCAATAGTCCACGCCAAACCGCGACCAACACGTGAAGAAGAAGAGCAAAAGGCAATTTAAGCAGAAACCCAATAAACAGTTTTATTTAAAAGTACTTTTTCTTCATTAAATCCTCATTTTTGTGTCTAAAGAAGCAAACATGATCGCCCAGTGTAATAATGGTTTAAAAAAATAATTCTTTCGTTTCTTAATTGATTTGTTCATCTGTTCCAAAAATCGCACTTTCCACTGACATCCAACAACGGAACCAGATAAGACTAATTTCGCCTAAACAGGTATAAGATCGAATTCTTTTCATTTTTTGCTCTTCTTCTTCACGTTTCGTTACTATAATAAGAATACCTTTCGGTAGTTAAATCGAAAGCGGTTTCATTTTGCACCCTTTTTAAGAATCGACGATTACTGTTTAACTGCTAAACGTAAAACTGTACTTATTTCTGCCTTTGCTTTTATTTTTTAGGGGTTTTTCCCTGCTTCTATCCAAAGGAATCAAGGGATTTTGATTTGAATTTTAAATTGGACGACTATGACTACAGTGATGGAAAATACAGCGTCTTCAAATATGTTAAAGTGGAGAAATGCGATGACGATCCCCTCGAAATCCAAAATAGTTACCTATTTACAGTAGAAGTGCACCGCATTAGAAGTTCACAGGAACTCTTGGAACATATCCGGAGAGATAAGAAAGAAAAGAAGGGGGTGCATATCTTATTGGACCCGGGGTAAGTATCGGTGAGAGCCAAATGCTTATAAATCTATTTTATAGAAGTAATGGTTAGGAGATTTTAAAAGGTGATGCAGTAATCCAAAGAGATTACAATCAAAACAGGGTAGAAATTTCGGAACTCTTCTACTATGTACAGAAGAAAGAGAATTCTTTATAGTAAACAAAAGGCACATTCCTGTACACAACACCCTCGACGGCTACAAGCCATGAGTTAACACACGAAAGGAATAAGATGACAATAAACAAAGATGAGAAAAAAATAACAGGACATAACGTGACCAATTAAACAACAGATTAAAGCCTGCAGTACCTAAATGACAAATTCACAATGAAAATATATTTACAACAGGGTGTTAGCAAGTAACGTTTTTTCAGGAAGAAGTCCTTTTGTATCGCAGGACAGTCATCTGAGCAAGAGCAGAAAGGTTTCAGCACTGGAGTGATGGACACATCATCGGAAGCAGGTTATAATGTCCTATGACTGAGTCCTCAGAACGAAGTCGACGGATTAAGTTCTGCCTGTTTTCTTATCGACTGCGAATTTGTAGGGGTGGCCGTCCACGGGGCGTATGTACTATTATTATATATTAGCACCTCCCGTAAATGATTACATATACCCGTTTATGTGTAATGTCTGTAAATTGCGTGTGTTCTGTGGTCGATTTGCCTGTTTTGCTGGACGAAAACCCCCAATTTTTTGGTGAAAAACCCTTGCTATCTACGCCTGAGACCGACTAACTCAGCCACGGAGTGAAAAAAGCCTATTAAAGTTCCTCATCATCGACGGGACTCGAACCCTGGCCTTTTCCACCCGGTGTGGGGAGGACGCTGACGATACCACTGCCCTACCCACGCAGACGGGCTGTATGGACTATAGTTTTAGGGTCAAGCGCCGTCTGTGGTTCCCCACATCTGCATCACATATACACTGTGAAGAAATACAGGACTACTGTAAATGCCAGAAAAGTGTTGTATTGAATGCGTAGTAAGGTCCCTGGTGGCCGCAAGGTCCCTGGTGGAACCACACGTTGCCCGCACACACACACACTAGGAGGTAGTCAGGCTGCCCATTATTCTCTGGCTAGTCTCTTCCAGGGTCGCCTAAGCTTCCTGACAGACCGATGTAAAAAAGAAAAAAAAAATTTAGAGTGGGTGGGCTTTAGATTCAAGAAAGGGGGAACAGGTAAAAGTACGGGGAATGAAGAAAGCATCCCCTACGTTCAATGGAATACATCCAACAGGCGAAAATAAGGGACGGGAGTGGAACAAAAGTTGCGTTGCAAGGGAGCACAAGCGTCATCGCCATTTGGTACAATCTTCTTACTTTTCTCACTCAGGTCCGGTCGTGATATCAGTTTCAGTGGTGATGTCCAGTTTCATAGTTAAAGGCCTATCCGGTGATGTTGGAAGTCAGTAGGAATGCAGCTATCGTTGTCCTATGCTGGATCTTCTCAGATTTGGTGGTGGTGTAGTCTAATTTGCTGGTAGGCCTCCGCATTTATTCCCAGAATATAGGTGGTTGTCTTCTCTTGGTTTAGATGATGACCCAGATAGAGACTACATCAAAGTTAGGGTCTTCCGTCGTGCGAATAAATCCAGTGCATAGCGCGTAAAGGCGACTTAGCCTTCTTCTCTTTCGAAGATGTGCTGTTCTTGGTTTTTAGGAAGGTAATGCATCCTAGTCAGGAGGAGGCATCTGAAATCTTCGTACATTTCAGAATCTCTGAAGTTATGTACAGGACGTGGAAAGAGACATGGGACACCACCACAAAGGATTTTAATAACCAAAAAGCTCATTCCCTCTGTGAACCTCATCAGTCCAAAGCCTCCTCCCTGGTACTCACCAGGCCTCCATACTACGTTTCTATTCACAGGCCATGGACCCTTTAAAGGGAAGCTAACATCCGTAGGCATTGAAGATGATCCACTGTGTCACTGCGGGGCCGAAGAAACGTGGGATTACGTGATGTATGATTGCCATGAATATGGCGAGTTCCGGCTAAGGTTTGCAACTAAAATCGAAGATAATCCGGGCGCTGTGAGCACCTGATCATAAAGGACGAGCAGCGGTACACGGCCTTTAATGAGTTTGCGCATTCTGTCTTCACTGCTAGACGGGTTAGGCATCAAAACAGCACCCATTGAAGATCAAAATAAGAAACTTCCTGGATATGACAGAGAGAGAGAGAGAGAGAGAGAAAAAAAAAAAAACACTCCTTCCTTCGTTCGTCCCAGGAGTGACACAACCACCAGCACAGCTGCTGCCATTAGGCCACCCTAGCCACGCTCCCTTGCGTGGTCCTTTGCTTCCACTCCCCGGCGGGAGGAGGAGGTTACCCCTGGACTCCTCCCCATTACCGCCCTTCTTTTTCACTCTGGTGGGTATGGGCCTGCTCTACTGACTTGGCGTCATCTTCTTTATGGACCCCGTATCTTTCCCCCCCGGTCTTCAGTCTCGCTCCCCTTCTCTAACTTACAACTAGCGTCCGTATCAACTGGAAATTGCTTGAGCCCTACTCCCAAAAAGTGAATAACATCAAATCGCCCAACAATTGCTCCTTTTGTTTTGGCTGACCCCTATCTGCAGCGGATTTCTTTCTTTTTTTTTTTTTAGGTCCTTGCCAATGAAGTCTCAGGAAATTAGGAAATTAGGTGGCACATTCTTCAAAAGGAGAAGTTACCAGAAATTTCCTTCTTATAATAACAACAGTAAACCCAAAATCCGCTACAGGGTTCTCCCCTGGCCTATACATCACCATTTTTTTAACTAATCGTGGATCTATCAGAGGAAACCTCACTGCATTCGGCATCACCGAAAACGCACAATGTCTCTGTTGTTCCCTCGAAAGTTGGGACCACCTGATTTGCGCGTGCGATATATGAAGAGTAGAGTGTAGATTGTGTTTAGTGTAAAACGGCACTAGGGGTTTCCCCCATCTCCGCGTGCTATACATTGTGGGTGTGAAACAGAAAACTGTCAATGCCAGAGGTTTGAAGTGTATGGATTTTGTATACAGGGTGATGCACTACCAGTGCGACAAACTTGCAGGAGGTGTAGGGGGCACAAAGACGAATCGGAATCGCATAGCACAGCAGGATCCAAAATGCCTTCGTAATGCAGGAGGTCGCGTGAACAAAGAAGCAAAGAAAAAGAACAGAAACAGCAACTCGTTAGTGTAACAGAATTCATTTTAATGACAAGTTTTACATTGGCAAAAAGCCATACTACAGAAGGCGTTCGAAAGTTCGACCAGAAGCAGTCACACAGGCTTCACAGCGCTGCCGCATGGAATACCTAAAGTTCTGGAAGATTCCTGACGTGTCTCGAATCTCCTCGGCAGCTACAGAGATGAGAGCGACGAGGTCTTCAAGTGAATCAAAGGGGATCTCGTACATCAATGTCTTCATTTGACCCCAGCAGAAGAAGTCCAGTCATGATAGGTCCGGCGATCTAGCAGGCCAATGAACCGGACCACCACGACCTATCCAATGCTGTCCAAATGTAACGTTTAGCTGTTGGCGGACGTCATTGGTGTAATGTGGGGGAGCCCCATCATGCTCCACATTCAGCGGCGCAACGACTGAGGAACATGTGCTTCTTCAATAAGTTTGGGCAGGACTTGCTGTAGAAAGATCAAGTATGCCCTACCGTCCAGAAGATACGGTCCAATGAGGTGGTCTCCAACAATGCCGGCCCAAACATTGACAGAGAAACGGCGTTGAGTTTCACGTGTTCGCGTACCATGGGGGTTCTCCAAAGCCCACAAATGGGCGTTATGTTGATTGAAGGTTCCCTCTCTTGTGAAACTTACCTCATCCGTGAACAATACGGACGCAGCAAATGCGCTGTCTGCCGCACTCTGTTGAAGAAACCAAGTAGCAAAAGTGCACTGGAGTGGATAATCCGCAGGATCCAATGATTGGACGCGTTGCAGATGGTATGAACTCATTTGGTTTGTTGACAGTATCCTCCATACAGTGGATTGTGAAATACCCAATCGTTGGCCTATCGCTCGAGTGCTCGTACTCGGATTGCCTTCTGCAAGACGTAGGGCATTCTCCTCATTGTCTGGCGTCCTTTCGTTCGCTCTCGATTCATGGTACCTTTCGTGAAACAACCAGTCTCACGTAACTTTCTGTGCACACGTGCGAAAATCGTATGATGAGGAGCACGCCTGTGCGGGAAATGTTCCTGGTACAAGCGCAGAGCGGCGCGCCCGTTACAGTCCGCAGCTCCATACGCGAGGTGCATGTCGGCCAGTTCAACGTTTGAATTCTCGTGCATCCTACTGCCTCGGGAATCGGTTCGGAAATGCTGACTTCCATCGGGATCGCTGTTCACGCGACCTGCCGTTCAACGTCGTCTACCGCATGACGAAGGCATTCCGGACCCTGCAATGCTATGTGATTCCGATTCGTCTTTGTGTCCCCTACACTTCCTGCAAGTTTGTCGGACTGGTAGTGAATCACCCTGTATGTTTAGTGTCAGACCTGCTGCAAATATGCAGTGAGGCGCCTCTTCTCGGCCTTTGTGTTATTTAAGGGTTCGGGGGTAAAATCCAGACAGGAGATGGCCTTACCTTTGGAAAGCATATAAAGAAAACCACAGTTCACTATTTCTAGATCTACAGGTAGCACACCGGCCAGCACTTGCAAGGCATGTTTGCTGACTGTGTATGTACTGTAGCATTTGCACGAGTATCAAAAAAAAAAAAAAAAAAAAAGAAAAAAAAAAAAGAAAAAGAAAAAGAAAAGTACAAAATTATGATATTACGGTTTCTTTGCTATCGTCGCGAGAGACGGACTGTACGACTCATGGGCCGCCACATCAATGCCGAGATCCCATGTCAAGATGGAAGTCGTCTGCAATATTTCAGATGCAGACATCTATCTGTGTCTGAAATTGTAAAAAAATAAAAATAAAGAAAGAGAAACAGAAAAGAGGAGAAAAACGTACACCAAACCCTCGTCACACGTCTTATGGCCAGAATTACAGAAGCAACAGTTGGACGGTGAATCCTTGTAAAAGCGGATTTCTATGCACGTAAATTCCTCCACGAAACGAGATTTAGAGATGGGGTTTGCAGTATTTCTGTCCAATCAGTTTTATCTCAAATAGATCCTGGAACATACAAAGTACACTGCACTTACACATTTCTTGGAAATAAAGTATACACAGAAGATATTCTAAACCAAAGAATTAAAAGTTTGCGATTATGTTCAAAGATATCAAAAATACTCAGAAAACGCGGTGTTGATTAATTTCAAAGAAATTTAATTCTGATAATTTCCATTACAGGTTTGAACATCCTCATGCGAGGATTGAACAAAAGATGAGACGCCAAAAAATAACCACAGTGTCATACACTCCCTTATAAAAAAAAAGTTCTAAGTTATATTCCGGATTTCGGCACGAAGCACGCTCTTCAAAATTGTATCAGTCCAATGGAGCATCTTTCCTGCGTGCTTCCATGTTTATTCTATCTATCAAAATTCTCAAGACAAACAGTACAAGTTATATAATTTTTATTTTATTTTTTTATTTTTTTTTAATCTGTTCAAATGACTCCTTCTTACTGTGGAGAATGAAGCCAAAATCGAAACCTGGAGAGTGCAGTGTCGCTGCCTTTGTGTAAAGGACCACCGAATATATTTACCTTCACGAATACCTCAATGAACTGTTTGCTACCTCAACGAACCTGTTACTTGCTGCAGATGAAGAGCGAATGTGGAATTGAACTGCTACTACTACTGCTGCTAATACATGTACGTGGGAATCTGCTACTCTGGAGTTGATGGCATACTTTGCTACCTCAATGAAAGCCTCAACGAACCTGTTACTTGCTGCAACGGTGAGAGAATGTGGAATTGAAGTGCTACTACTACTGCTACTAATTCATGTGCATGGGAATCTGCTACTCTGGAGTTGACGGCATACTTTGCTACCTCAACGAAAGCCTCAACGAACCTGTTACTTGCTGCAATGGTGAGAGAATGTGGAATTGAACTGCTACTACTACTGCTGGGAATTCATGTGCGTGGGAATCTGCTACTCTGAAGTTAATGGCATACTTTGCTACCCCAACGAAAGCCTCAACGAACCTGTTACTTGCTGCAATGGTGAGAGAATGTGGAATTGAAGTGCTACTACTACTGCTGCTAATTCATGTGCATGGGAATGTGCTACTCTGGAGTTGACGGCATACTTTGCTACCTCAACAAAATCCTCAACGAACCTGTTACTTGCTGCAATGGTGAGAGAATGTGGAATTGAACTGCTACTACTACTGCTGGTAATTCATGTGCGTGGGAATCTGCTACTCTGGAGTTGATGGCATACTTTGCTACCCCAACGAAAGCCTCAACGAACCTGTTACTTGCTGCAATGGTGAGAGAATGTGGAATTGAAGTGCTACTACCACTGCTGCTAATTCATGTGCGTGGGAATCTGCTACTCTGGAGTTGATGGCATACTTTGCTACCCCAACGAAAGCCTCAACGAACCTGTTACTTGCTGCAATGGTGAGAGAATGTGGAATTGAAGTGCTACTACTACTGCTGCTAATTCATGTGCATAGGAATCTGCTACTCTGGAGTTGACGGCATACTTTGCTACCTCAACGAAAGCCTCAACGAACCTGTTACTTGCTGCAATGGTGAGAGAATGTGGAATTGAACTGCTGCTAATTCATGTGCGTGGGAATCTGCTACTCTGGAGTTGATGGCATACTTTGCTACCTCAACGAAAGCCTCAACGAACCTGTTACTTGCTGCAATGGTGAGAGAATGGTGAGAGAATGTGGAATTGAAGTGCTACTACTACTGCTGCTAATTCATGTGCGTGGGAATCTGCTACTCTGGAGTTGATGGCATCCTTTGCTACCTCAACGAAAGCCTCAACGAAAGCCTCAACGAACCTGTTACTTGCTGCAATGGTGAGAGAATGTGGAATTGAACTGCTGCTACTACTACTGCTGCTAATTCATGTGCATGGGAATCTGCTACTCTGGAGTTGACGGCATACTTTGCTACGTCAACGAAAGCCTCAACGAACCTGTTACTTGCTGCAATGGTGAGAGAATGTGGAATTGAAGTGCTACTACTACTGCTGCTAATTCATGTGCGTGGGAATCTGCTACTCTGGAGTTGATGGCATCCTTTGCTACCTCAACGAAAGCCTCAACGAAAGCCTCAACGAACCTGTTACTTGCTGCAATGGTGAGAGAATGTGGAATTGAAGTGCTACTACTACTGCTGCTAATTCATGTGCATGGGACTCTGCTACTCTGGAGTTGACGGCATACTTTGCTACCTCAACGAAAGCCTCAACGAACCTGTTACTTGCTGCAATGGTGAGAGAATGTGGAATTGAAGTGCTACTACTACTGCTGCTAATTCATGTGCATGGGAATCTGCTACTCTGGAGTTGACGGCATACTTTGCTTCCTCAACGAAAGCCTCAACGAACCTGTTACTTGCTGTAATGGTGAGAGAATGTGGAATTGAACTGCTGCTACTACTACTGCTGCTAATTCATGTGCATGGGAATCTGCTACTCTGGAGTTGACGGCATACTTTGCTACGTCAACGAAAGCCTCAACGAACCTGTTACTTGCTGCAATGGTGAGAGAATGTGGAATTGAAGTGCTACTACTACTGCTGCTAATTCATGTGCGTGGGAATCTGCTACTCTGGAGTTGATGGCATCCTTTGCTACCTCAACGAAAGCCTCAACGAAAGCCTCAACGAACCTGTTACTTGCTGCAATGGTGAGAGAATGTGGAATTGAAGTGCTACTACTACTGCTGCTAATTCATGTGCGTGGGAATCTGCTACTCTGGAGTTGACGGCATACTTTGCTACCTCAACGAAAGCCTCAACGAACCTGTTACTTGCTGCAATGGTGAGAGAATGTGGAATTGAACTGCTGCTAATTCATGTGCGTGGGAATCTGCTACTCTGGAGTTGATGGCATACTTTGCTACCTCAACGAAAGCCTCAACGAACCTGTTACTTGCTGCAATGGTGAGAGAATGGTGAGAGAATGTGGAATTGAAGTGCTACTACTACTGCTGCTAATTCATGTGCATGGGAATCTGCTACTCTGGAGTTGACGGCATACTTTGCTACGTCAACGAAAGCCTCAACGAACCTGTTACTTGCTGCAATGGTGAGAGAATGTGGAACTGAAGTGCTACTACTACTGCTGCTAATTCATGTGCGTGGGAATCTGCTACTCTGGAGTTGATGGCATCCTTTGCTACCTCAACGAAAGCCTCAACGAAAGCCTCAACGAACCTGTTACTTGCTGCAATGGTGAGAGAATGTGGAATTGAAGTGCTACTACTACTGCTGCTAATTCATGTGCATGGGACTCTGCTACTCTGGAGTTGACGGCATACTTTGCTACCTCAACGAAAGCCTCAACGAACCTGTTACTTGCTGCAATGGTGAGAGAATGTGGAATTGAAGTGCTACTACTACTGCTGCTAATTCATGTGCATGGGAATCTGCTACTCTGGAGTTGACGGCATACTTTGCTTCCTCAACGAAAGCCTCAACGAACCTGTTACTTGCTGTAATGGTGAGAGAATGTGGAATTGAACTGCTGCTACTACTACTGCTGCTAATTCATGTGCATGGGAATCTGCTACTCTGGAGTTGACGGCATACTTTGCTACGTCAACGAAAGCCTCAACGAACCTGTTACTTGCTGCAATGGTGAGAGAATGTGGAATTGAAGTGCTACTACTACTGCTGCTAATTCATGTGCGTGGGAATCTGCTACTCTGGAGTTGATGGCATCCTTTGCTACCTCAACGAAAGCCTCAACGAAAGCCTCAACGAACCTGTTACTTGCTGCAATGGTGAGAGAATGTGGAATTGAAGTGCTACTACTACTGCTGCTAATTCATGTGCGTGGGAATCTGCTACTCTGGAGTTGATGGCATACTTTGCTACCTCAACGAAAGCCTCAACGAACCTGTTACTTGCTGCAATGGTGAGAGAATGTGGAATTGAACTGCTACTACTACTGCTGCTAATTCATGTGCATGGGAATCTGCTACTCTGGAGTTGACGGCATACTTTGCTACGTCAACGAAAGCCTCAACGAACCTGTTACTTGCTGCAATGGTGAGAGAATGTGGAATTGAAGTGCTACTACTACTGCTGCTAATTCATGTGCGTGGGAATCTGCTACTCTGGAGTTGATGGCATCCTTTGCTACCTCAACGAAAGCCTCAACGAAAGCCTCAACGAACCTGTTACTTGCTGCAATGGTGAGAGAATGTGGAATTGAAGTGCTACTACTACTGCTGCTAATTCATGTGCGTGGGAATCTGCTACTCTGGAGTTGACGGCATACTTTGCTACGTCAACGAAAGCCTCAACGAACCTGTTACTTGCTGCAATGGTGAGAGAATGTGGAATTGAAGTGCTACTACTACTGCTGCTAATACATGTGCATGGGAATCTGCTACTCTGGAGCTGATGGCATCCTTTGCTACCTCAACGAAAGCCTCAACGAACCTGTTACTTGCTGCAATGGTGAGAGAATGTGGCATTGAAATGCTACTACTACTGCTGCTAATACATGTGCATGGGAATCTGCTACTCTAGGAACTTTGAGCATCTTCTGATTTTGTCATTTCGATGCTGATGTTGTGTTGGACAATTTCCACAAAAGGAAACTTCAAGAATGAAGTGTCGCTGCCAGTGTGGAAATGACTCCCAAAGACAAAAACCTTTTCTAGTCCTGCCCCCTCGTAAACTGTTCTTTAACTGGGCTCCCTCTGTAGGGAGCCCTTACTTTAATTTATTTATGGGCAGGACTTGTGTGAAGAAAACTTCGAGAATGAAGTGTATCTGCCACTATGGAAATGACCCCAAAGACAAAGGTGCCTTTTCTAGTCCTGCCCTCTTTAAGTGGGCTCCTTCTCTAGGGAGCCCTTCCATTAATTCAATTATTATGGGCAGGACTTGTGTGAAGGAAACTTCGAGAACGAAATGTAGCTGCCGCTGTGGAAATGACCCGAAAGACAGTCCTGCCCTCTTTAAGTGGGCTCCCTCTGTAGGGAGCCCTTCAGTTAATTCAATTATTATGGGCAGGACTTGTGTGAAGGAAACTTCGAGAACGAAATGTACTGCCTCTGTGGAAATGACCCCAAAGACAAAGGCGCCTTTTCTAGTCCTGCCCTCTTTAATTGGGCTCCCTCTCTAGGGAGCCCTTCCGTTAATTCAATTATTATGGGCAGGACTTGTGTGAAGGAAACTTCAAGAACGAAATGTAGCTGCCTCTGTGGAAATGACCCCAAAGACAAAGGCGCCTTTTCTAGTCCTGCCCTCTTTAAGTGGGCTCCCTCTGTAGGGAGCCCTTCCGTTAATTCAATTATTATGGGCAGGACTTGTGTGAAGGAAACTTCGAGAACGAAATGTACTGCCTCTGTGGAAATGACCCCAAAGACAAAGGTGCCTTTACTAGTCCTGCCCTCTTTAAGTGGTCTCTCTCTCTCTCTAGGGAGCCCTTCCTTTAATTTAATTATTATGGGCAGGACTTGTGATTAACATAATCCATTTTAAGAAATGTCTAAATAGAAGTTCTGTTAGAAATACTTGTGGTTTAACAACTAGAAAATATTTAAGGAAGAAGTGCAGTTTGTGCTGAATGTAAATATGCCTGAGGGTGAATTCACCCTTCTTTTGTAAATATTGGTTGTCAACTCTGTAATGTTTCCGTGTTTACAAATAAATTTCAGAATGAATTATTGTGTCACAGTTCTTTTTTCCTTTTTTCATAAATCTGTCCAACGTGTCGTTTGAAAACTATATTTGAGATTTACAAGGAAACCCAAAGATTAATAGAAGCTGACCATGCGCATTGAATGAACAATTTAACGCACGATTTCATAAACATTTAGAATGTCCTTGATGATTGTACCCACTTGTGAGGCGTCAATTGTCCACATTTTTCACTCTTCCGCATCTGTCAATCGTTTTAGAGAGAAATATTTTCTTTTCACGCGTGCGTGTGTTCTCTTTTCACGTGCATCTTTGCTTTTCGCATTTACAGTTAATCCCATAATCCGCGTATCAGCGATTAACTGCGATTTTTTGTGTTCTGATGAACGGCTTTAAGATTTGAAAGATGCTTTAAAATGCTTTTTGTTTGCACGTTTTAATTTTAATCTTGGATGGACGTACACAACGCCAGATACTGGAAGGCGGTACTCTAACCGGTGCAGGCTACTATACTGAGGTAAACCTTCACCATGTGCGTCTGTTGCGAGGTGCCATTGGCTCCGAGTTCGTGTTTATGGATGATAACGCCACACCCCATTGCACTGCAGCTGTTGATATGCTTTTGGAAAGTGAGGACATTGTTCGAATGGATTGGCCTGCCCGTTCCAGTGATCTAATTCCCATCGAACACATAAGGGACGCGCTGGGGAGACGCCTAGCAGCACGTCCACACCCAGCAGAAAATTTTCACCAGGTGAAGATGGCGCTTACAGAAGAATGGACGATGTTACTGCAAGAACTCATCAACAACATTGTTCTAAGTATGGAGAGGCAGTGCATAGCCTGCATTGATGTTAGGGGTGGCCATATCTCCTACTGAAGACCACCTCTTCCCTTTGTTCCATCTTTGGCAGCGATGCATCTGTATCATGGCAGCCAGTGTTATGTTGCCTTTTTTGTATAAAGTCCTTCTGTACGTTTTGTTTCCTTTGTTTTGTCGGTGTTGTTTCCTTCATCATTTCTGTACCTCACGAGGTTCCTTTCGTATGCTTTTTTCATATCCAAGACACTCCTATGAGAAGGGACAGGTGAAAACATGAGTAGTCCTTAAATGTTTCACACCTGTGTAGAAATATTCGCATTAGTCTCATCGCCGACTCAGCAGTGCTCTTGTTTTGTCGAAGAGAAAAGAGGATGCTGTGGCGGTCACTGCCAGCAAAAATTATGATCGTAATATGTTGCATAGAAATTTAACGCGAGCACTGGTATAAAGTGTGTGTGTGTGTGTGTGTGTGTGTGTGTGTGTGTGTGTGTGTGTGTGTGTGTGTGTGTGTGTGTGTGTGTGTGTGTGTTAAAGAGAGAGAGAGAGAGAGAGAGAGAGAGAGAGAGAGAGAGAGAGAGAGAGAAACTAAAAGAAGGACAGAATTAAAATGAGGAATCAGATGTATACATTAAAAGGCTAACAGCCTTCTGTAAACAAACTGACTAAATTCAATGACACTTAAAAAGTGGGACGAGGGCCTCACTTTTCAAAACAATTTTGTGACCATGAAAACTATGACTTTCTCGGCGATGTGGCCAATTCGACAAGAGCTGATGGGGTTACTCCACATCGATGTAGTCAGAAGATACGTCCAGCGGTGCCTGCAACCAATCGTACTATAGGCATCACCAATCTGGTCTTCTGCACCGACCTCGTACATAAACAGATTCCTGGCAGATGAGTACTGGGCAATGCGATGGATGAACAGAGTCACAGGCAACGCATTCACCATCTCCAGGGCTGTTTTATATACCAACTAAAATATCACTCCCTGGAGAGTTCCCATTGCATCCACGAATATTCTTCTTGTCTCAGATGCCTACCGATGTGATTGACGTTCCCAGTCTTCACGGAGTTATCGCTACTCCGCGTGCTGGACGCAGTAATGGCAATCCCTACTTACCGTTGCATGCCACGCTGTCCAACCTGTGCTGTCTGAAGAACTTGTTTCCGAACAACGCAGTCCCCCTTTTCAATACATTGGCAATAGATCCTGTGAAATACTGTGAAGGCAAGCAGTAAAGATTAAAGAGCCCCTCTGAAACTTACAGCTTGCTAGAACTATAGAAGTATGAAGAAGAAGCTCGAACTAGAAAAGGCTAGGAACTTGAACTTTATAAATAGGAAGGAATGATCAAAATATAAAATAACTGTTGGACATTACTTTTAAACGATACTGTGAATAATTTCCTCTTCTAAGGTTGTAGATAATTACATTCTGGAAATAATACTGTAAATGATTCGCATTTTTTTTTTTTTTTTTTGTAAACATGTTTTGTAAATGTGGTACTGTAAAAATTGCCATTCTTGCATTTTTGTACACCCTTCTAGCCGGTTGGCTGTGCAAAAAAGGATGAGAGCAATCACTTGCTATTAATAAAGGGATTTAATAATAATAATAATAAACAGTTCAATGAATATAACTCTGCAGAAAAATTAACGCGAGCGCTACTGTTAAGTGCACAAATTGATAATGTGAGGGAAAAACTTTTCATTTTCGTCCGAAAGACAAACAACATAAAAGTGCCCCTGTAGGCTGAGAGAAACAGATCGGAAGTGGTTGGTTTTCCGGCGTGGGAAGAAGATGAACGTGGCAGATGAATAAATTCCGTACTTTTCAAGATTGTTGTGCACATGATCTTTGAATCTAGTTTATGTTATTGATTTGTTTAATGTTTGACGAATATTCTGATGAAAAACATAATCAAATGAATAAGAAGAACCAGAGCTGAAAGACAACCCGGAAGAACAGTTGCAAATTCACAGTGAACTTCCCAATGTTAAACGGACAGTTCCATAGAATTAACAAACAATATTCCCAGCGACCATACTTAGCAAATATGTTCTGAAAAGCTTCATGATCACAAAGATAACAAAACATTTTTCTATGATGAAAAAATGCACTTTCTTTTCTCTTCGCGGTGTAGCACTGGTATTGTGGTCGTCCTTTCCCCCCCTGGTGCGAATCCCGGTTCGAAAATCGTCGAGAAACGTTAAGGTTCTTTTTGATTTGAAACTTCTTTAGGCGGATTCCAGGCAATTTTCAGGGGGGAGAAACTTGCATTCGTGTAATAAATACAAAAAAATCGCAAGGAAACTGCGACCGTTGAAATAAGTAAAGGCATTACAGGCACTCTGAACAACCAACTATTGTACTAGGTTAAATGCCCCAGTTCCTGTGGAATCACCGAAATTAAGCAAGGTTAAACTTATTTTTGTAATTCGAGGGTGACTACCTGGGGATACTCTCTGTAATTGTCTTTTGTTTGCTTTCGTTTCTTTTGAAAATCTGTGGACAATATTTTTACAATTTTCATGTATCATTAAGTTTGTTGATTGGTAAATAAAGTGTAAATCTGTGCTTTATATCTTTACTTTAAAAGCCTGTGGATAATATTCCTCCTAGTGTCGCTTTTTAGAATCGCCGTTAATAGAATTAAAATTCAATTCGCAAACGTGATCACAATGACTGGCGCTTAATACGTATCGAATAGAGAACGGTGTTTTGCTGTGTCCATCGTAAAGTTATTTGATCGTATAGTGACCAATCGTAAAGCAGGTGTCCACAGCAGTGACCGTTGTACGGCGTAAAGAACACGTTTACGTGCAATGCGACCACTGAATCCACCTCCATTGAGTACAAAGGAGAGAGATAAGATATTTCGACAGCGGAAGAAATTACAGTCTGCGATGGAGTTGAAAAATAAACCGGAGAAGATCAACTCCCCAAAAAGTTAGAATTGAATTTGGAAGGAGTCATAGGAGATTAACTGCAAATGAAAACGATGAAGAGTCTTCGAAGCGCAGTCGTAAACGAAAAGCGAAGAAAGAAGCGAAAACCGAGTGCCAGAAGTGCTCCCTCAAATCGCAGAAGCAGCAACAGGATTTTAAGAAACACAGAAGCATCCACCTTTAAACGTACATTCCTGAATAATGATTTCTGTTCCGTGTGTGATCAGCTTTGGTTGAAGAATGATGTGGATATTGTAGTAGCTCGACATCAAGCTCTTCTTCAAACAGCATTTCCAAATGAGGATGTGAGGCAAATGTTAGCCTGAAACAGCTGTCGTGGCTCTCTCAAGAACAAAGTGATTATTATTATTATTATTATTATTATTATCATTATTATTTTCTCCTAAGAGAAACCCGCTTTCGGCTATTAACCAGCGGGTGCAAATTCATACATATCGTTGTCTTAATAAATTATACAAAATATACATTTTCTAATTAATTATATTATACACACCACTGCCTTATTTTTACAAGACAGGTAGATAGAAAGAGAGCACGAGCATAATTTGTAATTTTACGAGGAATTAGAGAATGTTCACAAATATTGTACTGGGCTAAATGCACCTACAAGACTATTTACAGCGAGATAACAGAGAGACAAGACGAATAATGTAAAAATAAGAGGAGCATAAACAGTCCAGACCAGTTCATTTTTCATTTCCTGCATTCCGTTTTGTTTTCATCTGTGTGCTTCACTCAACATTTAGAGAGTGGAGTAATGCATTCTGAAACATTTCAGTCCTGTACTTCTTCTCTGTGCAAAGCTTTCCTGGGTCTGCTTGAAGATCGTTATAGATCTTAATGGTGTTAAAAGGAAAAAATCGCTGAAGGCTTCCGCCTGTGTGAGTGCGCTACTGAGTGGAGGGGATGGTGTCTTATTCGCCCACCTTTGCGTCATAGGGGGCCGGGTCAGCAGGTAGTCAGTTTTCGGCGAGTCGAGTCTCCCGGTCAGCAGTTTTGCAAGCGTGAGAATGTTCTTGGTTACAATTATGTGAGACCAAGGCGTAACATCCAAGTTGGCATATAAAATGGCTCTTGAGATAGTAAATGGCTGCGTAGTGATCCTGTTTAACCATCTCAACATCCAATACTCTAAACTCAGTAAAGCCTTGATGGTAGCATCTGGGGCAGAAGACTAAATCTGAGATGTGTAGAGCGGGATGGGGATGACGCATCTTAAAATATTTTTGTTTATTTTTTTATTAAATCTGTTTATTGCTCTGCCGAAGAGCCATCCCCTGGACAGTAGGAAGCTAAGGCGGTGATATTTACATACAGAGGTTAACACAGGGACATGTGTCTGGCGGTTACATGGGGCACATATATGCTTAACCCGAAATGTACGGAATTTACAGTGTTTATTATTTTACATAATTGAAAGAATTATAAGATATTATTTTATCAAAAAGTGCTATAAATTACAAAAGCATAAGAGAAATGTCCAAAATATAGAGAAATGAGGCAGTCCTTCACCGATTGTTGCACGTGGTATATCTTCAATCTTGACTGTCCTAGTGCTCACAGCCAGGCGTCTTTGGAATAGTAGATTCTAAGAGAGAGGACCAGTGATGGCTCCACTATATTTTTCTTTTCACCTCTCTTTAACGGGGTGCATTGCGGTGGCATTTTCCTTCGTGGCGTCTCATAAGTGTACGTTTGCATATGTGTCCTTTAGCTTCTGACGTCTGTATGTATATATGCTGCTCGCGGAATCTATCCAGGTCGATGGCTAGATCGTTCATCAAATCTACCGTGTTCATCAAATCCTGGAAACATGCGTCTCAAACCTTTCACGTTGTTCAAACTGATTGTGAGTGGGAGCCATGGGTCCATTTGATTCCTTCCACAAATGCGGAGAGTTTTTATTAGATCAATAATGTCAGGGGCGTGGAGTCGTCTTGTGATTAGTCTGGCAAGTGTAAGAAGGTTTGCTGCCACAATCTTTTGTTTCTATGGGGTGACTTCCAGGTTTATGTAGAACTGAGACCTAGAAATGGTGTGTATTGGTTGCCAGTCCGCCAGTTGAGCCATTTCAGAAGCCAGTATTCCAGGCTGAGGAACTTGTTGAAGTGTGTTTTGGGAGCAGAGGACCAAATGGTTGCGGCATAGAGAGGTATGGGATAGACACATCGGACAACAAATATATATTGTTTTAGAAGGTCAGGGTTCCTGATACCTACCAGTTCCTTTCTGGAGGTCCATAGCGCTGCGTACGTGTTTTTGTTTACGTGTCCGAAATGGATTGTGGAATTTAAGTTTTCGTCCCATTTCAGACCAAGATCAATATGTGTCTTGACTTGTTTGACAACGCTGCAATTCACGCTTATTGATATGTGGTTTTTTAATACCTTGTTGGTGAAATTATTTGTGCTGTCTTTTGTTTGTTTTGTCGGAGCCCCATGCAATTAAGGTATTCTTGTAACTCGGCGATTTTGGTGTTTGCATCGTTGTTACGTTGTAAAGATGTGTTTGGTCGTTCGAAGTGATGAAAAATTTCAAGTTGTCTGCATATACGACAAATTGTTTTTGATTATGGGTCAGGAAAGGATGCAGTGCTGTTGCAAAGAGAATAGCAGAGAGGACACCACCTTGTGGGACTCCCCTGTTAACTGCAAGGTCTCTTTGGAAATTCCATTTATGGCAGTGATGTGTCTCTCCCTCAAAGAACTCGTTATTATAGCTAAAACGTGCCCAGTTATATGGAAATATTCCTCCAAGATGATAATAATAGCCGAGATGGATATACTGTCGAAATCGGAAGCAACGTCTAAGAAGACAATATCTAATTGCTGTCTCAAGTTAAGGACGTGTTAGATTCGAAATAGAGTCTCCATAAGATTGGTGGTAGTAGATCTTTGTGGGATCACTGAATGAAGGTACCCCAGTCTATGCCCAAAGCAGTGATGGTTGATGGTATTTAAAATGGATTTCTCAAATATTTTTTGAAACGAACATCCAATTGCAATAGGCTTGTAGTCTTTGGCGGATTTAGGATTGTTATTTTTGGGAACAGGTTTAACGAAGTGCGTATTCCATATTAGCATTAGCATTAGCATTAGCATTAGTAGAGGCATTTGATGCAAGAAAGCAAGCTTATGCAGCATCAGCCAAAAAAAAAAAAAAAAACCCACTTCCACTTCACCCCTCTGTTCGTTCAAAATACCTGTCCAGCTGAGCAAACTTATTTAGGCTATCAACCTCCACCACAAGGGATGGAAGTCTGTTCCACCAACCAACCACCCGCTGGCTAAATATCTTCGGAAAGTGGTTGTCACTTAAATTTTGTGGAAAATGTGGAGGAGGAGATCTCTGATGTATACACTGCTGATCTTAATCATGAAGAGCGGGAATTTATCAGGCCCAATTGTGGCATTATTGCTGAGGCTATTCACAGCGGCTTTAATGTCATCTCTAGCGATATTGATTTGAGACAGTTCAGGATAGACCTCTGTCTTCAGTTTGCTGATTACTTTACGGATTTTCTCTGTGTTAGCTTCACTGTCAACTTTATTTTCAGCCAGAGGAGTTCCAAAGGTGGCTTGGGTCCATTCTGAGAAGATGTGCTTGGGTATTATATCTGTACGCCTTTTCTTATTAGATATGCTGCTTCATTTCTTTAAATGTGATCGCACCATGTCATAGTGAGCTTGACGTTTCAATCGAATGAACCGTGCTCTAGCTTCTTTATATCGAATATAACCAGGTGGGTGTCAGGTTTTTTCCATTTTCTGAAGAGCTTTTGCTTGTACTTGAAAGCATATTTTACTTGTGGACTAAACCAGGAATTTGCTCGATCGGAAATTTTAATGAGTTTTGATGCACCCTCAAAAGCAATAAAGTGAAGGGGATCCGAAAGTGCTTCTAAGGCATCGTCTACGGGGAGTTGGAAGAGATTTTGCCAGTTGAAATTCACGAGCCGTTTCAGAATTACGTCCGGTTTTATGTACTTGGTTGGGAAGATAACATCAGCGTTGTTTTCCCACCTGCAGTTCTCTTTTTGACTACAAGCTTGACTTCTCAGGTTGGCTTGGATTGAGAGAGGGATGTGATCAGAAGTGAAGCGAGTCGTACTATCAGTTAATGTGATGTCTACAGTATTGTAGTATACCAGGTCAAGGCGCTATATGCCTCTTGTGAGCGGCGTTTCCAGTTGTTAAATCGAGAGGGTTTCCATAGTACCATCCAATTCGCTCTTTGCGTCTTTGTGCTTAGGAAGAGGCATGTTCAAATCTCTCATCACTATAGATTCTACATTTGGGTTCAAGTTTGCAACGAGCCAAGTAAGGAGTTCGTTTCTGGCTTCGCTGTCATCATTGGGTTTAGGATACAAATTTGTAGATTCTTTGTACCTTCTCTGAAGGTTGCTGAGACGGCTTCAAAATTTTCCAAGTGTGACTCTTGGTTTTTAATTACAGAGAAATTATTCTTATAGAGTATCATTACTCCTCCTCCTCTTTTGTTTTCTCTTCCTCTTGTAACGCATTTAAAACCAAAATTTTCAGCCAGAGCATTGGGCTCTCTATTATTTTGAAGCCAGGTTTCTGTCAGGCAGATGAATTCATATTCCCAGCTTAATAGAAGGTTCTGCAAGGTGTGAAGTTTATTGGCTATGCTGCGCACATTTTGAAGGAAAAGAGAGACTCACATATTTTCTTTTGAGTCGGATGAGGAATTTCTTAATTGCTACTGGGCTACCCTATTTGGGGGCCTCAAAGCACGTTCCGTGAAGCGCTTAACCAGAGTGCCACTGGGCCAAATGTTTTTGTCTAGTATTCGTGTTTCGCAATTTATAGGGCATGAGATAGTGAAGGAGGAATATGCCGGATACCTTGTTCGTACTTGTCGTACTTCTACGTCGATACCCATTCCCTCTACACACATTTCTTTGATGACGCTCGGTGTGATACTGGGTTCAATTCACAAAAAAGAAAGCCTTCCTCTTGTTTGAACTGAGGTGATGCTGTATCTTTGTGCAAGACAAGGGTAATAATCAGATGGCTGGGATGCTGGAAGATGATCAGCAGGATCACAATTTATCCGTATGGCATTTTGTTGCTGATGGGCATTTACGTAAGGGGGGGGGGGTCTTTTTTACTGGTATTTTGAGGGTCGGATTTTGTCGACATAGAAACGACCTGAACAAAAGTAGGTTTCTGATTGATGTTTGCCTCTTATGGAGGGATTGATTTCAATAGACTGAATCTATGATTCAGTCGCTATGGAAGTGAAATGATTTGAAATATCGTCCGATGCCACAGCACTTGACGAAACTAGATTTGGTAACGGAACGTTACATATCTCCGAGGCCCCATTCAGATCAATCGCCAGCGGCTTTCATACGTCAATACGAGATACTCGGTTAAGTGATAAATGTTTGCCTAAAGAAGTTTCACTTAAATTCCGCTATGCATGCTCGGTACACACACACACACACACACACACACACACACACACACACGATTTTCTTTCACTCCGTGGCTGAGTTAGATGATCTCAGTCGTAGATGGCCTATCTATCCTGAGGGAGAGTAGCATTGTTTTTCCCAAAAACGAGATTTTTCAGCCAGGAAAATAAACGGGAGAACACATGCACTGTTCATACACAAATAAATGGGAATATCTGTACGAAATTACCGGGCGATCCTAATAGAATAGTTTAGTTTTGTGAAAAAGAAAAAGTTGGTTGTTGTGTTTTAGCAGCATCAGGAACTACGGCCGTGTTGCACCATAATATTTTGTCTAAATTTCTGGTTCTGAGTCAGTGTTTTGTTTTCTGAACGAAAAAAAAATGGAATTTGCGGGAGAAAAAAAAACCAGAGTACACTCACCTGAAATCGACTAACTCAGCCACGTTGTGAAAATACCGATAAACATTTTCGGTATTTTCACAACGAATTGTGCATTGAAGGAATTCGAACTCTGATCTTTACCACCGGGTGTGTGGAGGACGGTGTTCTTACCGACTGTGCCCAAGATGGACAAGGAAAAGGAAAATAGAGGACATATCCACTGCTAGGGGTGGCGATAGTTTTGTTTTTAAATGGAAGTGTACTTCTCCAGGAACGAGTGGTAGCGTGCGGCATTTATGTTCAGTTGTAAACAGCACGCTGTAAATTATCCAGTGTGGGAGTTTGAAATAATCAAAGTTTGTGTGGAATATACTTTGAAGGCGTTCAGATAATAGGAAAGCCTTGAGCCTCCCCTCATTTTCCCATTTTATGGATAAGAATCATTGAGACCGAATTGTTCCGAAAGGTGACAGAGGGTGTACTCAGTAGCCAATGCTTTTTTAGCACTCGTGGTGTTACAAAATTTATAACAACTCCCTTAAAAACGGTGTATACACGATGTGGGCACTTTATTAGGTACATCTACCTGACGTTTTCATGAAGGAACAACCTTCTGGAACAACCTCACGTGTTTGAACCGTTCAATGAGAAGCAGAAGGCCAGAGTCGGGATGCTGTTCCTGGGAAATTCGATTGGAGAATGGACAAGACGGTAGATTTAAGTGACGTTGAACGTGGAAAGTAGTGTGCACGAGACACTCCTACAAATATCTGGTGTGTATCGATATTTCACCTAACACTAAGTAACATCCAGCCACTGGCGGTCCTGGTGTCGGACTCAATGTCAGATGCAAGAGGTCAAAGCAGGCTGACAAGATTTTTGCAGAGAGACAGAAAGGCTGCGCACAGGCATAAAACAACCCAATAAAGTAATGCACTGCGATTGTATAAACACAACAGAATTGTGCAATCATCAGCCTCTTTTCCAATTATAAATAACAGTGGTTATTATGTAGTTATATGAGATTACAATATCGATTGTACTGGTCTTCGACCTCTACTCCGGATATTTTGGCGATTATCACACGGCTCCCTTGCTGTGCGACTTTCCTTTCCTTTCTAGAGAATTGTTCCCTTCCCTTTTCTTTCTCCTCATGGAGAAACTTTGCTCCACCGAACTCGGGCAGCTGCCTTCTCTAGAGCGGCTACACTTTCTCACAGCTTTAGTCCCTTCTTGCACTATGTCCCCACGTTCTTCTGTAATAATTTTTTAGGACCCGCCATGGGAAACTGAGGCTACTAGGCCGCCGTAGCCTAGTGGTCAGGCGCGCGGGTACATAAGTATACGTACCTTGAGTGACCGGGGTTCAAGCCCGTGACTGTTGAATACGGTGCTGTTTCTTGTATTCTGTGTATCTTGTAAACTGCTCTGACCGTTTGGTCGTCCCGGAGTATAAAACAGAAAATTTATTTATTTTATTTTACTCCGTAGTGGACCTTGCCAACCTATCATTGCTTCTGCTCTACTGCGTGGCCTACCTCCAATGGTGAGCGACAGGCAATGAGGCCCCGAAAGCCAGAAGGAAAACGCAACACAAAACTACACATCATAAACGCTACACTTACACATTCTGGCCTTTACAGTGAACTGTATGCATCGGAGAGTTACTACGCATAGTTAGGGGAGACCTCCCCCCCCGGTGCCGCTTGACAGTGAACACGATATCTCCGAATGGTCATTTGCAAATTCTGGGCAAAGTTCATGAGAGATGAATCACTCTATGATATCCGACAAGACATGAATCCTTCGGCTTGTCATCTTCAAAACAATACGGATCTAAAAAAAGGTAATACAACTAAGGAGGCAATGAGGAAATTAATTACAACTGTTCTGAAAGAGTGTGGGCGATATGACTTGGTTTGTTCATGGTCTTCAGGAGTGAGTTCGATGTGTGGAATGGGCCTTTGATGCGGAACACACTTTTCGACGACTTTTTGGAGCGTAATATGAGTAACATTTGTACCATCACCTACTCGGAATACTTAGTTTTAATTGTTGCAGGTGATTCTCAAAAAGAGTTTGAGGACAGCGCCACTTCTACCTAGTAGGAACTCCTAAATTGGCCAAATTTAAAAATGCTACAGGTTTTCAACAAACACGACCGTGTTTCTGCTTTTTAAGGGTAAGCTCAGTTTGAGTTGGCCACCTCTTGTACGCTGTGGGGAGGTCTCCTCGGCGTATGCAAGGTGAGTCAGCTATTTGGGTTTTCGCATGTAGGAGCGTCTGTTTTTCTTTTTATTATAAAACATGTTAAATACTTGAAAGAGAAATTAAATCTAAAGGATATTTCTTGGTCAAATGCCTGAGGGTATAAAGGAGTTTACTGATGCATGGGCAACGCACACTCTTTGCTACTCTTAGGTATTTAGCCAAGAAATATCTTTTAGGTGAAACCACACACACACACCATCAGGCATTTCTCATATTGTAGAGTTGTACTCCATGACTGGGTTATGACTAATTCAACACAAGGGTACCAGCCCACGCACCGATGAGAAGCCAGGAAGCTTCGATACAGTACCGTCTGGTCGGTGGTATCCGCCTAGAATAAGTAACATACAGTATGGAGGGATGAATTCTGTATAATCCAGAAAAGTTTTAATGATAAATGACACGAAGCTTTCAGGGTTAATGGGATAAAGACGTTAGACATAAACTTTTAACAGATACAGAGTTGTGCGCGCAGTGATGCGTGCATGGGCACGTGATTAAACATTCAAGTACTAAGTTGCTGCTCATTGTTGCTGCACGGACGTAAGTGGATTTGGTGCCAGCGAGAAAGTATTAAATTTAATAAAAAAATAACGCTTTAATCTTAAACACTTCAATTAATATATATTTTGTCATAAAAAACAGAACCATAAATTACAGAAACCAAATAAAGCACAAAATTCTGCAATTTATTTGTTTTATTATTGGGTACAACGAGGAAGATAACTTTCTTCCATGTAAATTGACGCCTCCGTAGCCAGGTGGGAAGGAGCAGCAGTGGATACAAGTTTCTTGATTAGACCGGGATTCGAGCCCGTGACCATCAAATACAGAGAATGCGAAAAGGTCAGGGAATGACCACCGCATATCCCCGGAGCAATATGGCCTTAGTTGCTAATACTCCTAAAAACCAAATAACACCAACCATATAAATTGATTGCGTCCACAGGATCCAAGGGATTTATAAATATAAATCGCATCTACTAACATATAATAAATCAATAAAATTTATAGGCTTTCCCCGATTATTCAGTAATCCCGTTTACACAATTAGAAACTGAATACATATGTAGTAAAAATAAATAAATAAATAAAAAAAGGATTTTCTGAAGTCGCCTCTTATGAAAATGTCGTGAACACGAATTTCGCATTTTTATCTCGAGAGAACATTTGAGGTTCACGTGAATTAAAAAATTAAATTCCTTTTTATCCTTTAATACAGGCTTAAAGGATAAAAAGCTCAAACTGAAGTTTAATAAAAAAGCTAAAA
This sequence comes from Mastigoproctus giganteus, assembly GCF_048544385.1. Lineage (NCBI taxonomy): Eukaryota > Metazoa > Arthropoda > Arachnida > Uropygi > Thelyphonidae > Mastigoproctus > Mastigoproctus giganteus. Next base: position 40,332,604 of record NC_143583.1, read on the forward strand.
AAATGATAAAAAGCTCAAACAAAAATAAAAATGAAATTTTATTTTTGAGCATTAAAGTTTACTTTTTGCAATTTTCTCCCCGAAAAATGTGTTTTAAATATTCATTATTTATAACCTTGAAGCACAAAGGAAGAAATGCAAAAATCCTGACTCCATCGCAATCCTCTTTCAACAGGACCCAAACTCATGAAATGATTGGTTCACTTTTTCCCTTTCTTCAACAAACCCATCGAAGGAAGGGAACAAGTTCGTTATTGTACGCCGTCCGTTGCATTTTAGCCGTTAATGATATTAAACAAAATGCCCCTCTTTGAAAAAGAAGAAAGTAGAATCCGTTTCTGAGGGGTCAATTGTCAATATTTTTTACTCTTCCACATCTTTGCCAGTCCTTTTAGAGAGAAATATTTCATTTTCGCGTGCGTGTTGTTTCCACTGAATCTTTGGTTGCGCATTGGCAATTAATCCCATAATCTCGTATCAGCCATTAAGCGTGATTTTTTCTGCTCTGTTGAACCGCGTTTAATAACTGAAGTATATTTTGAAATGCTTCTTGTGTCACGTTTTAATTTTAATCTTGGAGGTTCGATTTGGAATTAAAATATTGGAACACGAGCTTCTGTATGTCTGGTGCTGCCCTCTATTGCTAGTAAGATGCTGAAAGACGATTTTCTTTTCTGATATCCAGTCCTGTGTGGAACACAATCTTGAGGCGAAAAGTATATATATATATATATAAACGCATTCCTACCAACCCCTCTCACTTTGGGAAATGAAATGAATAAAGTTTACTTTTGAGCTTACGAAAAAAATTGAGACTGTACATGCAAAAGGAAAATCACGAACTAAGAGAACAAAACATGAAACTAATTGCTAGTCAGAAAGTAATGGATAAGAAACTAGACATCGTCCTCACACAGCTACAACATATTAACAGACGACATAATCAGACAGTTGAACACTTACGAGTTGACCCTGCTACCTATCCTAAACAAGCAAAGAAAGATACTCGTCTCAGGACTACCCTCCCAGGCGAAATAAAAACAGTATTGCACGAAGCTGATCCCCGCAGAGAACAGATACGCCCTGAAATGGTGGAAAGTACTAAAAACTTCCCGAACAGAAGAAATCCAGACTGCAGAACAGAAAACAGAGCAGAGACAACTGTCGCTAGCACTGCGATACCCGCAAACAAATTCTGCATTGATAAGAATCACTGCTTCAACTTAGAGCTATAGGCACAGAAACAACCTACCTACGCACAGATGGTTACTCTCCCATCAAAATCGGCTGACCAAAGTTCTACTAAAAAAGTAGACACCCTGCCTACTCCTCCTTCACTATCTCTTGCCCCATTAATTGTGAAGCCCAACTACTGAACATAAACATATGGCCCAGTGGCACCCTCGTTAAACGATTCAGAGAAAAATCGACAAGACCCACTACTAGTGCAGTGAACACCCTAGCAAAACAATAGCAATTAACGAACACCTGGTTCGTTAATTGCTATTAACGAAAGGAGATACAAAAGTCTCCCTTTTTCTACAAAACGTTCGCAGCATATCCAATAAACTCCACACCTTGCAGAGTCTTCTAATAAATGCAGAACACTCATTTATCTGTCTGACAGAAACGTAGCTTCAAAATAATAAACAGCTGAACGCCCTGGTAGACAATTTAGGCTACAAGTGCATTGGTAGAGGGAGAGAGATCAAAAGGGGCGGAGGAGTAATGATGATATATAAAACCGACTTCCAGATTGTGAAAGAACACAGCTCTAATTCTGATAACTTTGAAGCTGTTATCGCCACATTCTCTGGAGAGAACAGCGAGGTACAGCTTTGTCTTATCCACATGCCACCAGAACATGCGAGAGAGATCAGAAATGAGTTCTTTACCTGGCCGGTATCAAATTTAGACGTAAATATTGACACAATCATCTTAGGAGATCTGAATATGCCGTTACCGAGGAATAAAGATGCAAAAGCAGAGCTAGACGCCACAGTAGAAGCACTCGGAATGAAACAATTAACAACACCTGCGACAAGAGGATTACAGCGCCTGGATTTAATTTATTATAAGGCGCAAGAGGTTAACTTAATAGACAACTCCTTACAGTTTCCTACGACTACTCTGCGCTTTCAATGGAGGTTGCTCTTCGAAGACAGACTGCCGATCAGAACTGCGGCACACATCAGGGTAATGAATCGAATTTGATATTTTCCACAAAATATATTAAATGCGAGGTCATCTTGCAATGCTTAGCGCGATACAACTTTCAAAGTCTACATGAAGTCTTCAAAGTCTACATGATGTCCACTGAAGAAGCCATAGACGAGATTTCGCGGTTACTCTTGCATATCGCCCGTCTAGGAGCAGCGAAAGTATTAAAGATCTCAGACAGAGCGAACTCTTGGTTCACTCCAGAAGTAAAAGTTATGTTTAAAAAGAAGCAAAACCTCTACCGAAAGTGGAAAAGAACTGAGCACCCAACTGACAGGACTGTGTATAAATGCGAAAGGGAAAAGTTCATTCGACTGAAAAGACGAGCATACTTTGAGGTTATAAAGGAAAAATTAAAAAAGTTACCGAGAAAAACAACAAAAAAGAAATGACGGACCAGCTGTTTACAGAGTGGACAGAAGTCACATTCGGAAAACCTTTGAATGAAAATCAGAAAAATTGGGAGGAAAACATCCTCGAGATGCAGAAAATGATTGAAAAACTGATGGATCCCACTGGCAATAAGCGAACTAGAGCTAGAAACATATTACGTGAAATTAATATCAGCAGGGAAAACTTAAAGGAAGCTATTAACTCGGTCCCCAGGAAAGCAACCATCGGGCCGGACCAGTTCCCGCTATTCATGATAAAAATATGTAGTGCGTACATAATCGACCCGCTCCACCACCTCTTCCAACGAATACTAAGTGAGGTGGTTGTCCCGAAAACATGGAAGAGATATTACGTAAAACCAGTTCCAAAAACAAACAATCCTAAAACCAGTAAAGATTTCAGGCCCATCGCAATCGGATGCTTCTCTGCAAAAAATATTTGAGAAAGCAATCCTGAACACCGTCAATCAGCACTGCTTTGGGGACAGGCCGCCAGAATACTTACATTCTGTGCTTCCTCGAAGGTCGACTATTACAAACTTAATGGAGCCTACTCCGAATACAGCTAGCTTTAAATAATAAACAACAGTTGAACATCGTTTTCCTGGATGTAGCACAGTGTTCGACAACGTCTCAATCCCAGCTATAACAGTAATCCTCAAGGAGTATTTCCTCATTTCAGGAAGCACTTTAAGCATTCTCACTAACACCCTTCAAGAAAGAAAAATTATCGCAATAAACGGAAAAGAAACAGCAACTTACTGTAACTCCAGGGGAGTACCTCAAGGGGGCATATTGTCCGCCACCTTCTTCGCAATAGCACTAGCCCCATTTTTAGCTCAAAACTGTGAACAATTTATAACATATGCTGACGATTTGAAATTTTTTGTAACAAAGCGGTTACTGCAATGAATAGAAGGTTAATGGAGACAATTCAATGAAACATTCTGCTCACAATAACAAGGGTATATCGTACAGTGAACACAAGTGCACTGCAGGTCCTGGCAGGGGGTCCTACCTCTGGACCTGGAAGTTACCCACTGCGGCCTTATGTATCATCTATCCAAGGGAATGACGACCACAATAAATGACTTTACCAACAATCGGAAGAGAGAAAAACATAGAATAGTAGATCACTTGACACAGATATGGCAAAACAAAACAGAGAAAACCAGCAAGGGAGTGATAAAACGCAGAGAAAAATCGACAAGACCCACTACTAGTACGCCACCAAACTATACCGGGATTAAACACAACCTTCCTACTCATGGGCCATTCAAAGCCAAACTGAACGCACTGGGCATCACAAGAAGACTCTGGCTGTACCTACAGAGAACAGGAAACATGGCAGCATATTATGCATGAGTGAATTGTATGAGGATCTTAGAAGCCTCCTAATCACAAGGATCCAATACATACTAAACAATGAGGAACACCACCTACTAGACATGCCCGAGTTCACAGCCCTCAGCCGCTATGCACAAGAACTGTTCTCTAGAAGGAAGATATTAATAGCCATCTACCAAGATGGATCAAACTGAAAAACCATAGGCTAAAATGACAGATAGCAGAGACATATCCAGCCAAATACAACATAAAAACTAAATGACCAAAGATGGGACAAACTTCCCAAAGAAAAGGCCACCGGAACTAACACCATAAAGCCATGTTATGAAGAAGAGACAAACCACACTTGGAGGGGACCTGGACCTGTGCATGTTCTTGTGGTAAGCTGGACCCAACAAGTCAGCAGAGACACTGCCATCACGTAACAAGACTTGTCACACCCACTGGACTGAGCTCTACTCCAGGAATGAAGCCATCAAGAAACAGACTACAGCGGACTAGACAAATGCAGCGATGCTGCAAAGGCGCCCTATGACAACCTGTACTGTGCCTTTCCTTCCACACTTTCTGGGGAGGAAGACTTCCTCCCCCCCTCATTTCCCTCTGGTTTTTGAATCAGGGTTCAATGTAAGTAATAAAATTTAGGCTAATATTTTAATTTATTATAAAAAAAATGCCAGCGTGGGCCCGTGTGCAGGGAACACCCTGCACTCCCCTTTCGCTGGATCTGCTGGTTTCGTGTTGGTAACAGCTACCACAAGACACATTTAGAAATCTTGTAGCATCAATGCTTTGCTGGGTACGAGCTGTTTTGGCTGCAAGTGGAGGATCAACATCATATTAGGTAGATGATCATGTTTTGGCTCATCGGTTTAAATTGGGGATGATCCTTTGATTAATAAATTTTGTAGTTAAATAATTTAATAAATCAAAATTTATTAAACAACACTACTTTCAAAGATAGATACATACCTATATTTACTTCGATGTGTGCACTCTTATGGATCACACTTCACACAACTGCTAAATTAAATTAAATTTTAGTTTCCAGGTCTCAGCTTATATAGATTCTGAAATCTATTGGTGGTCGAATTAAAATAGTTTTCATAGAACAAATAAAATTTCTATATAACACAGATTTTGAGAGACTGGATATGCATTGTTTGCACTTTTAGGCAACAGAGCTGCTGTAGAAAGAGTGCCTTTGTGGGTAGCACAGTTGGTAGAATCGGCATCCTCCTTACACCGGGTGGAAAAGATGTAGTTCGAATCTCGTCAGTCAATGAGGTGAGGAATTTTTATGGTCATTTTTCACGTGGCTGAGTTAGTTGGTCTCAGGCGAGGGTTGCATGCTTTTTCCTCCAGCAAACAAAAAATTAACCACAGAACATATATAATTTACTGGCAGTATACATGGGGTAATACTGCCTCAGTCACTGATGCTTTTAAAATCCTACTACGTATCTGTGCTGTAGAAAGCATGACTTAAGAGCTAAAGGGATTAAAATTGCACAATATAATGGTATTCATAACATATTTACAACCGCTTGACCAATGTACTGTACAAAGAATTTGCATCAGTCAACTGCTCCCTTGTGTCCATAGCTAGTGGAAAAGAGTAAGACATATTCCCGATGTGGACAATATGCTGTGGTCAACCTGTGTTCTACTGGAAACACCCTATTAGAGAATTAGGAGGTAATTTTTCTTTGCTCTGGAAATTTGTTTCGCAGAAATGAGTACCTCACTTTCAGTACATTTCACGTGTTTCTGTTTATGTCGAAGGTACAAGTGGGCCCTAGTTTTGATCAGGGTCTTAAAAAATAGAAATTGCTTTAAAAATCAAGATTACAAAGGCCCTCTCTGTGGTGAGGCCAGAGCCTCATGTGCCTGTTCAAAAAATGAGTGCTCTAGCATTGAGGTGGGTAGGTAATGGGGCAAAACTTTAATTGCTTCAATAGCATCCATCCTGTACTTCAAGCTCTAATAAACACCCATCAGAATCCAAGTTTGCACCTAATTCCCTCCTACTGTTTGCACTGAATACACAGAGACATTCCTCCTTCCTCCATCATGTACTGTTCTTGATCAATTTGCAAACATTGCGCAAGTAGTACATTTTTCCAGGCCATGATTCGTGAGGACCACCTCTTCAGTTCTTCTCTGGGCCATAGCACTCCCACTACTTTGAGCACGTTGTTCTGTTCTCCTATGAAACACGATTTCCATTTAAGTTCAATTTAACCTGAGAATAATACGCTAAATTGACAGATACCTAAATGCAATAATATAAATCACGCTATCAAGTTATATGTATTGCAGTATCAAGTTTACATTATGTATTCCACTATAGCATTAGATTTACATACAGTATATTAATATTCATAGTAACATATGATGCAAGAAAGCAAGCTTATAACAGCATTAGCTGAAAAAAAATTTGCTTTTCACCAGTCCACCTCTTCCATTAGTTTGTCTAGTTCTTCCTTAAATTTATTCTATTTCTTTCTATTTCTATTTATTCTATTTCTTTCTATTTCTATTTATTCTATTTCTTTCCATCTGTTGTTGTGGAACTATTCACTTCCACAACAACAGATGGAAACGTACCAACAATCAACCAACCATTGGCTGAAGGAAAATTTCTGAACATCTATTCTGCAACCCTCCTTCCTCATTTGATTTTCTGCCTTCTCATGTGCATAGTATGAGCAAGAGTAAGAGTCCCACCAGCACTGAGTTTGCTCAAGCCATTCAAAGTCTTTAACACCACAATCTGATCACCTCACAAGTGCATAGCCTCCATCCATTGCAATTTGTAAAATTGAAGCCTTCCTTGGCAAGAACACCTCCTTTCCCCCTTTCACCAATCACATTGCCCTTCTCTGTACCCATTCCAGCAGCTCTACATCTTTCCTAAATTGAGGCCTCCAGACCTGTATACAGTACTTAAGTTGTGGGATAATCACCTTGTTATCCCTGCTAGTAAAATTCCTGTATATTATTCACAAAACTATATGAGCTGTGCTGGCAGCCTGTCTGCACTGCTCACAGAACTTCAATATCAAGCTGCACAATTACCTCCGGGTATTTTCATTTTCTGAGAGTAACACCCTACAGTTGATACACTACTCTGGGATTGCTGCTACCCATATGCAGTACCTTGCATTTGTCAATGTTAAATTTGAATTGACATTTCTGAGCCCATTTGCCAAATTTTTCTAGATCTTGTAGCAGCAGACCATAGAGAAAATAACTGGCCCAGTATACCGAACCTTGTGGGAATTCACTAATATTAGTCCACAAAGAGCAGTGTTCACTGATAACTGCTGTCTTTTCCTATTCAACCATTCCTTTATCAATAGCAGTAATTTTTACAGCAGTCTTTAGGTGTAACAATATCAAATCCTTTGTCACTGCAGCATAGTACCCAACACAATGGTCAGGAAATATCTTTCTGCAGCAAACCCATGCTGTGACCAAAGCATAACTGCATTACTGTCTAGATACTCCTGCATTATTTCGTTATACAGACTCCACTATTTTCTCTCGAAAATAATAACTCCGTAGTTGCTCATGATCCCATCTGATCCATCTTTGTAATTTGGGGATACATGTGCACATCTGCTGTGAGCATTAGCATTAGCAGTGGCATGTGATGCAAGAAAGCAAGCTTACACAGCATAAGCCAAAAAAAAAAAAAAAAAAAAAAAAAAACTTCCCATTCACTCGAAGAGTTTGTCCAGTTCTTCCTTGAATTTATTTAAGTTATCAACTTCCATGACATATGGAAGTTTGTTCCAGCAATCAACCACTTGCTGGCTAAATTTCCGCACATCTATTCTGCAACGGTCTTTCCTCATGAATTTATGACTCAAGTAATCTGAGCAAGAGGAAGAATCCCATCAACATTGAGCTTGCTCAAACCATTCAAAGACTTAAATACCTCAATCAGATCATGCAGCAGGTGTCTAGTCTCCAGACACTGCAATTTGCTCTTAATATAAGTAGTCTTTACTGCTTTTCTTGGCATTCTTTGCCAGACACTTCTCGTAACCTGCCTTAGCTTGCCTAACTTCTTTTATGATTTGATTGCAGGCTAGTTTGTATTTACCATGGGCTTCTGTATCACGTGACATGTTTGCATCCAGGGTTGTACAAATGTAGGGGTACATTGGATGCACCCCTGCATATGCACACCCAGGGCCCTGATCTAGGTGGCCCCATTCAAGGGAGCAATAAAAGTCTCAACATAAATGCCCCTTAACCCATTTGCATCCATTTTTATTTCTGCTATGCTTCTCAATAGTTCATCTAATATCCATTTAGGTCTAAGCATTGAACTGTATTTCTTAGATAGTATCAAAAGCCTAGTAGCTTCTATTTTTATTTCCCTAAATGCTTCCCATTTGGAATTTGTTGGTAACAATGGGATCAAATACTGTGTACCAATTCACGAGTAGTAGTAGAGGCCTTATATACATGTGCATGTACTCTAGTAAATGTGCGAATTTCCATCTATTATTGACACTGACATCATATATTTCTGACGACTATATTGCTATATGATTTGATGTTTCCTTGCTTTTTATGGTTATTTCTATTATACTGGACATTGGAATGAACTAAGAATACCATAAGATGATTCGAACGGATGGAGGTATTCTCTTATCAGCAAACCTAAATTATCAGTGGCTGATTTATATGAGGGGTTTCTAAATCTGTGTTTGCAGGTACCACCACATTATTTGAAGATTGCGTCTGTCACCATGCTGATGACACCACATGAAATCATTTATCAGTTGCATGGTTGCCTGTACAGTAAACCCTCGATTTAATGGACTAATAGGGGAGAAGGGGAGTCCATTAATGCTGAAAGTACTTTAAATCGAATGTAACTTGTGGGAGGGCATTTTTTTGAGAGAGAGATAATCTTTATTACCCTTCACGGCCATAAAGCCAGGGGCTTACAGTTTCATTTTATTGTTCTTAATGCAAAAAAAAAAAGCTTTAATACAACATACAGTATTATACAATATAAAATGTTGCAATTTGGCATTTGATTTATGGATATCAGAAAGTTTGTTTTTTTTAAGCAGTAAATTTCACAAACACTTGCTACTGAGATGCCTTGTTCTAATTTCTCAATTAGCTCTAATTTTTGAGCCACATTTAAGTTCACACACTTTCTTTTAACTTCTCTATCACTTGATGCCATTTTAAGGATTGCAAAATTATTTAATAAATAAAGTCACAATTCAGAAATCACAGAAACACTCTGTATACAACCTGTCCGCACGACAGCTTGAGGCAGACTGAGACTGAAACAAAGCGAGTCGGGAGACCTGAGTGTCCGGGTCATGTTCAGCTCGTTTATGGAATGCGAAATGCCTGCTCTTATCTGTTATCTGGGAAAACAGCTGTTTCAACACGTTTTCAGAAAGAATAAAAAACAATTTCCTGAATATGATTATAAAAATAAAAAGTAGGTAATTATCAAAACAATAATGGAAATAGGTAATTATTATTAATTTTTAATAACACAAGTTTTGTATAACCTTAAAAAAAATATGGTCAAGATTAATATGTACATTACTGTACTGTATTATTATTTGTCCAGTCCATTAAACCTGAAATTTGTTAAATCAAGGGTTTACTGTATAGTGAACACATCAACTCTGGAGTCTCAGTTCTGGAATTATTTTGAAGTTTTTGCTGTAATTACAGCTAGCTGCAAGGCCAAGTCACTGGAACATGTCAATGGCTTAGAACCTAATATTAAATTTAATTTGGAAAGGGATGAAGTTAGGTGCATTGTTCTGACACTGAACTTTCTGTATGTGGACCAGTTTCACAAATTTTACCACGGCCATACATATTCAAACAAGGAAGTAAGTTTAGGTATGGGTTAAGTACCAAAGCAATTAGGAGACATCTATATATTATGAGTTATTTAGTATATTCTTTAGCTGACTTTCTGGATAAAAAGTTTACAGGAGGATAATACAAAACCAGGCAACCCTGACCCGAGACCAACCGTCATGTTATGAAAGGAGCCCATAAAAATTCCTGAGTAATTTATGGAATGTGAAATGCAAGCTCTAAACAAGAGTCCGAATTAAACATGATCTTGAAAAATGTAGCTTTTCTAATAGAGTGCTGGACATATTTAATGTGTATCCCTTTCCCTATTTCAGTTTCACAGAATCCTGTAACAATCACAACATTCATTACATCTTATCTAGGCTTTTCTAAGTACCCTTAAGAGGATTTTGTAGATTATTTTTGTAGATTATTTTGTAGATTTTTTTCAGCCTGGTCTGTACTTGTTAACAGGAGAGACTGCTTCTACAGGGATGGGATACACTTAAATAGAAAGGGTGCAAGAATGTTTCTGATGCTATCGAAGCAGTATTAGGTGGGTCAGAAAACTGCTAGATTGGGGGGATACAAGAACTAATAGATTAACAGTAGCCACTGGCACAGGTGAAAGTGATTCTTGCACTGCTTCTATTGGAATGAGCAGCAGCCTGGAAAATAAGATGCAGGATATTTCAGACTGCTGGGAATCATTGGAGTACAAGCAAAGACATGGGTTGGGTTAGGGTAGGGTAGCTAAGAAAAAGAACAGGTGCATGTATACTTGCATGTACACCAATGCTAGGAGTTTAGTAAATAAATTTGATGAATTTGAGGTATTGCTCAAAACATCAAAGGCAGATATTGTTGGGATTTCAGAGACATGGTGTCACACAGATATAAGGAATGCAGAATTGGAATTTTGGGAGTACAATGTCTACAGAAAGGATAGACAGGATAGGAAGGGAGGAGGGGTTATGCTATTAGTTAAGAAATACATAAAATCCAAGGAAGTGAAGCCAGTCGACATCGCTGGACAGTGCAGTGTCGAGTCAGTTTGGTGTGACACAAGTATTGGGAGATCAAAATTGAGAGTAGGAGTGTGCTATAGGCCTAATGACTCTGATGAGTATAATAAGAAACTGTACAGGGAAATAGAGTGGGCCAGTAAATCAGAGAGTCTTATAATGGGGGATTTTAATTTCCCAGATATTGACTGGAATTTGGGGGTTGGTCACTCACACACTAGCAAGGTTTTGTGGATTTATTGGATGATTGTTTTCTACATCAGCATGTTTGGGAGGCAACTAGAGGGAGTAATACTCTTGATTTGATTATCAGTAGTGATTCTTCATGCATTAAGAATCTGCAGATAAACGAACCACTAGGTGGCAGTGATCACAGTGTGCTGCAGTGGGATTTACTTAAAGAGGTAACTACCATTAGGGGTAAAGGGAAGGGTTATTGCTTTCGTAAAGGCGACTACAATGGACTGAGACAGTACTTAAATTCTATACAGTGGGACCAACTGATGATGTTACCAACAACAAATTCAAAATGGGAAGCATTCAAAGAACTTATCTTGGAAGCTACTAGGCTTTACATACCAACTAAGAAATATTGTTCAAGGTTTAGGCCTAAATGGATGTCAGATGAACTAATGAGACATATGGCAGAGAAGAAAAATGCATGGTATACATACAAATTAACACGTGACACAGAAGCCTATGACAGATACAAGTTGATCTGTAACCAAGTTACAAAGGAGGTTAGGCAGGCGAAAGCAGATTACGAGAAATCTTTGGCAAGGGACGCAAAGAAAAACAGCAAAGAGTTCTTTACTTATGTAAACTCTAGAAGTAAGGGGATGAATCAGATTGGTCCACTTGATATCGATGGGTCAACTGTTGATGATCCTGCTCAGGCAGCTAACAAACTAAATGAATATTTTGCATCGACATTCACACATGAGGAGTTATTCAGCGAGGGGAATGCCAGAGGTGTATTCAACTCTGGCAGTAAGCTAGAGAATCTTCTTATAACTGAGAGTAAAGTGGAGGAGAAATTGTTGAAGATAAGCACAAGAAAGGCACCTGGGGTGGATGGGATCTATCAAGTTATATTAAAGGAGGCAGCAAAGGAAGTAAGCAAACCCTTAGCCATAATTATGAGAGCTTCCTTGGACTCAGGGGAGGTACTCATGGACTGGAGATGTGCAAATGTGACCCCAATTCACAAAGGAGGATGAAAGGCTGACACAAGTAATTATAGACCTGTGAGTTTAACTTCTGTTCCCGGAAAATTAATGGAAGCACTGGTTAAAGAAGCACTGCAGGATCATCTAGACAAGACTTCAGTTACAGCTCAGACACAGCATGGTTTTGTTAAGAGGAAGTCTTGCCTGACCAATTTGATTGGATACTATGATGCAGTCACAAAAGAACTGGATGCAGGGAATAACTTTGGCATCATATATTTCGATCTTAGAAAGGCTTTTGATACTGTTGCACATGGAAGACTGCTGCACAAATTGGAGCAGTGTGGCATGGGAGGCAAATTGCTGCTATGGATAAAGGGATGGTTGAGGGGGAGAAGACAGAGAGTGGTAATCAATGGACACTGCTCATCGTGGACTAATGTTATTAGTGGAGTCCCCTCAGGGTTCAATATTGGGTCCATTATTGTTTTCTGTATTTATAAATGATATTGATGATGGTATATCAAGCTTAATGTCCAAGTTTGCAGACGATATGAAGGTTGGCAGGGTTGTCAAGGACACTACTGACATGGGGGATGCCTTTGTGTGTGCGCGATGTAAGAAGATCAGGCAACAACTCAGCGTTGTTATGGGCCTATATGAGAGTTTAAAGGACAGGGTGGATGCCCTCGAAAGATCTAAACTGATGGGCCCATCAGGCTCTCAGCTGCCCACATCAACGCCAGAGCTTGCACTTGGTCATCATGCAACACAGAGGCAACCCCCAAGGCAGAATGCGCTGGTCCCACAGGAACTAGTAGTTGTTCGAGACTATTGTCAGGGAAACGGGAAACATGCTTTGTAAAAAGGATAGGTGGAACAAGACCAGGGTATGTCTGCCAGGGGCAAAGGCTGATGACGTTTAGAGCGGATATCATCTTTTAAGGGCACAAAAGGTGATATAGTTGTACACGTTGGCACTAATGATATTAGTAGTCGGACACCAGCAGAATTACTTAACAAGTACAAGTCAATGTTGAAAAAAAAGCCGTGAGTTAGGGTTGAATTTGAAAGTGTCTGCAATTCTGCCCAGACACGATAGGAGGGAGTATACGGTGACAGCCTTGTCGATCAATTCAGCCCTGGAAAGATTGTGCAAGGCTCAAGGGGTAGAATTTTTGTCAGCCTGGACTTTACTTGTTAACAGGAGAGACTGCTTCTATAGGGATGGGATACACTTAAATAGAAAGGGTGCAAGAATATTTGATGATGCTATTGAGGCAGTGTTAGGCGGGTCGGAAAACTGCTAGCTTGGGGGGTTACAAGGACTAATAGTTTAATAGTAGCCGTAGGCAGAGGTGAAGGTGATTCTTGCACAACTTCTATTAGAATAAGTAGCGACCTGGAGCGTGGGGTGTTGGGGGTTTCAGGGACGGATGGCAGTCATCCTGAAATAGGTGGGTATATGGGGTGTGTTAGGGTAATTAAAAATAGGAGTAGGAGCATGTACGCTTGCATGTATACCAATGCTAGAAGTATAGTAAATAAATTTGATGAATTTGAAGTGTTGGTCAAGACATCAAAGGCGGATATTGTTGGGACTGCAGAGATGTGGTGTCACACAGATATAAGGAATGCTGAACTGGAATTTGGGGAGTACAATGTGTACAGAAAGGATAGACAGGATAGAAAGGGAGGAGGTGTTATGCTGTTAATTAAGAAAAACATAAAATCAAAAGAAGTCCATCTAGTTGTTATAGATGAACAGTGCACTGTTGAGTCAGTTTGGTGTGACATAAGCACTGCGAAAGCAAAAATAAGAGTAGGAGTGTGTTATAGGCCTAATGATTCGAATGAGTACAATGAACAATTGTACAGAGAAATAGAGTGGGCTAGTAAATCGGAATGTCTTATAATGGGGGATTCTAACTTCCCAGATATTGACTGGAACTTGTGGGTTGGTCACTCACACACTAGTCAGACTTTTGTGGATTTATTGGATGATTGTTTTCTGCAGCAGCATGTTCGAGAGGCAACCAGAGAAAGTAATACTCTTGATCTGGTTATCAGCAGTGATCACAGTGTACTGATGTGGGATTTACTTAAAGATTTAATTATCATCAGGGGTAAAGGAAAGGGTTTTTGCTTCCGTAAAGGTGAGTACAGTGATCTCAGACAGTTTTTAAATTCTGTACAGTGGGATAAACTGACGATGTTACCAAAAGTAAATTCTAAGTGGGAAGCATTCAAGGAATTAATTGTGGAAGCTACTAAAAGTGTCATACCTATTAAGAAATATTGTTCAAGGTTTAGGCCTAAATGGTTATCTAATGAACTAATGAGACTCGTAATAGAGAAGAAAAATGTATGGGATGGATATAAATTATCAAGTGACTCAAAAGCCTATGGCAGGTATAAGCTAGTCTTTAATCAGGTGACAAAGGAGGTTAGGCAGGCGAAGGCAGATTATGAGAAATCCTTGGCAAAAGATGCTAAGAAAAACAGCAAGGATTTCTTTACTTATATAAACTCTAAAAGGAAGGGGATGAATCTGATTGGTCCACTTGACATCGATGGTTCAACTGTTGATGATCCTGCTCAGATAGCAAACAAACTGAATGAGTATTTTGCATCTACATTCACACATGAGGAATTATTAAGGTTTGAAAATGGCAGAAGGTTATCAAATTGTAGAAGGATATTTAATGATTTTGTAATAAATGAAAGCAAAGTGGAGGAGAAATTGTTGAAGTTAAACATAAGAAAAGCACCTGGGGTGGATGGGATCTATCCAGTTATATTAAAGGAGGCGGCAAAGAAACTAACCAAACCCTTAGCCATAATTATGAGAACGTCCTTGGACTCAGGGGAGGTTCCCACGGCCTGGAGATGTGCAAATGTATCCACAATTCACAAAGGGGGATCGAAGGGTGACACGAGTAATTACAGACCAGTTAGTTTAACTTCTGTTACAGGTAAAATTATGGAGTCACTGGTTAAAGATGCATTGCAGGATCATCTAGACAAGACTTCAGCAATAATTCAGACACAGCATGGGTTTGTTAAGGGAAAGTGTTGTCTGACAAATTTGATAGGATATTATGATGTGGTTATAAAGGAACTGGATGCAAAAAATAATTTTGATATCATATATTTGGATTTCAGGAAAGCTTTTGACACTGTTGCACATGGAAGACTATTGTACAAATTGGAGCAGAATGGTATTAAGGGTAAGTTGCTACAATGGATAAAAGGATGGTTAAGTGGGAGAAAACAGAGTAATCAATCAAGACAGGTGGTAATCAATGGGTGCTGCTCTTCTTGGACTAATGTTATTAGTGGAGTCCCACAGTGTTCGGTGTAAGGTCCACTGTTGTTTTGTATATTTATCAATGATATTGATGAAGGTATAACAGGCTTAATGTCGAAGTTTATGATACAAAGGTTGGCAGGGTTGTTAATGACAGTAATGGCAGTGTGCTACTGCAACAGGATCTAGATAATTTGGGCAGATGGGCTAAGAAGTGGCAACTGAAGTTTAACCTTGACAAATGCAAAGTACTGCATATGGGTAGAAGTAACCCCAGAGAAACGTACCAACTGTGTGGTACTACACATTAAATTCAAATTGAGGAAAGACAGATGTAGGATAGACGTGCGGAAATTTGCCTTTAGCCAGCGGGTGGTTGGTTGGTGGAACAGACTTCCATCGCTTGTCGTGGAAGTTGATAGCCTAATTAAGTTTAAGGCTCAGCTGGACAGGTATTTCGAACGAACAGAGGGGTGAAGTGGAAGTGGTTATTTTTTATTTATTTTTTGGCTGATGCTGCATAAGCTTGCTTTCTTGTATCAAATGCCTCTACTAATGCTAATTAACAATGTTAAGTGGATCCAACCTTTTGTTCATAATATTTTGTGTTGTTATATAGATGAAACTACTCTGGACCTAGATCTTGGCATAAGTGAACATAAATGAGAGCATAAGTGAACATTTGACTGCTGTGTGAGAAGGGAATTTTAGGAATATGGACATGCATCTGATCCTCATCAAGTTTATATGGTCAATTGTAACCCCCAGGTCTTTTTCACTTTCCACTTCAATGAGTGTAGTACCACCCAGCTGGTATGTTTCTCTTCAGTTATTGCTACCCATATGCAGTACTTTGCATTTGTCAATGTTAAACTCCAGCCACTTCTCAGCCCATTCTCCCAACTTATCTAGATCCAGTTGGAGTAGCATACTGTCATTACTGTTGTTAACAACCCTGCCAACCTTTGTATCATCTGCAAACTTGGACATTAAACCTGATATACCTTCATCAATATCATTGATAAATATGCAAAACACCAATGGGCCCAACACCAAACCCTGGGGAACTCCCCCTAATAACATTTGTCCACGAGGAGCAGTGTCCATTGATTACCACTCTGTTGTCTCCCACTCAACCATCCCTTTATCCATTATAGCAAAGGTAAGCTGCTACAGTGTCTGGAGAGTAGGCAGCTGCAAGGTGATCTGATTGAGGTGTATAAGGCCTTGAATGGGTTGAGCAAGCTGAATGCTGATGGGATTCTTCGTCTTGCTCAGACTAAGAACCTGAGGGGGCAGAGTTTCAAATTGAGGAAAGACAGTTGTACAATAGATGTGCGGAAGTTTGCCTTTAGCTAATTGCTAGCTGATTGCCGGAACAGACTTCCATCTGTTGTGGAAGTTGACAGCTTAAATAAATTTAAGGCTGAACTAGATAAACATTGACTGGATGGTTGAAAGTTTTTTTTTTTTTTTTTTTTTTTGAGCTGTTGTATATGCCTCAACTAATGCTAATGATCCAAAAGTAGCATCACTATGTTAGTCCAAGTGATATGTAATGTGTAAGATAATATTAAAAGGGAAAAATCAGTTTCATAACTGTATCTGCTGTTACAATCAATATCTAAAAGGTCTGAGATAAGACACATGCAACAAGTAATGCCTGTCATCAGAGGTTTAAATCATATTCTTTTTTTTTTTTTAGTTTAATTTTATTTTGACCTGACGATAGAGTAGCAAATTGCATTAAGAAAGCCTTGATAGTAAACTGTAATTGTTGATAGTAACTGTCGGAAGGGCAGGGCCA
Organism: Mastigoproctus giganteus; assembly: GCF_048544385.1. Classification (NCBI taxonomy): domain Eukaryota; kingdom Metazoa; phylum Arthropoda; class Arachnida; order Uropygi; family Thelyphonidae; genus Mastigoproctus; species Mastigoproctus giganteus. The sequence goes on from NC_143583.1 coordinate 40,349,736, forward strand.
TACCTAGAATTCAGAAACCTGGTTCGAAAATTATGTTGGTAGAAAGGAAGAGTTCTCTTTGGATGGATTGATGAAGGAATATCCAGCCCTACCTATTAGTGGAACTTCAGGAACTTTTCAGAGGCGCAGGTACATTGTACCCACTTCACTTCACCCACCAAGGACCGCTTTAATTTGTAGTTTGGTTTCATCTGCAATTTTGTTTTCCATTATTTTAAATAAGTTTTTATGTCAGCCTTACTAACATTTGCACCAGTGTTTCTCAACCTAAAACATGATGAACTAGCTAAGGAGGATGTCTTTGTGTATGCTAGGTGAAGAAATTAAGCGACAACGTAGCGTTCTGATGGGTGACTATGAGAGCTTGAGGTGTACGGTAAATGCCCTAGAAAAAATTAATATGAGAAGCCCATCAAGCTCTCAGCTCAACGACAGAGCTCACTCCTGTGCATCAGACAACACAGAGGCAATCTCCAAGGCAGAATGTGCTAGTCCCACAGGAACTAGTTATTGTTGGTAACTTGTCAGGGAGATGGGGGAATATACTATGCAAGAAGGATAGGTGGAACAGGACCAGGGTATGTTTGCCAGGTGCAAAAGTTGATTACTTTGTAGAGAAGATATCTTTTAAGGGCACAAAAGGTGATATTGTTGTATACATTGGAACTAATCTCATTAAGAGTAATAGATCTGCAGATTTACTCAACAAGTACAGGTCAATATTGAAAAAAAGTTGTGAATTAGGATTGAATGTGAAAGTGTCTGCAATTCTTTACAGACACGATAGGAGGGAGTATATGATGAGAGCTTTGTCAATCAATTTGGCCCTGGAGAGACTGATTATATAGGGATGGAGTACACTTAAATAAGAAAGGGTGCAAGAATATTTGCTGATGCTATCGAAGGAGTGTTAGGTGGGTCGGAAAACTGCTAGCTTGGGGGAATACACAGACTGAAAAGTTAATAGTGGCCGCAGGCAGAGGCAAAAGTGATTCTTGAACTGCTTCTATTAGAATGAGCAGCAGCCTGGAAAGCAAGGCAGTGAAGATTTCCAGGACTGCTAGGAGTCATAGTGGAACAAGTAAATACATAGGCTGTGTTAGGGTAACAAAGAGTAGAAACAGATGCATGTATACTTGCATGCACACCAATGCTTGGAGTATAGTAAATAAATTTGATGAGCTTGAAGTGCTAGTCAAGACATCAGAGGCAGATATTGTAGGGATATAAGAGATGTGGTGTCACACAGACATAAGCAGTGCAGAATTGAAATTTGGGGAGCACGATGTGTACATTAAGGATAGACAGTACAGGAAGGGAGGAGGGGTTATGCTGTTAGTTAAGACAAAATCTAAGAAAGTGCATCCAATCGACATTGGTGGATAACGCAATTTTGAGTGTTGGTGTGACATAAGAAATGGGAAAAGAAAAATGAGAGTAGGTGTGTATTATGGGCCTAATGAATCTGATGAGTATAATGAACAATTGTGCAGAGAAATAGAATGGGCCAGTAAATCAGAATGTCTTATAATGGGGGATTTTAATTTGCCAGAGAGAGTGGAACTTGTGAGTTGGTCACTTGCACACTAGCAAGACTTTTGTGGATTTATTAGATGACTGTTTTCTACAGCAACATTTTTGAGTGGCAACCAGAGGGAGTATTGCTCTTGATCTGATTATCAGCAATGATTATTCATGCATTAAGAATTTGCAGATAAAGGAACCACTGGGTGACAGTGTTCAATGTACTGGTGTGGGAATTACTTAAAGATGTAACTACCATCAGGGCTAAATGGAAGGGCTTATGTTTTTGTAAAGGTGACTACAGGGGTCTCAGACAGTTTTAAAATTATAAATAACAACGGAGATTTAAATAATAAATTTAAATAAAATTTATTATATAAATTTAAATAATAAATTTAAATAACAATGTTGAATTCTAAATGGGAAGCCTTCAGAGACTTCATCTTGGAGGCTACTAGGCTTTTCATTCCAACTAAGAAATACTGTTCAAGGTTTAGGCCTAAATGGATGTCAGATGAATTAATGAATCTCGTAGCAGAGAAGAAAAATGTATGGAATGCATATAAAGTATCAGGTGACACAGAAACCTATGGCAGATATAATGTACTCTGTAATCAAGTCATAGGTAGATTACGAGAAATCTTTTCAAAGAAAAACAGCAAAGAGTTCTTTACTTATGTAAACTTTAGAAGGAAAGGAATGAATCAGATTGGACCACTTAACAGAGATGGGCTGACTATTGATGATCATGCTCACATAACTGATAAAATCAATGAGTATTTTAAATCACACATGGGGAGTTATTTAAAGAGGGGAATGCCAGAAGTTTATCAAACTAACAGGGAGATATGTGATTTTGTGATAACTGAGAGCAAAGTGGAGGAGAAATTTTTGAAGTTAAACATAAAAAAGGTACCTGAGGTGGATGGGATCTATCCAGTTATATTAAAGGAGGCAGCAAAGGAAGTAAGCAAACCCTTAGCCATAATTACGAGAGCTTCTTTGGACTCAGGGAGGTCCCCATGACCGGAGGTGTGCAAATGTGTCACCAATTCACAAAGGGGGGGTTCAAAAGGTAACACAAGTACCTATAGACCTGCTAGTTTAACTTGTGTTCTGGGGAAAATAATGGGGTCACTGGTTAAAGAAGAACTGCAGAATCAACTAGACAAGACTGCAGTAATAGGTAAGACACAGCATGGGTTTGTTAAGGGCAAGTGTTGACTGACCAATTTGATTGGATACTATGATGTGGTCACAAAAGAACTGAATGCCAAAAATAATTTTGATATCGTATACTTGAATTTCAGGAAAGCTTTTGATACTGTTGCACATGGAAGACTGCTGTACAAATTGGAAAGGTTTGGCATTAAGGGTAAGTTGCTATAATGGATAAAGGGATGGTTGAGAGGGAGATGACAGAATGGTAATCAATGGACACTGTTCTTTGTGTAGTTCTCCAGGGTTTGGTGTTGGGCCCATTGTTGTTTTGTGTAATAATCAATGAAACTGATGAAGGTGTATCAGGATTAATCTCCAAGTCTGCAGATGATACAAAGGTTGGCAGGGTTGCTAACAACATTAAAGATTGCATGCTACTCTAACTGGATCTAGACAGTTGGGTAAAGGAGCTGTGAAGTGGCAACTGAAGTTTAACATTGAAAAATGCAAAGTACTGCATATGGGTAGCAATAGCCCAAGAGAAATGTACCAACTGATGAATTTGAATTTGATGAATTTGAGGTATTGCTCAAAATATCAAAGGCAGATATTGTGGGAATTTCAGAGACATGGTGTCACACAGATATAAGGAATGCAGAACTGGAATTTGGGGAGTACAATGTCTACAGAAAGGATAAGGATAGACAGGAGAGGAAGGGAGGAGGGGTTATGCTATTAGTTAAGAAATACATAAAATCCAAGGAAGTGAAGCCAGTCGACATTGCTGGACAGTGCAGTGTCGAGTCAGTTTGGTGTGACATAAGCATTGGGAGATCAAAATTGAAAGTAGGAGTGTGCTATAGGCCTAATGACTCTGATGTGTATAATAAGAAACTGTACAGGGAAATAGAGTGGTCCAGTAAATCAGAGTCTTATAATGGGAGATTTTAATTTCCCAGATATTGACTGGAATTTGGGGGCTGGTTACTCACACACTATCAGGGCTTTTGTGGATTTATTGGATGATTGTTTTCTATATCAGCATGTTCGGGAGGCAACTAGAGGGAGGAATTAGCATTAGCATTAGCATTAGTAGAGGCATTTGATGCAAGAAAGCAAGCTTATGCAGCATCAGCCAAAAAAAAAAAAAAAAAAAAAAAAAAAAAAAAAGTAACATAAATAAATAAAAATAACCGCTTCCACTTCACCCCTCTGTTCGTTCGAAATACCTGTCCAGCTGAGCCTTAAACTTATTTAGGCTATCAACTTCCACGACAAGGGATGGAAGTCTGTTCCACCCACCAACCACCCGCTGGCTAAAGGCAAATTTCCGCACATCTATCCTACATCTGTCTTTCCTCAATTTGAATTTATGCCCTCTCAGGTGATTTTTCTGAGCTAGAGGAAGAATCCCATCAGCATTGAGCATGCTCAAACCATTCAAGGCTTTGTACACCTCTATCAGATCATCCCGCTGGTGCCTAGTTTCCAGACACTGTAATTTGCAAAACTTAAGCCTTTCTTCGTAAGAGAACCCCTTTGTCCCATTCACCAATCTAGTTGCCCTTCTCTGTACTCGTTCCAGCAGCTCTACATCCTTCCTGAAATGAGGCCTCCAGGCCTGTATACAGTACTCTAGGTGTGGCCTGACCATTGCCTTATACAAGGGAATAATCACCTCCTTATCCCTGCTAGAAAAATTCCTATATATCATTGACAATACACCATGAGCTACTCTTGCAGCTCGTCTGCACTGCTCAGAGAACTTCATATCTGCCTGCACCACCACCCCCAGGTCCCTTTCATTCTCTACCACTGTCAGTGTAGTACCACAGAGTTGATACGTTGCTCTGGGGTTGCTGTTTCCCATATGTAGTACTTTACATTTGTCAATGTTAAACTTCATTTGCCACCTCGAAGCCCATCTGCTCAACCTTTCCAAATCCTGTTGCAGCAGCATAGTGTCAGTAGTGTCCTTGACAACCCTGCCAACCTTCGTATCGTCTGCAAACTTGGACATTAAGCCTGATATACCATCATCAATATCATTTATAAATACAGAAAACAATAAAGGCCCCAATACTGAACCCTGAGGGACTCCACTAATAACATTAGTCCACGATGAGCAGTGTCCATTGATTACCACTCTCTGTCTTCTCCCCCTCAACCACCCCTTTATCCATGGCAGCAACTTGCCTCCAATGCCACACTGCTCCAATTTGTGCAGCAGTCTTCCATGTGCAACAGTATCAAAAGCCTTTCTAAGATCCAAGTATATAATATCAAAGTTATTCCCTGCATCCAGTTCTTTTGTGACTGCATCATAGTATCCAATCAAATTGGTCAGGCAAGACTTCCCCTTAACAAAACCATGCTGTGTCCTAGCTATAACTGAAGTCTTGTCTAGATGATCCTGCAGTGCTTCTTTCACCAGTGCCTCCATTAATTTTCCGGGAACAGAAGTTAAACTCACAGGTCTATAATTACTTGTATCAGCCTTTGATCCCCCTTTGTGAATTGGGGTCACATTTGCACATCTCCAGTCAATGGGTACCTCCCCTGAGTCCAAGGAAGCTCTCATAATTATGGCTAAGGGTTTGCTTACCTCCTTTGCTGCCTCCTTTAATATAACTGGATAGATCCCATCCACCCCAGGTGCCTTTCTTGTGTTTATCTTCAACAATTTCTCCTCCACTTTGCTCTCAGTTATTACAAGATTCTCTAGCTTACTGCTAGAGTTGAATACACCTCTGGCATTCCCCTCGCTGAATAACTCCTCATGTGTGAATGTCGATGCAAAATATTCATTTAGTTTGTTAGCTACCCGAGCAGGGTCATCAACAGTTGACCCATCGATCTCAAGTGGACCAATCTGATTCATCCCCTTCCTTGTAGAGTTTACATAAGTAAAGAACTCTTTGCTGTTTTTCTTCGCATCCCTTGCCAAGGATCTCTCGTAATCTGCCTTCGCCTGCCTAACCTCCTTTGTAACTTGGTTACAGATCAACTTGTATCTATCATAGGCGTCCGTGTCACGTGTTAATTTGTATGTATCCCATGCATTTTTCTTCTCTGCCATATGCCTCATTAGTTCATCTGACAACCATTTAGGCCTAAACCTTGAACAATATTTCTTAGTTGGTATGTAAAGCCTAGTAGCTTCCACGATAAGTTCTTTGAATGCTTCCCATTTTGAATTTGCTGTTGGCAATATCATCAGTTGATCCCACTGTATAGAATTTAAATACTGTCTCAGTCCATTGTAGTCGCCTTTACGAAAGCAATACCCCTTCCCTTTACCCCTAATGGTAGTTACCTCTTTGAGTAACTCCCACTTCAGCACACTGTGATCACTGCCACCAAGTGGTTCATTTATCTGCAGATTCTTAATGCATGAAGAATCACTACTGATAATCAAATCAAGAGTATTACTCCCTCTAGTTGCCTCCCGAACATGCTGATGTAGAAAACAATCATCCAAAAATCCACAAAAGCCTTGCTACTGTGTGAGTGACCAGCCCCCAAATTCCAGTCAATATCTGGGAAATTAAAATCCCCCATTATAAGACTCTCTGATTTACTGGCCCACTCTATTTCTCCGAACAGTTTCTTATTATACTCATCAGAGTCATTAGGCCTATAGCACACTCCTACTCTCAATTTTGATCTCCCAATGCTTATGTCACACCAAACTGACTCGACACTGCACTGTCCAGCGATGTCGACTGGCTTCACTTCCTTGGATTTTATGTGTTTTTTAACTAATAGCATAACCCCTCCTCCCTTCCTATCCTGTCTATCCTTTCTGTAGACATTGTACTCCCCAAATTCCAGTTCTGCATTTCTTATATCTGTGTGACACCACGTCTCTGAAATCCCCACAATATCTGCCTTTGATGTTTTGAGCAATACCTCAAATTCATCAAATTTATTTACTAAACTCCTAGCATTGGTGTACACACAAGTATACATGCACCTGTTCTTTTTCTTAGCTACCCTAACACAACCCATGTGTTTACTTGTACCCCAATGATTCCCAGCAGTCTCTGAAATATCCTGCATCTTATTTTCCAGGCTGCGGCTCATTCCAATAGAAGCAGTGCAAGAATCACTTTCACCTCTGCCAGTGGCTACTGTTAATCTATTAGTCCTTGTATCCCCCCAATCTAGCAGTTTTCCAACCCACCTAACATTGCCTCGATAGCATCAGCAAACATTCTTGCACCCTTTCTATTTAAGTGTATCCCATCCCTGTAGAAGCAGTCTCTCCTGTTAACAAGTACAGACCAGGCTGAAAAAAATTCTACCCCTTGAGCCCTGCACAATCTTTCCAGGGCCGAATTGATTGACAGGGCTCTCATCATGTACTCCCTCCTATCGTGTCTGGGCAGAATTGCAGACACTTTCAATTTCAACCCTAATTCACGGCTTTTTTTCATCAGTGACCTGTACTTGTCAAGTAATTCTGCCGGTCTCCTACTCTTAATGTCATTAGTGCCAACGTGTACAACTATATCACCTTTTGTGCCCTTAAAAGATGATATCTGCTCTACAACGTCATCAACTTTTGCCCCTGGCAGACATACCCTGGTCCTATTCCACCTATCCTTTTTACAAAGCATGTTTCCCGTTTCCCTGACAATAGAGTCACCAACAACTACTAGTTCCTTTGGGACCAGCGCATTCTGCCTTGGGGGTTGCCGCTGTGTTCCGCGATGACCAAGTGCAAGCTCTGGCATTGGTGTGGGCAGCTGAGAGCTTGATGGGCCCCTCACTTGTAATCCTTCGAGGGCATCCACCCTATCCTTCAAGCTCTCATACTCTTGATTTGATTATCAGCAGTGATTCTTCATGCATTAATAATCTGCAGGTAAATGAACCACTAGGTGGCAGTGATCGCATTGTGCTGAAGTGGGATTTACTCAAAGAGGTAACTACCATTAGGGGTAAAGGGAAGGGTTATTGCTTTCGTAAAGGTGACTGATGAATTGAGACAGTATTTAAATTCTATACAGTGGGACCAACTGATGATGTTACCAACAGCAAATTCAAAATGGGAAGCATTCAAAGAATTTATCTTAGAAGCTACTAGGCTTTACATACCAACTTAGAAATATTGTTCAAGGATTAGGCCTAAATGGATGTCAGATGAACTAATGAGACATATGGCAGAGAAGAAAAATGCATGGGATACATACAAATTAACACGTGACACAGAAGCCTATGTAGATACAAGTTTATCTGTAACCAAGTTACAAAGGAGGTTAGGCAGGCGAAGGCAGATTACGAGAAATCTTTGGCGAGGGATGCAAAGAAAAACAGCAAAGAGTTCTTTACTTATGTAAACTCTAGAAGGAAGGAAGGAAGGAATCAGATTGGTCCACTTGATATCGATGGGTCAACAGTTGATGATCCTGCTCAGGTAGCTAACAAACTGAATGAATATTTTGCATCGACATTCACACATGAGGAGTTATTCAGCGAGGGGAATGCCAGAGATGTATTCAACTCTGGCAGTAAGCTAGAGAATCTTGTAATAACTGAGAGTAAAGTGGAGGAGAAATTGTTGAAGATAAATACAAGAAAGGCACCTGGGGTGGATGGGATCTATCCAGTTATATTAAAGGAGGCAGCAAAGGAAGCAAGCAAACCCTTAGCCATAATTATGAGAGCTTCCTTGGACTAAGGGGAAGTACCCATGGACTGGAGATGTGCAAATGTGACCCCAATTCACAAAGGAGGATCAAAGGGCGACACAAGTAATTATAGACTTGTTAATTTAACTTCTGTTCCAGGAAAATTAATGGAGGCACTGGTTAAAGAAGCACTGCAGGATCATCTAGACAAGACTTCAGTTATAGCTCAGACACAGCATGGTTTTGTTAAGGGGAGTCTTGCCTGACCAATTTGATTGGATACTATGATGCAGTCACAAAAGAACTGGATGCAGGGAATAACTTTGATATTATATACTTGGATCTTAGAAAGGCTTTTGATACTATTGCACATGGAAGACTGCTGCTCAAATTGGAGCAATGTTGCAGTGGAGGCAAATTGCTGCTATGGATAAAGGGGTGGTTGAGGGGGAGAAGACAGAGAGTTGTAATCAATGGACACTGTTCGTCGTGGACTAATGTTATTAGTGGAGTTCCTCAGGGTTCAGTATTGGGTCCATTATTGTTATAAATGATATTGATGATGGTATATGAAGCTTAATGTCCAAGTTTGCAGACGATACGGAGGTTGACAAGGACACTACTGACACTATGCTACTGCAACAGGATCTGGACAGGTTGAGCAGATGGGTTGAGAGGTGGCAAATGAAGTTTAACATTGACAAATGTAAAGTACTATATATGGGAAACAGCAACCCCGGAGCAATGTATCAACTCTGTGGTACTACACTGACAGTGATAGAGAATGAAAGGGACCTGGGGTGGTTGTGCAGGCAGATATGAAGTTTTCTGAGCAGTGCAGACGGGCTGCAAGAGTAGCTCATGGTGTATTGTCGATGATATATAGGAATTTTTCTAGCAGGGATAAGGAAGTGATTATTCACTTGTATAAGGCAATGGTCAGGCCACACCTAGAGTACTGTATACAGGTCTGGAGGCCTCATTTCAAGAAAGATGTAGAGATGCTGGAACGAGTACAGAGAAGGGCAACAAGATTAGTGAATGGAAAAAAGGGGTGCTCTTACGAAGAAAGGCTTAAGTTCTGCAAATTACAGTGTCTGGAGACTAGGCCACAGCGAGGTGATCTGATAGAGGAGTATAAAGCTTTGAATGGTTTGAGCATGCTCAATGCTGATGGGATTCTTCTTCTTGCTCAGAATAATCATCTGAGAGGGCATAAATTCAAATTGAGGAAGGACAGATGTAGGATAGACTTGCGGAAATTTGCCTTTAGCCAGCGGGTGGTTGGTTGGTGGAACAGACTTCCTTCCCTTGTCGTGGAAGTTGATAGCCTAAATAAGTTTAAGGCTCAGCTGGACAGGTATTTCGAACGAACAGAGGGGTGAAGTGGAAGTGGTTATTTTTTATTTATTTATTTATTATTATTATTTTTTTATTTTATTTTATTTTTATTTGGCTGATGCTGCATAAGCTTGCTTTCTTGCATCAAATGCCATACTAATGCTAATTGTGTGGTACTACACTCAGGAAAGTGTAAAGTGAAAAAGATGCACAATTACCCCCAGGGTAATTGTGCAGTCAAATATGAAGTTCACTGAGCAGGGCAGATAGGCTGCTAGGCAGGTAATGGAGTCTTGTCAATGATATATAGGAATTTTGCAGTGCCTGGAGAGTAGACACCTGTCAGGTGATCTGATTGAGGTGTATAAAGCCTTGAATGGGTTGAGCAAGCTGAATGCTAATGGGATTCTTTGTCTCTCTCAGATTAAGAACCTGAGGAGGCATAGATTCAAACTGAGGAAAGACAGCTGAAGAATAGATGTGCAGAAATTTAACTTTAGTGAGCAGGTAGTTGACTGGTGGAACAGACTTCCATCTTTTGTTATGGAAGTTGACAGCCTAAATAAATTGAAGGCTGAGCTGGACAGGCAATTTGTAACGAATGGGGGGGCTGAAATGGGAGGTTTTTTGGCTGATGCTGCATTAGCTTGCTTTCTTGCATTGTATGCCTCTTCTAATGCTAACCTTTTCAGATATGGACCCCTTCTCCATTTGAGCTAGAAGCCATGGGCCATAAAAATATTAAACTATATACGAAAAAATATTTTTTCATGCATTGATATATCATTGCATTTGACCTATGCAGTATACATTAGGTTGTTATAGGTATATGTGTACTTTCCATCACACTTAACAGAATTTCTTTATGGCAATTCCGTGTTAAAAAAATAGTTCAAAAGTAGTTCTCATTTAATTTTATAGAACGAGTAAACATTCTATAAAATTAAATGATTTAATTGCAAATTGTTAGTTTTTCCTTGTAGCCTTCTTTACAAGGATAACTGACCTCCACAGATCTGCTAATTAGACTTCCATGGGAGAGAGGAAACAAGAAAAAATGTACGAGTAATCATTGAATACACAGCCTCCCTGAAGGACACTTCAATAGTGTAATAATATTGCCATTACTAAGTATAATATAACCAAAAGTGAAGGGAAATTAAAAATGAAAGAAATTTTAATAAAGAACAATGGTAAAAAGCCTTTTTGGATATGCTGTTGATTATCATGTGGATGCTTGCAAAAGTCAAGGATCTACATATCTTGATCAGTCACATGCTCTGGAGAGTATTTATTGCAGTATGGTGTTAGGAGCATCAGTGACTAAGGCAATATTGCTCTGTGTACTGTTTGTAAATTGCATGTGTTGTGGTCAATTTTGTTTGCTGAGCAAAAAACCAGAGTTCCCAGGAGGAGAACGCCATGCTAACCTCATCTGAGACCAACTAACTCAGACATGTTGTAAAAAAGGCCCACAATAATTACCCACATCATTGATGGGGCTCGAACTTAGGTCTTTTTCACTTGGTGTGAGGAGGATGGTGATTCAACCAACCGTGCTACCCAAGAGGGTATGGAGAGTATTCATCATCAGCCATTTTCAATCCACTGCAGGATTAAGCCTCTCCAGCAACTTTCAGTTCTTTCTGTCTTGTGCAATGACCATCTATTTACTACCCACAAACTTATGAATTTCATCTGTCCAACTCTGTAATTGTCTTCCAGGTTTTCTTCTAGTTCCTCTTGGGTACTATTCTGTTATTCTCTTAGTCCATCTGTTATCGTGTTTTCGAGCTATGTGCCCTGCCCAAGACTTTAGTTCTTCAGTTTTGATAAGAATGTCCTTTACTTGAGTTTTCTGCCTAATCCATGTGCTTCTCTTCTTATCTAACAGTCTGATTCCCAATATAATTCGTTCCATTCTTCGCTGTGTAGTCCTCGGCTTCTCTTTCATTCTTTTGGTGAGTGCCCAATGTATACTCCCCACCATGACTCCCATAAGTCATGGTGGGGAGTATATATTGGTTCATTATTTTACATTTCAGACAAATTGGGATATTGCTCCTCATTATGGCTATATTTCCTGAATGCTATCCATCCAAAATTTATTCTTCTCTTGACTTCCAGCCATTTATCATTATTACAGCTAATAACTTGTTCCAGATAAGTATATGACTTCACCTTTTCTATTACTGCTACTTCAATAATTATATCCCTTTCTGTGGCATACTTGTTCATCATTACTTTTGTTTTAGCCATATTCACGTTTAGTCCAAAATCCTTACTAACTCTGCATAACTGATTAAGATTTTCCTCTAATTCTTTGGGATCGTGGCTTATGACCACAATATCATCTGCAAATCGTAAATGGTTTAGGTACTCTCCATTCACATTGACTCCTTTCTGCGACCAGTCTAATCTTCTGAAAGCTTCCTCAAGGGCAGCAGTAAACAACTTCGGAGATATGTCTCCTTGTCGAACTCCTTTCTCAATTTTAAATTTACTACTGTCTTTGTTAGTCTAATAAAGGAGGTAGCATTCTCATATATTTTCTTCAAAATCATAATATATGGGGCATCTATGCCTTGTCTTTCCAGTGCCCGAAACATTGCCTTGATGCTGTATGGAGTCAAATGTCTTTTCATAATCCACAAATGCCAGGCATAATGGTGTTTTAGATTCATTTGCTTTCTCCATTAGTTGTGACATTACGTGAAGGTGATCTATAGTTGAGAATCCTGTTCTAAAGCCAGATTGCTCTTTTGGTTGATTCTCATCAAGTATTCTTTCTAATCTGTTAGTAATGACCCTTGTGAACAACTTGTAGATGTGGGATAACAAGCTAATTAGTCTATAATTTCCAATTTCTGATTTATCTCCTTTCTTATGCATTTTGTGAAGATTCTTGCCAGTTTTTGTGCTATGTCTCTTTCTCTCAGTTTTATCAACTCTACAGTAACTTCATCTTCCCCTGGGGCTTTCTGATTCTTCATTTTCTTCAACAAGTGTTTTACCTCATCAGGAAGGATATTGGGTATGTCGTATGTGTTACTAATTTGAGATCCATCTTCCCCACTGCTGGCATCATTCCCTCGCTCCTTGTATAATTCTCTATAGTAGTGTTCTGCTATTTATAAGTACACCATCACTATTCTTCAGTTTCAGTATCATTTATCTTTCTGTATTACTGCTAATGGCTGCTGATTTAAGTCCTTCGTTTTCCTTTAATGCTTGTTCTACTTTTCTTGTGTTAAATCTTCTTATATCCTCTGAGTCTCTTTCTAATGGCTTTGCATAACACTATCTCAGTAACACTAACTCAGTGTTTATCTTGCTCTTAATTTGTTGTCTTCGGTTCATCACGACAAGTGTTCATGTGGAGAGTATTAGTGTTAGTCAAATGGTGGAAGGGAGACCAAGGCTTATGCTGTGCCAGACAAAAAAAAAAAAAAATAAAATAAAACAAACAGACTGCCTATTTGACACCCTCGACATGCAGGCAACTATTCAAGACCTTTGAATCTCCACAAGCAGTCAGCTTAATCCACTCACATAGGCAACTAATTCCAGCAATCAACAGCTGGCTGGCTAAAAGAAAACTTTCTGCAATCCAGTCTAATACCCCCTCTGGAATTTGAATTTATGGTCCCTATTTCTGGAATCATTTATGGATATAGGGGGTAGTGAACTTAATTTTATCCAGCCAGTAGACACTGGAAAAGTCAACAGATGGTCTCGCATTTATTGTTTGAATTGTTCAATTTGTATTTAACTATGGTTAATGCTTCCATAGTATGAGTGTTTATAGTTGCTGTTTACTGTGGCTAAAATTTGGGAGTTGTCTATTTGTAGTGTGAACACGTCCAAGGTCACCTGCACATGCGTGTGTGTGTGTACGTCATCATTAATTCAGAACCTGTGCAGAGACCATATTTGTGAAAGTATGCAAGAGAGTATGAGATGTTACCACAGCCATATCAAATAGAAGTGTAGTTGCATATTTGGCAGAATTGCCTTGTTGACAAGAAAATTTAATTCATGGAAGCCAAGATTTTCACACTCCCACAAAAAATTCACTGTCGTAAGCATGACCAATAACCGAGTCTCAAATTGGCTATGGCTTATGGTTTGCAAAAAAGGGCCTAGAAGTTGAGAAACACTAAGGTTAAAAAAAAAAAGAAAATAAACTTGTTTGTACTTTGAATGTATAATAAAATACAAAACCATCCACTATTTTAAAGTAGTATTTAATGACACATACTAATACTTATTACATTTACATTATCTCTTATTTTACATATTTAAACTTTTTTTTTTTTTTTTTTCCTTCTTTTTAAAGAATGGATACCCTTATATAGAATGAACTGGAAAGGATAGTACAATGTCAACGATAAACAAAAATGAATACTAGAATTTAACCTGATTTTAAAATAGCATTTACAGTAGCATTTTCTGTATTGGTTAGGTAGTCAATATATTACTTTTTTTTACAACATAATGATCATTATACAAGATGATTACCCACAGGAAAAGCTAGTATAAACACCGAGTGGAAATTTGACTTTTTTTTTATGTTACAAAATATGAAACAATTCTGAGAATAATAATGATATTACAAAATGTTTTACTTAAAACAAATTACAACTTTAATATTTTCATGAAAATTATGTTTTGTACACAAATCTTTCATATACTTTTAACTATACACATATTTTAAAACTAACATTTACCATCATGATAAATACTTTTACTGTAGCTCTTTTTTTTTTTTTTTTTTTTTTTTTCCCTTCTTGTAATCTCACTGCACAAGGTAGCATTAGCCATAAAATAAAATTTCCTACATAATACATCTTGGTTTGCTACTTCTTAAATGCTTAAATGTCTGAAATATTTTTAATAAAAATATATAATAGTAATTATGCTTTGTTTACTGACACTTAATTTTTAAATGCTTTTAAAAAAATGGAAGCACAAAACAAATATAAAATGCAAAGTAATTTTACACACCTCAAAGATGATTGCTATGCCAAGACAACTATTTTTAACTCAACTCTGAAAACATAGAATAAGAAAGAAATTCTATATATTATACAGGTGCATACTTTTTTTGTACAAATTGTGCAATTCATCATGAAAACAGAGATAAATAAAATTTTCTACCTCAAACTGTCTTTTAGAATTCATAAGAGCATATGTCCTTTTTTGTAATGCTCTTAAAATAAAATTGGACAGACATTCTTAATAACAAAGACTAGTAATTAACAGTGGGTATTAAGCACTGAAATTATGTGACTACAGCTGTGGTCAAACATTGTCCATGTAAATAAACAAGTTACTTTTCCTAAAAAAGAAAAGAAAATAATTAATTATGAAGAATTATTAATTTTTTAAAACAAATATACTATAATTTCTTTCTTAAGCTTAAGCACAAAAATCATTTCCTACAATACAATCATAGCATAATTACAAGTGTGGGCATAGAAAGCAAGCAGCAAATAACCACAGACATACAAAAAAGTATTTCCTAATACAAGGTGTGGCTATTAAATAACAAGACTGTTGCCATAAATAAATATAATGAAACATTTTGAACTTTACAAGTTATCCCCTTAAAAATAATTGCCTTGGGCTGCATACACCATCCCATACATTTCTTCCAAGCACAGAAATCATCATCATCTGTAACCACTATTAGCACTTCAGTCATTTTTTTCAGACTGTCTTCAATGGACTGAAAATGGGTTCCCTTAAGTACACCTTTCAGTTTAGGGAAGATAAAATAGCCAAAAAGGCACTAGGTCTGGCAAAGTAGGTTGCATGTTCACACACAGGAATTTATTTCTTGGCCAGAAACTGGCGAACAGAGATGGGGTGGGGGTGGGGGTGTGTGTGCGCGTGTGTGTGTTTTAGCACTGTCACTTCTCATCCAACCATCTATCTATCCACAATTCAGGTCTCTTCCTTTAAATTTTTTCATGCAGCCTTGTCAGAACTTCAGTGAACTATGTATAATTGACTCTCCAATTTGATGGGATGTATTCAGCCATAACTCCTTTAATATTGAAGCAAATAAGAAGCATGGTTTTCATTTTTGATTTTGAAATTCTTGCTTTTTTTTGGTCTGAGGATTATTTTATCTTCCAAATACACTGACTGTCTTTTAGTTTTTAGGCTGTGCTGGAACAGAAAACTTTAATCACAAGTAATTATTGTACTTAGAAAGTTTGGATTTTCAATTTTTCTAAACTTCGAGTCTTCTCATTCTTTCATCTTCATTCAAAATTTATGGCACCATCTTGGCGCACATTTTTCTCATGCCTAAATTTTGAGTTAATTTTTCTGCTTCATTGTCCATATTGCATTCTGATGCAACCATTCTAATGCAGAAATGACTATCACGTCTAATCATTGTCATTACCTAGTCCACATTTTCATCAGTTTTCATGGATACTGGATGGCCTGGTCGTTCTTTCACATACTCTCTTCCTTCTAAAAATCTTTTATGCCATTCAAACGGTGAGCTCTTCATATAAGAATCAACTTTCAGTTGAAGATCACAACTACTGTTTTCTTTAGTTTATTTAAAAATTCGAGGATGATTCATTGTTTGATTCATTTGTCTGTCAAACTACAAAAACAAGATAATGAAAACCTGTGTCACTGCAAAGTGAATAAAAGTGCTGGAACGTGACTTAGAAAACAACTATGGAAAGGTTCAATGTCACCGCTGTGCCTTTGTTTCAAAGGTGGTGTTTGGTGTAGTGGCTGCGAGGAGTCTCACTTTTAATAGCCATGCCTTGTATGCTAAGAGAGCCACAGCATGAGCATTAATAACTAGTAGCTATTATATTATTTTTCTTACAACAAACTGATCATTATACAAGGTAATCACCTTGTATAATGATCAGTTTACCTAAAGAAAAAGTTATCTACAGGGAAATAGAGGAGCAGAAAATCATCTGCTTTTTAAAAGGCTGTAACACACAAGACTTCACCACAAACCCATTGCTATGTAGTGAACATAACAGAATGTATTAAAAGAAAAAATAACCATCTAGCCCCCAACAACAGTTAAAACAATGTGTGGTACAAGGACTGACAAACCTATTACATAGTACAATCCTAATAATCCATCAGACTGCTACCTCTTTGGGCTACTGCAATGGTATTTGTTTGGGAACAAATTTTTGACTGTTGCTGATACCATACAGGCAGTGATTGCCTGAATGCAGTTGATAAAATAATTTCTTCATAGTAATTATCCAAGTACTTATTCACTAGTGGAACAACTGCCTAATCTGTGGTGGTTATGTAGTAAAATAAAGATGATGCATCTTCTCAAAGTGCACTATAATATTCCCATATCAACAAATGAATCATAAAACAGACTTGCATACCTCACTTTCCAAACAACCCTATACAAAAACACAAAATTAGTTGATAAAATTTCTGAAATAATTTTGAGCTGTAATTAGTAAAAAGGCTTCTTTGTGTAAGGAATGAGCAGCTATAATAAGTAGGTTGGAAAATTCCTGGGTACTCAGGCAATTAAACAATTTATGCTGATACATAAATTTTTTTTTTTTTATTATTATTATTTTTTATTATGAAAACACCAAACACGAGAGGTATTAGAAGCTATAGTACTTAGTACCGTGCTTGGGTCGGAGGACGAAAGAAGAGATTTATTGACATTAGACTTGAACTTATGTAGACTGTAATTTTTAGGAAATACGTATGAAGGAACAACCTTCCAGAAAACGGCAGCTGAATGAATAAATGAGGAAGATGAAAAGTAGGTCCTGTGAGTTTGAAGTTGGACAGTAAATGGATGTTGGCTGGTGGTGGCACGTGTTCGGACTGTTTTGAAAGAGAGAGCTGGAATTATAGAAGCCAATTCAGAAGAACAGTGCCCATGGAAGTATCTGTAGAAAAGGCATGCAGCAGAAACAGTGCGTCTATGAGATAGCGAGTGGAGAGACTGTTAGAGAGGAGTCATTAATTAACATAACTACTCTCTTCTGATTGGAATCTAGAAGCCTGAGAGAGGTTTTGATGGTACCGCCCCAAATGTGGGAACAATATTCCATGGTAGGGCAGATTTGCAATTTGTACAGAGTGAGCAGCTGTTTGGAGTAACACCGAGAGCAAAAGAGAAAAACCAAGTTTTTTAGATGCAGAGGAAGCAATATTTGTAATGTGCTTGTGCCAAGAGAGATTAGAAGTCAGGGTAATCCCCAAAAGCGATATGTCATTTTACCTAGAAATCGGAGTGTCACCAAAGATAAGCATAGGAGCAGAAGAATCCTTTTTGCAAGATATAAGACAAGACAGAGTTTTAGAAGGATTAAATCAACTAAGTTGTCTTTGCCCCACTGGAGGATTACCTGGAGATCGGCATTTAAGGAATTTGTAGCGGATATTCGAGAAGTTGAAGCTGATTGAACAGGGCAAGGTTTCTGAAAATGAAATGCAATGTGCTATCATCGGCAAAACTATGGATAGGATTTCTAGTCAGTGGAAGAAGGTCATTATATACAAGAGGAAAAGAGCAGAGGAAAGAACTGAACCTTGGGGGACACCAGCATTAGTGGAGAAGTTAGAAGACAGAAAGCCATCTACCATCAGTGAGCGATCAGAGAGAAAACTGAATAACCAATTACTAAAAACAGTAGGCAAACCATAAAATGGAAGCTTGTTTAGAAGACCTTTATGCCAAACATGATCGATAGCCTTTGAGATGTCAAGAGCAACTACTTGTGTTTCACCGAACCTTTCCATTGAATCGCAAGTATTATTCCGTCATACTGGCGATCGTTGATCAGATGGAAGGTTTCTAGGTAGTTTAAGAGTTGATGGTTAATTGAGTCTTTACTGTTGTTAACAATCCTGCCAACCTTTGAATCATCTGCAAACTTGGACATTAATACTGATATACCTTTATCAATATCATTGATGAACACACAAAACAACAATGGGCCCAGCAGCGAACCCTGGGGAACTCCACTAATAACATTTGTCCACGAAGAGCAATGTCCATTGATTACCACTCTGTCGTCTCCCACTCAATCATCCCTTTATCCATTATAGCAACTTACCTTTAATGCCATACCTCTCCAATTTGTACAGCAGTCTTCCATGTGCAACAGTATCAAAAGCTTTCCTGAAATCCATGGTATAAAAATTATTTTTGCCATTCAGTTCCTTTGTGACCACATCATAGTATCCAATCAAATCAGTCAGTCAACACTTCCCCTTAACAAACCCATGCTGTATCTTAACTATTACTGCAGTCTTGTCTAGATGATCTTGTAATGCTTCTTTAACCAGTGATTCCATTATTTTCTCCGGAACACAAGTTAAACTAGCAGGTCTATAGTTACTTGTGTCACCTTTTGAACCCCCTTTGTGAATTGGTGATATATTTGCATACCTGCACAGTCCATGGGGACCTCCCCTGAGTCCAAGGAAGCCCTCATAATTATGACTAAGGGTTTGCTTACTTACTTTGCTGCCTTAGTATTAGTAATGGCCGCATGGTGCAAGAAAGCCTATGGCTTATGCTGCACCAGCCAAAAAAAAAAAAAAACCCTGAATAAAACAATGATAAAAAAATAAAAATAATAATAATTAATAAAAGAAAAAGAAATTAAACCTATCATCCTATGCGCTTCCCTGACCTGAAGGTACTATCCAGATGACCTTTGAATTTCCCCAAACTGTCAGCATCTACGACCCATGTAGGCAACTTATCGTATTTCCCCATGTATAAGATGCACCTTAATTTTGGAGTACGAAATTTGAAAAACAATTTATTACATAAAGTTATTGAACTCAAGTTTTATTCATCATAAAATTCATAAAACTCCTCATCACTGTTAAAAATCCCATCCATTAGCTTGTCCTCATCTGTGTCTGATGACGAATCACTGTCTTCATATATAGCCTCGTCCTCAGTTCCATCCATGGCATTTGAAATGCCATTCTTAAATGACTTGACAACGATCTCAATCTTGTTATTATCCCAGGATATTTTCACCCAGGTACAAACTTCTTCTATAGTTGGTTTCTTCACTCTTCCTGCTGGTGTCAAATTGTCCCCAGAAGACTTCAACCATTGGTTCCATTCGTCTCTCATGGCAGCATTGAAGGGTTTGTTAATGCTGACATCAAGTGGTTGGAGCTGGGATGTCAAGCCTCCAAGTATGACAGCAAGTTTTGTTTTTTGCTCTGCAGCAATCTTCTTTGTGTTTTTTGTTATGTGTGCCCTGAACTGATCAAGCACCAATAGGGCAAGTTTGCGCAAGAGCCCACCTGGTCTCCTGCTCTAAACTTTCTCAAACCAGATCTTCATCCCATCCTGATCCATCCAACCCTTGTCATGAATTTGGACAATCGCTCCTCGAGGAATGTCTTCTTTTGGCATTGTTTTGCGTTTGAAAATCAGCATAGGAGGCAGCGTGGTTCCGTCAGCACAACAAGCTAGAACAATTGTATGATGGCTCTTTTCATGTCCACTTGTCTTCACAGTTACAGTTTTCGTCCCATTCTTATTAACAGTTCTGTTACTTGGGACATCAAATTGAAGTGGGACTTCTTCCATATTTGCAATTTGTCCCAACTCAAACTGATGTGTCTTCCGACATTGAATGACAAAATGCTGAAATTCAAGGACCTTCTGCTCATAGCTTTCAGGCATCTTTTGGGCAAGTCTGGTGTGTGTATGCATGCTTAGTCCATTCCGTTTCATTAGCATTAGTAGAGGCATTTGATGCAAGAAAGCAAGCTTATGCAGCATCAGCCAAAAAAAAAAAAAAAACCACTTCCACTTCACCCCTCTGTTCGTTCAAAATACCTGTCCAGCTGAGCCTTAAACTTATTTAGGCTATCAACCTCCACCACAAGGGATGGAAGTCTGTTCCACCAACCAACCACCCGCTGGCTAAAGGCAAATTTCCGCACGTCTATCCTACATCTGTCTTTCCTCAATTTGAATTTATGCCCTCTCAGGTGATTTTTCTGAGCTAGAGGAAGAATCCCATCAGCATTGAGCATGCTTAAACCATTCAAGGCTTTATACACCTCTATCAGATCACCTCGCTGAGGTGATCTGAAGCACCAATTGTGTCGTCCTTTGAAATCAGTAACTTCTTTTTCATTAGCAATTCTTCTTGCCTCATGCTGAACCATCTTTGTAGACACAGGAATTCCAATTGCCCTTTGCTCTTCAATCCATATCTTCAATTCCCTCTCTAAATCAGGCCATTTTGCTGACTTGCCTCTCATGCCCTTCTTCTTCTTCTGCTGTGGCGTTTTCAGTAAGGTTTCTTTTTCCCGTAGCCAGTCTCGGATTGTTTTCTCAGTTGGAGGAGGACCAAACTTATGCTCAGCAGCAGCAGCACGATTTCCATTCACTTTTGCAAACTGGATCACTTTTAACTTGAATTCAGCACTGTACGAAAATATTTTCTGAGCCATTTCTGGGCAGAACGTGGCAAAACGTAACCTAATATACCGGTAACAAGTGCGAAACGATGAGCACAAAGACAAGTGCGAAAAAGCAGGAAATGCAAATAAAAAAAAAAATTTACAACCACTGTATAAGATGCACCCAGTTTTTAGACCCCAAATTTTTCGAAAAAGGGTGCGTCTTATACATGGGGAAATACGGTATATTCCAGTAATTTATAACTCGCTGGCTAAAATAAAACTTCTGCAGTCCAATCTAAACATTTCCCCCCCCCCATAACTTGAATTTGTCTCCTAGTTCTAGCATCATTTATAATCTTGGAAATTTCGTCCTCATTCATTTTACTGATGCCTCTCAGAGCCTTAAACAACTCAATCAAATCTCCTCTAAGGTGTCTAGTTTCCAAACTCTGCAATCCACATATTCGAAGTCTTTCTTCATAAGGACGCCGTTTTGCCGATCTCACCAGGCGAGTTGCTCGTCTTTGCACCCTTTCAAGAAGCTCGATGACTTTATTTAGGTGTGGTCTCCATACTTGAACACAGTATTCAGAGTGTGGTCTAACAAAAGCCTTATATAATGGGATTATCACATCCCTATCTCTACTTGCAAAAGTTCAATAGATCATCGACAGGACACCATGGGCCTTCCTTGCAACCTGTTTACAATGCTCAGAGAATTTCATGTCTGACCGTATTGTAACACCCAAGTCCCTTTCCTCCAGTACTGGGTTTAGTTGAACTCCACGAAGTGAATAAGGATTTTTCCCAGTGATTGCAACCTGTTCCAGCTTATAAGGCAACCACTGAGGTGGGACTGTGTCAAAAGCCTTGCTGAAATCTGAATAAACAATGTCGAAATTATTCCCTAAATCCAGCTAGTAAGTGATCCGTTCAAAATAGCGAATGAGATTTGTTAAACATGATTTTCCCTTTACAAAACCATGCTGAGTATCCTTGAGAATTTCAATTCGATCCAAATGATTCTGAATTCCACCCTTGATCATTGCCTCCATGATTTTCCCTACCACTGAAGTCAGATTGACAAGTCGATAATTTCCCAATTCACTCTTAGAGCCACCCTTATGTATGGGAGATACATTGGCACTTTCCAATCCAAGGGAATCTCCCCAGAGTTAATGATGCTCGCATAATTAGCCTCAATGGTTCAATGCACTCATTTGCCAGCTCCCTTAAGATTTATTATAGGGTATATTCCATCAACTTCAGGAGCCTTACTGGCCTGTAGCCTCGGAAGTTTTTTCATTAAATAATCTTGCAAAATTTCAATATCATTAATTACATATTTTTCAACTTCGCTCCCACAATTTCCCATTGCCACAAAAGGTTTTTCATTTGTAAATATCGATGCAAAATAACTGTTGAGTTCATCTGCAACGGAAGCTGGTATATTTAATAGTATCCCCTTTCCCTTAGATAAAGGTCCGATCTGGTTTGTCCTGCTCTTCTTGGCATTTATATATGTGAAGAATTCCTTATCCCCCCTCTTTGCTCTGTTTGCTAGTGATTTCTCATAAACTGCCTTTGACTGTCGAACCTTTTCTGTGGCTCTATTACTGATCATCTTATAGCTGTTATAGGCTTCAGTACTTTTTATTGCTCTGTAACCTTTCCATGCCACCTTTTTTCTGCTCAAGTAATGTGGCAACTTCACTATTCATCCAACTTGGAACCATCTTCATGGAGTATTTTTTTAATGGTAAATACACCTTCTTTAATATAACTGGATAGATCCCGTTCATCCCAGGTACCTTCTGGTCTCACTGCCATCACAATATCCAAGTGATTCAAACTAGTCTCTAACTATACTCTGTAAAACTGTTGTTTAGTTAATGTGGTTGAATCAGTTATTAGGGTGGTGATCACCACCCTGAATGATCCACTTTTGCTCCTTTGTTTGTGACTGACCCCGTTTAAATTTGTCACTTCTCTAATAACACTAGTCAACAATTTTAAACTTTTTTTCGATAACATGAACAAAATCAACTGACTTTAACTAAATCGCATGTGCTGAAAACAAAAATGACAGCAGAAAGTTTGTAGCATATCACATTTTCATTTTATGGCATTGTGCTCCTTTTTTCCGAAAATTGGGAATTTTTACTTATCTAAATGTACTTCACTACTTTTCTTGTAAATTAATTGCTTGAAATATAAATGACAACCAGTAAACATTCCAAATGGATAAAAAATAACATATTTAAACTTTATAAACACCTTTTTGGATTTAAGTAAGCAAATGACCCACAAAAGTGGCAAAAATAGGAATCAGCATAATGGTCCTTCCTTATCAGAAACCAGCAATAGTCAACCATCATTGCTGGATTCCATCGTGTGGATATCTTTGTGGAATCATTCCCCCTGCTCGTCACTGACAGATCCAAAGTTGTCCGGAAAGAAGTAAGGGTGCAAATGTAGGAAGTATCTTCAGCGTCACTCAGCATCTGAACTTTTCATAGTTATTAGCATTAGTAGAGGCATACGATGCAAGAAACCAAGTTTATGCAGCATCAGCAAAAAAAAAAAAAAAAAAAAAAAAACACCCCTTCTCATTTCACCCATCCAGTCACTCCAAATGTTTGTCTAGTTCAGCCTTAAATTTATTTTAATTATCAACTTCTCCAACAACAGTTGGAAGTCCGTTCCAGCAATCAACCACCCGTGGGCTAAAGGCAAACTGCCGCACATCTATTCTACAACTATCTCTCCTCAATTTGAATCTATGCCCCCTCAGGTTCTTAATCTGAGCAAGCGGAAGTATCCCATCAGCACTGGGCCTGCTCAAACCATTCAAGGCCTTATACACTTCAATGAGATCACCTAGCAGGTGCCTACTCTCCAGGCACTGCAATTTGAAGGCCTTTCTTTGTAAGCGCACCCCTTTGTTCCTCTCACCAATCTTGTTGCCCTTCTCTGTACTCTTTCTAGCAACCCTACATCCTTCGTAAAATGAGGACTCCAGACCTGCATACAGTACTCAAGGTGTGGCCTGACCATTGCCTTATACAAAGGGATAATCACCTTGTCTCTGCTAGCGAAATTCCTATATATCATTGACAAAACTTCATGACCTACTCTCCATGACCGTCTGCACTGCTCAGAGACCTTCATATCCGGCTGCACAATTACCCCCATGTCTTTTTCATTCTCCACCTCCCTCAGTGTAGTACCAGACAGTTGGTATGTTTCTCCTGAGTGAATGTCTTTGCTGTCATTAATAACCCTGCCAACCTTCGTATCATCTGCAAACTTGGACATTAAGCCTGATACACCATCAATATCATTGATAAATACACAAAACAACAATGGGCCCAGTACCAAACCCTGAGGGACTCTACTAATAACATTAGTCAACGTAGAGCAGTGTCCATTTATTACCACTCTCTGCCATCTCCAACTCAACCATCCCTTTAACCATTGCAGTAACTTGCACTTAATGCCATACTGCTCCAATCTGTACAGCAGTTTTCCATGTGCAAGAGTATCAAAAGTGTCCCTGGAATCCAAGTATATGATATCAAATTATGTTTTGCATGCAGTTCCTTTGTAACCACTCAAATTATTCAGTCAACTTTGTCAGACAAAAATTTCCCTTAACAAACCCATGCTGTGTCTGAATTATTGTTCCAGCCTTGTGTTGATGGTCCTGCAAAGCATCTTTAACCAGTGACTCCATTATTTTCCCAGGAACAGAGGTTAAACTAACAGGTCTATAATTATTTGTGTCACCCGTTGAACCCCCTTTGTGAATTGGAGATATATTTGCAAATCTCCAGTCCATGGGGATCTCCCCTGACTCTAAGGATGCTCTGATAAGTATGGCTAAAAATCCTATATATTAATGTAACATACCATCATGAAAAAGGGTTAGAAATGTGAAATTCCTAGGTGATGCACTTTCTTTGAACACCAGTGTATATATATCACAGGTATTGGAGTCATTTGTTAAACAAATCTAGTAAGAGCCAGTTTCATTTCATGGTTATTTTGTATTTAAATCTGTAACTCACTGTTAACCAGTTTAGCTGTTTCCAGCATTTCAAAATAATAATGAAACAAAATAAATCAATAGAGTATCTGTTGTAAAGATTTTGGTACTCCTTTGAATTGTATACAGTCAAAAATGCAACAGTGTTGAACATGAAAATTAGAAATAAATGTCACATTTGAAAGAAAAAAAAATAATAAAATAATAATAATAATAATAATAATAATAATTCAAAGTAATTTCTTAGAATACTTGTTTCAACTGTAAATGAACCACATTAGTGACAAATGGGCCTGGAGTACTGGGGTCCATAGTTTAATAAATAGATATTTACAGTATACCCAGTATAAAATAAAATATAAGTACAAATTCAGTAGCTTTCGGAACTCGTGTCCCTTTATCAACTGACAAATTTGAATACATTACAAGCAAAGTGTGGCACGTTACTCATTCGTCATTGTTGTAGCACGGACGTGTGCTGCCTTGCGCCAGTGATCATCCATCAATAAAACGGTTGTCTCCAGGATTGGATGTATACGCATGCCTTTCTGGCGATTTAATGCCTTAGGGTTGTTTATTATGTTTAGTGACTCTAGCCATAGGCGGTGGCGAACGCCACCGCCTATGGCTAGAGTTTTCAGTTTTCAGTGGTGCAAGTTCCAGACTTCAGTGGTGCAAGGTTTCAGAATGGCCAGGATCTGGAAAATAATAAATGCCATGGAAATCCAACAAAATGCATTGAATCCCAGAAAAGGTGGAAAAAGCTTGCACACTGATTGCATATGATTGTCAAGTGACTCTTTGAATGACAAAAGAACAACTTTACATTAAGAGAGAAACAATTTATGCAATTTATTAACAATAAGGTTTGGGCAATTGGGTGACATGTGCAAGGTTAATTTTGCACTGTTTGATTGTTGAAAAAAAGCTGCTCAGACTTTAAAAGTATGCAAAGAGATCATTCAAGCTGACAGCCATCTCTCCTTGCTTGAACTGAATCAAAGGAGTCAACTGATTTGGAAAGGAATCATTCACAAGGAATTTGTTCAATCCAGTTAGACAGTGAAAAAGGAGCACCACAGTCTCAGATCAGTTAGTTAAGAGGATTTGCAAGTAATGTTTCAGTTTTGAGAAAATAGGTACTGGTTTTGTTGCATGACAATTCTAGGTTGCATTCTGCACTGTTGTACACCTACCTCTCCTATTCTCCCAATTAATTCTTTTTCTCCAAAATTTAATACATGCTGAAAAGGTTTGGTTTGGATTTTATTGGCGCATTAACAACTAAGGCTATAATGCGCCAAGACCAGGTGCTGAAAGGGAAGAGATTTGATAGAGTACAGAACATCAAAAGGAATATGATAAAAGAATGAATTGGCAGTTGATTCAAATGCAATTAAAAAATGTTTTCAACATTTTTTAAGTAATGGAACAGCCCTTTTAAGTGATTCACAAGTGTGTAGCTGTTCAAGAATGATTACTTTGAAAAATATTAAATCTTTCATTTTAACATCTGGTTTTCTTTAAATTGACGGAGATCTGTATGAAACCTTATACATTTTGTTACCTTTACTCATAGTTTGATGCATATTTGCTCAAGCATTGAATTGGCTTCTTTATATAACTTTGTTTTATACACTGTAAACTTGTACAATTATAGTTCAATGGTTTCATTACTTACCTATTTTATTTTTATTATTTCTATTATACATATAATTAAATAAAAAAAGGCAGTAAATAAGTTATATTACTTCTCAAAATTGGAAGCAATTTTTACTATTCAGGAATTTTTGGGCACAAATATTTTGTGCCCAAAATTTGAAGGAAAAAAGAAAAATATTTCTTTTTTTCCTTCCTCTTTCACTGCATCATTATTGAAATTACTGCCTAGTATATGATTGTACGTGATCATACCGAACATTAAAATTTGTTTGGTATGTTATTTAAAAAGATGTATCAAGAATCAGTTATTTATTGAAATAAACTAATTGATCTGTATCGTAATAAATAATGATCTGTATTATTAGAACTACTAAGAGATTTTTTGCAATATTGCAGCTCCAACCCCAGTCATCAACAACCTGGGAATATTCTCTTCCCCCCCCTTGTATATTTGTGCATCTTAAAACTAAGCACTAATACTGTTGTGTCACATTAGATGAAAATTTTGTAACGTCACAAATTCTCTTTGATATGCTGATTTGGAAAGGCCCTTTGAATGAAACTCCATTCCATTCAAAGGGCCTTTCCAAATCAGAGAAAGCTTGTAGAGTAGGTCAGATATTCAAGGATTGATTTCATTACAATTATTAGAAAACATCTTCCACATTGTCACTAAATGGCAAAGAATTATTCATCTCTTTTAGCATTATTAATTTTAAATCAACTTTACTTGTGCAATACTTTCAAGACACAGGAGCAATAACATATCATCATAAATTTGGTCCAGCTTAGGTCTTTTAAGACCTGTTCAGTTGTAGCTCTTGGAGGTGGTTTTTGATCTCGCCATCGTTGTCTTGGTCGACCCACATCTCTCTCTCTCTCTCTCTCTCTCTCTCTCTCTCTCTCTCTCTCTCTCTCTCTCTCTCTCTCTCTCTCTCTCAATGTAGGTTTGTAGTTAAAGGCTAATTTTGGGATCCGGTCTGGGTTCATTCTATATGGCTGATCCATTTTTCCTGATACCGTTTTATGTTATTTACTATGTTATCTACTTTTAATTTCTTGCGGATATCTAAATATCTTTGGTGGTCTAGTCTTGTAAAGCCTAATAATGGTCTTAAAAATTTAATTTGTGCTGCTTCTAGTTTGTGTGCATCTTTCTTATTTAGACCCAAGTCTCAAAGCTGTAGAAAAGGGCTGATTTTGAAGTGATGTTGTGCATCGTAATTTTGTTTCAGTTGTCATTTGTTTTCCAAAGTGGTGTTTAATCATTCCATTCATTTTATTATATTTTTGTAGATTAGTGTGGCTGTCTTTCCCTTCATTTGATATTAAATTTCCCAAATAGGTGAAGTCAGATATTTGTTCTATTATTTTGTCATCAATAACAATTTTGACTCTTTGTATGTTTTTTCCACATAATCCCATTGATTTTGTTTTTGAGGTGGAGATTTTCATCTCGTACTTTTTACCTATTTTATTCAGTTCATTTGCTGTAATCTGTAGTTTTGGGATCCAGTCTGGTTTCATTCTTATTCAGGACAGTAACATTGTGAATGACGTTACTGTTCTGAACGAGGTAAATGTTGGAAGTGATCACAGAATGGTAAGATGCACATTTGATATAGATGTAAGAAAAGAAAGGAAAAAACTGACTCGAGTAAATAATATGAAGGTCTTTGAGATAACAGAAGAGGAGAAAAAGCAGTATGTACTGGAACTTAAGAACAAGTTTAAGCTTCTGCAGACTGCTCAGGACCAAGATATTGATGAGGAATATTACAACTTTCTGAAAGTGATAAAGCCCAAGAAACCTATGGGTAAAAAGAAATCCAAAGAAGAAAAAATTAGTCAAGAAACACTTGTCATGATGAACCAAAGATGACAAATGAAGAGCAAGAAAAACACTGACAAGAAGAAAATTCAGTGTACTGAGTTATGCAAAGCCATTAGAAAGAAACTCAGCGAGGACATAAGAAAAATTAACACAAGAAAAGTAGAACAAGCATTAAGGGAAAACAAAGGATTTAAATCAGCAGCCATGAGCAGTAATACAGAAAGAAAAATGATACTGAAACTGTGATGCTTAAGGAGTGGAATAATGCAATCATAGTTTTGCTGCATAAGAAAGGAGATAAATCAGAAATTGGAAATTATACACCAATTAGTTTGTTATTCCACATCTACAAGTTGTTCACAAGGGTCATTACTTACAGATTAGAAGGAATGCTTGATGAGAATCAGCCGAAAAAGCAAGTTGGCTTTAGAACAGGATTCTCAACTATGGATCACCTTCACATAATGTCACAGCTAATGGAGAAAGAAAGCAAAATGAATCTAAAACACCATTATGCCTGGCATTTGTGGTTTACGAAAAGGCATTTGACTCCATACAGCATAAGGCAATGTTTCGGGCACTGGAAAGACAAGGCATAGATGCCCCATATATTATGATTTTGAAGAAAATATATGAGAATGCTACCTCCTTCATTAGACTAGACAAAGACAGTAGTAAATTTAAAATTGAGAAAGGAGTTCGACAAGGAGACACAATATCTCCGAAGTTGTTTACTGCTGCCCTTGAGGAAGCTTTCAGAAGATTAGACTGGTCACAGAAAGGAGTCATTGTGAATGGAGAGTACCTAAACCATTTACAATTTGCAGATGACATTCTGGTCATAAATCACGATCCCAAAGAATTAGAGGAAAATATTAATCAGTTATGCAGAGTTGGTAAGGATTTTGGACTAAAGATGAATATGGCTAAAACAAAAGTAATGATGAACAAGTATGATACAGAAAGGAATATAATGATTGAAGGAGAAGTAATTGAAAAGGTGGAGTCATATACTTATCTGGAACAAGTCATTAGCTGTAATAATGATAAATGGCTGGAAGTCAAGAGAAGAATAAATTTTGGATGGATAGCACTCAGGAAATATAGTCACATACTGAGGGGCAATATCCCAATTTGTCTGAAACGTAAAAAAGAACCAATGTATACGCCCCACCATGACTTATGGGAGTGAAACTTGAGCACTCACCAAAAGAATGGAAGAGAAGTTGAGAACTACACAGCGAAGAATGGAACGAATTATATTGGGAATCAGAATGTTAGATAAGAAAAGAAACACATGGATTAGGCAGCAAACTTAAGTAAAGAACATTCTAACAAAACTAAAGAACTAAAATGGCCTTGGGCAGGAACACATAGCTCGATTGGTTGGTGATTTATTTGTCGCATCAGCATCTATGGCCATAGTGCGCCAGCATAGCTTGAACACATGATGACAGATGGACTAAGAAAATAACAGAATGGTACCCAAGAAGAGCTAGAAGAAAACTTGGAAGACAACGACGGAGATGGAATTAATGAGTTTGTGGGTAGTAAATGGATGACCACTAAACAAAACAGAAGGAACTGGAAAGTTGCTGAAGAGGCCTTCATCCTGCAGTGGATTGAAAATGGCTGATGATGTAGTTCCTCTTATAACTTGATCATAAGCATATAATATAGTTTGGATTCCATTCCTGTTGTTCAACTGTATTCCGTTGTTAATTGTTTGTTTCCATTCTTTAATAATTTTATTGATGTAGATATTAAATAAATTTGGTGATAGTCCACATCCTTGTTTGACTCCTTTACTGGTGTCAATTGGGTCTGATAGTCGACCATTAGAATATTTTATGCAGACTTGAGTTTTTATATAGTCTTTGCATCGCTTTCCGGAGTTGGGTTGGGATATTTTCTTCACGTAGAATCTGGCAAAGTTTTTCCCGGTTTATACTGTCATATGCTTTTTCATAATCAATAAACAGCAGAAGTTTTTCCCGGTTTACACTGTCATATGCTTTTTCATAATCAATAAACAGCAGAAATGTTGGTAGATTGAATTCTCTTCTTTTCTCCAAAATTTGTTGTAGTGAGAAAATGGCATCTACTGTGCTTCTCCCATTTCTGAACCCAGATTGTTCTTCTAAGAATTGTACAGGGAAATAGAGTGGGCCAGTAAATCAGAGAGTCTTATAATGGGGGATTTTAATTTCCCAGATATTGACTGGAATTTGGGGGCTGGTTACTCACACACTATCAGGGCTTTTGTGGATTTATTGGATGATTGTTTTCTACATCAGCATGTTCGGGAGCCAACTAGAGGAAGTAATACTCTTGATTTGATTATCAGCAGTGATTCTTCATGCATTAAGAATCTGGAGATAAATGAACCACTAGGTGGCAGTGATCACAGTGTGCTGAAGTGGGATTTACTCAAAGAGGTAACTACCATTAGGGGTAAAGGGAAGGGTTACTGCTTCCGTAAAGGTGACTACGATGGACTGAGACAGTATTTAAATTCTATACAGTGGGACCAACTGATGATGTTACCAACAGCAAATTCAAAATGGGAAGCATTCAAAGAACTTATCTTGGAAGCTACTAGGCTTTACATACCAACTAAGAAATATTGTTCAAGGTTTAGGCCAAAATGGATGTCAGATGAACTAATGAGGCATATGGCAGAGAAGAAAAATGCATGGGATACTTACAAATTAACACATAACACAGAAGCCTATGATAGATACAAGTTGATATGCAACCAAGTTACAAAGGAGGTTAGGCAGGCGAAGGCAGATTACGAGAAATCCTTGGCAAGGGATGCAAAGAAAAACAGCAAAGAGTTCTTTACTTATGTAAACTCTAGAAGGAAGGAAGGAATCAGATTGGTCCACTTGATATTGATGGGTCAACTGTTGATGATCCTGCTCAGGTAGCTAACAAACTAAATGAATATTTTGCATCGACATTCACACATGAGGAGTTATTCAGCGAGGGGAATGCCAGAGGTGTATTCAACTCTAGCAGTAAGCTACAGAATCTTGAAATAACTGGGAGTAAAGTGGAGGAGAAACTGTTGAAGATAAACAGAAGAAAGGCACCCGGGGTGGATGGGATCTATCTAGTTATATTAAAGGAGGCAGCAAAGGAAGTAAGCAAACCCTTAGCCATAATTATGAGAGCTTCCTTGGACTCAGGGGAGGTACCCATAGACTGGAAATGTGCAAATGTTACCCCAATTCACAAAGGAGGATCAAAGGCTGACACAAGTAATTATAGACCTGTGAGCTTAACTTCTGTTCCAGGAAAATTAATGGAGGCACTGGTTAAAGAAGCACTGCAGGATCATTTAGACAAGACTTCAGTTATAGCTCAGACACAGCATGGTTTTGTTAAGGGGAAGTCTTGCCTGACCAACCTGATTGGATACTATGATGCAGTCACAAAAGAACTGGATGCAGGGAATAACTTTGATATTATATACTTGGATCTTAGAAAGGCTTTTGATACTGTTGCACATGGAAGACTGCTACACAAATTGGAGCAGTGTGACATTGGAGGCAAATTGCTGCTATGGATAAAGGGGTGGTTGAGGGGGAGAAGACAGAGAGTGGTAATCAATGGACACTGCTCATCGTGGACTGATGTTATTAGTGGAGTCCCTCATGGCTCAGTGTTGGGTCCATTATTGTTTTCTGTATTTATAAATGATATTGATGATGGTATATCAAGCTTAATGTCCAAGTTTGCAGACGATACAAAGGTTGGCAGGGTTGTCAAGGACACTAATGACACTATGCTGCTGCAACAGGATCTGGAAAGGTTGAGCAGATGGGCTGAGAGGTGGCAAATGAAGTATAACATTGACAAATGTAAAGTACTACACATGGGAAACAGCAACCCCAGAGCAACTTATCAACTCTGTGGTACTACACTGATAGTGGTAGAGAATGAAAGGGACTTGGGGGTGGTTGTGCAGGCAGATATGAAGTTCTCTGAGCAGTGCAGACGGGCTGCAAGAGTAGCTCATGGAGTATTGTCAATGATATACAGGAATTTTTCCAGCAGGGATAAGGAGGTGATTATTCCATTGTATAAGGCAATGGTCAGGCCACACCTAGAGTACTGTATACAGGTCTGGAGGCCTCATTTCAAGAAGGATGTAGAGCTGCTGGAACGAGTACAGAGAAGGGCAACAAGATTAGTGAATGGAACAAAGGGGTGCTCTTACGAAGAAAGGCTTAAGTTTTGCAAATTACAGTGTCTGGAGACCAGGCACCAGCGAGGTGATCTGATAGAGGTGTATAAAGCCTTGAATGGTTTAAGCATGCTCAATGCTGATGGGATTCTTCCTCTAGCTCAGAAAAATCACCTGAGAGGGCATAAATTCAAATTGAGGAAAGACAGATGTAGGATAGACGTGCGGAAATTTGCCTTTAGCCAGCGGGTGGTTGGTTGGTGGAAGAGACTTCCATCCCTTGTGGTGGAGGTTGATAGCCTAAATAAGTTTAAGGCTCAGCTGGACAGGTATTTTGAACGAACAGAGGGATGAAGTGGAAGTGGTTTTTTTTTTTTTTTTTTTTTGGCTGATGCTGCATAAGCTTGCTTTCTTGCATCAAATGCCTCTACTAATGCTAATGCTAATTGTTGACTGTATTTATTAAGTTTATATTTTAGTATATTAGAGTATAGCTTTGAGGCAGTTGATAGCAGTGTTATCCCTCCGTAGTTGTTAAGGTTATTTCTGGAGCCTTTTTTGTGTAAATTGATTACTATTCTTGTTTCCCAATCTTTCGGTATCTGTTGCTTATGCCATATGATGTTAAATAATTTTAGTAGTGCGTTTTTTTAGTAAGGTACCACCATATTTAAATAGTTCTACATTCAAATTGTCTATGCCTGGGCTTTTTTGGTTTTTGTAACATTAACTATAGTTCTTCCACTGTTATGGAAGAACTAGAGTTAATAATTGGAACCTATATGTTCCAATAACATATAGAATACATAAGAAAAAAAAAAAAAAAAAATGTTCTACTACTTCTGAATTTGCCAGATTCAGAGGTTTGCTTGAATTCTGTAC
Source organism: Mastigoproctus giganteus (assembly GCF_048544385.1). Classification (NCBI taxonomy): domain Eukaryota; kingdom Metazoa; phylum Arthropoda; class Arachnida; order Uropygi; family Thelyphonidae; genus Mastigoproctus; species Mastigoproctus giganteus. Next base: position 40,383,449 of record NC_143583.1, read on the forward strand.
TCGGCTACTAACTGTCAAACTGATAATACATTATCAGTTTGACAAATATCCCAGTGAGATTTTTAGAAAAAAATAAGAAACGTACTAATCTCATTTGAATTTGATAGAGTTGCTTGATTAGAAGAAGTTTCTCTGAACAAGTTTCAGGAGCTATCCATATAACATAATTTTAAAGTAAAATTTGATTGTGATACAGAAATAGAAATATTACTGGTTGTTTAAATTATCTGTACTGTTTTTGTTGATTGATGCTTGATTTAGAAGTTGATCTTCGGTGCCACAGTCATCATTTTGATCTTCAACTGGCAAAAAAAATATCTTACAGGTTGTTCTTTTGGCTAGACCACTTTAGCTGGGAGATGTAAAAGAATGTTAACTGTTCAACATTATAGATGTAACTGTCAGGAACTTATTTGATCTTTATTACATAAAATTACCCTAACAAAGGTTGGGGGGGGGGAATGACCACAAAACAAAACCTTATTAATTTGACATTGAAAGCACTATAATACTATATCATATTAAAAATGCCTATTACATTAAATTCCATACTTACTGCTGAGGTCTTACTTAATGGTTCCACATAGTTTGATGGAAAAAGTCCTATAGAACCCTCCAGCTCACCTTTCCACCATGCTGGATCATCCTTACCTAGAACGGTTATTGTTTGGCCTTTTTGGAATGACAGCTCATCAGGATGTTGAGCGACAAAAGGATATATGGATATTACTTGTTCTGAAAAATAATTATTAAGAAAATTAGTAATGAATTTGTCATTATCAATTAATAAGAGACATGGCTAACAAAAGTTTCATGTTACTTGCTGATTTATACAATTTAAACTTAAGTCCATAGAAATGTCACAATAAAATTCAGAGATAAGATAGCATGAAATGTATCACATTATACCTGATATTCCCTTATCCAAAGGTAGTACATAAATTTGCAAGATAAAAAAAATTGCTGTAAGATGCTGATGAAGTACATGCTGCTGCTGTAAAAAAACAAAGCACTATAAAAGATGGCAGTGTAAAATGTCTTCATGACATAACATTTGTTTCCAACAATATTACTTCCAACAACAAAAATGTGCTGCTGCTATCAACTTCTATGACAGATGGAAGTTTGTTCCAGCAATCGACCACTCGCTGGCTAAATGCAAACTTCCGCACATCTATCCTACAACCGTCTTTCCTCAATTTGAATCTATGCCCTCTCAGATGATTATTCTGAGCAAGAGGAAGAATCACCTCACAGGTGCCTAGTCTCCAGACACTGTTTGGAGACGAGGCACCTAGTCTCCAGACACTGTTTGTTTGTTATTTGGTATTTAGGAGCATTAGCAACTAAGGCCATATTGCTCTGGGAATATGCGGTGGTCCTTCCCAGACCTTTCCGCATTCTCTGTATTTGGTGGTGATGGGCTCAAACCCCGGTTTAATCAAGAAGCGTGTGCTACGCACTGCTGCTCCTTCCCAACTGGCTACGGAGGCACCCCAGACTGTAATTTGCAAAACTTAAGCCTTTCTTCTTAAGAGCATCCCTTTGTTCTGTTCACTAATCTTGCTGCCCTTCTCTGTACTCGTTCCAACAGCTCTACATCCTTCTTAAAATGAGGCCTCCAGACTTGTATACAGTACTCAAGGCATGGCCTGACCATTGCCTTATACAAGGGGATAATCACCTCCTTATCCCTGCTAGAAAAATTCCTATATATCATTGACAAGACACCATGAGCTACTCTTGCTGACTGTCAGCACTGCTCAGAAAACTTCATATATGCCTGCACAATTACCCCCCCCCCCCCTTTTCATTCTCTACCACTGTCAGTGTGGTACCACAGAGTTGATACGTTATTCTGGGATTACTGCTTCCCAAATGTAGTACTTTATATTTGTCAATGTTAAACTTCATTTGCACCTCTCAGCCCATCTGTTCAACTTTTCTAGATCCTGCTGCAGCAGCGTACTGTCATTAGTGTCATTAACAACCCTGCAAACCATCATATCATCTGCAAACTTGGACATTAAGCCTGATATACCAACATCAATATCATTTATAAATAAAGAAAACAACAATGGACCCAACACTGAACCCTGAGGGATTCCACTAATAACATTAGTCCACGAAGAGCAGTGTCCGTTGATTACCACCCTGTATTCTCCCACTCAACCATCCCTTTATCCATAGCAGCAATTTGCACCAATGCCACACTGCTCCAATTTGTGCAGCAGTCTTCCACGTGCAGCAGTATCAAAGGCCTTTCTAAGATCCAAATATATGATATCAAAGTTATTCTTTGCATCCATTCCTTTGTGACTACATCATAGTATCCAATCAAATTAGTCAGACAAGACTTCCCCTTAACAAACCCATGCTTTGTCCGAGCTATAACTGATCCTGCAATGCTTCTTTAACCAGTGCCTCCATTAATTTCTCTGGAACAGAAGTTAAACTAACAGGTCTGTAATTACCTGTCTCCTTTTGAGGTCACATTTGCACATCTCCACTCCGTGGGTACCTCCCCTGAGTCCAGGGAGGCTCTCATAATTAGGGATAAGGGTTTGCTTACTTCCTTTGCTGTTGTTCTTTGTTGTTTGTTATTTGGTTTTTAGGAGCATTAGCAACTAAGGCCATATTGCTCCCGGTCATACGCGGTGGTCATTCCCTGACCCTTCCGCATCCTCCGTATTTGGTGGTCACGGGCTCGAACCCCGGTCTAATCAAGAAGCGAGTGCTACACACTGCTGCTCCTGCCCACCTGGCTACTGAGGCACCTCATTTAATATAACTGGATAGATTGCATCCACCCCAGGTGCCTTTCTTATGTTTATCTTCAACAATTTCTCCTCCACTTTACTCTCAGTTATTACAAGATTATCTAGCTTACTGCCAGAGTTTGAATACTCTTCTGGCATTCCCCTCCCTGAATAACTCCTCATGTGTGAATGTAGATGCAAAATATTCATTTAGTTTGTTAGCTACCTGAGCAGGATCATCAACAGTTGAACTAACGATATCAAGTGGACCAATCCGATTCATCCCCTTCCTTCTAGAGTTTACATAAGTAAAGAACTCTTTGCTGTTTTTCTTTGCATCCTTTGCCAAAGATTTGTTTTAATCTGCCTTCGCCTGCCTAACCTCCTTTGTAACTTGGTTACAGACCAGCTTATATCTATCATAGGCTTCTTTGTCACATGTTAATTTATGTACTTCATGCATTTTTATTCTCTGTCACATGTCTAATTAGTTCATATAACATCCATTTAGGCCTAAATCTTGAACAATATTTCTTTGTTGGTATGAAAAGCCTAGTAGCTTCCAAGATTAATTCTTTGAATTCTTCTCATTTTGAATTTGCTGTTGGTAACATCATCAGTTGGTCCGACTGTATAGAATTTAAATACTGTCTCAGACCATCGTAGTTACCGTTACAAAAGCAAAAACGCTTCCCTTTACCATTGATGGTAGTTACTTCTTTCAGTAAATCCCACTTCAGAACACTGTGATCACTGCCACCTAGTGGTTCCTTTATCTGCAGATTCTTGATGCATGAAGAATCACTACTGATAATCAGATCAGGAGTATTACTCCCTCTAATTGCCTCCCAAACATGCTGCTGTAGAAAACAAATCATCCAATAAATCCACAAAAGCCTTGCTAGTCTGTGAGTGACCAACCCAGAAATTCCTGTCAATATACGGGAAATTAAAATCCCCCATTATAAGACACACTGATTTACTGCTATTTCTCTGCACAATTGCTCATTATATTCATCAGATTCATTTGGCCTATAACACACACCTACTCTCATTTTTCCTTTTCCAGTGCTTATGTAACACCAAACAGACTCAACATTGCATTGTCCACCAACATCAACTTGATGCACTTCCTTAGATTTTGTGTGTTTCTTAACAGCATAACCCCCTCCTCCCTTTCTGTCCTGTCTATCCTTTCTGTATATTTTGTACTCGCCAAATTCCAGTTCTGCACTGCTTATGTGTGTGTGTCATGTCTCTGATATCCCGCAATATCTGCCTTTGATGTCTTGACTAGCACTTCCAGCTCATCGAATTTATTAACTATACTCCTAGCATTGGTGTACATGCAAGTATACATGCACCTGTTTCAATTCTTAGTTATCCTAACACAGTCCATGTATTTACTTGTTCCACTATGACTCCCAGCAGTCCTGGAAATCCCCATTGCCTTGCTTTCCAGGCTGCTGCTCAATTGCATTTCAGTAGAAGTAGTGCAAGAATCACTTTTACCTCTGCCAGCGGCTACTGTTAGTCTATTAATCTGTGTACCCCCCCAAGCTATCAGTTTTCCGACTCATCTAACTCTGCCTCGATAGCATCAGCAAATATTCTTGCACCCTTTCTATTTATGTGTATCCCATCTCTGTAGAAGCAGTCTCTCCTGTTAACAAATACAGACCAGGCTGAAAAAAATTCTACCCCTTGAGCCTTGCACATTTCCAGGGCTGAATTGATCGACAAGGCTCTCACCATATACTCCCTCCTATCATGTCTGGGCAGAATTGCAGACACTTTCAAATTCAACCCTAACTCACGGATTTTTTTTTTCAACATTGACTTGTACTTGTTAAGTAATTCTGCTGGTGTCCTACTCTTAATATCATTAGTGCTAACATGTACAATAATATCACCCTTTGTGCCCTTAAAAGATGATATCTGCTCTACAACGTCATCAACCTTTGACCCTGGCAGAGGCAAGTACTCTACACAGAAGGAAATATTTTAAGTACATATGCACTAATTTTCAGAAAAAAGAGAAATCATTCCAAGAGCTTTCTGAATGTTGGATATTTTATATTAAACAAATAAGTCGCTCATCAAAATATGAACATACAAAATGTTCCAGATGTCTTGTTATACCTCCCCACCCCCCACTGCAAACATCTAAATATTTTCTAAAATACATTTTTTGTTTGTTTCAGATGATGGACAAGTTCATCATCATCCGAACAATTACACCGTTGTTATTATATGGGCTATGAGAGAATCAGTACAAGCAGACCATGCAAGATATTCAAAGAGATTTCTCTGAAATATTGGCATCGAGGTTCCACCAAAAATGAGTGTCCCATGCTGTAAACCAAAATGTTTTTAATGGGAATTATTTGGACAAACCGAGACCTGGAAGACCAGATGGGAGCAGCAATGTTCACAAGTGACAGCAGCATTAATTTGTCTCTCAGAAATTAACTTGGTAAAATATTAAGCTGAATTTCATATTCTGTTAGCAACTTTCATATACATGAATTGGGATCTAAAGCATTTGAGTCTATGTTAATGAACTTAATGATATGTACAAAAAGGTTTCTTGCGCACATATCAGTGACATTTTCAGCATATGGTAAAGTAATTTTTTCAGACATATGTATTTACTGCAGTTTTCAGTGTTGAAATATTCTTATTAAAAAAAAAAAAAAAAATCCTCATTTAAATAAGACCTACCACTCATCATATTGTAGTACCAACATAAAGTCATTTGTTTAGAAGACCAATGAACCACAGCTTTTATTTAGTTATCCTGAAGGATGGGGGTTACCCTACAATTTGATGCTTCAACCTGTCTGTGGGATAGGTGGATGAGAGGACGGGGGATGAGCTCATTTGCTGGTATAATTCAATTGGCTGCCCAAGAGCACTGAGCTCTTAAAATAATGCACTGAGGGTAATTATTAATCATTAATTATAAATAATTAACCCTGCAGCAATCACTGAAAAAAGGGTAATATGAGCAAATAAGCTGTTGCATTGTGACAACATTATTTTTTGATAAAGAGGCAAAAAATGGTTTAAAATGGTGTACTGAAAAATGATATTCTTTATTCTGGTTAATGTTTCTAAAACTATTACCTTTAGAAACAATGGTCTTGTTATCCACACAGTTTTTTGTGGAATGAGTGGATATTAAAAAAATTCACTGTATATTAAAAAACTGAAAAACAAAGATCAAATTAAAGAACACAGCATGCCCTTGTTATAAAACGGTTTGCTTTACGCTGATTCACTATAACGCTATTGTTATTATAACCCATATCTGACTATAATGCTGTCAGAAATCACTATAATGCTCTTTTACAGATTGCATTTTTAGCATATTTAATGAAATCGTTTCATTTGATGGAGTCGATAGCTTGAAAATGAATAGCAAAACAGCATTAAAACGTTTCCCACGCTGACTTGAAAATATCCTATGGCACTGACTGCAACTCACAAATACATATGTTACCTTATGGGAATGCAGTGCTCGCTTAGCATGGATTCACTTAGTGCGCTGTTTTTCCGGAATGAATGATCAGTGTTAAGTGGGGATCTCCTGTATACTGGACACATTAGAATTCACACAGATTTCAGTAGCTATTTTATTATTCAGTTGATGGGTTTGGGGATAGCATCTCCACAATGCACCACATGCTTGCTGCAGGGTTAATCCTTTTGCAAGTGAGTTTCTGGGCAGTATGCATGTCACCTGGGTTTTTTATAGGGAATTTTGAAGTTTGTAAAAAATTTAAAAACTACATACATAAATATTCTAAATATAAATTCTAAATTTTGACTTTTTAGCTAAAAGAGTGCGATTATTATCAAAAATATAAAAATGAAAATTAGAATTGTTACAAATTGTTAAAAATTAAAAAAATCTTTAAAAAGTCATATTTTAATCTCTATTTTTTTTGAGAATATAACATTAGAAGTAATATTCTCTGTTCACATATGTATTATTTGATTAAATTTCATCAACTCCTAGAACTGAATCAAAGAGAATTTATTCAATTTTGACTTGTGTAAATCCACATCATCTAGAATTATGTTGAAAGAGAATGACTAATCAATGCCAATTTTCAAAACTATCATAAATATATAAAAAAGCTATTATTACGAGGAGCAAAACTGATAGATAACTGTACCAGATCTCTGTAGAGTTTAAAGTGTGTGTGTGTGTGTATACAAGGGTGGTTCAATAAAGAATTGCCCTGACCTAGGTGCTAGCCTGTTGATTCTTGGCACAGGTTTTACTCCTTCTCTACATAGCCACCGTGCAGATTTACACATTTTTCCCATCAATGGATGAGGCAACGGATACCTTTTTTTCTAGATGTGGTGAGGTTGGTCTTTGAACCATAATTCTGTTGCAGAAATGAATGTCTCACCATCAGGGAAGTGGGTCCCTCGAAGAAACGATTTGAGGGAAGGAAACAAGAAGTCCGATGGTGCAAGATTGGGTGAGTAGGCTGGATGGGGCAGTATTTCATATCCACAAGTAGCCGCTTGTATTGTTGCAATTTCAGAAGTGTGTGAAGCATTCTCACACCTTTGGACAGCATACCACGCCTACATGTTTTGATTTTCTCCCACAAATTTGTGAGTAAGTTGGCATAATATGTGAAACCATGATGTTGCCATTCCATGGACTGCTTTTTACTTTCAGGGTTAAAATGGTGTATCTAACTTTCATCCTGAGTGATTAGACGAGAGAAAGTCTTCATTTTTTTGGCACAGGGCTAACAACTTGTGACTTCTGTTGTCTATCAGCCTTCTGAAAACCAGTCAATAATGGGGGAATCCACTTTGCACTCAATTTCTGTAAATGGAATTCATGAAGGACTGTTTCAACAGAGCCCACACTAATTTTCACCTCCTGTGGCAATTCATGCACAGATATTCAGTGATCTTCCACGATTAACGACTCCACTTTTCTGATCGTGCTGTCATCAATGGCTGAATAGAGACAACCTGGAATGGGCTCAGATTCTACAAATGTCTGACCACACCTAAACTGTCTATACCAGTGCTTCACAATGCCATAGGATAGGGCTTCATTCTTATATACAGCAGTCATATTGACAGCAGTCAACTCCTCGTGGTTTTCTTTATGAGATTTCCCCTTCAAGAACAGATACAGAATTACAGCTCTGGCTTCAATTTTGTCCATGATGCTACTTCGTCACATGTTCAGCTCTGTAAGAGATTTAGTTGGTTGGTTTAAAATTTTAATGGTGCATTAGCAGCTGAGGCTATTATGGGCCAAGAAAATCTGTAAGAGAAAAAAAAAAAATTAAGACACAGGGCTGAACACCTTTAGTACAGAGATATGAGGGCCCATCAAGCTCTCAGCTGCCCACATCAACGCCAGAGCTTGCACCTGGTCATCGCACAACACAGCAGCAATCCCCAAGGCAGAATGCACTGGTCCCACAGGAACTAGTAGTTCTTGGTGACTCTATTGTCAGGGAAACGGGAAAAATGCTTTGTAAAAAGGATTGGTGGAACAGGACCAGTGTATGTCTGCCAGGGGCAAAGGTTGATGACGTTGTAGAGCAGATATCTTTTAAGGGCACAAAAGGTGATATAGTTGTACATGTTGGCACTAATGATATTAAGAGTAGGAGACTGGCAGAATTACTTAACAAGTACAGGTCACTGTTGAAAAAAAAAAGACGTGAATTAGGGTTGAATTTGTAAGTTTCTGCAATTCTGCCCAGACATGATAGGACGGAGTATATGATGAGAGCCTTGTTGATCAATTTGGCCCTGGAAAGATGGTGCAAGGCTCAAGGGGTAGAATTTTTTCCAGCCTGGTCTGTACTTGTTAACAGGAGAGACTGCTTCTACAGGGATGGGATACACTTAAATAGAAAGGGTGCAAGAATATTTGCGGATGCTATTGAGGCAGTGTTAGGTGGGTCGAAAAATTGCTAGCTTGGGGAGATACAAGGACTAATAGATTAACAGTAGCCGCTGGCAGAGGTGAAAGTGATTCTTGCACTGCTTCTATTGGAATGAGCAGAGGCCTGGAGAACAAGATGCAGGATGTTTCAGAGACTGCCGGGAGTCATTGCGGTACAAGTAAACACATGGGTTGTGTTAGGATAGCTAAGAATACGAACAGGTGCATGTATGCTTGCGTGTACACCAATGCTAGGGGTTTGGAAAATAAATTTGAGGTATTGCTCAAAGCATCAAAGGCAGATATTGTTGGGATATCAGAGATGTGGTGTCACAGAGATATAAGGAATGCAGAACTGGAACTTGGGGAGTACAATGTCTACAGAACGGACAGACAGGACAGGAAGGGAGGAGGGGTTATGCTATTAGTTAAGAAACACATAAAATCCAAGGAAGTGAAGCCAGTCGACATCACTGGGCAGTGCAGTGCAGTGTCGAGTCAGTTTGGTGTGACATAAGCACTGGGAGATCAAAATTGAGAGTAGGAGTGTGCTACAGGCTGACTCTGATGAGTATAATAAGAAAATGTACAGGGAAATAGAGTCGGCCAGTAAATCAGAGAGTCTTATAAATAGGGAATTTTAATTTCCCAGATACTGACTGGAACTTTTCGATTGGTCACTCACACACTAGCAAAGCTTTTGTGGATTTATAGGATGATTGTTTTCTACATCAGCATGTTCGGGAGGCAACTAGAGGGTTTGGTTTTTTTTTTTAGGAGCATTAGCAACTAAGGCCATATTGCTCCGGGAATATGCGCTGGTCATTCCCTGACCTTTCCGCATCCTCCGTATATGGTGGTGACGGGCTCCAACCCCGGTCTAATCAAGAAGTGCGTGCTACACACTGCTGCTCCTTCCCACCTGGCTACGGAGGCGCTGCAACTAGAGGGAGTAATATACTTGATTTGATTATCAGCAGTGATTCTTCATGCATTAAGAATCTGCATATAAAGGAACCACTAGGTGGCAGTGATCACAGTGTGCTGAAGTGGGATTTACTCAAAGAGGTAACTACCATTAGGGGTAAAGGGAAGGATTATTGCTTTCGTAAAGGCGACTACGACGGACTGAGACGTACTTAAATTCTATACAGTGGGACCAACTGATGATATTACCAACAGCAAATTCAAAACGGGAAGTATTCAAAGAACTTATCTTGGAAACTACTAGGTTTTACATACCAACAAAGAAAAATTGTTCAAGGTTTAGGCCTAAATGGATATCAGATGAACTAATGAGACACATGGCAGAGAAGAAAAATGCATGGGATACATATAAATTAACACGTGACACAGAAGCCTATGATAGATATAAGCTGGTCTGTAACCAAGCCACAAAGGAGGTTAGGCAGGCAAAGGCAGATAAGAAATCTTTGGCAAAGGATGCAAAGAAAAACAGCAAAGAGTTCTTTACTTATGTAAACTCTAGAAGGAAGGGGATGAATCAGATTGGTACACTTGATATCGATAGTTTAACTGCTGATGATCCTGCTCAGGTAGCTAACAAACTAAATGAATATTTTGCATCTACATTCACACATGAGGAGTTATTCAGGGAGGGGAATGCCAGAGGTGTATTCAACTCTGGCAGTAAGCTAGAGAATCTTGTAATAGCTGAGAGTAAAGAGGAGGAGATATTGTTGAAGAATAACACAAGAAAGGCACCTGGGGTGGATGGGATCTATCCAGTTATATTAAAGGAGGCAGCAAAGGAAGTAAGCAAACCCTTAGCCATAAATGAGAGCTTCCTTGGACTCAGGGGAGGTATCCACAGACTGGAGATGTGCAAATGTGACCCCAATTCACAAATGAGGATCAAAGGCTGACAAGTAATTATAGACCTCTGAGTTTATCTTCTGTTCCAGGAAAATTAATGGAGGCACTGGTTAAAGAAGCACTGCAGGATCATCCAGACAAGATTTCAGTTATAGCTCAGACACAGCATGGTTTTGTTAAAGGGAAGTCTTGCCTGACCAATTTGATTGGATACTATGATGCAGTCATAAAAGAACTGGATGCAGGGAATAACTTTGATATTATATACTTGGATCTTAGAAAGGCTTTTGATACTGTTGCACATGGAAGACTGCTGCACAAATTGGAGCAGTGTGGCATTGGAGGCAAATTGCTGCTATGGATAAAGGGGTGGTTGAGGGGGAGAAGACAGAGAGTGGTAATCAATGGACACTGCTCATTGTGGACTAATGTTATTAGTGGAGTCCCTCAGGGTTCAGTGTTGAGTCCATTATTGTTTTTTGTATTTATAAATGATATTGATGATGGTATATCAAGCTTAATGTCCAAGTTTTCAGACGATACAAAGGTTGGTAGGGTTGTTAAGGACACTACTGATGCTATGCTGCTGCAACAGGATCTGGAAAGGTTGAGAAGATGGGCTGACAGGTGGCAAATGAAGTTTAACATTGACAAATGTAAAGTACTACATATGGGAAACAGCAACCCCAGAGAAACCTATCAACTCTGTGGTACTACACTGACAGAGGTAGAGAATGAAAAGGACCTGGGGGTAATTGTGCAGGCAGATATGAAATTCTCTGAGCAGTGCAGAAGGGTGGCAAGAGTAGCTCATGGTGTCTTGTCAATGATATACAGGAATTTTTCTAGCAGGGATAAGGAGGTGATTATTCCCTTGTATAAGGCAATGGTCAGGCCACACCTAGAGTACTGTATACAGGTTTGGAGGCCTCATTTCAAGAAGGATGTAGAGCTGCTGGAACGAGTACAGAGAAGGGCAACAAGATTAGTGAATGGAACAAAGGGTTGCACTTATGAAGAAAGGCTGAAGTTTTGCAAATTACAGTGTCTGGAGACTAGGCACCGACAACGTGATCTGATAAAGCCTTGAATGGTTTGAGCATGCTGAATGCTGATGGGATTCTTACTCTTAATCAGAATAATCACCTGAGAGGGCATAAATTCAAACTGAGGAAAGATAGATGTGGGATAGATGTGCAGAAATTTGCCTTTAGCCAGAGGGTAGTTGGTTGGTGGAACAGACTTCCATCCCTTGTTGTAGAAGTTGAAAGCCTAAATAAACTTAAGGCTCAGCTGGACAGGTATTTCGAACGAACGGAGGGGTGAAGTGGAAGTGTTTTTTTTTTTTTTTTTTTGGGCAATTCTGCATAAGCTTGCTTTCTTGCATCATATGCCTCTATTAATGCTAATCATGATGCTACACACAAAATACACGACTCTGCGATATGTTCTCGGTGATTCTTTATTGAACCACCCGCGTATATATAATTTGTTGATACCATATTGAAAGAACGTCGAAAACGTACATACATACATACATACATTCATGCACACTTGCAAAAGGGTTAAAGAGTTGCCAGACAATGATATGTGATGACAGATGAGTTGAAGGATGTTGTGAAAAGTGAGAAATATCAACAACCACATGCTGCATAATATCTCACACAATATGCGGCATCATACTATCTTCTGTAAGGAATGTAAAGATTCACACGGATTGCCTTGATCTATATGAATCGATTAACTGATTATTTTATTAATACTATATATATATGAATAAATATTTGTTCTCTTATTTGTATTTTATTTTTGTGGGTGGGCAGGCGGGGGGGGGGGAATCTAACAATCAATGATAAAGCTATCATTTTACTTAGAACTGTTACAAAATTCTGCAACATACAAACTCATTTGTTCTATTTGACATAAGTAACAGGGTAGTACTCATCAAAAAAATTAAATGCTTCCGAAAATTTTACTGAAATTCCAAATTCTGCATTGGCATGGCTGTCTAGTGATCAATTCAGGTAAGGAATAATGTCAAAAAAGATTCCCATGTCATCTTAGGTGAAATTAATATTTCATTTTTATTTTAAGAGTCCACTTTTGCAATTACAGGATTTCTGTAAAGTCAAGATATACTTGGCATGGCAGAAGCTTTATGCATCCATTTTTTGGTCAATTTATAATTTTTTCTATTCTTGCTCTAGTTGCCAGCATTTTGCATAGTTTAGATGTTTTTAATCCCTTTCTAGTTAGTAACTGAGTGGAAACTGTTTGCATTATTTTCATTAAGTTTTTTTTTTTTTTTTTTTTAAATTTTATCTGAAATGATTTAATCACATTTTCACTCCCCATAATAAATGTTTACTTTGAGTATTTGGACAAAACATGGTGCAACCCCCCCCCCCCCTCGGCATATTATTTAATTTTTCTGTCCCACTATTGTTTAATCTGAATGCTTATGTCCATCACTCAGATTCTTCATTATGTTTTCAATTTATTCTATTACGTGGTTTATATTAATAGCAATTGTTTGAATTATTTAAGTTTAATCTCTGTTTATTATGATTTTTAAATTTTGAGTTGCATATTTGCATGTTCTTTTGGATCCACTGATTGGAGGAATCATCTAAATTTGCATTCTGTTTGTTACATTTCCTTATTTATTCCACAGAGGGTTGTAGCCATAGCGTATCACAGCAGTTCTCAAACTTTCTGAGCCCACGCCTCCCTTGACCTGTAAAGTTTTCCCGGTGCCTCTCTTGAAGTAAAGCATCTATAATTGTGCAATTTCTTATTTTTAATATGTTAATACAATAATTATTAATACTGCATGAAATAATAAGCATCTGTAGTTCTAAATTACTAACGATTATTATCAGTAAGTAATCACACCAAAAACAATAAAAAACACACACACACATCGCTGAAACCATATTTTCAACCATGCAGCTAATGCTATACTATGCAATCTACCTGTATATGTCATTACATAGTATGCACTAAATTATATATATTAACATCATATCAATCATAATTCATCAATCCATTTCAGCAAAATATAATATTTTTTTTCCAAATAAATGTTTATCTCATGTTCATATCAAAGTTAGTGAGATAGGTTACGGTAAATGCTTTAAAAAATAGGTTATAAAATTTAATGTTATGTTATGAAAATTTATTTATATGTATATATATTTTTTATTTATATATGTTACGTTATGAAAATTACATTTCTGTTAAACTTTTCACGCCTCCTTTTGCACTAGTCCGCGCCTCTCAGTTTGGAAATCACTGGCGTATCAGGACATCCACTGATAGTTTGCTAAGATAGTACTGTGATTGAAACATGAACGTTTTCGGAATTCACAACTGCTTGTGTTCCTTGAAAAGATAGTGCGCTTATGGGCTCTTTTTTTCCTTGTGGTTTTCCTTTAGTAGTATTTTATTCTGGCAGCACTTATTCTTCTGGGTGTGGGCATGTCTCTTTGAGTGAGGAGTCATACATTTGCAGTTCTCTACAATTTGACTACAATACAGCAACTGACAAATATTCTGATGGAAGAATGATCCAAGCTGGAGCTAGACTACCTCAGAGATCCAGTGGAATCCATGCCACGACATGTATGGGTTGTGATTCAGGCCAATCACTGGCCATAAAATTAGAAATTAATTTTTTTGGCCAGTGATTGGATATGGATATATGATTTCTAGATGGGGTGCAAGGAAGAAGTTTTTATGAGTGAGAAATCTATTAGTATAGAATGTATCCTTAGTTTCCATAGACTAATGTATTTTTTTTAGCTTCCATTAAACTAATAATTTTTTTTCAAAAAAATAAGTATTGCTTATGACAATAAGGAATAAAGAAATGATTTTACCTTTACTATTGCTTTTATTTTCTGAGTTTTGTAATGTATTTGATACATCTACATTCTGAGCATTCTCCATGCTATGAGTGCCCCAAGGTTTAACATAAGATGCTGGAAACCAACCTACTTGACGTTTCTTTCCTTTTACCTGAAAAATTAAAGGTAATTCTTAAACATAAATAATTCTAATTCCAGAGTTTACAATGTATGGAAAGTGTTATATGTATGTCGTCTGAAATTTTACTTTTTTTTTTTTTTAAATTTTGGCATCTTATAGAAGGACAATTAACTTTGCATTGCACCACAAGTATTAGAAGTGATTACACATTACAGAAAACAACCCACATTTCTATTTTAAATGTTGACTAACACACCTGCTGGCCAATTCAATAACAAAAATAACCCACTTTTTTTTTTTTTTGTGAAATGAAATAGATGGAGAAAGACTGAGTTTGTACAAAAAGAGAGAGGGAGAGAAAAAAAAAACTTTTTTAGCCAACCATATTAAAATGCCAAAATGGAGAGCTGGCAGGTATGCTTCAACATGGTTCTGGAATACAGTGTCCACAAACCTTTCTCCAAAACTAAAATGTAATTATGTGAATACAGTACATGATACAAAGATAAAACCTATCTGGGTGATAGAGAATATCTTCAAGTTTTTACTAGAGGTGTTTAATGTGGGTACCTTTAGCTAATCTGCAGATGTCCACCCCCTCTACACTCCAGTTCCTCTCATATTAGGCACAACATATCCCCATCAATGCAGCTGATTGCTTCACAAATGCACTGTTTAATTTCCATAACGGTTTTATGCATAGGTGTTTTCATGATCCTCTAGACAGTAAAAAATTATGGGAGTCAGATCGGCACATTGTGGGCGATACAAAACTGCTCATCTTAGGAAACACCAACTCCTTTGTGGTAATGTGGGAGGTTATAGTTTCACAAAACTGTAATCACTGGAAAACCTTGCTTTTGTATTCTGAAATTTTATTCAGATTTCTTGCATCTTACTGAAAGACATTATTAATTAGCTCTGCATTACATCAAAAATACAGTCAGTTCTCGTATAATGAGTTTATGTGGTTTACACCACATAAATTCATGTGGTTTACACCACATGAATTCAATCATACATGATTTACAAATAGAGGAACAATGTCATACCTAACATGACCAAATTCGCTTTTTTTTTTTTTTTTTTTTATGTGAATCCCAAACACAAGAGGTATTAGAACCTATAGTACTTAGTACCGTGCTTGGGTTGGAGGTTGAGAAGAAGAAAGAAGATATTTGTTGACATTGGACTTGAACTTCTGTAAACTGTAATTTTCAGGAAATACGTATAAAAGAAGATTGTTCCAGAAAACGGCAGTTGAATGAATAAACGAGGAAGATGAAAAGTTGGTTCTGTGGGTTTGAAGTTGGACAGTAAATGGATGTTGGCTGGTGGCGGCACGTGTTCGAACTGTTTTGAAAGAGAGAGCGGGAATTATAGAAGCCAATTCAGAAGAACAGTGCCCATAGCAGTATCTGTAGAAGAGGCATGCAGCAGAAACAGTACGTCTATGAGAAAGCGAGTGGAGAGACTCTGTTAGAGATGAATCATTAATTAACCTAACTGCCCTCTTCTGAATGGAATCAAGAAGCCTGAGAGAGGTTTTGGGGGCACCACCCCAGATGTGGGAACAATATTCCATGGCAGGGCGGATTTGCAATTTATACAGAGTGGGCAGCTGTTTGGAAGAAAAGTAACGCCGAGAGCAAAAGAGAAAACCAAGTTTTTTAGATGCAGAGGAAGCAATATTTGTAATGTGCTTGTGCCAAGAGAGATTAGAAGTCAGGGTAATCCCCAAAAGAGATTATCATTTTGCCTAGAAATCGGAGTGCCACTAAAGATAAGTATAGCATTAGCATTAGCATTAGTAGAGGCATTTGATGCAAGAAAGCAAGCTTATGCAGCATCAGCCAAAAAAAAAAAAAAAAAAAAAACCCACTTCCACTTCACCCCTCTGTTCGTTCAAAATACCTGTCCAGCTGAGCCTTAAACTTATTTAGGCTATCAACCTCCACCACAAGGGATGGAAGTCCCTTGTGGTGGAGCAGAAGAATAGGAGCAGAAGAATCCTTTTTGCAAGATATAAAACAAGACTGAGTTTCAGAAGGGTTGAAATCAACTAAGTTGTCTTTGCCACACTGGAGAATTACCTGAAGATCGGCATTTAAGGAATTGGTAGCAGATTTTCGAGAAGTTGAAGCTGATTGAGCAGGACAAGGTTTCTCAAAATGGAAAGTGGAATGCAACGTGCTATCATCTGCAAAACTATGGATAGGATTTCCAGTCAATGGAAGAAGGTCATTAATATACAAGAGGAAAAGAGTGGGGGGAAAGAACTGAACCTTGGGAGACACCGGCATTAGTGGAGAAGTTAGAAGACAGAGAGCCATCTGCCATCACCCTCAGTGAGTGATCAGAGAGAAAACTGGATAAACAATTACTAAAAACAGTTGGCAAACCATAAGATGGAAGCTTGTTTAGAAGACCTTTATGCCAAACACGATCGAAAGCCTTTGAGATGTCAAGAGCAACTGCTTGTGTTTCCACGAACCTTTCCATTGAATTAGTCCATAAATGGGTAACATAAGCCAGAATATCACCAGTGGATCGACACTGACGGAATCCATACTGGTGATCGTTGATCAGATGGAAGGTTTCTAGGTAGTTTAAGAGTTGCCGGTTAATTGATTTTTCCATTACTTTAGAAAGAGTAGAAGTAATTGCAATGGGACGATAATTGGATGGGAGGGATTTGTCACCCTTTTTAGGAACTGGCTGGATATGAGCAAATTTCCAAGCAGAAGGAAAAACACATTTGGAATAAGAAAGTAAGAAAAGTCGGCAAAGAATAGGAGTAAGTTCAGGAGCACAGGTTTTGAGAACAAGTGGAGAAATACCATCAGGCCCTGGAGCTTTCTTAGCATCCAGATTCATCAAAATCCTTCTGATATCCTTTTGACGGAAGACCACAGGAGGCATTGAATGGAGCGTGTTGGGAATGGAGGGAGGTGTTTTACCAAGATCATTAATACATGAGTTGGAAGAAAAATGGGATGCTAGCAGGTCAGCTTTATCCTTGGCTGAAGTGACAACAGAACCATCTGGTTTGGACAGAGGTGGGAGCAGATATGGGCAAAAGTTGGGGCCAATAGCTTTGGCAAGAGACCAGAATGCTCGGCTACCATTAGGGCAAGAAGCAAGTTTTCTACTCTTAGCCTGTTCAAACTCTAGTTTGGACTGATTAATAACTGCTTTACAATTGTTGCGAGCTTTGGTGTAGGCAGAAAATGAAACTGAAGAATCAGAAACAAGCCAATTACGATATGCAACATTCTTATCTTGAACAGCCTTAGCAAAACACATTTATTGGAAAACCAAGGTTTAGATAAAGGACGAGATTTTAAGTGGAGTGTGGGATAAAGGATTCCATTCCTGCAAGAATAATTTCACTGACACGATCTGAGCAAATGTTGACATCAGAAGTTTTGAAACAGTAATCCGACCAAGGAAAAGAAGAAAAGAAGTCTCGCAGGTCATCCCATTTTGCATTCTTGTAATGTCAAACAACACGAGGTTGGGAATAGCCATGAGATAAAGATTCCATTGGAGAAGAGACAATCACCAAGTTGTGATCTGAAGTGCCTAAAGTATCTCTCACTTCGACCGTGTACTTAGAAGGGTTGTTTGTGAGAAAAAGATCAAGCATATTGGCTGTATGATTAGGATTGTCCGGTATTCTTGTAGGTAAATGAACAATCTGTGCTAGGTCATTAGTAATTGCAAAAGCCTCAGCATCTCGACCTGCTGGGTCGGTGTGACTAGAAAACGGAAGCCAGCTGGAGTTGTGAACATTAAAATCACCAAGGAAAATTACCTCACTGTTAGGAAAGTTGGACTGGAGAAAGTCAAGTTGCAAAGCACAATGCACAATTATGCATATGCACAATTCGCCTTTGTGTTTACAAGAAATTGCAGTCAAACTTGGGAATCACCCCAACTGAATATAACACAACAGGATGAAAAGAAAATTCTGAAAATTTCTTTATAAATTTTTTATATGAGTAAAGATTTCAGTGAAGGGAAACACATTTCACCACATAATAACATAAAAACCCAGAGAATTTCAGCTATTGGTATTATTAAAAATGCATTTAAATCGAGTTTACTACCCATTCATAATAGATTCCACTAGCAGGAACGCCCAATAAACTGGAAAGTGCAAATTGTTTTTATTGTTTTAGTTTTTATTGTTCTGGTAGTGACCTCCAGAAATGTGCTTTAGTAAAATATGAGTTAGCACAGGGGATAACAATGTGTTTTTGCCTTTACTGCATTGTTTATTCAGTTGCTACACATGCACTGCTTTGTTTATATGTATCAAGCGTGCTTGTCATTTTTATTCTTTTTATACTGTACTGCTTTATTACCTAAAAATGAGTAAAACCTTGAAAAAAGTATGAAAGGAAGCATCCTGGTGAAGATACTACACATTCAGAGAGAAAAAGAAAAGCAGTATCGATAGAGAAAAATATGAAATTATGAAACGCTCTTAGCGAAATGAAAGACCATGTCATGTTGTGCATGCTACAGGCCTAAATGAGGCAACGCTGAGAACAATAAGAAAGAATGCAGGGAAATAAAAGCAACTTTCATAGCAGGAACAACTCAGTGTGTAACAAAATCCATTAGATCATGGAATGTCTGTTATCTGTTAGCATTAGTAGAGACATATGATGCAAGAAAGCAAGCTTATGCAGCATCAGCCAAAAAAAAAAAAAAAAAAAAAACACACACACACTTCCATTTCACACCTCTGTTCATTCGAAATACCTGTCCAGCTGCGCCTTAAATGTATTTAGGCTATCAGCTTCCACAACAAGGGATGGAAGTCTGTTCCACCAACCAACTACCTGCTGGCTAAAGGCAAATTTCCGCACATCTATCCTACATCTGTTTCCTCAATCTGAATTTATGCTCTCTCAGGTGATTATTCTGAACAAGAGGAAGAATCCCATCAGCACTGAGCATGCTCAAACCATTCAAGGCTTTATACACCTCTATCAGATCATCTTGCCAGTGCCTAGTCTCCAGACACTGAAATTTGCAAAACTTAAGCCTTTCTTCATAAGAGCAACCCTTTGATCCATTCACTAATCTTGTTGCCATTCTCTGTACTCGTTCCAGCAGCTCTACATCCTTCTTGAAATGAGGCCTCCATACCTGTATACAGTATACAAGGTGTGGCCTGACCATTGCCTTATACAAGGGAATAATCACCTCCTTATCCCTGCTGGAAAAATTCCTGTATATCATTGACAAGACACCATTAGCTACTCTTGCAGCCTGTCTACACTGCTCAGAAAACTTCATATCTGCCTGCACAATAACCTCCAGGTCCTTTTCATTCTCTACCACTGTCAGTGTAGTACCACAGACTTGATACGTTGCTCTGGGGTTGCTGTTTCCCATATGTAGTACTTTACATTCGTCAAGTTAAACTTCATTTGCCACCTCTCACCCCATCTTCTCAACCTTTCCAGATCCTGTTGCAGCAGCATTATCCTTAACAACCCTACCAACCTTTGTATCGTCTGCAAACTTGGACATTAAGCTTGATATACCATCATCAATATCATTTATAAATACAGAAAACAATAATGGATCCAACACTGAACCCTGAGGGACTCCACTAATAATATTAGACCACAATGAGCAGTGTCCATTGATTACCACTCTGTCTTCTCCCACTCAACCATCCCTTTATCCATAGCAGCAATTTGTCTTCAATGCCATACTGCTCCAATTTATGCAGCAGTCTTCCATGTGCAACAGTAATCAAAAGCCTTTCTAAGATCCAAATATATAATATCAAAGTTATTCCCTGCATCCAGTTCTTTTGTGGCAATCACAGTATTCAATCAAATTGGTCAGGCAAGACTTTCCACTTAACAAAACTATGCTGTGTCCGAGTTATAACTGAAGTCTTGTCTAGATGATCCTGCAGTGCTTCTTTAGCCAGGGCCTCCATTAATTTTCCTGGAACAGAAGTTAAACTGACAGGTCTGTAATTACTTTTGTCAACCTTTGATTCTCCTTTGTGAATTGGGGTCACATTTGCACATTTCCAGTCCATGGGTACCTCCCATAATTAATCTGTTTGTTATCTCATAATTAATCTGTTAACTAATCATAATTTCATAATTAATCTCTTCTATCTGTTTGGATAGAAGATCAAACAAACAGCAAGTTTGCTTACGATAGAAGCCAAAGCATTAGCAATATTCTATTAAGTAATAATCATAATAAAATACTTACGTATTTTATTACAATTATTTATTGTGTTTGGTAATGTTTTAGTTACAAATATGTGTTCGATCTTGGGTGGTCGGCACCTAACCCTATTTTTCCCATAAGGCCTGTTTTTTATATTGCATGATTTTGTATTACACAAGGGTTTCTAGAAACACAATTATATGAGGGCAGACTGTATTACAAAACGGATACACATTAGAGAGAACAATGCTATTATCCTACATTTCCATTTCGTAATGTGACATGCAAATTTTTCAGTTAGTGAATTAAAGAAAACGTGAAGATATCCTTATCACCTGGCAGTGGTTTCAAGTTTGTATCATGTACCCTATTCACAAAATGTTTTAGTTTTGTTAAGGTTTGTGGACACCCTACTAAAAACTCCAATACTTTTTATATCTTGAATCACCATAAAAATTCAAACTCATGCAACTGCCATTAAATTACTAATGCAGAACACAGGTATGTGATGATAATTTGTGTAAATAATAATTTGAAAAAAAAAAAAAAAAAAAAAAAAAAAACCCCAACTAAAGTCATATTACGATATATTTTTAGAGGTCAACAACCTAATGTTATAACAGTAAAAAAGAGAATTTTATCAAAGTTTTAATGGACAATTTCATAGACAGTTTGCATAGTCATACAAATTTAATAAGGAAGGGTTCCCAGGAAGAAGATGACTAAAATATCAGCATTGAGCATGCTCAATGCTGATGGGATTCTTCCTCTTGCTCAGAATAATCACCTGAGAGGGCATAAATTCAAATTGAGGAAAGACAGTTGTAGGATAGATGTGCGGAAGTTTACCTTTAGCCAGCGGGTAGTTAATTGGTGAAAGACTTCCATCTTTTGTTGTGGAAGTTGATAGCCTAAATAAATTTAAGGCTGAAAAAAAGACAGTTAAATTTCCTAACTAAAGGATAAATTTAATCTCAATGAACAAACCTGAATTTCACCTTCCCACCATCCACTAGGAGTCTTTTTCCTAACTTGAATAAGTTGTCCACGTTGTAAATTAAGCTGTTCAGATCCTGATGCCTGATAGGGAGCTAACACTGTCACTATTTCTGGTCTTTTTAAAGTTTTAAATTTCTGGAAAATAAATATCTCATAATTAATAATGTAAATTTTTATTGACAAAATATTTTTTTTAATAAAAACAATAGAAAAATATGCACTAAAATACATAATTACACATTCACCAATTTGCTAATTAAGAACTATGCAAGACTGACACTAAGAACAAGACAAGACAAGATCTGAATATAACTAAAATTCAGAAAATTCAATTAAAGGTTGTCTGAGCATAATTTCACAGCAAAGAAAATTTGGAACTCCTTAAACAGACAATTTTCAGTAAAAAAATAAAATAAATAAATAAAAATGAGGCATTTTAAGCTGTATTATATATATATGTATATAGCTGTATTATCAAATGAAATGCATAACAAATTAAACAAAAAATAATTTTTATAACAATAGAAAAGAGGAAATACTACTTTCAGCAGTAGTACTCACAGATTGCACAGTAGCTGCAGCACTAGTAGTAGTAGTTATATCAGTAGGAGGAGGAGCAGTAGCAGAGGTTAGAGTAGTAGATGTTGCAACAACAGCATCAGAACTTATAGCAGATATGCAGTTTGGAACAGTATCAGTTATATCATTAGGCAGAGGAGCAGCAATAGTAGTAGTCTCAGTGATAGCAGAAGTAGCACTGGTGGCATCAGAAGTGTTAGTAGCAGGAATAGATACAGTGTTAGCTGTAGCAGTAGTAGCAGAAGCAACAGCTGATGAAATTACTACTTCTGACTGAAGAATGCTATCCTCCACATGTGAAACACTCTTTATTTTAATAGAAAAAAAAAGTTGAAGAATTAATAGAAGTTTTCATGGTTATAAAGTTAGTTTATATAAAGTTATAAGAAACCACAAAGATCTCCTGCATACCGCATTCCCTCTATCTGTTATCATACTTATTTTGGACTACAGTTTCACTAAAAATTGTGCATAGGCAACAGCTGATGAAATTACTACTTCTGACTGAAGAATGCTATCCTCCACATGTGAGACACTCTTTATTTTAATAGAAAAAAAAGTTGAAGAATTAATAGAAGTTTTCATTGTTATAAAGTTATAAGAAACCACAAAGATCTCCTGCATACCGCATTCCCTCTATCTGTTATCATACTTATTCTGGACTACAGTTTCACTAAAAATTGTGCATATAGCAAAAAGTACTGAAAAGTATTATATACAAATTGTCAGAGAAAAAAAAAAAAAAATTGGCTACAAAGGCAATGCATGCCCAAATATTATTAGTTAAGAAACAGATATGGCAGTCAGATGCCAATTTATTGAATTAAAATTGGTGAACATACATGACGAATAGATTTTTAGAAAATGAATAAAGAATTTCCTTTAGTTATTCAATACAGAAAACTTAGGGATTTAGAGAGTGTAGAGAAAGAAATACAAACTTTATGGTATTGAGAGAGAGAGCAGGAAAAAAACTGAGGCCATAATATCTGCTGTCAAAAATTTGGCAACAGCCATTGCCTCAACTTATTATTATTTTTTTTGTTGGTTAAATATAGGATACTATGAAGGATAATTCATTTAATTCAGACACCACCACTACTTAGCATTAGTAGAGCCATTTGATGCAAGAAAGCAAGCTTATGCAGCATCAGGCAAAAAAAAAAAAAATAAAATAAAGCAAAATAAATAAATCAAAAATAACCACGTCCATTTCACCCCTCTGGAAATACCTGTCCAGCTGAGCCTTAAACTTATTTAGGCTATCAACTTCCACGACAAGGGATGGAAGTCTGTACCACCTACCAACCACCCGCTGGCTAAAGGCAAATTTCCGCACGTCTATCCTACATCTGTCTTTCCTCAATTTGAATTTATGCCCTCTCAGGTGATTATTCTGAGCAAGAGGAAGAATTCCATCAGCATTGAGCATGCTCAAACCATTCAAGGCTTTGTATACCTCTATCAGATCACCTCGCTAGTGCCTAGTCTACAGACACTGTAATTCGCAAAACTTAAGCCTTTCTTCGTAAGAGCACCCCTTTGTTCCATTCACTAATCTTGTTGCCCTTCTCTTACTCGTTCCAGCAGCTCTACATCCTTCTTGAAATGAGGCCTCCGGGCCTGTATACAGTACTCTAGGTGTGGCCTGACCATTGCCTTATACAAGGGAATAATCACCTCCTTATCCCTGCTAGAAAAATTCCTATATATCATTGACAATACACCATGAGCTACTCTTGCAGCCTGTCTGCACTGTTCAGAGAACGTCATATCTGCCTGCACAACCACCCCCAGGTCCCTTTCATTCTCTACCACCGTCACTGTAGTACCACAGAGTTGATACATTGCTCTGGGGGTTGCTGTTTCCCATGTGTAGTACTTTACATTTGTCAATGTTAAACTTCATTTGCCACCCCTCAGCCCATCTGCTCAACCTTTCCAGATCCTGTTGCAGCAGCATAGTGTCAGTAGTGTCCTTGACAACCCTGCCAACATTTGTATCGTCTGCAAACTTGGACATTAAGCTTGATAAACCATCATCAATGTCATTTATAAATACAGAAAACAATAAAGGACCCAATACTGAATCCTGAGGGACTCCACTAATAACATTAGTCCACGATGAGCAGTGTCCATTGATTACCACTCTCTGTCTTCTCCACCTCAACCACCCTTTATCCATAGCAGCAATTTGCCTCCAATGCCACACTGCTCCAATTTGTGCAGCAGTCTTCCATGTGCAACAGTATCAAAAGCGTTTCTAAGATCCAAGTATATAATATCAAAGTTATTCCCTGCATCCAGTTCTTTTGTGACTGCATCATAGTATTCAATCAAATTGGTCAGGCAAGACTTCTTAACAAAACCATGCTGTGTCCGAGCTATAACTGAAGTCTTGTCTAGATGATCCTTCAGTGCTTCTTTAACCAGTACCTCCATTAATTTTCCAGGAACAGAAGTTAAACTCACAGGTTTTTAATTATTTGTGTCAGCCTTTGATCCTCCCTTGTCAATTGGGGTCACATTTGCACATCTCCAGTCTGTGGGTACCTCCCCTGAGTCCAAGGAAGCTCTCATAATTATGGCTAGGGGTTTGCTTACTTCCTTTGCTACCTCCTTTAATATAGCTGGATAGATCCCATCCACCCCAGGTGCCTTTCTTGTATTTATCTTCAACAATTTCTCCTCCACTTTACTCTCAGTTATTACAAAATTCTCTAGCTTACTGCCAGAGTTGAATACATCTCTGGCATTCCCCTCGCTGAATAACTCCTCATGTGTGAATGTCGATGCAAAATATTCATTTAGTTTGTTAGCTACCTGAGCAGGATCATCAACAGTTGACCCATCGATATCAAGTAGACCAATCTGATTCATCCTCTTCCTTCTAGAGTTTACATAAGTAAAGAACTCTTTGCTGTTTTTCTTCGCGTCCCTTGCCAAGGATTTCTCGTAATCTGCCTTCGCCTGCCTAACCTCCTTTGTAACTTGGTTACAGATAAACTTGTATCTATCATAGGCTTCTGTGTCACGTGTTAATTTGTATGTATCCCATGCATTTTTCTTCTCTGCCATATGCCTCATTAGTTCATCTGACATCCATTTAGGCCTAAACCTTGAACAATATTTCTTAGTTGGTATGTAAAGCCTAGTAGCTTCCAAGATAAGTTCTTTGAATGCTTCCCATTTTGAATTTGCTGTTGGTAACATCATCAGTTGATCCCACTGTATAGAATTTAAATACTGTCTCAGTCCATCGTAGTCACCTTTACGAAAGCAATACCCCTTCCCTTTACCCCTAATAGTAGTTACCTCTTTGAGTAACTCCCACTTCAGAACACTGTGATCACTGCCACCTAGTGGTTCATTTATCTGCAGATTCTTAATGCATGACGAATCACTACTGATAATCAAATCAAGAGTATTACTCCCTCTAGTTGCCTTCCGAACATGCTGATGTAGAAAACAACCATCCAATAAATCCACAAAAGCCTTGCTAGTGTGTGAGTGACCAGCCCCAAAATTCCAGTCAATATCTGGGAAATTAAAATCCCCCATTATAAGACTCTCTGATTTACTGGCCCAATCTATTTCTCTGTACAGTTTCTTATTATACTCATCAGAGTCATTAGGCCTATAGCACACTCCAATCTCAATTTTGATCTCCCAATGCTTATGGCACACCAAACTGACCAGACACTGCACTGTCCAGCGATGTCGACTGGCTTCACCTCCTTGGATTTTATGTGTTTCTTAACTAATAGCATAACCCCTCCTCCCTTTCTATCCTGTCTGTAGACGTTGTACTCCCCAAATTCCAGTTCTGCATTCCTTATGTCTGTGTAACACCACGTCTCTGAAATCCCAACAATATCTGCCTTTGATGTTTTGAGCAATACGTCAAATTCATCAAATTTATTTACTAATTCCTAGCATTGGTGTACGCACAAGTATACGTGCACCTGCTCTTCCTCTTAGCCACCCTAACACAACCCATGTGTTTACTTGTACCCCCATGATTCCCAGCACTCTCTGAAATATCCTGCATCTTATTTTCCAGGCTGCTGCTCATTCCAATAGAAGCAGTGCAAGAATCACTTTCGCCTCTGCCGGTGGCTACTGTTAATCTATTAGTCCTTGTATCCCCCCAATCTAGCAGTTTTCTGACCCACCTAACACTGCCTCGATAGCATCAGCAAACATTCTTGCACCTTTTCTATTTAAGTGTATCCCATCCCTGTAGAAGCAGTCTTTCCTGTTAACAAGTACCTATCAGGCTGAAAAAAATTCTACCCCCTGAGCCTTGCACAATCCTTCCAGGGCCGAATTGATCGACAGGGCTCTCATCATATACTCCCTCCTATCGTGTCTGGGCAGAATTGCAGACACTTTCAAGTTCAACCCTAATTAACAGCTTTTTTTCATCAGTGACCTGTACTTGTTAAGTAATTCCGCCGGTCTCCTACTCTTAATATCATTAGTGCCAACGTGTACAACTATATCACCTTTTGTGCCCTTAAAAGATGATATCCGCTACAACGTCATCAACCTTTGCCCCTGGCAGACATAACCTGGTCCTGTTCCACCAATCCTTTTTACAAAGCATGTTTCCCGTTTCCCTGACAATAGAGTCACCAACAACTACTAGTTTCTTTATGACCAGGGCATTCTGCCTTGGGGGTTGCCTCTGTGTTGCGCGATGACCAAGTGCAAGCTCTGGCATTGGTGTGGGCAGCTGAGAGCTTGATGGGCTCCTCACTTGTAATCCTTCGAGGGCATCCACCCTGTCCTTCAAGGTCTCATATAGGTCCATAACAACGCTGAGTTGTCGCCTGATTTCCTTACACTCCTTGCATCGCACACATACAAAGACATCCCCCATGGCAGTATCATGTCCCATACCTGATTGCTCCGCAAACATCAAGCAAATAGTGCATCTTAAAAGGCTGTGATTCAGAGGGCAACTTCCCCCCCCTCAGTTCTCCCCTGAGCCACAGCATTCCCATTAGCTTGAGCCTTTTGCTTTGCTGCTCTGGTTTGAGTCATGATTTCGATTTACTTTCAATAAAATTTCAATTTCAGTACAAAATTAAATCCTAAACTTGTATCCCAACACAGTTATAACGCTATATTTATGTTTCAGTAACGAGTGTTATCTACGAAATCCCTTTATATAACTTCCGTATCAAGTTATGTATTAATTATTTATTTTTACTAATTATTTATGTTACGTGACCTAAGTGGTTATATGTATAGTTAAAAGTACAATTTAATTGCCAATGAAGTTCAACAAGATTAATAGATTTTACTGATTAATTTCTGTGTAATAATGGCAGCTATTTACGAACGGTAAACACATGGATTTGATACCCTTTCCGATACTATGTAATACCTACAAAATCTCTATCTAAGTTACTTTAAACTTAAGTACCATAAATAGGAATATAAAGCTACTCTAGAAAATAAGTTAATATGTCAATTTAAACTAATAAAGCAGAAAATAAATCAGAAAAAACTTCTCTGTTCCAAGAGCGGCAGAAAGGCACGTCCGCACAGGCAACACTCGTCCTCAGAATCACTTCTCCAAATAAGTTTCTGCTAAATCCCTCTAGAATGCATATCAATGTATGTTTAATACCCTCCTGCAGTTAGATGAACTCATGATCCATTATGCAAAAGCATAAACTGAATGTTATCAGTCACGATTTCTTTTTTGAATGGAAAATATAGACTGAATAACAATGGTATGATGAATATTACCGCATTCAACGAGATATGAAAAGTTGTAACTTAAGTTAAAAAATATTTCATGGAAAGACAAGAATCTGTAGCAGAGGTGTTGCCACATCTTCCCTCTATTCTCCTGACCTTGCCACATGATTTATTTTCATTCTCCAAGGTTGAAGAAAGAGCTGAAGAGAGCATTTTGGTTTGATGAAGAAGCTCAATTTGTCACAATCACAACCTTATGATGTATATTGAAAAATGGCTTGGAGGCTTTCAACAGTTGGTTATAGAGATGGTGCAAGTGCACTCAGTTTCAGGGAGGGTGTATCAACAATTATGACAATTCATAGCTGAAGACAATATAATGGAATAAATAAGGATTAAGGAAGTAAGTACCTTGTAGCATACATTTTTACAGCAATTTATTACTGCTGTAATGCATGCAATGAGAGAGAGAGAGAGAGAGAGAGAGAGCAACAGGAGAGTTTTTATTTGTTCTGCATCTTATCTTCCTCTAAATCACACCTTTCAAGGAATATATTAAAGGGAATATGATCTGCATATTTAAATTTCATTGGATCATTAAAACGAAGTGGTATAAAGACTGCTTAAGAAGTCAATGAGAAAGTTATTAAATGGAGACTTAAATATCATCTTATGTAACACAAACTTTTATATATTTTTACACAATTATAGTTGCCATAAATACTATTTAAGTGAATGCATGTCAAATATCCAAACAAAAAAAATCTTGACTGAGACTACAAAGAGCACTATTACTAAGATGCTGAGCACAGATATTTTTAAAATGCTGAACAAAGTGGGTAGCAGTCAGTGTTTTCTGTATTATGCTATTAGTCATTACAAGGATAGCAAAAGAATACAGTAGTACAAGGTATAGTGATTCACATTGTCCATACCCCCCCCCCCCCCACAGACTGTTAAAGAAATGGGCAGATTTTTACAAGTTCTACTCCAAATACAGAATAAAATGGTCAAATAGGAGATGGGCTGACCAGGTCTCAGCTGATTAAAGCTAAAGTTTATTACAGAAGTATAGAACAAGTACTGAGTACATCTGGGCAATGGTCACCATAGCTAGGTGGTCAAGTGTGAGTGTATAGAGGAGCACATGCATTGAGTAGCTGTGACTAAAGCCCGTGACCACTAAATATGATGATTCTTGGAATTTCTATCTTAACTGTTTTGACCTCATGTGGACATCCTGGAGTATAAACAGAAAATTCATTTATTTATTTTATCTTCAAGATTTTTCTTGGAGAAATTCAGAGCTCCGAAATGAAACAACTGCTCTGGAAGTAGCAAAATCCAATAGTTTTTTTTTTTTTTTTGTATCTGAAAAACATCACTACTGTGAAAAAGGTGGGAAGTAATCATATGGAAGTAATAAAGTTCCTGAAAGAAATGATGTTCAATGGAGGGCAATGTATATCACCAGCAATGGCTCAAATGCCCCAGATTTGAACCTAATAGATTACAAAGTGTGGGAATAGCCAGAGTACAAAGTCTGTAGCATTCAAAAATTACAATCTCAAATGGTCTCCAAGGAAGGCATTAGCCAACTTTACTATGAATATCATGTGATGCCATTGAAAGCTTACACACCCACTTGAAGGCTTGTATAAGAGCACAAGGAAAACGTTAAGTGATCTTTAGATACTGGTGTTATCAATTAAGTATAGCACACAAATAAAACTTTTCACTTGTCACTCTCATGTTATTGTTTAAATAATTTGTCACAGGACTCAGATAATAATCAGTGCAGAATTTCTTACTTTTCCATCAAGTATTTTTTTGGCAAGAAATGAAGTTGATTACAGGATTTGCCCAATAAAACAATGATGGTAAATAACCAAGAGTTTTGCTTCTAGTGTTTATACATTTCTTCAATTGTTCAACAGAAACTCTGCACAGACCATTTCATTATTAAAATTAATAAGTATTAGCATTAAAATGACAATGATGAAAGGAAGCAAAGTTTACGCAATACCTGATATCGAAAAATAACTAAAACTAATAAATAAATGACAATAAAATAAAAATGAGATGAAATATCTCCCAAATTTTATATTTTATCTACTGCTTACAAATATTTATCAAACTTCTTCAAATCTATATAAGCTTACACTCTCTGCCTTTACAAGGCTAGGTGGTAGCTTGTTCCAAGTTAATTATTCTTTGACTAAAGGTAAAATTCCCTACGTCCAATCAACAATCACAGAAAATTGAAGAATTTATGTACCCTTGTTTGCATAATCATAAAAAAGAAAGCATGTCTTCATTGTTAAGCCCGTTTTATTGTCCTTGTTTTAGGCTAATGCTAAATAAGCTTGGGTTCCTTTACTAATTTTGGTTTTTATTAAGACCAAAATTTTAAATTAATATATAGGCTGAAGGACATAAATACATAGGCAATATTTCAACTGAAAAGAACACTTCACTGTTTATAAACAGGTTTCATTAGAAAAACCACATGTATCAATAGCACCCCAGGGGGCTTCTTAAATGGGCATAAGAAGCCCTTGACTTGTAAAAAATACACTAAGCATTAATAAAGGTCAAGAGAAGCAGGAAAGGAAACTAGGCTTTTTCTGCTTCAGGGAGAAGGAAAAAAACAGAAAGTTTTCCATACAAACTTATAGTCCTATTTTATCTGTTCCTGCTTCCAGATGGTACTGATCTAGCTATCCCTTAAATTTCAACAGTCAACCATCTAGGAAGGCAGTTTATTCTAGCAATCAACAACGTGCTGACCAAATGCAAACTTCCCCTCTGGCCCATTCTATTAGTTTTCTCCCCAAAAGTTTATATTTAGGAGTTATGTCCCAATTCAATGTGAAAATTCCAAAGTTCAATCCCCTCACCCACACACAACCTATCTTTGGACCATGCCCAATGAAGAAGTTAATGACAAGAACAAGGTACCTGAGTCTTTCAACTTAATACCTTTCACTATATATAAGTTAAAGAGTTCTGGAGTATTGATAAATACTATACTATTTCAACAATGTCAATATTTTATTTAGTGGGATAGGCAGACCACATTCTTTTTCTTTTCTATATCTAATGAATCTCGAACAAAATTGTGTGTGTGTATATATGATACAATGTGTGGCTATTACATAATGAGACTGTGCATGTGCAACCACTACACACCAAATGCCAGCTGTGAAACAAAGAAAGCAGTTGACCTTGAACTGTTCCCTAGTTGTCTGCCAAGGCGGGGAGGCCAGAAGTTTATTAAACTCTAACAGGGAGCTAAACGATTTTGTAATAATGGAAAGTAAAGTAGAGGAGAAATTGTTGAAGGTGAACATAAAAAAGATACCTGGGGTGGATGGAATCTATCCAGTTATACTGAAGGAGACAGTGAGGGAAGTAAGCAAACCCTTAGCAATAATTATGAGAGCATCCTTAGATTCAGGGGAGGTCCCCATGGACTGGAGATGTGCAAATGTATCCCCAATTCACAAAGGGCACCACAAATAATTATATAGGCACAATATGGCCTTAGCAGCCCTTGTGCCATTAAACAACAAAACAACAACAAATAATTATAGACCTGCAAGATTCACTTCTGTTCCGGGCAAAATAATGGAGTCAGTGGTTAAAGAAGTGATGCAAGATCACCTAAGCAAGACTGCAGTAATAGTTTAGACACAGCATGGATTTGTTAAGGGGAAGTCTTGTCTGACCAATTAGACTGGATACTATGATGTCCACACAAAGGAAATGGACTGTAAAAAATAATTTTGATATCATATACAGGCATACCTCGAATAACGAATAGGATGCGTTCCACGAAATTACTTCGTTAAGCGAAACTTCGTTTTCAGAGGTAAAAATACTATGGCCAGAATAGGGATACGTTCCCACTTAAAGAAAATGAAAAGCTTTTTTTTTCGAACAAAGAAAAGTTTTATTAAATAAACAGTCAACTTACATACAAAGTGAAATCTCATTTTAAAATATGAGTCTAAAGTTGATTGCTCATGCTTTTTTTTCTCTTTCATTTAACAATTGCCTATACGGAATTATTGCATTTAACACTGATCGCTTAACAATAAAACTTCTTCCTAAATCAGGATCATTTTCACTAAAAAAATTTAAAACGTTTTCAATGTCATTTAAGCACCTTTTTAAATCTTTGGTTGTTAACACTTTTTCGGCAGGAACTTCTTTAACTTCGTCTTCATTATCTTTGTCTTCGTTGCTAACAAGATTTTCTAAATCTTCCACTGAAAAACCATCATCTTCTGCATTCAATAAATTTCTAACATCCTCTTCATCGACATTTTCGAAACCTATTGATTGAGCCATCTGGATAACTTCATTTCTAATTTCTTGGATGTTATTTTCTTCTTCTAGTACAACTTCTGGACATATTTTTCGCTAAACTCCATTTAAGCATTTCTTAGTGACTTCTTTCCAATAACTATCAGTTTTCAATTGCGTTTTTAATGGTGTAGTTTTTCCAAAAAGTTTTAACTGTCATTTCCTCTTTATCCTCTAGTTCAGTTAAATTGCTTAATGTTCGACGCAGATAATAAGCTTTAAATGATGCTATTACTCCCTGATCCAATGGCTGAATCAGGGAAGTTGTGTTTGCTGGAAGAAACACAACTTTGACAGGAATGCATGTGTCCAACGTGTGAAGATCAGTAGGATGTCCCGGAGCATTGTCTAACAACAAAAGAGCTTTTTCTTCAAAGTTGTTTTTTTGACAATACCGTTTTACTTCAGGACAAAAGTGGTTAACAAACCAATCAGTAAATAACTCTTGGTAACCCAAGCTTTTCTATTTGCTTTCCATATTACAGGTAAATTCATTTTTATGTTACCTTTTAACGCCCTCGGATTTTCTGAATGGTAAACTAATAACAATTTTAATTTATAATCGCCAGAGGCATTTGATCCAAAGAGTAACGTTAAACGGTCTTTGGCTGCTTTGAACCCAGCAGCTGATTTTTCTTCAATAGAAATAAAGCTTTTTGTTGGTAGCCGTTTCCAGAACAAACCGTTTTCGTCAACACTGAACACCGAATTTGGTGGAAAATTTTCACGTTCAGTTATTTCCTTTAGTTTTTCTGGAAACTTATTTGCAGTTTCTCCTGTTAATTTTACACTATGAATCCTGGACCGTTTTTTAAATTTCTCGAACCAACCACGAGAAGCCCCAAAGGTTTCCGTAATTTCTTCAGTTTGTTTAGATTTCAGGTGATTAAACTGGAATATTTTTTTTTATGTTAAATGGGGCTTGAAATTGCGGACTTCGTTATATCGAAGCTTCGTTATCAGAGGTAACGTTAACCGAGGTATGCCTGTACTTGGATTTCGGGAAAGCTTTTGTTGCACATAAAAGACTGCTGTACAAATTGGAGCAGAATGGCATTAAGGGAAAGTTGCTAGAATGGATAAAGGGATTGTTGAGTGGGACACTGCTCTTTGTGGACTAAATGTTATTAGTGGAGTCCCCCAGGGTTTGGTGCTGGGCCCATTGTTGTTTTGTGTATTTATCAATGATATCGATGGGTATATCAGGCTTAATCTCCAAGTTTGCAGATGACACAAAGATTGGCAGGGTTGTTAATGATAGTAAAGACAGTATGCTACTGTAACAGAGGGGGCACAGTTTCAAATTGAGGAAAGATAGTTGTAGAACAGATGTGTGGAAATTTGCCTTTAGCTAGAGGGTAGTTGATTGGTGGAACAGGCTTCCATCTTTTGTTGTGGAAGGTAATATCCTAAATAAATTTAAGGCTGAGCTGGACAGGCATTTGGAACAAATGGAGGGATGAAGTGGGAGGGTTTTTTTTTGGCTGATGCTGTATATATACGATCCAAGAAAGCTTGCTTTCTTGGATTGTATGCCTCTACTAATGCTAATGGGATCTAGAAAAGTTAGGCAGATGGGCTGAGAAGTGGCAACTGAAGTTTAACATTGACAAATGCAAAGTACTGCATATGGGTAGCAGTAACCCAAGAGAAATGTACCAACTGTGTGGTACTACACTCAGGGAGATGGAGAATGAAAAAAGACCTGGGGGTAATTTCTTAGCTGCAGTCAGCTAAGAAATTCTCTGAGCAGTGCAGACAAGCTTTCAGAGCAGATCATGGAGTTTTGTAAATGATATATAGGAATTTTGCCAGCAAAGACAAGGAGGTGATTATACCTTTGTATAAGTCAATGGTCAGGCCACACCTTGAGTACTGTATACAAGTCTGGAGGCCTCATTTTAGGAAAGATGTAGAGTTGCTAGAACATGTAAAAAGAGAGCAACAAAGGGGTGCTCTTACCAAGAGACGCTTAAGTTCTGTAAATTGCAGCATATGGAGACTAGACACCTGCAAGGTGGTCTGGTTGAGGTGTATAAGGCCTTGAATGGTTTGAGCAGGCTCAATGATGATTAAGAACCTGAGGGGGCATAGATTCAAATTGAAGAAAGACAGTGGTAGAATAGATATACGGAAGTTTGTCTTTAGCCAGTGGGTAGTTGATTACTGTAACAGACTTTCATCTGTTGTTGTGGAAGTTGATAGCTTAAATAAATTTAAGGCTGAGCTAGACAAATGTTTGGAGTGACTGGATGGGCAAAATGGGAAGGGATTTTTTTTTTTTTTTTTTTTTTGGCTGCTGCTGTATAAGTTTGCTTTCTTGCATCATATGCCTCATCTAATGCTAAAGTCATGTTCCAACATGCTCATTCACTTTGCAGTGACACAGGTTTTCATTATCTTGGGTTTTTGTAATTTGCTGGAAAAATGACAGACAAATGAGTTTAACAATGAATCAACCTCAAATTTTTGTTTGTTTGTTATTTGGTTTTTAGGAGCATTAGCAACTAAGGCCATATTGCTCCGGGGATATGCGGTGGTCATTCCCTGATCTTTCCGCATCCTCCATATTTGGTGGTCACGGGCTCGAACCCCGGTCTAATCAAGAAGTGTGTGCTACGCACTGCTGCTCCTGCCCACCTGGCTACGGAGGTGCCCCTCAAATTTTTAACAAAACTAAAGAAAACAGTAGTTGTGATGTCCAACTGAAAGTTATGAGTTCTTATGTGAAGAGCTTGCATGTTTGAATGACAAAAGGTTTTTAGAAGGAAGAGAGAATATGGAAGATGAACTATTAGGCCATCAGGTATCCATGAAAACTGACGAATATGTGGCCCAGGTAAGGACAATGATTAGAAATGACTGCCATTTAAGCATTAGAATGGTTGCATCAAAACTCAATAAGGGCAAAAAAACTGTTAGAAAAATTAACTGAAAATTTAGGCATGAAAAAAGTGTGCACCAAGACAGCACTAAAATTTTGAATGAAGATCAAAGAATGATAAGGCCACAAGTTTGTGATGATGTTTTGAAAAAAAATTGTAAGTTCTAGACTGAGTACTTGTATTTACTTGTGATGAAAGTTGGCTGTTCCAATACGACACAGAAACTAAAAGATATTCACAATGCAATAGAAGATATAAAAAATCCCCCAAGCTGATAAAGAAAGAATGTAAAAATCAAAAATGAAATAACATGCTTCGTTTTCTTCGATATTAAAGGAATTATTATGCTACCAAATCAGACTGTCAATCAAATATAATACACTGATGTTTCGAAAAGGCTTCTGAAAAAAATTAAGACTTGAATTGTGGAAGGATGATTGGTCTAGACACAGCACACAACATTCTCTTGTTTACTAGTTTCTAACCAAACAACAAATCCCTGTGTGTGTGAACATGCATCCTTCTCATCCCCAAACTGAATGAAAAGTGCACTTAATGGAACCCATTTTCAGTCCACTGAAGACACGAACAAATGAAGTGTGAAATGATCTTACAGAAGATGACTTCCTGAAATGTTTCTGTGCTTGCACAGAAACATTTCTGGCACAGTGTGTGCAGCAAGCCCAAGGCAATTATTTTGAAGGGGTTCAAAATATTTAAAAGAATTTAAAAAGAATTTAAAATTTAAAGAAATATTTCATTATATTCACTTTACCAATAGACAAGTCTATTGGTAACCACACTTATTTTAAAAATTGCTAAACAGCTCATCCTATTATGCATAAGCTGAAGTTATCTATGCATAAAATTTAAATATTTCTTTATTTAGCTAATTTACCAAATGTCACACTGATTAAGGCCAAAACACACCTGAATTTCATCTGGTTCCAACTTTCTAACATAATTACTCGGAAATATTCCCATCTTATTAGCTGTTTTACCAGTCCACCAGTCACCTTCTGTTTTTGTAACTAGTACTAGATCACCTTGCTGGAAGCAAAGATCTCCTGGCTCTTCAGATTCATATGTGTAAGATGCAATGTAATACACTGCAAAAACAAGCACATTTTTACAATTCTTACATCCAAAAATAATTATAAATAAAAAACTATAGATTTAAAAGGAACAAAAAAATTTAATAAGGCTGAATAAAATCATTGAAAACCAGAATATAAACCATAAACATTTTATTCTGAAACATTATTACATTCTAAATAATGTTCTAGAAGAAGACTATACTTATTACATAACACCATAAGATGTTGTTTCCCCATTTAGGAAAAATACTTTTTTTGGGATTCATGTGTTTTTTTTTTTAATGACTAGTTAAAGAATGATGCCTAATACACACTGAAAGGACAGAATTTATGAGATAACTGCTTCCTGGGCAATACAACACTGTAACCCCTGTCATCAGTGAACGAACCCACCACTTTGCAGGTATATAGGTACACTGCTTCACGTAGATGGTAATTGAATGTCAGTATCGATAAACATTGTGAATTAACTGACTTTGAAAGAGGGATGATAGTGGGTGCCAGATGCATGGGTCACTACCGCGGACGTGGTACAGAAATTGCACTATTTTCGCTCGACAGTATCAAGAGTATCAGGAATACACCATTTCCGAAATAACATTTCATCGTGAACAGTTCTGTCAGTGGAGAAAGGTGGTGGATGAACATGGCCGTTGATGTCTGTCTCATTGTTTCTGCCAACCAGAGCGTGACAATGGCACAAATAATTGCAGACTTCAATGAGGGAGGTGCCAGAAATGTCTTCACCAAGACCATCAGGCGATCATTAGCTGCAATAAGTTATGGGAGCCGCGGACCCACCAGTCTCATTGCTAATACCACGACACAGGACTCTACACCTGAACTGGTCAAAAGAACATCAGCACTAGACCTTGGATGATTGGAGATGGGTCTCCTGGTCCGATGAGTCCCATTTCCAGTTATTTTGAGCAGATGGGAGGTGCATATCTGGTGGAAATTGCAAAAATCCCGTCATGCACCCGTCACATGTCAACAAGGTCACTGCTCAGTCAGGTGGGTGGTTGGTAATAGTCTGGGGCATGTTCAACAGGGATATGTTGGAACCTCTGGTACGACTAGACATCTCTGAATGGTCCAGGTTACACGTCTACCCATGCAGACCATCTGCATCCCTTCATGGTCATCGGGCACCCAGATGTCAATGGACTCTTCCAGCAATGGCCTTCCCGTTTACCAGACATGAACCCTGTGGAGCATCTTTGAGATGCTGTGGAAAGGTCCGTTTGAGCTTTGGATCCTCCACCTAGGAATGCAACAGAATTATGGACAGCAGTGCAGCAAGCATGGATGGAAATACCTGTGGAATGCTTTCGTGAACTAGTGGATTCAATGCCTTGCTGTGCGACTGCCCTTATCCAGGCGAAAGGTGGGCCTATCCATTACTAGGTAGGTATCTCATGGTTTCTGTCCAACTCAGTGTATAGTAATTTTAGGGTTTGATTAATTTTGAGACCTTAAGGTTCATTATAATTTAATATGCCACTGCTTCTCATGCTTACTATTTCCAGGTTTACAACTATTATAGCTTAACCGAGTGAATTATCTTAAGCTGTATATTAGCCTGTGTTAAAAATCAGTTACTACTTAATTTCACCAAAACTTGTATACAAATAGAAGAAATAACTAATTATGTAGTCATATTCTTATTTATTTATTTACCAAAGAGAACTTTGGTAACAACACATATAAAAGGAAATAAGAAAAATATATTATGAAAAAATTTACACACAGCTAAATAAGAGCTTAGGTATCTAAATAAAGAGAGAAAAAAGAACAGTAATCTTACAAAATGTGTAAAATATGAGCATTACACAAAAAGGGTCAGGGAGAAGGCCGCTGTATATCTTATTTTATAATATGATTTATTTTAGAACTAATATATTTCAGAAAAAAGACTTAAAAGATTGCAACCTCCAAATTTTTAAGCAGACAATAACTAATCTGCAATCATATGAGATAAAAAAAACCCCCAATATTTTTTAAACTTTTCCCACATATGAATTGATCTGATTGGATACTATGTGGTCACAAAGAAACTGGATGCAAAAAAATAATTTTGATATCATATACCTGGATTTTAGGAAAGCTTTTGATACTGTTGCACATGGAAGACTACTGTACAAGTTGGAGAAGTATGGCATTAAGAGCAAATTGCGGCTATGGATAAAGGGATGGCTGAGTGGGAGAAGACAGAGTAGTAATCAATGGACACTGCTCTTCGCAGACTGTTATTAGTGATGTTCCCCAGAGGTTCATGTTGGGCCGATTGTTGTTTTCTGTATTTATCAATGATATTGACGACGATATATCAGGCTTAATGTCCAAGTTTACAAATGATATGAAGGTTGGCAATGTTTCGGGCACTGGAAAGACAAGGCATAGATACTCCATATATTATGATTTTGAAGAAAATATATGAGAGGGCTACTTCCTTTATTAGACTAGACAAAGACAGTAGCAAATTTAAAATCGAGAAAGGAGTTCGACAAGGAGACACAATATCTCCGAAGCTGTTTACTGCTGCCCTTGAGGAAGCTTTCAGAAGATTAGACTGGTCGCAGAAAGGAGTCAATGTGAACGGAGAGTACCTAAACCATTTACGATTTGCAGATGACATTATGGTCATAAGCTACGATCCCAAAGAATTAGAGGAAAATCTCAATCAGTTATGCACAGTTAGTAAGGATTTTGGATTAAAGATGAATATGGCTAAAACAAAAGTAATGATGAACCAGTATGCCACGGAAAGGGAAATAATGATTGAAGGAGCAGTAATTGAAAAGGTGGAGTCATATACTTATCTGGGACAAGTTATTAGCTGTAATAATGATAAATGGCTGCAAGTCAAGAGAAGAATAAATTTTGGATGGATAGCATTCAGGAAATATAGTCACATACTGAAGAGCAATATCCCAGTTTGTCTGAAACGTAAAATAATGAATCAATGTATACTCCCCACCATGACTTATGGAAGTGAAACTTGGGCACTCACCAAAAGAATGGAAGAGAAGCTAAGAACTACACAGCGAAGAATGGAACGAATTATATTGGGAATCAGACTGTTAGATAAGAAGAGAAACACATGGATTAGGCAGCAAACTCAAGTAAAGGACATTCTTATCAAAACTAAAGAACTAAAATGGTCTTGGGCAGGACACATAGCTCGAAGACATGATGACAGATGGACTAAGAAAATAACAGAATGGTACCCAAGAGGAGCTAGAAGAAAACCTGAAAGACAAAGGCGGAGATGGATAGATGAAATTCATGAGTTTTTGAGTAGTAAATGGATGGCCAGTGCTCAAAACAGAAGGAATTGGAAAGTTGCTGGAGAGGCCTTCATCCTGCAGTGGATTGAAAATGGCTGATGATGATGATGATGATGAAGGTTGGTAGGGTTGTTAATGACAGTATGGACAGTACTGCAACAAGATGTAGAAAAGTTGAGCAGATGAGCTGAGAGGTGGCAACTGAAGTTTAACACTGACAAATGCAAAGTACTGCATATGGGTAGCAGTAACCATAGAGCAACATGCCAACTGTGTGGTACTACACTCAGGTTAGTGAAGAATGAAAAAGACCTTGGGGGTAATTCTGCAGTCAGATATGAAGTTTTCTGAGCAGCGCAAAAAAGGCTGAGAGTAGCTCATGGGATCTTGTTAATGATATATAGGAATTTTGCTAGTGGGGATAAGGACGGGATTAACCCCTTGCATAAGGCAATTGTCAGGCCACACTTTGAGTACTGCAAACAGGTCTGGAGGCCACATTTTAGGAAAGATGTAGAACTGCTGGAACAAGTACAAAAAACGGCAACAAGATTAGTGAGTGGAACAAATGGTTGCTGTTACCAACAAAGGGTTAAGTTCTGCAAATTGCAGTCTGGAGACAAGGCACCTGTGAGGTGATCTGATTCAGGTGTATAAGGCTTCAATCAGATCTCATCGTTTGAGCAAGCTCAACGCTGATGGGATTCTTCCTCTTGCTCAGATTCCACACCTGAGGGGGAATATATTCAAATTGAGAAAAGTTTGTTTGTTATTTGGTTTTTAGGAGATTAGAACTAAGACCATATTGATCCGCGGATATTAGCATTAGTAGAGGCATTTGATGCAAGAAAGCAAGCTTATGCAACATCAGCCAAAAAATAAATAAATAAAATAAAATAAATAAATAAAAAATAACCACTTCCACTTCACCCCTCTGTTCGTTCGAAATACCTGTCCAGCTGAGCCTTAAACTTATTTAGGCTATCAACTTCCACGACAAGGGATGGAAGTCTGTTCCACCAACCATCCGCTGGCTAAAGGCAAATTTCCGCACGTCTATCCTACATCTGTCTTTCCTCAATTTGAATTTATGCCCTCTCAGGTGATTATTCTGAGCAAAAGGAAGAATCCCATCAGCATTGAGCATGCTCAAACCATTCAAGGCTTTATACACCTCTATCAGATCACCTCGCTGGTGCCTAGTCTCCAGACACTAATTTGCAAAACTTAAGCCTTTCTTCGTAAGAGCACCCCTTTGTTCCATTCACTAATCTTGTTGCCCTTCTCTGTACTCGTTCCAGCAGCTCTACATCCTTCTTGAAATGAGGCCTTCCAGGCCTGTATACAGTACTCTAGGTGTGGTCTGACCATTGCCTTATACAAGGGAATAATCACCTCCTTATCCCTGCTAGAAAAATTCCTATATATCATTGACAATACACCATGAGCTACTCTTGCAGCCTGTCTGCACTGCTTAGTGAACTTCATATCTGCCTGCACAACCACCCCCAGATCACCTTTCATTCTCTACCACTGTCAGTGTAGTACCACAGAGTTGATGCTCTGGGGTTGCTGTTTCCCCATATGTAGTACTTTACATTTGTCAATGCTAAACTTCATTTGCCACCTCTCAGCCCATCTGCTCAACCTTTCCAGATCCTGTTGCAGCAGCATAGTGTCCTTGACAACCCTGCCAACCTTTGCATTGTCTGCAAACTTGGAAATTAAGCTTGATATATCATCATCAATATCATTTATAAATACAGAAAACAATAATGGACCCAATACTGAACACTGAGGGACTCCACTAATAACATTAGTCCATGAGGAGCAGTGTCCATTGATTACTACTCTGTCTTCTCCCCCTCAACCACCCCTTTATCCATAGCAGCAATTTGCCTCCAAGGCCACACTGCTCCAATTTGTGCAGCAGACTTCCATGTGCAACAGTATCAAAAGCCTTCCTAAGATCCAAATATATAATGTCAAAGTTATTCCCTGCATCCAGTTCTTTTGTGACTGCATCATAGAATCCAATCAAATTTGTCAGGCAACACTTCTTAACAAAACCATGCTCTGTCCGAGCTATAACTGAAGTCTTGTCTAGATGATCCTGCAGTGCTTCTTTTACCAGAGCCTCCATTAATTTTCCGGGAACAGAAGTTAAACTCACAGGTCTATAATTACTTGTGTCAGCCTTTGATCCTCCTTTGTGAATTGGGGTCACATTTGCACATCTCCAGTCCATGGGTACCTCGCCTGAGTCCAAGGAGGCTCTCATAATTATGGCTAAGGGTTTGCTTGCCTCCTTTAATATAACTGGATAGATGCCATCCACCCCAGGTGCCTTTCTTGTGTTTATCTTCAACAATTTCTCCTCAACTTTACTCTCAGTTATTACAAAATTCTCTAGCTTACTGCCAGAGTTGAATACACCTCTG
The DNA here is from genome assembly GCF_048544385.1 of Mastigoproctus giganteus. Taxonomy (NCBI): domain Eukaryota; kingdom Metazoa; phylum Arthropoda; class Arachnida; order Uropygi; family Thelyphonidae; genus Mastigoproctus; species Mastigoproctus giganteus. The sequence continues at coordinate 40,425,571 of NC_143583.1, forward strand.
GCATTCCCCTTGCTGAATAACTCCTCATGTGTGAATGTCGATGCAAAATATTCATTTAGTTTGTTAGTTACCTGAGCAGGATCATCAATAGTTGACCCATCGATATCAAGTGGACCAATCTGATTCATCCCCTTCCTTTTAGAGTTTACATAAATAAAGAACTCTTTGCTGTTTTTCTTTGCATCCCTTGCCAAAGATTTCTCCTAATCTGCCTTCGCCTGCCTAACCTCCTTTGTAACTTGGTTACAGATCAAGTTGTATCTATCATAGGCTTCTGTGTCACGTGTTAATTTGTATGTATCCCATGCATTTTTCTTCTCTGCCATATGTCTCATTAGTTCATCTGACATCCATTTAGGCGTAAAATTTGAACAATATTTCTTAGTTGGTATGTAAAGCCTAGTAGTTTCCAAGATAAGTTCTTTGAATGCATCCCATTTTAAATTTGCTGTTGGTAACATCATCAGTTGGTCCAGGTGTATAGAATTCAAATACTGTCTCAGTCCATCGTAGTCGCCTTTACGAAAGCAATAACCCTTCCCTTTACTCCTAATGGTAGTTACCTCTTTGAGTAAATCACACTTCAGCACAATGTGATCACTGCCACCTAGTGGTTCATTTATCTGCAGATTCTTAATGCATGAAGAATCACTACTGATAATCAAATCAAGAGTATTACTCCCTCTAGTTGCCTCCCGAACATGCTGATGTAGAAAACAATCATCCAATAAATCCACAAAAGCCTTGCTAGTGTGTGAGTGACCAGCCCCCAAATTCCAGTCAATATCTGGGAAATTAAAATCCCCCATAAGACTCTCTGATTTACTGGCCCAATCTATTTCCCTGTACAGTTTCTTATTATACCCATCAGAGTCATTAGGCCTATAGCACACTCCTACTCTCAATTTTGATCTCCCAATGCTTATGTCACACCAAACTGACTCGACACTGCACTGTCCAGCCATGTCGACTGGCTTCACTTCCTTGGATTTTATGTATTTCTTAACTAATAGCATAACCCCTCCTCCCTTTCTATGCTGTCTATCCTTTCTGTAGACATTCTACTCCCCAAATTCCAGTTCTGCATTCCTTATTAGCATTAGTAGAGGCATTTGATGCAAGAAAGCAAGCTTATGCAGCATCAGCCAAAAAAAAAAAAAAAAAATCCCACTTCCACTTCACCCCTCTGTTCGTTCAAAATACCTGTCCAGCTGAGCCTTAAACCTATTTAGGCTATCAACCACCACTACAAGGGATGGAAGTCTGTTACACCAACCAACCACCCGCTGGCTAAAGGCAAATTTCCGCACGTCTATATCTGTGTGACACCACGTCTCTGAAATCCCAACAATATCTGCCTTTGATGTTTCGAGCAATACCTCAAATTCATCATATTTATTTACTAAACTCCTAAACTTGCATTGGTGTACACGCAAGTATACATGCACCGGTTCTTTTTCTTAGCTACCCTAACACAACCCATGTGTTTACTTGTACCCCAATGATTCCCAGCAGTCTCTGAAATATAATGCATGTTATTTTCCAGGCTGCTGCTCATTCCAATAGAAGCAGTGCAAGAATCACTTTCACCTCTGCCGGTGGCTACTGTTAATCTATTAGTCCTTGTATCTCCCCGATCTTGCAGTTTTCCGACCCACCTAACACTGCCCCAATAGCATCAGCAAACATTCTTGCACCCTTTCTATTTAAGTGTATCCCATCCCTGTAGAAGCAGTCTCTCCTGTTAACAAGTACAGACCAGGCTGAAAAAAATTCTACCCCTTGAGCCTTGCACAATCTTTCCAGGGCCGAATTGATCGACAGGGCTCTCATCATATACTCCCTCCTATCGTGTCTGGGCAGAATTGCAGACACTTTCAAATTCAACCCCAATTCACGGCTTTTTTTCAACAGTGACCCGTACTTGTTAAGTAATTCCGCCGGTCTCCTACTCTTAATATCATTAATGCCTACGTGTACAACTATATCACCTTTTGTGCCCTTAAAAGATGATATCCTCTCTACAAAATCATCAACCCCTGCCCCTGGCAGACATACCCTGGTCCTGTTCCACCTATCCTTTTTACAAAGGATGTTTCCCGTTTCCCTGACAATAGAGTCACCAACAACTACTAGTTCCTTTGGGACCAGCGTATTCTGCCTTGGGGGCTGCCGCTGTGTTGCGTGATGACCAAGTGCAAGCTTTGCCATTGGTGTGGGCAGCTGAGAGCTTGATGGGTCCCTCACTTTTAATCCTTGGAAGTCATCCACCCCATCCTTCAAGCTCTCATATAGGCCCATAACAACGCCGAGTTGTCGCCTGATTTCCTTACACTCCTTGCATCGCGCACGCGCACAAAGACATCCCCACAAGCAGTATCATGTCCTGTACCCGACTGCTCCACAAACATCAAGCAAGCAGTGCATTTTTAAAGGCTGTGATTCAGAGGGAAACTGCTCCCCTCAGTTCTCCCCTGAGCTACAGCACTCCTATTAGCTTGAGCGTTTTGCTTTGCTGCTCTGGTGTGAGTCATGATTTCGATTTAATTTCAATAAAATTTCAATTTCAGTACAAAATTAAAACCCTAAACTTGTATCTCAACACAGTTATAACGCTATATTTATGTTTCAGTATCGAGTGTTATCTATGAAATCCCTTTATATAATTTCCGTATCAAGTATTAATTATTTATTTTTACTAATTATTTATGTTATGTAACCTAAGTCGTTATATGTATAGTTAAAAGTACAATTTAATTGACAATGAAGTTCAACAAGATTAATAGATTTTACTGATTAATTGACAATATTATGTGCGATACTATACTATATTAAGCTTATGCTATCTAGTTCGAGATATTTCGTATTGCGTAACAATGGCGGCAACTTCCGAACGGCAAACACGTGGATTTGATACCCATACCGATACTAAGTAATACCTACAAAATCTCTATCTAAGTTAATTTAAACTAAGTAATCGTAAATAGGAATATAAAGCTACTCTAGAAAATAAGTTAATATGCCAATTTAAGCTAATAAAACAGAAAATAAATCAGGAAAAAACTTCTCTCTTCCAGGAGCAGCAAAAATGCAGTGGTCATTCCCTGACCTTTCCGCATCCTCTGTATTTGGTGGTCTATGGGCTCGAATCCCAGTCTAATCAAGAAACGTGTGGTAAGCACTGCTGCTCCTGCCCACGGAGGCCCCTATTGAGGAAAGACAGATGTAGAATAGATGTGAAGAAATTTGTCCTTAGCCACCGGGTGGTTGGTTGCAGGAACAAACTTGCATTTGACATTGTGAAAGTTGACAGCTTAAATAAATTCAAGGCTGAAACAGGAAGGTTTTTTTTTTTTTTTTTTTTTTTGTTTATGCTGTATAGGGTGTCTCAAAAATATTGGTACAAACGTTTAGGGGAGGTAGGTAACATCTAAAAGAATGTGAATTGCATAGAAACCCATAACCGGAAACGTCACGGGAAAGTAGTAGCAGAGGCACAAGAAGCAGAAATGACACAAGACAGTAATTAGTGGGAAACATTTATTTGACATAATATTAACAATGGAGTACGAGATGGATGCATTTCATGATGTTATAACAGATGCTCTAAGGTTCCACCATGAGAAGCGATGCATGCATGACACCGACGCAGCATGGATTGGCAGACATGGTCGAACACACCTGGAGTTTTTTGACAGTAGCAGCAGCACAGACGAGTCTCGCTATGAGATCCATTTCCGTCTCCACAGGCGATTCATATACAATAGATTAGAGGGGGCCCCCACAGAAAGAAATAAAGGCTCGATAAATCAGGTGAGCATGGGGGCCAGGCAACGGGTCACGAATGCACCTTCCATAATGGGCAGGAGCCCCGTCATGTTGAAATCAAATGTTGCGTCTCACATTTGCTGGAACATCGTCAAGTAACCCTGGTAGAACTTGTTCAAGAAAGATCCGATATTTAGCGGAGTTCATGCGGGATGATAACAGGTATGGGCCGACTAAGCAGTCACCGACCATACCTGCCCACACATTTATTGCGAAGCGATGTTGCGCCACACAGGAGTGCACACGGTGTGGGTTGTCATGAGCCCACACATTAGCATTGTGCTGATTGAATAAGCCTTCCTGAGTGAAATAAGCCTCATCCGTGAACAAAACATAGGCTGGAAAATTCAAGTCTTGAACACTTTCTTGGAGAAACCACTGCGCAAAAGCCACAAGTGCAGGTGATCTTGGGGGAGCAGTAACTGGACCCTTTGGAGATGAAAGGGGTGTAAGGAATCGTCATGCCAGACATGCTGTACACTGCAATGAGACACTCCTAAGGCAGAGGCAACGGCACATGTGCTGGTAGCAGGATTATTCTGGAGGGCATTCAACACACTTTCATCCATGGCAGGAGTTCGTGTGGAACGTGGTCTGCCCGCACTACTCCTGTTACCTCTAAATGACCCATAATCGCACAAATTTTGATGCACACACGCACAAACAAACAGTGATCCGGTACATGTCCGTCTGGGAAGCATTCTCCATAAATTCGTTGAGAGGCTCGTCCATTGCCCTCTGCTGATCGACGCACTAGGTGCATGTCGGCCAGCTCACAGTTCGTATATCGATGCATGCTCTTCATGTGGTGACTACTGCTTGAATGAGTAAACCAGAAATTTTCTCCCTCGCAAACTGATGAACAGCGCTGTGTACAGACTTACGGTGATGTTTCCGGTAATGGGTTCCTATGCGATTCAGATTCCTTTAGATGCTAAATCCACAGATCAGATATGAAGTATTTTTTTAGCAGTGCAGACAGGTGGCAAGAATAGCTCATGGTGTCTTGTCAATGACATACAGGAATTTTGTTAGCAGGGATAAGGAGTGATTACTCCCTTGTATAAGGCAATGGTCAGGCCACACCTAGAGTACTGCATATAGGTCTGGAGGTCTCATTTTAGGAAGGATGTAGAGCTGCTGGAACAAGTACAGAGAAGGGCAACATGATTGGTGAATGGAACAAAGGGTTGCTGTTACCAAGAAAGGTTTTAAGTTCTGCAAATTGCAGTGCCTGAAGACTAGGCACTTTTGAGGTGATCTGATTGAGGTGCATAAGGCCTTGAATGGATTGAGCACGCTGAATTCTGATGGGATTCTTCCACTTGTTAAGATTACAAACCTAAAAGAATATAAATTCAAATTGAAAAAACGACAGCTGTAGAATAGATGTGCGGAAATTTGCCTTTAGCCAGCAGTGGTTGATAGTTGGAACAAGCATCCATCTGTTGTAGTGGAAGTCAAAAATATAAGTTTAAGGCAGAACTAGACAAACATCTGGATTGAATGGAGGGATGGAATGAGAAGGGTTTTTTTTGGCTGATGCTATATAAGCTTGCTTTCTTGCATCATATACCTTTATCAATGCCAAAAGTCTGCAAACTTGGCTCCAAATGTCTTCCTTGATGCATCAAAAGTCTTCTGAGCCCACCAGAAATGTTTCAGAGCCAAGGAATAAGCTATTAAGAAGAGGCAGTTGACGCTCAAGTCTTGATACTCTCTATATTCATAGAAAGTGTTGGGAAGTTTCTATTTCTTCACAATGATAATTCATTCTATCTGAGATAACCACTCATTAAGTTTTGCATATATTGACCCATTTCCAGTCGACAAATGTGAAGATGGAGTGAACTATCTGATATTCAAGTAAGCTGGATTTCTCACCTCTGGAAAGAATTTGTAAGCTATTCTTCATTTGTCATATTGTGTTCAGTGCTCCTGATGTTTGTTCACCAACTTTCGCATATATGCACCTTTTCTTTTTTTTAATTCTGAAGTGAGATCCAATCAAATGTTATGAAAAGATTTTTTTATATACCTCTACGTAGATAACGTAATCCCCAAGATACTGTGCTCAATGAATAGCAGGTGTAGAAACCGTCCTGCAGGACAGTTTCAACACCTGCTATTCATTGAGCACAATCTTCTTTTAACAATAACACTATCTGCATGATTAAACTACAGAGTACTACATGCACATAGACACAATCATATAGTAACTTTAATGCTTTCCCTTTGATGCCCAAATTCACTTGTGTTATTCTGTTAACCATCTCTACAGAGTACACCACAGATATAAATTCATCAGAATACTCTTATGTCTTTCCTCTAGTTGTTTCTGTAACTCACTATCAATCAAGAGAATTAGATCAGAGTGGAGGAAGGATTATGATCCTGGTTAAGAAGCACAGAATTTCAGGCATTGAATCCAGCTGAGTAGCCAATGCAATGCTGAATCAGTTTGGTGTGACATAAGCATTGGGAAAATGAAAATAGGTCAAATGACTGATGTGTATAATGAAAACTATAGAGACAAACAGAGCGAGCCAGTAAATTAGAATGCCTGATTTAATGGCTCACTCACATAGTCACAAGGTTTTCTGGATTTATGGGATGACTGTTTTCTGCATCTGCAAGTAAGAGAAAGGCGACAAGAGAAAATAATACACCTGATCTGGTTATCAGCAGTGACTTATCATGCACTAAGAATCTGCAGACAAGAGGAATACCAGGTAGCAATAATCAGTGTAATGGAGTTTAATTAAAGGAAAGAGATATTGTTTTTTTTTTGTGTACGTGCCTACAATGGCCTCAGACAGTTTTTAAATTCTATTCAATGGGACCAACTGTTGATGTTACCAATAGCAAATGCCAAATATTAGCATTGGCATATGATGCAAGCAAGCTTATGCACAGCATCAGCCAAAAAAAAAAAAAAAAAACCCCACTCCCCATTTCACCCCTCCATTTGTTCCAAATACCTGTCCAGTTCAGCCTTAAATTTATTTAGCTAAACGCAAACTCCACACATCTATCTTTCCTCAATTTGAATGTATGCCCTCTCAGGTGATTATTCTGAGCAAGAGGAAGAATCCCATCAGCATTGAGTATGTTCAAACCATTCAAGGCTTTATACACATCAATCAGATCACCTCGCAGGTTTCTAGTCTCCAGACACTGTAATTTGCAAAACTTAAGCCTTTCTTCGTAAGAGCAGCCCCTTTGTTCTGTTCACTAATCTTGTTGCCCTTCTCTGTACTTGTTCCAACAGCTCTATATCGTTCTTAAAATGAGGCCTCCAGACCTGTATACAGTACTCAAGGTGTGGCCTGACCATTGCCTCATACAAGGGGATAATCACCTCCTTATCCCTGCTAGAAAAAGTTATGTATATCATTGACAAGATACCATGAGCTACTCTAGCAGACCGTCTGCACTGCTCAGAAAACTCATATCTACATGAGCAATTACTCCCAGGTCCTTTTCATTCTCTACAGAGTTGATACGCCGACTGGGGTAGACAGGTGGGTAAAGTGCCTGCCTGGCAACCCAAAGGTGACGGGTTCGAATCCTGCCTCAGGTTAGGATCAGAGTAAAATGCAAAAACTTTGGGAGGTGCATTATGGCCACAGAAGCAGATGCGCCAACAACTAACAAAAAAAAAAAAGAGTTGATACATTAATCTGGGGTTACTGCTTCCCATATGTAGTACTTTACATTTGTCAATGTTAAGCTTCATTTGCCACCTCTCAGCATCTGCACAACTTTTCTAGATCCTGTTGCAGCAGCGTACTGTCATTAGTGTCCTTAACAACCCTGCCAACCTTGGTATCGTTATTATTAGTTAGTTAGTTTTTTTTTTTTTTTTAGGAGCATTAGCAACTAAGGCCATATTGCTCCGGAAATGCGGTGGCCATTCCCTGACCTTTCCGCATCCTCCGTATTTGGTGGTGACGGGTTTGAAGCGTGTGCTACACACTGCTGCTCCTTCCCACCTGGCTACGGAGGTGCCTCTTCTTATCGTCTGCAAACTTGGACATTAAGCCTGATATACCATCATGAATATCATTTATAAATACAGAAAACAACAATAGACTTAACACTGAACCCTGAGGGACTCCATTAATAACATTAGTCCACGAAGAGCAGTGTCCATTGATTACCACTCTGTATTCTCCCACTCAACCATCCCTTTATCCATAGCAGCAATTTTTCTCCGATGCAACACTGCTCCAATTTGTGCAGCAGTCTTCCATGTGCAACAGTATCAAAGGCCTTCCTAAGAACAAAATATATAATAAAGTTATTCCCTGCATCCAGTTCCTTTGTGACCACATCATAGTATCCAGTCAAATTGACTAGACAAGACTTCCCCTTAACGAACTCACACTGTGTCCAAGCTATAACTGAAGTCTTGTCAAGATGATTCTCCAGTGCTTCTTTAACCAGTGCCTCCATTAATTTCCCTGGAACAGAAGTTAAACTAACAGGTCTATAATTACTTGTCGTCCTTTGATCCTCCTTCGTGAATTGGGGTGATATTTGCACATCTCCAGTACATCAGTACATCTAGAGTCCAAGGAAGCTCTCATAATTATGGTTAAGGGTTTGCTTACTTCTTTTGCTGCCCCCTCTAATATAACTGGTTAGATAGCATCCACCCCTGGTGCCTTTTTTTAATATTTATCTTCAAAAATTTCTCCTCCACTTTCCTCTCAGTTATTACAAAATCATCTAGCTCACTGCCAGAGTTTAATTCACCTCTGGCATTCCCCTTCCTGAATAACTCCTCATGTGTGAATGTAGATGCAAAATACTCATTTAGTTTGTTAGCCACCTGAGCAGGATCATCAACAGTTGCAACATCAATATCCAGTGGACCAATCTGATTCATTCCTTTCTTTCTAGAGTTTACATAGGTAAAGAACTCTTTGCTGTTTTCTTTGCATCCTTTGCCAAAGATTTCTCATAATCTGTCTTCGCCTGCCTAACCTCCTTTATGACTTGGTTACAGACCAACTTATATTTATCATAGGCTTCCATGTCACCCATTTATTTATATGTATCCCATGCATTTTTCTTCTCTGGCACACGTCTCATTTGTTCATCTGACATCCATTTAGGCCTAAACCTTCAACAATATTTCTTAGTTGATATGTAAAGCCTAGTACCTTCCAAGATTAATTCTTTGAATGCTTCCCATTGTGAATTTGCTGTTGGCAACATCATCAGTTGGTCCCACTGTATAGAATTTAAATACTGTCTCAGACCTCTGTAGTCGCCTTTATGAAAGCAAAAACCCTTCCCTTTACCACTGATGGTAGTTACCTCTTTCAGTAAATCCCACTTGAGTAGACTGTGATCGCTGCCACCTAGTGGTTCCTTTATCTACAGATTCTTAATGTATGAAGAATCACTACTGATAATCAGATCACGAGTATTACTCCCTCTAGTTGCCTCCCGGACATGCTGATATAGAAAACAATCATCCAATAAATCCTCGAAACCCTTCTAGTGTGTCAGTGACCAACTCACAAATTCCAGTCAATATCCGGGAAATTAAAATCCCCCATTATAAGATTCAGATTTACTGGTCCATTCTATTTCCCTGTACAGTTTTTTACTATACTCAGCAGAGTCATTAGGCCTATAACACACTCCTACTCTCAATTTTGATCTCCCAGTACTTATGTCACACCAAACTGACTCAACACTGCACTGCACTGTCCAGCGATGTCGACTGGCTACACTTCCTTGGATTTTATTTGTTTCTTAACTAATAGCATAACCCTCCTGCCTTCCTATCCTGTCTATCCTTCATTGTACACATTGTACTCCCCCAATTCCAGTTCTGCATTGCTTATATCTGTGTGATACCACATCTCTGATATCCCAACAATATCTGCCTTTGATGTTTTGACCAACACCTCAAATTCATCTAATTTATTTACCAAATTCTTAGCATTGGTGTACATGCAAGTATACATGCACCTGTTCTTTTTCTTAGCTACCCTACCCTAACCCAACCCATGTCTTTGCTTGTACTCCAATGATTCCCAGCAGTCTGAAATATCCTGCATCTTATTTTCCAGGCTGCTGCTCATTCCAATAGAAGCAGTGCAAGAATCACTTTCACCTCTGCCAGCAGCTACTGTTAATATATTAGTCCTTGTACCCACCCAAGCTAGCAGTTTTCCGACCCACACAACACTGCCTCGATAGCATCAGCAAATATTCTCCCACCCTTTCTATTTAAGTGTATCCCATCCCTGTAGAAGCAGTCTCTCTTGTTAACAAGCACAGACCAGGCTGAGAAAAATTCTACCCCTTGAGCCTTGCACAATCTCTCCAGGGCCAAATCGATTGTCAAGGCTCTCATCTAATACTCCCTCCTATCATGTCAGGGCAGAATTGCAGACACTTTCAAATTCAACTCTAATTCAGGGCTTTTTTTCAACAGTAACCTGTACTTGTTAAGTAATTCCACCGGTCTCCTACTCTTAATATCATTAGTGCCCACATGAACAACAATATCACCTTTTGTGCCCTTCAAAGATGATATCTACTCTACTCTACATCATCAACCTTTGCCCCTGGCAGACATACCGTGGTCCTGTTCCACCTCTCCTTTTTACACAATATGTTTCCTGTTTCTGTGACAATAGCGTCACCGGCAACTACCAGTTCCTATGGGACCAGCAAATTCTGCCTTGGGGGTTGCTGCTGTGTTGCGTGATGATCAAGTGCAAGCTCTGGCACTGATGTGGGCAGCTGAGAAATTGATGGGCCCTCAATTTAGATCCTTCGAAGGCATCCACCCTGTCCTTCAAGCTCTCATATAGGCCCATAACAATGCTGAGTTGTCGCCTGATTTCCTCAGACTCCTCACATTTCCTTACAATGCACACACACAAAGACATTCTCCTCAGCAATATCATGTCCTGTACCTGATTGCTCCACAAACATCAAATAAGCAGTGCATTTTAAAAGGCTGTGATTCAGAGGGCAACTACCCGGCTCAGTTCTCCTCTGAGCCACAGCACTCCCATTGGCCTGGGCCTTTTGCTTCGCTGCTCTGGTCTGAGTCGTGATTTGAATTCCATTTCAGTACAAAATTATATCCCTATACTTATATACCAATGCAGTTATAACACTATATATATATATATATATATTATGTGTGTGTTTTTTTTTTTTTTTTTTTTCTTTTTGGTATCGAGTATTATCTCCGAGTTTCGTTATCTACCTTCCGTATCAACTTATGTACTAATAATGTTACGTTTGTAAAATCTAAGTCGTTATATGTATTTAGTGAAAATAAGTACAATTTAATTGACAATGAAGTTTAACAAGATTCATAAATTTTACAGATTAACTGATAATATTATATACTATACTTTACTAATGTTATCTAGTACGGGATATAACGTTGTATCGTATAACAATGGCGGCAAGTTACAAACTGTAAATCTACAGACAGTAAGTATTAATTAAATTCCAAAATCTCACTATCTAAATTCAGAATAAACCAAGGATCTTGACTAGGTCTATAAGCTACATATAAAAAATTAATTTAATACAACAATTAAGTCAATAAAGCGGCTAAATACAGCTAAAAAATTCACGTTTGCTGGAGCTTCAAAACACATGGATTGGATACCCTTACCGATACTAAGTAATAACCTACAAAATCTATATCGAAGTTAAAAATTAAACTAAGTAAAGTAGTGATCAGTGTCACCTACAACAATAATTTCACTGACACGACTGAGCAATTTACCCTGAAAGCTACTCTAGAAAATAAATTAATATGCCAATTTAAGTTAATAAAACAAAAAAAAAATTATAGAAGCTAATACTCGGCTTTTTATAACTAAGAGATAATAATAATACAGCACATCCAGTAGAGACAATAACTAGATTTTTAATAACTAAGTAAGCTGAGACTAATTCGTAGCTTTCAGGATAAACGAATCCCATTCTTTAGCAATTGAATAAATGCATACAGAATACTAACAAAATACAGACGTTAGAGAAAGAATAAAATAAATACTAAATAAGCTGTGCCTGCTCAGATGTGCATATGGTTGTGAGATTGTGCAAACATTCATTCACTATATCAGTGTTCATAGTTGGTGCACAGACATGTATGGGATAACTGCCGGCGTTTGTCGACTTTCAAAACTGTTGATTGAAATATGGAGTGTAACCTTGTACACTTGCAGCAAATTAAGGCCTTTGGCCAGCTCGATATATTTAAGGATTCTAGCCAAAGGTGGTGACGATAGAGCCAGGATTGGTTGATCACCTCACAATCACATATGGGGTTAAGGTTGTCTAGTGAAGCGAGTTGGCCAATGCCTGGAAATGTCAATTACTGTAAGCCAATGTGGGGTCGGCAGTTCACTAACTATAGATCAGACCATGCCCCCTCGCCCCTTTTTTTATGAAAACCCCAAACGAGTACTGTGCTTGGGTTGGAGAAGACGAAAGAAAATATTTGTTGACATTAGAATTAAACATCTGTACATTAATTTTCAGGAAATAAGTATGAAGAGAGGTTTTTCCAGAAAATGGCAGTTGAATGATTAAACAAGGAAGATGAAAAGTTGGTTCTGTGAGTTTGAAGTAAGTTGGACAATAAATGGATGTTGGCTGGTGGCAAAACGTGTTCGAACTGTTTTTAAAGGGAGAGCAGGAATTATAGAAGCCAATTCAGAAGAAGAGTGCCCACGGAAGTATCTGTAGAAAAGGCATGCAGAAGAAACAGTACGTCTATGGGACAGAGAGTGGAGAGACTGTTAGAGAGCAGTCATTAATTAACCTAATTGCCCTCTTCTGAATGGAATCTAGAAGCCTGAGAGAGGTTGTGGGTACACCAACCCAGATGTGGGAACAATATTCCATAGGAGGGCAGATTTGCAATTTGTATAAAGTGAACAGCTGTTTGGAAGAAAAGTAATGCCGAGAACGAAAGAGAAAACCAAGTTTTTTTAGATACAGGGGAAGCAATATTTGTAATGTGCTTGTGCCAATAGAGATTAGAAGTCAGGGTAATCCCCAAAAATAAGCATAGGAGCAGAAGAATCCTTTTTGCGAGATTTAAGACAAGACTGAGTTTTGGAAGGATTGAAATCAACTAAGTTTGGCCCACTGGAGAATTACCTGGAGATCGGCATTTAAGGAATTGGTAGTGCGTATTCGAGAAGTTGAAGGTGATTGAGAAGGGCGGGGTTTCTCAAAATGGAAAGTGGAAAGCAACGTGCCATCATCGCCAAAAACTATGGATAGGATTTCCCGTCAATGGAAGAAGGTCATTAATATACAAGAGGAAAAGAGTAGGGAAAAGAACTGAATCTTGAGGGACACCAGGAATAGCGGAAAAGTTAAAAGACAGAGAGCCACCTACCATCACCCTCAGTGAGCGATCAGAGATAAAACTGGATAACCAATTGCAAAAAACAGTTGGCAAACCATAAGATGGAAGCTTGTTTAGGAGACCTTTATGCCAAACATGGTCGGATCGAAAGCCTTTGAGATGTCAAGAGCAACTGTTTGCAGTTCCCTGAACTTTCCCATTGAATTTATCCATAAATGGGTAACATAAGCCTGTATATCACAGTGGATCGACACTGACGGAATTCGTACTGGTGATCATTGATAAGACGGAAGGTTTCTAGGTAGTTTAAGAGTTGGTGGTTAATTGACTTCTCCATTACTTCAGAAAGAGTAGAAGTAACTGCAGAGGGACGATAATTTAATGGGAAGGATTTGTCACGCTTTTTAGGAACTGGCTGGATATGAGCAAATTTCCAAGCAGAAGGAAAAACACCTTTGGAATAAGAAAGTGAAAAAAGGCAGCAAAGAATAGGAGTAAGTTCAGGAGCACAGATTTTGAGAACAAGTGGAGAAATACCATCAGGACCTGGAGCTTTCTTAGCATCAAGATTCGTCAAAATCCTTCTGAAATTCTTTTGATGGAAGACCACAGCAGGCATTGAATGGAGCGTGTTGGGAATTGTGGGAGGTGTTTTACCAAGATCATTGATACAGGAATTGGAAGAAAAATGGGATGCTAGCAGTCAGCTTTATCCTTGGCTGAAGTGACAACAGATGGTTCTGTTGTCATTAGTCCTTGAGGTTGTCAAGGACATCACTAGTATTTGAGGTTGTCACAGACATTCTCTCATATATGCCAGACAAGCTGTACTTGCTACCTGGGAGTCTAAAACGCTGATGGAACTGATATTCGGGTGACACTCAAGTCAAGTGAACCCAATTTCGGCAAAGTCCGGCTAGTCTGCGACAGCCAAATCCGCTGCTTGCACCTTCACGATGGTGGGACTGTTAGTAATCCTGGGTATAACCTCCATGCACAAGTACATGGTGGGTGACCACTCAGGTGTGAGCCAACGTAAGTAGGGGTCGAGGTGGAGTGCCCACAGCACATGGAGGAATGCCACCCCTCTATGTACCAGGCAGTACTAGGTGGTAGATGACTCAATAAACCGGTGCAATACCACCACTCTGATTATTGGAGGTTTGAAGTGGTGGAACCCATGTTTAGTCTCAAGAGCTAAGTTCCGGTCAACCCTTCCCTATCTCTTCCATCATGCAGTATAATTGATGACTGTTGAGGTTATAATGAACAAGGTGGCGAGATCCAATATTCCTTACATTTCGGGGGTACAGCTCTAAAATGGTGTTCACAGGCTGGCCACTAGTTAGTACACTGGACCGAAGGCTTTCAGATCAGCTAGTGTATAATCTTACTACCTATACTTTGGCAGATAGTGACCGGAGGGAGTCCGAGTAGTGTGTAAGCGAGGAGCATTGTCGAGGCCACGTTATGTAAAGGATCTGGGTATATTCTTACCATGTGTATGCTATATCCAAAAATTTCATTACTTCATACAGCATGTCCCCCCCCCACTTTTCCTTACTATTGAATACACCATGGATTGCCAAACCAATAGAGCAAGCTTATCTGCGAAAAGATTTAAACCTCCCAAGCACTTCCTAAATCATTTCACAAATATAGGCGGTCTCAATTCCAATCTCAACGATGTCCATTTCCACTTGCAGTCTGCCAAACCCCATGTACTTTTTCTGACAGAATCTCAGTTATCGGTTTATCGGGCATCTCATCTCAGATGCCCAAATTATTCGCTGTATGATTCCTTTCGCCTCAAATGTTGTACTTGTGTATATATCTGTTCTGATATTCCCTGTCAGAGACTTGGCAATCCACCTCAAATTCATCTGCTGTCTCTATTGTTCTCCCAACTCCACTAATCACTTGGAGTTCTTTGACTTCCTCTCTTTGCAAACTGACTTTCTCCAGTCCAACTTTCCTAACAGTGAGGTAATTTTCCTTAGTGATTTTATTGTTCACAAATCCAGCCGGCTTCGTTTTCTAGTCACACCGACCCAGCTGGTGGAGATGCTGGGCCTTTTGCAATTACTAATAACCTTGCACAGATTGTTCATTTACCTACACGAAGATCTTTTGATCATTTTCTCACAAACAACCCTTCTAAGTACACGGTCGAAGTGAGACGTCCTTTAGGCACTTCAGATCACAACTTGGTGATTGTCTCTTCTCCAATGGAGCCTTTATCTCATGGCTATTCCCAAACTCGTGTTGTTTGGCATTACAAGAATGCAAAATGGGATGATCTGCGAGATTTCTTTATTTCCTTTCCATGGTCGGATTACTGTTTCAAAACTTGTGTTGTCAACGTTTGCTCAGATCGTGTCGTGAAATTATTCTTGCAGGAATGGAATCCTTTATTTATCGCACACTCCACTTTAAAATCTCGTCCTTTATCTAAACCTTGGTTTTCCAATAAATGTGCTAAGGCTGTTCAAGAGAAGAATGTTCCATATCGTAATTGGCTTGTTCCTAATTCTTCAATTTCATTTTCTGCCTACACCAAAGCTCGCAACAATTGTAAAGCAGTTATTAATCAGTCCAAACTAGAGTTTGAACAGGCTAAGAGTAGAAAACTTGCTTCTTGCCCTAATGGTAACCGAGCATTCTCGTCTCTTGCCGAAGATATAGGCTACAACTTTTGTCCATTTCTGCTCCCATCTCTGTCCAAACCAGATGGTTCTGTTGTCACTTCAGCCAAGTATAAAGCTGAACTACTAGCAACCCATTTTCTTCCAACTCTTCTTCCCATTTTCTTCCAAGATAGATGGAACAGGACCAGGGTATGTCTGCCAGGGGCAAAGGTTGATGACGTTGTAGAGCGGATATCAGCTTTTAAGGGCACAAAAGGTGATATAGTTGTACCCGTTGGCACTCACAATATTAAGAGTAGGAGACCGGCGGAATTACTTAACAACTATAGGTCACTGTTGAAAAAAAGCCTTGAATTAGGGTTGAATTTGACTGTGTCTGCAATTCTATCCAGACACGATAGGAGGGAGTATATCATGAGAGCCCTGTCGGTCAATTCAGCCCCGGAAAGATTGTGCAAGACTCAAGGGGTAAAATTTTTTTCAGCCTGGTTTGTACTTGTTAACAGGAGAGACTGCTTCTACAGGGATGGGATACACTTAAATAGAAAGGGTGCAAGAATGTTTGTTGATGCTATCGAAGCAGTGTTAGGTAGGTCGGAAAACTGCTAGATTGGGGGATACAAGGACTAATAGATCA
Organism: Mastigoproctus giganteus; assembly: GCF_048544385.1. Taxonomy (NCBI): domain Eukaryota; kingdom Metazoa; phylum Arthropoda; class Arachnida; order Uropygi; family Thelyphonidae; genus Mastigoproctus; species Mastigoproctus giganteus. The sequence goes on from NC_143583.1 coordinate 40,442,063, forward strand.
ACAGTAGCCACTGGCAGAGGTGAAAGTGATTCTTGCACTGCTTCTATTGGAATGAGCAGCAGCCTGGAAAACAAGTTGCAGGATATTTCAGAGACTGCTGGGAGTCATTGTGGTACAAGTAAACACATGGGTTGTATTAGGGTAGCTAAGAAAGAGAACAGGTGCATGTATACTTGCGTGTACACCAATGCTAGGAATTTAGTAAATTCATTGGATGAATCTGAGGTATTGCTCAAAACATCAAAGGCAGATATTGTTGGGATTTCAGAGACGTGGTGTCACACAGATATAAGGAATGCAGAATTGGAATTTGGGGAGTACAATGTCTACAGAAAGGATAGAAAGGGAAGAGGGGTTATGCTATTAGTTAAGAAACACAAAATCCAAGGAAGTGAAGTCAGTCGACATCGCTGGACAGTGCAGTGCGAGTCAGTTTGGTGTGACATAAGCATTGGGAAATCAAAATTGAGAGTAGGAGTGTGCTATAGGCCTAATGACTCTGATGAGTATAATAAGAAACTGTACAGGGAACTAGAGTGGGCCAGTAAATCAGTCTTATAATGGGGGATTTAATTTCCCAGATATTGACTGGAATTTGGGGGCTGGTCACTCACTAGCAAGGCTCTTGTGGATTTACTGGATGATTGTTTTCTACATCAGCATGTTCGGGAGGCAACTAGAGGGAGTAATACTCTTGATTTGATTATCAGTAGTGAATCTTCATGCATTAAGAATCTGCAGATAAATGAACCACTAGGTGGCAGTGATCACAGTGTGCTGAAGTGGGATTTACTCAAAGAGGTAACTACCATTAGGGGCAAAGGGAAGGGTTATTGCTTCCGTAAAGGCGACTACGATGGACTGAGACAGTATTTAAATTCTATAGAGTGGGACCAACTGATGATGATACCAACAGCAAATTCAAAATGGGAAGCATTCAAAGAACTTATCTTGGAAACTACTAGGCTACATACCAACTAAGAAATATTGTTCAAGGTTTAGGCCTAAATGGATGTCAGATAAACTAATGAGACATATGGCAGAGAAGAAAAATGCATGGGATACATACAAATTAACACGTGACACAGAAGCATATGATAGATAGAAGTTGATCTGTAACCAAGTTACAAAGGAGGTTAAGCAGGCGAAGGCAGATTACGAGATATCTTTAGCAAGGGATGCAAAGAAAAACAGCAAAGAGTTCTTTATTTATGTAAACTCTAGAAGGAAGGGGATGAATCAGATTGGTCCACTTGATATCGATGGGTCAACTGTTGATGATCCTGCTCAGGTAGCTAACAAACTAAATGAATATTTTGCATCGACATTCACACGAGGAGTTATTCAGCAAGGGGAACGCCAGAGGTGTATTGAACTCTGGCAGTAGAGAATCTTGTAATGACTGAGAGTAAAGTGGAGGAGAAATTGTTGAAGATAAACATAAGAAAGGCATCTGTGGTGGATGGGATCTATCCAGTTATATTAAAGGAGGCAGCAAAGGAAGTAAGCAAACCCTTAGCCATAATTATGAGAGCTTCCTTGGACTCAGGGGAAGTACCCATGGACTGGAGATGTGCAAATGTGACCCCAATTCACAAAGGAGGATCAAAGGCTGACACAAGTAATTATAGACCTGTTAGTTTAACTTCTGTTCCAGGAAAATTAATGGAGGCACTGGTAAAAGAAGCACTGCAGGATCATCTAGACAAGACTTCAGTTATAGCTCGGACACAGCATGGTTTTGTTAATGGGAAGTCTTGCCTGACTAATTTGATTGGATACTATGATGCAATCACAAAAGAACTGGATGCAGGGAATAACTTTGATATTATATACTTGGATCTTAGAAAGGCTTTTGATACTGTTGCACATGGAAGACTGCTGCACAAATTGGAGCAGTGTGGCATTGGAGACAAATTGCTGCTATGGATAAAGGGGTGTTTGAATGGGAGAAGACAGAGTGGTAAACAATGGACACTGCTCATCGTGGACTAATGTTATTAGTGGAGTCTCTCAGGGTTCAGTATTGGGTCCATTATTGTTTTCTTTATTTATAAATGATATTGATGATGGTATATCAAGCTTAATGTCCAAGTTTGCAGACGATACAAAGGTTGGCAGGGTTGTCAAAGACACTACTGACACTATGCTGCTGCAACAGGATCTGGAAAGGTTGAGCAGATGGGCTGAGAGGTGGCAAATGAAGTTAACATTGACAAATGTAAAGTACTACATATGGGAAACAGCAACCCCAGAGCAACGTATCAACTCTGTGGTACTACACTGACAGTGGTAGAGAATGAAAGGGACCTTGGGATGGTTGTGCAGGCAGGTATGAAGTTCTCTGAGCAGTGCAGACGGGCTGCATGAGTAGCTCATGGTGTATTGTCAATGATATATAGGAATTTTTCTAGCAGGGATAAGGAGGTGATTATTCCCTTGTATAAAGCTATAGTCAGACCACACCTAGAGTACAGTATACAGGCCTGGAGGCCTCATTTCAAGAAGGATGTAGAGCTGCTGGAACGAGTACACAGAAGGGCAACAAGATTAGTGAATGGAACAAAGGGGTGTTCTTACGAAGAAAGGCTTAAGTTTTGCAAATTAAAGTGTCTGGAGACTAGGCACCAGTGAGGTGATCTGATAGAGGTGTATAAAGCCTGGAATGGTTTGAGCATGCTCAATGCTGATGGGATTCTTCCTCTTGCTCAGAATAATCACCTGAGAAGGCATAAATTCAAATTGAGCAAAGACAGATGTAGGATAGACGTGCGGAAATTTGCCTTTAGCCAGTGGGTATTTGGTTGGTGGAACAGACTTCCATGCCTTGTCGTGGAAGTTGATAGCCTAAATAAGTTTAAGGCTCAGCTGGACAGGTATTTGTAACGAACAGAGGGGTGAAGTGGAAGTGGTTATTTTTTATTTATTTTATTATTTTATTTTTTTGGCTGATGCTGCATAAGCTTGCTTTCTTGCATCAAATGCCTCTACTAATGCTGATGCTAACTCATGTAGTAATGATCTTGGTTAAACACCTCCCACCATTCCCAAAACACTCCATTCAATACCTCCTGTGGTCTTCTGTCAAAAGTATGTCAAAACGATTTTGATGAACCTTGATGCTGAGAAAGCTCCAGGTCCCAATGGTATTTCTCCACTTGTTCTCAAAACATGTATTCCTAACCTTACAAATTCCTCCTACTGAATTATCGTCCCACTGCAATTACGTCTATCCTTAAACCACCTAGAAACCTTCCATCTGATCAATGATTGCCAGTATGGATTCCGTCAGTGTCGATCCACTGGTGATATTCTGGCTTATGCTACCCATTTATGGACTAATTCAATGGAAAGGTTCGGTGAAACACAAGTAGATGCTCTTGACATCTCAAAGGCTTTCAATCGTGTTTGGGGTAAAGGTCTTCTAAACAAGCTTCCATCTTATGGTTTGCTGACTGTTTTTAGTAATTGGTTATCCAGTTTTTTCTCTGTCTTCTATGTTATGTTATGTTATTTTGGTTTTTAGGAGCATTAGCAACTAAGGCCATATTGCTCCCGGAATATGCGGTGGTCATTCCCTTGACCTTTCCGCATCCTCTGTATTTGGTGGTGACGGGCTCGAACCCCGGTCTAATCAAGAAACGTGTGCTACGCACTGCTGCTCCTTACCACCTGGCTACGGAGATGCCTTCTGTCTTCTAACTTGTCCACTAATGCCGGTGTCCCCCAAGGTTCAGTTCTTTCCCCCACTGTTTTCCTCTTGTTTATTAATGACCTACTTCCATTGACTGGAAATCCTATCCATAGTTTTGCCAATGATAGCACATTGCATTCCACTTTCCACTTTGAGAAACCTTGCCCAAGTCAATCAGCTTCAACTTCTCGAAAATCTGCTACCAATTCCTTAAATGCCGATCTTCAGGTAATTCTCCAGTGGGGCAAAGACAAATTAGTTGATTTTAATCCTTCTAAAACTCTGTCTTGTCTTATATCTCGCAAAAAGGATTCTTCTGCTCCTATGCTCATCTTTGGTGAAACTCCAATTTCTAGGCAAAATTATCTCTTTTGGGAATTATCCTGACTTCTAATCTCTCTTGACATAAGCACATAACAAATATTGCTTCCTCTGCAATTAAAAAAAACTGTTTCCTCTTTCGCTCTCGGCATTACTTTACATACAAACAACTGTTCACTCTGTACAAATTGCGAATCTGCCCTACCATGGAATATTGTTGTTATTGTTATTTTGTTTTTAGGAGCATTAGCAACTAAGGCCATATTGCTTCGGGAATATGCGGTGGTCATTCCTTTGATCTTTCTGCATCCTCCGTTTTTGGTGATGAAGGGCTCGAATCCCGGTCTAATCAAGAAGCGTGTGCTATGCACTGCTGCTCCTTCTCACCTGGCTATTGAGGCGCCTGGAATATTGTTGTCACATCTGGGCCGGTGCCCCCAAAACCTCTCTCAGGCTTCTAGATTCCATTCAGCAGAGAGCAGTTAGGTTAATTAATGACTCCTCGTTAAAACAGTCTCTCCACTCGCTATTTCATAGACGTACTGTTTCTGCTGCACACGCCTTTTCTACAGATACTTCCATGGGCACTGTTCTTCTGAATTGGCTTCTGTAATTCCCGCTCTCTCTCTCAAAACAGTCCAAACATGTGTCCCCACCAGGCAACAGCTATTTACTGTCCAACTTCAAACTCACAGAACCAACTTTTTATCTTCCTCATTTATTCATTTAACTCCCGTTTTCTGGAACAAACTTCCTTCATACGTATTTCCTGAAAATTACAGTCTACAGAAGTTCAAATCCAATGCCAACAAATATCTTCTTTTGTCTTCTGAACGTCCAACCCAAACACGGTACTAAGTACTGTAGGTTCTAATACCTCTTGTGTTTGGGGTTTACATAAAAAAAAAATCTGGTTTTGACAGAGGTGGGGGCAGAGAAGGGCAAAAGTTGAGGCCAATAGATAGGGCAAGAGACCAGAATGCTCGCCTACCATTAGGGCAAGAAGCAAGTTTTCTTTTCTTAGCCTGTTGAAAATCTAGTTTGAACTGATTAATAACTGCTTTACAATTGTTGCGAGCTTCGGTGTAGGCAGAAAATGAATCTGAAGATTTTGAAACAAGTCAATTACAATATGCAACGTTCTCTTGAACAGCTTAGCACATTTATTGGAAAACAAAGGTTTAGATAAAGGACAAGATTTTAAAGTGGAGTGTGAAATAAAGGTTTACATTCCTACAAGAATAATTTCACCGATATAATCTGAGCAAACGTTGACATCAGAAGTTTTGAAACAGTAATCCAACCAAGGAAAAGAAATCTCGCAGGTTATCCCATTTTGCATTCTTGTAATGCCAAACAATACGAGGTTGGGAATAGCCATGAAATAAGGGCTCCATTGGAGAAGAGACAATCACCAAGTTGTTGTGATCTGAGGTGCCTAAAGGACCACTCACTTCAAACGTGTACTTAGAAGAGTTGTTTGTGAGAAAAAGATCAGGCGTGTTGGCTGCATGGTTAGAATTGTCTGGTATTCTAGTAGGTAAATGAACAATTTGTGCAAGGTCATTAGTAATTGCAAAAGCCTCAGCATCTCGACCAGCCGGGTCAATGTGACTAGAAAACAGAAACCAGCTGGAGTTGTGAACATTAAAATTATCTCACTGTTAGGAAACTTGGACTGGAGAAAGTAAAGTTGCAAAGAGAGGAAGTCAAAGAGCTCCAAGTGATTAATGGAGTTTGGAGAACGGTAGAGACAACAGATGAATCTGACACACTGAGGTAGAGAGATTTTAAGCCACATAAGATCAAAACGAGGAGATTCCAAATTACCAAGCCTCTGACTGGGAATATAAGAACGGACATATGCACAAGTACCACCTTTGAGGCGAAAGGAATCATACAGGGAATAATTTGGGCAACAGAGATGAGCAGTGGTCTAATCAACCGATAATTGAGATTCTGTCAGAAAAAGTACATGGGGTTTGGCAGACTGCAAGTGTAAATGTACATCGTTAAGATTAAAATTGAGACCACGTATATTTGTGAAATGAATTAGGGAGTGCTTGGGAGGTTTAGATTTTCACAGATAAGCTTGCTCTGTTAGTTTGATAATTCACGGTGTATTCAATAGTAAGAAAAAGTGGGTGGGACATGCTGTATGAAGTAATGAAATTTTTGGATATGGTGTACACATGGTAAGAATATACCCAGATCCTTGACATAACATGACCTCGACAATGCTCCCCGCATACACACTACTCTGACTCCCTCCAGTCACTATCTGGCAGAGTAGAGGTAGCAAGATTATACACTAGCTGATCCAGAAGCCTCCTAGAGAGAGTTATCAATAGGTTCGGTCCGGTGTACTAACTAGCAGCCGGCCTGCGAACACCGTTTTAGAGCTGTATCCTTGAAATGTAAGGAATATTGGATCTCGCCACGATGTTCATCATAACCTCAAAAGTTATCAATCATACTGCATGATGGAAGAGATGGGGAAGGGTTGACCAGAACTTAGCTGTGGAGACTAAACATGGGTTCCACCACTTGAAGCCTGCAATAAGCAAAATGGTTGTATTTCACCATTTGATGAGAGTCATCTATCACCTAGTATTGCCTGGTAACACAGAGGGGTGGCATTCCTCCATCGAGGTGTGGGCGTCACACCTCGACCACTGCTTATGTTGGTTCACACCTGTGTGGTCACCCACAGTGTGCACGTACATGGAGGTTAGGGTTACTCCTAGTCCCACCATAGTGAAGGTACAAGCAGAGGATTTGGCTGTCAGTGACCGTCCGGACTTGGCCAAAATTGGGTCCATTTGACTTGAATGTCACCCGAATATCAGTTCCATCAGCATTTTTGACTCCCAGGTAGCAAGTACAGCTTGTCTGGCATATCTGAGAGAATGTCTGCGACAATCTCAAGGATCCTTGCCATCTAAACAGCATTGCACGCCCTCTATTCTCTTGTGCCTGGAGCCATTCCAGCTCATAGGAAGCTAAGCGCACCGTGATTTCCAGAATAAAAGCTGACCTAGTCAATTGTGGGTACCCAACCCATGTATTAGACAGATGCTTGTTACAAGCACAAGAACTTGCGACTCATCTGAGGCCGTCGTCCCCACGTGACAGTATGCCTATTGCCTACATTCCTTACTATCCGGGCAAGTCAGACCAGATTTCTAAGATCCTAAACGAGTACCGCATGAAATGCGTACCAACTCTCTGGTAGGAGCTTATGTTCTCTGGTCTCAAACGTAAAAACTCCTATCGCCCCTTTCTTATGTAGTGGAATTGTATACAGCATAACTTGCCATGATTGCAGCAGTTGCTATATAGGGGAAAGCTCAAGACGCCTTCAGGATCACCTTGCAGAGCATGACAGATCGATTCCCCTAGGTGACACTGATCGCTCCGCAATCGCGGAACATTTCTGGTCAACCTATCGTGACCTTATCCCCAGATGCGATTGTGAGGTGATCGTCTAATCCCGGCACTACCATTACTGCCTTTGGCTAGAATCGTTAAATGTAGAGAGCTGTCCAAAAGCCTTAAATTGCTGCAAAGGAACAAGGATACAACCCATCTTTGAATCAACAGTATTGAAACTTGACAAATGCTGGCAGTTATCCCATACATGTCTGTGCAGCAACAATGAACACCAATCTAGTGACCATGTATGCATCTGAGCACGTACAACTCATTTTATCCTATCTCTAACGTCTGTATTTTGTTAGTATTCTGTATGTGTTTATTCACTTGCTGAAGAAGGGGTTCATACCCTGAAAGCTATGAATTAGCCTTAACTTATTTAGTTATTAAAAATCTAGTTATTGTCTCTACTGGATATGATGTATTATTATTATCTTAATCCATGGAATCCAGTATTACAGGCCCATTTTTATTCAACTAAGAGATCCTGTTCAAGATTTAGATTAAATGGATACTGGATAAACTGATGAGACTAGAGGCAGGGAAGAAAAATACATCAAATGCATATAAATTATCAAGGGATACAGATTCTTATATTAGGTATAAGTCAGCCTGCAATCAAGTCATGAAGCAGAGGATTATGAAAGTGATAGCAGATTATAAGAAGTCTATGAAAAAATTATGCAAAGAATGCTCTACTTATATAAACACTGAAAGGAAAGGGATGAATTACAATGGTTCACTAGATATGAATATGATGATCCTGCTCAAGTTACTAAGAAACTGAAGAGATATTCTGCATAATACATTCATACATAAGGAATTTTTTAGGGATGGGGATGCTAGAAGTATATCAAACTCTACCAGGGAGCTAAATGATTTTATGACAATTGAGATGAAAGCAGAAGAGAAATGGTTGAAGCTTAAAGTAAATAAGGCACATATTTACTATATCTTTACATATTTACTATAAATGGGATCTATTCCATTATATTAAGACAGAAAAAGAAGTCAGAAAACTTTTATCCATAATTATAAGAGCATCACCGAATTTAAGGGAGCATCTATAGACTGGAGATGTGCCAACATATTTCCATTTTGCAAATTTCTGTTTCAGGGAAAATAATGGAGTCATTGGTTAAAGAAATAATGCAAGATTATCTAGAAAGAAATACAGTTATATGGCAGCATGGATTGTAAAGGGACAATCTTGTCTGACCAATCTGATTGTATACTGTAATACAGCAAAAAGGAATTCGATGCAAAAAATAATTCTGTCTTCATATATTTAAGATTTCATAAAAGCTTTTGGTATTGTTCCACATGAAAGACTCTTATACAGATTGGAACATTGTGACATTAGGGGCAAATTACTATGAATAAAGGGATGGTTCAGTGGGAGAAGGCAGAGTGATTATCAATGGGCACTGATCCTCTTGGACTAATGTCATTAGTGGAGTTCCCCAGGGTTCCGTACTGAGCACATTGTTGTTTTCAGTATTTATTAATGATACTGATGAAGGTATATCAGGCTTAATGTCTAATCTTGCAGATGATACAAAGGCTGGCAGAATGGTTAATGTGAATAATTAGGTTACATTACCACAATAAGTTCTACAAAAGTTAGATGGGCTGGGAAGAGACAACTGAAGCTTAAAATTGAAGAATGCAGGTACTGCTTGTGGATAGCAGTAATCCACAGACTAACATGCCAACTATGTGGTACCACAACCAAGGCAGCGGAGAACAAAACACATTTGGGAGTAACTGTACAGCCAGACAGCTCATGGGGTTTTGTCAATGATATATTGGAACTTAGTAGGGATAAGGAGGTGATTATCCCATTGCATAAGAAAATAGTTAAGCCACATCATGAGCACTGCATGAAGGGTCTGGAGGCTCCAGTTTAGGAAGGATGTGGATCTGTTGGAATGGGTGCAGAGATGAGCAAAGAGATTAGTGAGAGGAACAAAAGTACTCCTATCAAGAAAGACTTTAGTTCTGCAAACTTCACCTATGAGATCTGACTGAGGTGTGTACAGCTTTGACTGGACTGAGTAAGCTACATATTTATGGAATCCTTACTTTTGTGCAGATAACATATGAAGAGACAGAAATTTAAATTGAGGAAGGATGGTTGCAGGTTAGGTGTGTGGATATTGCTTTCAGCCACAGGGTCGTTGGCCACTGAAACAAACTTTCATCTGGTGTTGTGGATGGGGATAGTTTGAATAAATATTTTCACTTTACCATGGGATGTACACTGAAAGGACAGAATTCATGAGCATACCTAGTTCCTGGTCAACATGACACTGTCACCCCCCCTCTTACTAGTGGACGAACCCACCGCTTGGCAGGTATATAGGTACACTACACCACTGTATTCACTTAGATGGTTGTTGTTTGGTTTTTAGGAGCATTAGCAACTAAGGCCATATTGCTCTGGGATATGCGGCGGTCATTCCCTGACCTTTTCCGCATCCTCTGTATTTTGGTGGTGACGGGCTTGAACCCCGGTCTAATCAAGAAGCGTGTGCTCCTTCCCACCTGGCTACGGAGGCGCCACGTAGATGGTAATTCAAAGTCAGTATGGATAAACATCACTAGTTAACCGACTTTGAAAGAGGGATGATAGTGGGGCCCGACGCATGGCTCACTCTATCGCGGAGGTGGTACAGAAATTGCACTATCCCCGTTTGACAGTAACAAGAGTGTATCGGGAATATGCCATTTCTGGAATAGTATCTCATCGTGGACAGCACCGAGGGAGGAGAAAGATGGTGAATGAATGTAGCCATCGATATCTGTTTCATTCTTTCAGCCAACCAGAGTGCAACAGTAGCACAAATCACTGCAGACTTCAATGAGGGAGGTGGCAGAAATGTCTCCACCAAGACCATCAGGTGATCATTAGCCGCAATATGTTATGGGAGCCGCCAACCCGATGGCGATGGTCAGGCCACACCTAGAGTACTGTATACAGGTCTGGAGGCCTCATTTCAAGAAGGATGTAGAGCTGCTGGAACGGGTACAGAGAAGGGCAACAAGATTAGTGAATGGAACAAAGGGGTGCTCTTACGAAGAAAGGCTTAAGTTTTGCAAATTACAGTGTCTGGAGACTAGGCACCAGCGAGGTGATCTGATAGAGGTGTATAAAGCCTTGAATGGTTTAAGCATGCTCAATGCTGATGGGATTCTTCCTCTAGCTCAGAAAAATCACCTGAGAGGGCATAAATTCAAATTGAGGAAAGACAGATGTAGGATAGACGTGCGGAAATTTGCCTTTAGCCAGCGGGTGGTTGGTTGGTGGAACAGACTTCCATCCCTTGTGGTGGAGGTTGATAGCCTAAATAAGTTTAAGGCTCAGCTGGACAGGTATTTTGAACGAACAGAGGGGTGAAGTGGAAGTGGTTTTTTTTTTTTTTTTTTTTTTTTTGGCTGATGCTGCATAAGCTTGCTTTCTTGCATCAAATGCCTCTACTAATGCTAATGCTAACCCACCAGAGTCTCATTGCTAACATCAAGACACAAGACTACGTCTCAACTGGGCAAAAGAACACTGGCACTGGACTTTGGATGTTTTGAGAAACGGGACTCATCGGCCTCCTGGTCCGATGAGTCCCGTTTCTAGTTATTTTGAGTGGACAGGAAGGTGCACATCTGATGAGAGACCACATGATGCTATGCGCCTGTCACATCAACAAGGAATTGTTAAAGCAGGTGGACGGTTGGTAATGGTCTGTGGAGTGTTCAACTGGCACTCATTGGGACCACTGGTATGTCTTCATGCACCTCTGAACAGTCCAGGTTACGTGTGCATCTGACCCCACCCCAGCTGTGGAAGGCTTTCGTGAACTAGTGGTGGACTTAATGCCTTGCTATGTGACTGTCCTTATCCGGGCAAAAGGTGGGTCTACCTGTTACTAAGTAGGTAGGTAACCGATGATTTCTGTCCACTCAGTGTACATTGAGTGTTTCAGACCCCCCCCCCCCTTTTTTTTCTGGTTATGTATGCCATCCACTGTTTTCAATGTGATCAGGGTCTAAAAGCCTTTGCATAATGAATGAGGAATATCCAGTTCGGCTGATGATAAAACAAGGTGTGGCACTGACACTAACCACAGCTACTTTTCCAACCTCACAAATGACTTCAGATTATTTTATATTGTTATAGTTTATTCTGAATGTAGGGTCAATGGTTAATTTTGACAACAGTGTGCACTTGCTATAAGAGCGCATAATTTGTGCCTGAAATTCAGCAAAATCTTTTCTTAGCTGATTTTCAAATAGTCTACAGTTTGAGTCATAGTATAAAAAGTGCCGAATTAAACTCGTATTTCGTGAAATCTTGCTAGATATTAACTAGTCAAATGGTTTACGAGTACAGGAGAGTTCAATGAGGTAAACTGTCCCCCCCAGCTTCTGATATGACCAAATGACATAACAGATTAAGCTCAAATGAAGCAAATCAGAAAATGTTATGCTAGCAGATGTTCAGGGTACTTTCTATGCATTCTCAATCTGTTCTCATTGTACCTTACAATGCTTCCTCAATCTGTTCATTTTCCTTGCAGAAGTAGCTGTGCAATATATAAACACAAGTGAGAAATGCTTAGTTATCTAATTTTTCCAAGTCCACACTTCTCAAATTCTAACATACTGAATAATGCAAATCATCACGGCCCTAACTGAAGTAAAGGAATACTAAAATTAGCATTAGTTGAGGCACACGATGCAAGAAAGCAAGCATATGCAGCATTAGCCAAAAAAAAAAAAAAAACAAACAAAAAACGCACCACTCCCATTTCACCCATCCATTCACACCAAATGCCTGTCCATCTCTGACTTTATTTAAGCAATCAACTTTAGCATTAGCATTAGTAGAAGCATTTGATGCAAGAAAGCAAGCTTATGCAGCATCAGCCAAAAAAAAAAAAAAAACCACTCCCACTTCACCCCTCTGTTCGTTCAAAATACCTGTCCAGCTGAGCCTTAAACTTATTTAGGCTATCAACTTCCACGACAAGGGATGGAAGTCTGTTCCACCAACCAACCACTCGCTGGCTAAAGGCAAATTTCCGCACGTCTATCCTACATCTGTCTTTCCTCAATTTGAATTTATGCCCTCTCAGGTGATTATTCTGAGCGAGAGGAAGAATCCCATCAGCATGAGCATGCTCAAACCATTCAATGCTTTATACACCTCTATCAGATCACCTCGCTGGTGCCTAGTCTCCAGACACTGTAATTTGCAAATCTTAAGCCTTTCTTCGTAAGAGCACCCCCTTTGTTCCATTCACTAATCTTGTTGCCCTTCTCTGTACCCGTTCCAGCAGCTCTACATCCTTCTTGAAATGAGGCCTCCAGACCTGTATACAGTACTCGAGGTGTGACCTGACCATTGCCTTATACAAGGGAATAATCACCTCCTTATCCATGCTAGAAAAATTCCTATATATCATTGACAATACACCATGAGCTGCTCTTGCAGCCCGTCTGCACTGCTCAGAGAACTTCATATCTGCCTGCACAACCACCCCCAGGTCCCTTTCATTCTCTACCACTGTCAGTGTAATACCACAGAGTTGATACGTTGCTCTGGGGTTGCTGTTTCCCATGTGTAGTACTTTACATTTGTCAATGTTAAACTTCATTTGCCACCTCTCAGCCCATCTGCTCAACCTTTCCAGATCCTGTTGCAGCAGCATAGTGTCAGTAGTGTCCTTGACAACCCTGCCTACCTTTGTATCGCCTGCAAACTTCGACATTAAGCTTGATATACCATCATCAATATCATTTATGAATACAGAAAACAATAATGGACCCAACACTGAGCCCTGAGGGACTCCACTAATAACATTAGTCCACGACGAGCAGTGTCCATTGATTACCACTCTATCTTCTCCCCCTCAGCCACCCCTTTACCCACAGCAGCAATTTGCCTCCAATGTTACACTGCTCCAATTTGTGCAGCAGTCTTCCATGTGCAACAGTATCAAAAGCCTTTCTAAGATCCAAGTATATAATATCAAAGTTATTCCCTGCATCCAGTTCCTTTGTGACTGCATCATAGTATCCAATCAAATTGGTCAGGCAAGACTTCCCCTTAACAAAACCGTGCTGTGTCTGAGCTATAACTGAAGTCTTGTCTAAATGATCCTGCAGTGCTTCTTTAACTAGTGCCTCCATTAATTTTCCTGGAACAGAAGTTAAACTCACAGGTCTATAATTGCTTGTGTCAGCTTTTGATCCTCCTTTGTGAATTGGGGTCACATTTGCACATCTCCAGTCTATGGGTACCTCCCCTGAGTCCAAGGAAGCTCTCATAATTATGGCTAAGGGTTTGCTTACTTCCTTTGCTGCCTCCTTTAATATAACTGGATAGATCCCATCCACCCCAGGTGCCTTTCTTGTGTTTATCTTCAACAATTCCTCCTCCACTTTACTCTCAGTTATTACAAGATTCTCTAGCTTACTGCTAGAGTTGAATACACCTCTGGCATTCCCCTCGCTAAATAACTCCTCATGTGTGAATGTCGATGCAAAATATTCATTTAGTTTGTTAGCTACCTGAGCAGGATCATCAACAGTTGACCCATCGATATCAAGTGGACCAATCTGATTCATCCCCTTCCTTCTAGAGTTTACATAAGTAAAGAACTCTTTGCTGTTTTTCTTTGCATCCCTTGCCAAAGATTTCTCGTAACCTGCCTTCGCCTGCCTAACCTCCTTTGTAACTTGGTTGCATATCAACTTGTATCTATCATAGGCTTCTGTGTCATGTGTTAATTTGTATGTATCCCATGCATGTTTCTTCTCTGCCATATGCCTCATCAGTTCATCTGACATCCATTTAGGCCTAAACCTTGAACAATATTTCTTAGTTGGTATGTAAAGTCTAGTAGCTTCCAAGATAAGTTCTTTGAATGCTTCCCATTTTGCAGTAACTGTTGGTAACATCATCAGTTGGTCCCACTGTATAGAATTTAAATACTGTCTCAGTCCATCGTAGTCACCTTTACGAAAGCAATAACCCTTCCTTTTACCCCTAATGGTAGTTACCTCTTTGAGTAAATCCCACTTCAGCACACTGTGATCACTGCCACCTAGTGGTTCATTTATCTGCAGATTCTTAATGCATGAAGAATCACTGCTGATAATCAAATCAAGAGTATTCCTCCCTCTAGTTGCCTCCTGAACATGCTGATGTAGAAAACAATCATCCAATAAATCCACAAAAGCCTTGCTAGTGTGTAGTGACCAGCCCACAAATTCCAGTCAATATCTGGGAAATTAAAATCTCCCATTATAAGACTCTCTGATTTCCTGGCCCACTCTATTTCCCTGTACAGTTTCTTATTATACTCATCAGAGTCATTAGGCCTATAGCACACTCCTACTCTCAATTTTGATCTCCCAATGCTTATGTCACACCAAACTGACTCGACACTGCACTGTCCAGCGATGTCCACTGGCTTCACTTCCTTGGATTTTATGTATTTCTTAACTAATAGCATAACCCCTCCTCCCTTCCTATCCAGTCTATCCTTTCTGTAGACGTTGTACTCCCCAAATTCCAGTTCTGCATTTCTTATATCTGTGTGACACCAAGTCTCTGATATCCCAACAATATCTGCCTTTGATGTTTTGAGCAATACCTCAAATTCATCAAATTTATTTACTAAACTCCTAGCACTGGTGTACAAGCAAGTATACATGCACCTATTTCTATTCTTAGCTACCCTAACACAACCCATGTGTTTACTTGTACCGCAATGACTCCCAGCAGTCTCTGAAATATCCTGAATCTTGTTTTTCAGGCTTCTGCTCATTCCAATAGAAGCAGTGCAAGAATCTTTCACCTTTGCCAGTGGCTACTGTTAATCTATTTGTCTTTGTATCCCCCAAGCTAGCAGTTTTCCGACCCACCTAACACTGCCTCGATAGCATCAGCAAATATTCTTGCACCCTTTCTATTTAAGTGTATCCCATCCCTGTAGAAGCAATCCCTCCTGTTAACAAGTACAGTCCAGGCCCGAATTGATCATATACTCCCTCCTATCGTGTCTGGGCAGAATTGCAGACACTTTCAAATTCAACCCTATTTCACGGCTTTTTTTCCACAGTGACCTGTACTTGTTAAGCAATTCTGCCGGTCTCCTACTCTTGATATCGTTAGTGCCCACGTGTACAACTATATCACCTTTTGTGCCCTTAAAAGATGATATCTGCTCTACAATGTCATCAACCTTTGCCCCTGGCAGACATACCCTGGTCCTGTTCCACCTATCCTTTTTACAAAGCATGTTCCCCGTTTCCCTGACAATAGAGTCACCAACAACTGTTGTTGTTGGTTTTTAGGAGCATTAGCAACTAAGGCCATATTGCTCCGGGATATGCGGTGGTCATTCTCTGACCTTTCCGCATCCTCCATATTTGGTGGTGACGGGCTCGAACCTCGGTCTAATCAAGAAGCGTGTGCTACGCACTGCTGCTTCTTGCCACCTGGCTACGGAGGCACCGACACCAACAACTACTAGTTCCTTTGGGACCAGCGCATTCTGCCTTGGGGTTGCCGCTGTGTTTCACGATGACCAAGTGCAAGCTCTGGCGTTGATGTGGGCAGCTGAGAGCTTGATGGGCCCCTCAATTTAGTTCCTTCGAGGGCATCCACCCTGTCCTTCAAGCTCTCATATAGGCCCATAAGAACGCTGAGTTGTTGCCTGATTTCGATACACTCCTTGCATCGTGCACACACAAAGACATCCCCCATGGCAATATCATGTCCCGTACCTGAATGCTCCACAAACATCATGCAAGCTGTGCATTTTAGAAGGCTGTGACTCAGAAGGCAACTGCCCCCCTCAGTTCTCCTCTGAGCCACAGCACTTCCATTAGCTTGAGCCTTTTGTTTTGCTGCTCTGGTCTGAGTCATGATTACTTTTAATTTAAATAAAATTTCAATTTCAGTTTATAACCCTAACTTATCTCCCAACACAGCTATAACGGGATATATATTTTTAGCGTCAAGTATTAATCAATCAGTCAAGTATTAATTATCTCCGAGTTCCCTTTATATAACTTCCGTATCAGTTATGTATTAATTAATTATACGTATTTATTAGATTACGTTTGTAATCTAAGTCGGTATATGTATTTAGTTAAAAGTGCAATTTAAATGCCAACGAAGTTGAACAAGTTTAATAGATTTTACCGATCGCTGAAAATATTATAACGTATACTATACTAACGCTATCTAGGTTCGATATATAACGATTGTATGACAAAGACAAAGGCGGAAGTTACGAACGGTAATCTATGGACACTTAAGTATTAATTAACTTTCAAATCTCGCTGTCCCAATTCAGAATAAACCAACGATCCTTACTAGGTCTATAAGCTACTTACAAACAATAATTTGATGTAAAAGATATTCAATAAGCGGCTAAATTTGGCTAAAAAAACTTCTCGTTCAGCGGAGTTGTAACTTGTAACACGTGGATTTGATACCCTTACCGATACTTTTATGCAATTACAAGGCCGAGTAAAGAATAAATACACCAGATTAATCAGAAATATCACAAAATAATGCTATACTACTAAATTTAAATCAAAAGTTTTAGAAAAACAATAATTTCAAATCAATAAATAAGAAAAATCCACTTAGCAGCTTTGAACACGTCTGGCCCGTACTAGCCTCGTCAGCAGACTTTTGTGGATTTATTGAGTGACATGTATTCTATACACAACAAGAGATGGAAGTCTGTTCCAGCAATCAACTATCCACTGTCTAAAGGCAAATTTACACACATCTATTCCAACTGTTTTTCCTTAATTTGAATCTATGCCCCCCCCTCAGGTTCTTAATCTGAGCAAGCAGAAGTATCGCATCAGCACTGAGCTTGCTCAAACCATTCAAGGCTTTATACAACTTAATTAGATCACATACATGTTTCTCTCGTACCTCTCATACATGTTTCTATAGAATACATGTCACTCAATGAATCCACAAAAGTCTTGTTAGTGTGCAAGTTCCTGTATCTGGAAAGCTAAAATCCCCCATTATAATACAATCAGATTAACTGGCCCACTCTATTTCTCTACACAATTGCACATTATACTCATCAGATTCGTTAGGCCTATAACACATACTAGTCTCATTTTCCCTTTCCCAGTGCTTATGTCACACCACACTGACTCAACATTGCATTGTCCACCAATGTCAGTTGGATGCACTTCCTTAGATTTTATGTTTCTTAACTAACAGCATAAGCCTTCCTCCCTTCCTGTCCACCCTTTTTGTACACATTGTACTCCCCAAATTCCAATTTTGCACTGCTTATATCTGTGTGACAAAACGTCTCTGATATTCCAACAATATATCCACCTTTGATATCTTGACCAGCACTTCAAACTCATCAAATTTATTAACTATACTTTTAGCACAGGTATACATGCACCTGTTCCCACTCTTAGTTACCCTAACACAGCCCATGTATTTACTTGTTCCACTGGCTCGGAGCAGTCCTGGAAATCCCCAGCACCTTGCTTTCTAGGCTGCTGCTCATACTAATAGAAGCAGAGCAAGAATCACTTTCGCCTCTGCTGTGGCCACTGTTAATCTTTTAGTCTGTGTATCCCCCAACCCCAAGCTAGCATCAGCAAACATTCTTGCACCGTTTCTATTTAAGTGTACTTGTGTCACCTTCTACAGAGACTGTAGAAGCAGTCTCTACTGTTAACAAGCATTATATACCACGCTGAAAAAAAATTCTATCCCATGAGTCTCTCCAGGGCCAATCAGATATTCCCTCCTATTGTGTCTGTGCAGAATTGCAAACACTTTCAAATCTACTCTAACCCGTGATTTTTTTTAAACACGTTACTCAGAGATATTTTAATTTTTCTGGTGTATTCTATAGGTAAGGGGACTTTTGGTATATTCACTGCAATGATTGTGCATTAAATGTTTTGGACATTGCATTAAAATTTTCTAATTTCTGTTATGACAATTTTTTTTTTGTCTTCCCTTCATGTTCTGGTTAAGAGGTTCATTATATACTTATTGTATATAATTACTTATATACAATAAGTATATAAGTAATTATTACACTAAAACTATTTACACAAAAATAATACTAGAAAAATAAAGTAAAAAGAAACTTACTACTATCATCCGGAGGCTGATCAAATAAATCCTTATCTGGTGGCATGGGTGGTTCTTCTTCCAAAGTACTAACCAAGAACAATTTTATTTACCAATCAATTGAAATAAAATCCATTCTAATAATAAAAGATTTGTATGAAAATATAAAACTTATAAAAGCAGATTCTAACAATAAGTTTCATCACTTAATTATTTTGTACTAAAGACATCTAAAATATTCATAAATACAGTAATCTTTAAATACTAGACCAGTTCTTAACAAAATTTAAATATTCATTCAGAGTATTTTAGAATATTTTGCCACTTTTGGAATACTGGCATTACTGGTGTTTCTCACCCTCCCCCACCCACCCATTGCCGATTATATCAGAATCAGTTAACTCATAAGGGGTTGAACAACATTATGGTTAAGCTTCGGTGAAGACAGGATATTAGAGCTGGAAAAGGAACTAGAAAATGTGAATTGGAATATCATTGGTTTGGCTGAAACAAAAAGAAGAAATGAATCACTTATAAGTTTATCAAGTGGAAATCTGTTGTACACCAATGGAAACAGTGAAAGGAATGAAGGTGGAGTTGGCTTTCTGGTCCATAAAGAAATAAAAAAACATTTTGGAATTCAAAAGTACATCACCAAGGGTGTCAAAATTACTACTCAGGATTTCTAAGAGGTATAAGCTAAAGGTTATAATGATTTATGCACCAACATTGAGCCATGATGATGAAGAGGTTGAAGAAACGTACACCGAAACTGAGTCTTCTATGTGAACAGAAAACTCACTACTCTATCATTATGGCGGACTTCAGTGCTAAGGTTGGAAAGAGACAAAACAGCACAGAAAAGGGAACTATAGGAAATTTTGGAATTGGTGAAAGAAATGAAAGAGGTGAAAGACTTGTTGAATTTGCAGAATCTCGAGGAACGGCAGTAATGAACACTTTTTTCAAGAAAAGGGTGAACAGAAAGTGGACACGGAAGAGTCCAAACGGATTAACAACTAATGAAATCGACTTCATCCCACCAACAGAAGATGTATCGTGAATGATGTTACTGTCCTGAACAAGGTAAAGTTGGAAGTGATCACAGAATGGTAAGATGCACACTTGATATAGATGTAAGAAAAGAAAGGAAAAAACTGACTCGAGTAAATAATATGAAGGTCTTTGAGATAACAGAAGAGGAGAAAAAGCAGTATGTACTTAAGAACAAGTTTGAGTTTCTGCAGACTGCTCAGGACCAAGATATTGACGAGGAATATTACAACTTTCTGAAAGTGATAAAGTCCAAGAAACCTATAGGTAAAAAGAAATCCAAAGAGGAAAAAATTAGTCAAGAAACACTTGTCATGATGAACCAAAGATGACAAATGAAGAGCAAAAAAAACACAGACAAGGAGAAAATTGAGTATACTGAGTTATGCAAAGCCATTAGAGACTCAGAGGATATAAGAAAATTTAACACAGAAAAGTAGAACAAGCGTTAACGGAAAACAAAGGATTTAAATCAGTAGCCATCGGTAGTAATACAGAAAGACAAATGATACTGAAACTGAAGAATCGAGATGGTGTACTTATAAATACCAGAGAAGGCATAATTCAAATAGCAGAAGAATACTATAAAGAGTTATACAAGGAGCGAGGGAATGAGGCCAGCAGTGGGGAAGATGGATCGCAAATTAGTAACACATACAATATACCTGATATCCTTCCTGATGAAGTAGAACATGCATTGAAGAAAATGAAGAATAACAAAGCCCCTGAGAAAGATGAAGTTACCGTACAGTTGTTAAAATTGGGAGGAAGAGACATGACACAAAAACTGGCAAGACTTCACAAAATGCATTAGAAAAGGTGTGATGCTTAAGGAGTGGAAGGCGCCTCCGTAGCCAGGTGGGAAGGAGCAGCAGTGCGTAGCACACGCTTCTTGATTAGACCGGGGTTTGAGCCCGTCACCAGCAAATATGGAGGGTGCGGAAAGGTCAGGGAATGACCACCGCATATCCCGGAGCAATATGGCCTTAGCTGCTAATGCTCCTAAATAACAAACAACAACAAACAGCTTAAGGAGTGGAATAATGCAATCATAGTTTTACAGCATAAGAAAGGAGATAAATCAGGAATTGGAAATTCTAGACCAATTAGCTTGTTATCCCACATCTACAAGTTGTTCACAAGGGTCATTACTAACAGATTAGAAAGAATACTTGATGAGAACCAACCAAAAGAGCAATCTGGCTTTAGGACAGGATTCTCAACTAAGGATCACCTTCACATAATGTCACAGCTAATGGAGAAAGAAAGCAAATGAATCTAAAACACCATTATGCCTGGCATTTGTGGATTATGAAAAGGCATTTGACTCCATACAGCATAAGGCAATGTTTCGGGCACTGGAAAGACAAGGCATAGATACCCCATATATTATGATTTTGAAGAAAATATATGAGAATGCTACCTCCTTTATTAGACTAGACAAAAACAGTAGTAAATTTAAAATTGAGAAAGGAGTTCGACAAGGAGACACTATCTCCGAAGTTGTTTACTGCTGTCCTTGAAGCTTTCAGAAGATAGACTGGTTGCAGAAAGGAGTCAATGTAAATGGAGAGTACCTAAACTATTTACAATTTTCAGATGACATTCTGGTCATAAGCCATGATCCCAAAGAATTAAAGGAAAATCTTAATCAGTTATGCAGAGTTAGTAAGGATTTTGGAGTAAACATGAACATGGCTAAAACAAAAGTAATGATGAACAAATATGCCACAGAAAGGGATATAATCATTGAAGGAGCAGTAATAGAAAAGGTGAAGTCATATACTTATCTGGAACAAGTCATTAGCTGTAATAATGATAAAGGACCTCTCACTTCGACCGTGTACTTAGAAGGGTCGTTTGTGAGAAAAAGATCAAGTGTGTTGGCTGCATGATTAGGATTGTCCGGTATTCTTGTAGGTAAATGAACAATCTGTGCAAGGTCATTAGTAATTGCAAAAGCCTCAGCATTTAGACCAGCTGTGTCGGTGTGACTAGTTCTCCAGCTGGCTTCTGAACATTAAAATCACCAAGGAAAATCATCAGATCTCCCCAGCTTCGTCTGGGGATATCTGATGATGCTTCTCCCAAAAATGTTCTGCCACAGCAGACTTCCCATAATCCGCGGTCTTTATAGCATTCACATGTTCCCCCAGACGGTCCTTGAACCGGCACCTTGTTTCACCAACATAACACTCCCCACAATCCGGGCGCATAATCTCATACACTACCCCACTACTACAATCTTTTGTTATGGGGTCCTTAACCTGAGACACCACTGTGTGTCTGGCAATCCCGTAATACTAGTGCTAAACGTTCAGTAAGGCCCGGATAGTAGGGAGTGTAGGCCGTGGCAACTGGTGTGAAAGGCTCTCTATGATACTCCACACATCTAATGTATCTGTCCATGACCTTCTAGGGGTAGCCGCATTTCTTGAGGTCTGTTGTGACTCGTCTAAGTTCCTCTTCTCTGTCCCCGGGGGTACTGCAGTGGGACCCAACCCTATCCAATAATGCTTTAGCGACACTATTCTTATGTTGGTTAGTTTGTGCCGAACTATAATGAGTGTATTGGCCTCGGCACATAGGCTTCCTATAGACTCTAGTTTTTAACCTAAGGCCTTCTCTATAGATCAATACATCAAGGAATGGGAGGGTACCATCCACTTCCACCTCCGAGGTAAACTGAATGAACGGGGAGAAGCAATTGAAAAACTAAGTACCTCATCCTTTCTCCCCCTCGTAATAATGCTAAACGTGTCATTGACATACCTTTTCCATTTGTGCATTGGGGGATCCAACCCATCAAAAATCCTGGTTTCCAATTCTTCAAGGACCGTCTGGGGGGAAACATGAATGCTATGAAGACTGCGGATTATGGGAAGTCTGCTGTGGCAGAACATTTTTGGAAGAAGCATCATCAGATCTCCCCAGACGAAGCTGTCATCGTCAACCATGCTCATAGATTTTGGGACCACAAATGGCTTGATAGCTTACGAATTTGTTCATTCGAGAACAATACCATTAACGGAGACGGGAGTTCGTATGCATCCCCTCCTTATTCAACCTTATTCATAGATTTTGAAGGAGCATTTGATACTGTATGGTATCAAAGTGTGCTTTTTTCATTAAGAGAATTAAATTGTCCCAATTTGTTATACCAAATTATTAAAAGTTATTTAATGGATAGACAGATTATTATAAGATCCCAACATTTAACTTTTAATAGAATTATTGATCGCGGTTGTCCACAAGGATCTGTGTTGGGTCCTATTTTATGGAATCTGGTCTTAAACCAGTGGTTAAGTAGAACAGTCCCTAATTGTTATAAGGTGGCTTATGCTGATGATTTGGTTTTGTGCGTGACAGGAAGATCTAGAGCAGTATTAGAAAGTAGAATGGAGGTTATTGTTCAGGATTTGACTGATTGGGCTACATTAAATAAACTAAAAATTTCATCTTCTAAAACTGTCATGATGTTATTAAAAGGAAAATTAGACTACAACAGACCACCTCGATTATTAGTAAACAGTAAACAAATTCCTCTTGTTTCCCAGGTAAAATATTTAGGGGTTATCTTGGATGACAAGTTATTATTTTTCCAACATTTGAATTATTTAAGTAGGAAAATAAAAAATTACACTGCTTCTATAGTTAGGGTTACCAGAAAAGATTGGGGATTAGGTAAACGCATTTTGTATCTATATTATAAAGCTATTTTTATTCCGATTGTGTCGTATGCTGCATCAATTTGGTATGTTCGTACTGTCAATGTAAAATTTAAACAAAAACTATTATCAATACAAAGAATAATGTTGTTAACTATTTTGCGTGTTTGTAAAACTGTTTCGACTAATGCTCTACAGGTGATTGCGGGGGTATTGCCTTTGGATTTAACAGTTGTGTATAGAGCTTTTTGTTATTTTATAAGAAAAGGAATACAAATTACATTTCTGGGGATTACTAATGAAGTTTCTTCTGCAGTCAGCAAACAGAAGAAAGAAATTTTGGTGAAATTAATTAAATTATGGCAGGACCGTTGGGATTCCAGTAGTACTGGTAGAGTAACTTATTTATTTATACCTAGTGTTGAATTTAATTTTAATAACAAATTGCATCGCTGGTTTTATCCAAGTATGGAATGCTCATATTTGATTACGGGGCATGGTTCCTTAAAAAGTAAGTTGCATCAGTTTAGTTTAGTGGAAGATCCTTACTGTGTTTGTGGAAGGTTGGAAACATGGGATCATATCTTATATGAATGCAATTTGTATGATGAATTTAGATTAGACTTATTTAATTTGGTACCTAATTTTATTAGGGGTTCTGAATTAATTTGGCTGTCTAATGAAAGGAATTTTGTAGAATTTCAACGGTTTTGCAGGTTGACATTTAATAAAAGGAGGAGTATACATGTTGTTACTAATACTGACTAAAGACCTTTTTTTTTTTTTTTTTCCCCCCCCCTCCTCTGGATGGATAGGCATTCTGTCTTGGAGGCGGGGAGAGGAAAGAAAAAAAAGAAAAAAAAAAATTTTTTTTTTTTTTTTTTTTTTGGCTGGCCTTGTGGAATGACCATGAGGCGGGATTGTTGCACTCACTAGTAAGATGTATTCTCCTAGTTGGTGCATTTTTTTTTTTTTTTTTTTTGCTGGCTTTTGGGTGTGGGCACCCCAGGAGCGGGACTGCTGGCACCCACCAGTCTTGCACCCTTACTGGTGGGTGCGGGATTTAGGTGCAATATGCACAGCCAGAGCTAATAGATCCAGGCATAGCTCCTCGTGCCAGGGATGGGCACCAGGTGGTAATTGCCCAATGGACTATCACCTGGTGACAGAGTAGCCTGTTTCACTTATAACACATTACACACACTTACACTAACAGGCCATTATGAGAATATGTTATATGATAAATTGGTGGAGATGGATGTATGTCCGGGTGCCACCCTTCGACAGTTAAATACATACATACATACATACATACAGACCAGCTGTGTCGGTGTGACTAGTTCTCCAGCTGGCTTCTGAACATTAAAATCACCAAGGAAAATCATCAGATCTCCCCAGCTTCGTCTGGGGATATCTGATGATGCTTCTCCCAAAAATGTTCTGCCACAGCAGACTTCCCATAATCCGCGGTCTTTATAGCATTCACATGTTCCCCCAGACGGTCCTTGAACTGGCACCTTGTTTCACCAACATAACACTCCCCACAATCCGGGCGCATAATCTCATACACTACCCCACTACTACAATCTTTTGTTATGGGGTCCTTAACCCGAGACACCACTGTGTGTAACCTCCGTCCTGGAAGCTGCACACTGTGTGTCTGGCAATCCCGTAATACTAGTGCTAAACGTTCAGTAAGGCCCGGATAGTAGGGAGTGTAGGCCGTGGCAACTGGTGTGAAAGGCTCTCTATGATACTCCACACATCTAATGTATCTGTCCATGACCTTCTAGGGGTAGCCGCATTTCTTGAGGTCTGTTGTGACTCGTCTAAGTTCCTCTTCTCTGTCCCCGGGGGTACTGCAGTGGGACCCAACCCTATCCAATAATGCTTTAGCGACACTATTCTTATGTTGGTTAGTTTGTGCCGAACTATAATGAGTGTATTGGCCTCGGCACATAGGCTTCCTATAGACTCTAGTTTTTAACCTAAGGCCTTCTCTAGAGATCAATACATCAAGGAATGGGAGGGTACCATCCACTTCCACCTCTGAGGTAAACTGAATGAACGGGGAGAAGCAATTGAAAAACTAAGTACCTCATCCTTTCTCCCCCTCGTAATAATGCTAAACGTGTCATTGACATACCTTTTCCATTTGTGCATTGGGGGATCCAACCCATCAAAAATCCTGGTTTCCAATTCTTCAAGGACCGTCTGGGGGGAAACATGAATGCTATGAAGACTGCGGATTATGGGAAGTCTGCTGTGGCAGAACATTTTTGGAAGAAGCATCATCAGATCTCCCCAGACGAAGCTGTCATCGTCAACCATGCTCATAGATTTTGGGACCACAAATGGCTTGATAGCTTACGAATTTGTTCATCTGAGAACAATACCATTAACGGAGACGGGAGTTCGTATGCATCCCCTCCTTGAGGCTGTAGTAATCGGATGGGATGACAGATTCCGCCTAGCACGCTCCCAAGCCATTTCCGGTTCTAGTACGCATGAGAGGAATACCGCCAATGCGCTTGTGGAACCACGTGAGCCGTGAACCTGCTATTATTTAAATAATAGCAGGTTCACGGATGTGTTGCAATTAAAAATGTACTGTTGAGAAAGGAGGTAGATGCCTCTGTAAGCGTCAGGATCCGGTATTTTAAGTGTTTTTAAAGTATTTTAACGTTTTATATCGCTTTTATTCTATTTGTATTATATATTTTATTGTAAATAGTTTTAATTGTAAATATCTATGTTATGTACATTTATTTCGCAATATTAAAGGTAAATTATTATTTTAATATGACACGGTTGGTGTATCAATATAATTGCTTGTGAATATGAAAATTACCTCACTGTTAGGAAAGTTGGAGTGGAGAAAGTCAAGTTGCAAAGAGAGGAAGTCCAAGTGATTAGTGGAGTTGGGAGAATGGTAGAGACAACAGATGAACTTTACACAATGAGGTAGAGAGATATTAAGCCAGAGAAGATCAAAGAGAGGAGATTCCAAATTGCCAAGTCTCTGACAGGGAATATCAGAATGGACATATGCACAAGTACCACCTTTGAGGCAAAAGGAATCATACAGCGAATAATTTGAGCATCTGAGATGAGCAGTAGTTGAATCAACCGATAACTGAGATTCTGTCAGAAAAAGTACACGGGGTTTGGCACACTGCAAGTGGAAACGGACATCGTTAAGATTAGAATTGAGACCACATATATTTGTGAAATGAATTAGGAAGTGTTTGGGAGGTTTAGATCTTTTTGCAGATAAGCTTGCTCTATTAGTTTGACAAGTGTTTTTTATAACTTTGACAAGTTATAAAGCAATGTGTTTGGTCAGTGATGAGGACAGGATCTTTTATCTGATGAAAGCTGTTGATTTAGTTCTTCTAAATTCCGTTATAACTGGCAAGAAATCAGCATCAAGGCCATCATCAAATTGGCCAAGAAGTCATTAAGGGATGAAAATGAAACCAATTCATCCTAACTACGGCTTGTTGAATCATTGTGTTCAATTTGTCTCAAATAAGAAATATGGGTACATGTTGCTTTGCAAGGAAAATTCAGGCTGTTCAAGAGAGCAACCATTTCCACCCATGCATAGAATTGCAACTATATAGAAAAGCTTGAAGTTGTTTTTGCAGCTTAGACAGGCAAGTCGGGTCACTTCCATGTGAAAGAAAAAGTATTTCAGTGTGAAACAGGAGCTGTGTCTAGTCCCTATGTACCTCATCACAAAACCGAGCAGAAAGACGGGAAATCAGTGGCTGGATTTTGCAAAATTGGCAAATTTCAATAGCTACTTCAAGTGTTTGCTTGAGATCTAATATATCCTGAATGCCTCTGCCTGCAGTAGCTGCAGGCAGAAGTGAAAATGATCTGCACTGCTTCTATTAGAATGGAGGGCGGGGGTCATCAGGGAACAAATAAATACATGGGCTGTGTTAGGGTATACTTTTGCAAAGATTAAGAACAGGTGCATGTACACCAATGCTAGGTAAATAAATTTAATAAACTAAGTGCTGGTCAAGACATCCAAGGCGGATGTTGTTGAGATATCAGAAACGTGGTGTCACACAGATATAAGCAGTGCAGAATTGGAATGTGGGGAGTACAATATGTACAGGAAGGGTGCAGGGGTTGTGCTGTTAGTTAAGAAACAAAATGTAAGGAAGTGCATTCAGTTGACATAGATGGTCAGTGCAATGTTGAGTCAGTTTGGTGTGACATAAGATTAAATATGGAATATGTTCTCATTTTTGCTTTCCCAGTAAGTACTGGGAAAGCAAAAATGAGAACAGGAGTGTGTTATAGGCCTAATGACTCTGATGAGTACAACAAACAACTGTATGGAGAAATAGAGTGGGCCAGTAAATCAAACTGTTTGATAATGGGGGATTTT
Organism: Mastigoproctus giganteus; assembly: GCF_048544385.1. Classification (NCBI taxonomy): domain Eukaryota; kingdom Metazoa; phylum Arthropoda; class Arachnida; order Uropygi; family Thelyphonidae; genus Mastigoproctus; species Mastigoproctus giganteus. The sequence goes on from NC_143583.1 coordinate 40,469,788, forward strand.
AACTTCCCAGATATTGACTGGAATTTGTGGGTTGGGTTGGTCATGCGTAAACCAGCAAGACTTTTGGGGATTTACTGGATGATTGTTTTCTACAGCAACACGTTAGAGAGGCAACCAGAGAGAGTAATATTCTTGATTTGGTTATCAGCGTTGATTATCATGCATTAAGAATTTGCAGATAAAGAACCACTAGATGGTAGCAATCACAGTATACTCATGTGGGATTTACTTAAAGACGTAACTACCATTAGTGGTAAAGGGAAGGGTTTTTGATTTTGTAGAGGTAACTAGTTTGTCTCAGACAGTTTTTAAATTCTGTACAGTGGGACCAACTGATGATATTACCAACCGCAAATTCTAAATGGAAAGTATTCAAGGAAGTAATCGTGGAAGCTACTTAGGCTTTTCATACTCATCAGAGTCATTAGGCCTATAACACACTCCTACTTTCCCAGAGCTTATGTCACACCAAACTGATTCAACATTGCACTGACCATCTATGTCAACTGAATGCACTTCTTTAGATTTTATGTGTTTCTTAACTAACAACACAACTCCTCCACCCTTCCTATCCTGCCTGTACACACTACTCCCCAAATTCCAATTCTTCACTGCTTATATCTGTGTGATACCACGTCTCTGATATCCCAACAGTATCTGCCTTTGTTGTCTTTGACCAACACCTCAAATTCATCAAATTTATTTACCAGACTCCCAGCATTGGTGTACACTTAAGTATACATGCACCTGTTCCTATTCTTAGCTACCCTAACACAGCCCATGTATTTACTTGTTCCACAATTACTCCCAGCAGTCTCTGAAATCCCCTGCACCTTGTTTTCCAGGCTGATGCTCATTCCAATAGAAGCAGTACCAGAATTGCTTTCACCTCTGCCAGCCGCTACTGTTAATCTATTAGTCGATGTATTTCCCTAAGCTAGCAATTTTCCGACCCACCCAACACTGCCTTGATAGCATCAACAAATAATACAAAATTCTTTGATATGAAGGTGTTTGGGATAACAGAAGAGGAAAAAAAGCAGTATGTACTGGAACTTAAGAACAAGTTTGAGCTTCTTCAGTCTTTTCAGGACCAAGATATAAGGAATACAACTTTCAGAAAGTGAAAAAACCTGAGAAACCTATAGGTAAAAAGAAATCCAAAGAAGAAAAAATTAGTCAGGAAACACTTGTTATGATGAACCAAAGACGACAAAATAAGGAGCAAGATAAACACTAACAAGGACAAAATTCAGTATACTGAGTTTTGCAAAGCCATTAGAAAGAGATTCAGAAGAGGATATAAGAAGAAATAACACAAGAAAAGTAGAACAAGCGTTAAGTGAAAATGACTTAAATCAGCAGTCATGAGCAGTAATACAGAAAGACAAATGATATTGAAACTGAGGAATAGAGATGGTGTACTTATAAATAGCAAAGAAGCATAATTCAAATAGCAGACGACTACTATAAAGAATTATATAAGTAGCAAGGAAATGATGCAAACAGTGTGGAAGATGGATCACGAATTAGCAACACACACAACATACCCAACATCCTTCCTGATGAGGTAGAATATGCATTGAAGAAAATGAAGGATTAGAAAGGTCCGGGTGAACATGAAGTTTGTTTGTTATTTGGTTTTTAGGAGCATTAGCAACTAAGGCCATATTGCTCCAGGATATGCGGTGGTCATTCCCTGACTTTTCCGCATCCTCCGTATTTGGTGGTAACGGGCTCGAACCCCAGTCTTATCAAGAAGCATGTGCTACACACTGCTGCTCCTTCCCATCTGGCTACGGAGGTGCCCGAACGTGAAGTTAACGTACAGTTTTTAAAACTGGGAGGAAGAGACATGACACACAAACTGGCAAGACTCTTCATAAAATACATTAGGAAAGGTGTGACACCTAAAGAGTGGAATAATGCAATCATAATTTTGCTTGCTGCATAAAGGAGATAAATCAGAAATTGAAAATTACAGACCAATTACCTTGTTGTTGTTGTAGTAGTAGTGGCATGTGATGCAAGAAAGCAAATGTATGAGCTTATGCAGCATCAGCTAAAAAAAAAAAAAAAAAAAACCACACCATTCCCTCCAAATGCGTGTCCAGTTCCTCCTTAAATTTATTCAACCTATCAACTTCCACAACGACAGATGGAAGTTTGTTCCAGCAATTAACCACCCGCTGGCTAAAGGCAAATTTCCGCACAATCTATTCTACATCTGTCTTTTCTTAATTTGAATTTATGCCCCCTTAGGTTCGTAATCTGAACAAGTGGAAGGATCCCATCAGAATTCAGCGTGCTTAACCCATTCAAGGCCTTATATACCTCAATCAGATCACCGTGCAGGTGCCTAGTCTCCAGCCATTGCAATTTGCAGAACTTAAGCCTCTCTTGGTAAGAGGATCCCTTCATTCCCCTCACCAATCTTGTTGCCCTTCTCTGTACATGCTCAAGTAAATTTACATCCTTCCTAAAATGAGGCCTCCAGACCTGTACGCAGTACTCAAGGCATGGCCTGACCATTGCTTTATACAGAGGGATAATCACCTCCTTTTCCCTGCTAGCAAAATCCCTATATATCATTGACAAAACCCCATGACCTGCCCTGGCAGCCTGTCTGCATTGCTCAGTAAACTTCATATCTGCCTCCACAATTACTCCTAGGTCTTTTTCATTTTCTACCACCTTAAGTGTAGTACCACACAGTTGATACATTTCTCTGGGGTTACTTCTACCCATATGCAGTACTTTGCATTTGTCAAGGTTAAACTTCAGTTGCCACTTCTTAGCCCATCTGCCCAAATTATCTAGATCCTGTTGCAGTAGCACACTGCCATTACTGTCATTAACAACCCTGCCAACCTTTGTATCATCTACAAACTTCGACATTAAGCCTGATATACCTTCATCAATATCATTGATAAATATACAAAACAACAGTGGACATAACACCGAACCCTGTGGGACTCCACTAATAACATTAGTCCAAGAAGAGCAGCACCGATTGATTACCACCCTCTGTCTTCTCGCACTTAACCATCCTTTTATCCATTGTAGCAACTTACCCTTAATACTATTCTGCTCCAATTTGTACAATAGTCTTCCATGCGCAACAGTGTCAAAAGCTTTCCTGAAATCCAAATATATGATATCAAAATTTATTTTTTGCATCCAGTTCCTTTGTAACCACATCATAATATCCTATCAAATTTGTCAGACAAGACTTTCCCTTAAGAAACCCATGCTGTGTCTGAATTATTGCTGCAGTCTTGTCTAGATGATCCTGCAATGCATCTTTAACCAGCGATTCCATTATTTTACCCGGAACAGAAGTTAAACCAACAAGGGTCATTACAAACAGATTAGAAATAACTTAACGACAATCAACCGAAAGGGCAAGCAGGCTTTAGGACAGGATTCTCCACTATGGATCACTTTCATATAATATCGCAGTTAATGGAGAAAGCAAATTAATATAAAACACCATTATGCCTGGCACTTGTGGATTATGAAAAGGCATATGGCTCTATACAGCATAAGGCAATGTTTCGGGCACTGGATAGGCAAGGCATAGACACTCAACACATTATGATTTTGAAGAAAATATGAGAATGCTACCTCCTTTATTAGACCAGACAAAGACAGTAGCAAATTTAAAATAGAAAAAGGAGTTCGACAAAGAGACAAAGCGTTTACTACTGCTCTTGAAGAAGCTTTCAGAAGATTGGAATGGTTGCAGAGGAGTCAATGTGAATGGAGAGTGCCTAAACTATTTACGATTTGCAGATGACATTGTGATCATAAGCCATGATCTAAATAATTAGAGGAAAATCTTAAATCATTTATACAGTGTTAGTAAGGATTTCAGACTAAAGATGAACATGACTGAAACAAAAGGTAATGATGAACAATTATGCCACAGAAAGGGATAAATCATTGAAGGAGCAGTAATTGAAGGGATGGATTCATATACTTATCTGGGACAAGTCATTACCTGTAACAATGATAAATGGCTGGAAGTCAAGAGAAGAATAAATTTCGGATGGATAGCATTCAGGAAATATAGTCACATACTGAGGAGCAATATCCCAATTTGTCTGAAATGTAAAATAATGAACCAATGTATTCTCCCCACCATGTGACGTGTGGGGTTTTTTTTTTTTTTTTTATATATGAGCATTAGCAACTAAGGCCATATTGCTCCGAGGATATGCGGTGGTCATTCCTTGACCTTTCCGCATCCCTCCATATTTGGTGGTCACGGGCTCGAACCCCAGTCTAATCAAGAAGCGTGTGCTACACACTGCTGCTCCTGCCCACCTGGCTACAGAGGTGCCATGACTTATGGAAGTGAAACTTGGGCACTCACCAAAAGAATGGAATAGAAGCTTAAAACTACACAGCAAGGAAGGGAACGAATTATATTAGGAATCAGACTGTTAGATAAAATGAGAAACACATGGATTAGGCAGCAAACACAAATAAAGGACATTCTTATCAAAACTAAAGAAATGAAATGGTCTTGGGCAGGACACACAGCTTGAATACATGATGATAGATGGACTAAGAAAATAACAGAATGGTAACTAAGAGGAGCTAAAAGAAAACCTGGAAGACAACAATGGAGATGGTCAGATGAAATTCACAAGTTCTTGGGTAGCAAATAGATGGCCATTTCACAAAACAGAAGGAACTGGAATGTTGACTCAACTCTATTCTCATCATTTTGTAGTGGATTGAAAATGGCTGATGATGATAATTCCTGCACTCTTTCAAACTAGTCAGCATCCATTTATTATCAACTTCAAACTTACAGAATCAATTTTTCTTCTTCCTCATTTATCCCTTCAACTTCTGTTTTCTTGAACAATCTTTATATTTTCAAAAAATTACAGTCAATAGAAATTCAAATCTAATATCGACAAATATTTTCACTATTCTCAAACCTCATCCCATGCAGTACTACAGGTCCAAAAAAAAAAAAAAAAAAAAAAACCACACCTGCTTGAGTTCAGTATTACTTCTATACAACCATTCTTCAATTTCTGAGATTAGCACCCCTTGGCTTTACTACTGCCTTTTTTTTGCCATTAAACTAAATTACAAATGACTGTCACTGAATTTACTGACTCCGGTAATTTTTTTTGGTAGTGGCAGCCATGTACTAAGCATAGTAGCCTTCAAAATGAGCTGCCATGGTATTGCACTGCTTCAATTACAGAAATCATTAAAGGTTTGTTTTAAATATTATTTTTTAAATGCAAAAATTATTATTATTATTATTAGCCATATGGTGCAAGGAAGCACAAGGCTTACACTGCACCAGCCAAAAAAAAAAAAAAAAAAAAAAACCCGAGAGAGAGAGAGAGAGAGAGAGAGAGAGAGAGAGGATTCATCAGAAATTAAATTTGATTAAAGGATTAAATTTAAAAATTCGGCACAATATCGGTTGGCTGCAGACTAAAGGTCTGTAAAGGTTGGCACTTGCAGTTTTACTGCTAAACTTAATGTCATGCATATTATAGCACTTGCAAAATTTGTCACACTATCCCTGACTTGCCGAGAACTCAGTTTGAGTTCTTTTTCTTCAAAAAGAACTCTTGAGTTCTTTTTGAAGACTTTTTCACTACCTTCTTCAGCTTGCAAGTGCTGTAGGATATTTATGGCCTTTTGCTCGATGTTTCCATCAACTAGGATATGCTTTTGATGTGGCTGGGATTATCAAAAGCACATCCCATTTTAAACAGTACACATAGGTTGAAAGACAAAATGCTTATGACAGGGATGCTTGACGATGACTAGAACTAGATCCTCCATGAAGATTTTAATGCCTATTTTTATGACACTTAGAAACTTGACATCGCTTATAAACCAGCGGACCAGTCAAGTACATAATATATTGTTTCTCAATCAACTGTATGCCAAACATTTGTACAGCACAGCAGAACACAATATCACATAACAATAGTATTATTAGTATGACCAGTCACTACATATATTTTGAGAGAGTTGCATGCGATAATTTTTGCCCATTTTTTAACCACAATTGCTGGTTTCTTATAAAATTTGTGTATATCTGAATTTTGCTTTGCATACAAAAAATACAGCTATCTAAATATAATTCGTGCAAATTTGAATTCACACAAATACAGTGGCAGACAAAAAAACTGCATCACCTTAAAAAAAAGTAACATTTGTAGTGAAACGTATAAGATATTGTTTGATTACAGTCATTTTGCTTGTCACAAAGCAAAGGTATTGCATCAGCTGTTTCTATGAATATGGCATTGGAAGGGTATACACACACTGAATAATATGCTGTTTTGTGGAGGTGTAAGCATGGCTCCAATATGTTCAGTTGACACCAAGAAAGTAAAAAAAAAACTGTAACTGTTGCTCTATTCCAAGAAAGGCTTTCTACACATGCTATATTGCTGATAAAATAGGTTGCCACCAATCAAAAGTATCCCAAGTTCTGAAATTAAAGCATGAAACCAGTGATGAGAAGAGAATACATGGGTCAGGCTCTAAGAGAGTGACTACACTTTCCCAAGATCCATATTTGAAACAGCTATGCCTTCATAATTGTCATGCTAGTGCTCCCGATCTAAAACTGGATTTTAAGATGGTCTCGGGTGTTGAAACAAGTGCATGAACCATCCAAAGATAGTTTTCGGAATGTGGTCTGAATGCCTATCGGCCCAAGAAGAAGCCTTTGTTGACCCAACAAATGAGGAAGAAGTGACTTGCTTGGGCTAAAACATGTTTCATGGACAAAAGAGCAAAGGGACACTGTCATCTTTTCTGACAATCAAAATTCAACCTGCATGGCTCAGATGGGAAGCGATATGTCAGAAGACGAAAATTGGAGGCATACCATCCTGACTGCATAACACACCAACTGTAAAGTTCCCTGCTGGTCAGATGGTCTGGGGATGCATAACAAGCAAAGGGGTGGGGAAAATTAAGTTTATTAACAGAATGGTGAATGCAGAAACCTACACTGCTATCTTGGAGGAGTGCCTGCAACCCGTTATTAGGGATCACCACAAGTCCAAAACTGCATTTTTCAACAGGACTCAGCACTTTGCCACACAGCAAAATTGGTCAGTTTTATGCTATTTAGATTTAATGATGAGTTTTTCTTCCTGTCTCACAAGCTTAAAACATACTTACACCAATGTTTTCCCTTGTTTTTCTCCTTTAAGGTGCAGTCATGTCATGACCTCAGAAATGCTGGCATTACAGTGTTGGACTGGCCGGGCAACCGTCAGATTTGAACCCTATTAAAAATTGCTGGTACATAATGTAGTCTAAAATTGCTCAAAAGAAGCCAGCAAGTAAGATTTAGCTGCAGGAGAGCACTGTAAGGGTGTGGTACCATGAAACTGGCCAACCGTATATCCAGAAGTTGATCAAGTCTATGCCAGATCATTGCAAGGATGTAATTACAGCTTGAGGAGGAACAACAAAATACTGAAGATTCATTTTGCTGATTTTCAGTACATAGGACTTATTTTGCTGATTTACAGTACATAGGACTTATTTTGCTGATTTACAGTACATAGGACTTATTTTGCTGATTTACAGTACATAATACTATTATATTAACTTGTCATTTCAGTTTGTACACGTAAATGCAATAAAATGTATGTTTGGTTGTCATGATTGCCATTTGCATGATTTCTCATATTTCCATTAATTATGCATTTTACCCTTTGGAAAGATATTTATGGAAATTAGGTATATTAGGTGGAGTCTTTTTATTGGATTTCATTCACAGAGATATATATCCCATCTAACAAATGCATTTCGAACATTTCTGCAACCCAAAACACATTATTTGCCAAATTCACACGTGATGCAATGTTTTGTCTGCCACTGTAGATCTCATGCACATAGAAGGTGTAATGTATTACCATGTTTGCTCTCAGCATAGGTAAATATACCTTGAACGTGCAAAAGATGTTCCCCCTTTAAATTAATGCTTCACAAGAACTGCAAATCAAAAAAGAGAAAAGAAAACTTTAGTATATATTTACTCAGTAATTAAGTGTAATTAATTATGCTCAGTAGATAAGCAGTGCTTATCTCATCTTTTCTTTTAGAATTAAGCCAGTTTCACTTATCTTTCTTTTATGCCACAACTTTCCGCATAGTCAGAGCTATTTAAATCATGACCATTCATTAACCTATTAAACTAAACTAAATCCTATCTTTTCTTTCTAAAAGTTAACTCCAAACACTAAACATGCATTTCATTATTAACAACTTTTCTTAACAACCAAGTTAAGAAAAGTTGTTAGTAATGAAGTTTTTAGTCTAGTAATGAAAATTCATTAAACACTTCATAGTTCATTTCACAAATAAGTTCTAATCTCAATGATGTCCATTTCCACTTATAGTCTACCAAACCCCATGTAACTTTTCTGACAGAATCTCAGTTATCAGTTGATTCAACCCATGCTCATCTCAGTTGCCCAAATTATTCGCTGTATGATTCCTTTCGCTTCAAAGGTGGTGGTACTTGTGTATATGTCCTTTCTGAAATTCCTTGTCAGAGACTTGGTAATTTTGAATTTCCTTTTTTCAATCTTCTCTGCCTTAAAAATCTCTACCTCATTCTTAAATTTTTTTATCCTTGGTTGAACAATTCCAGCTGGCTTCCGTTATCTAGTCACGCACACCCAGCTGGTCGAGATGCTGAGGCTTTTGCAATTACAAATGACCTTGCACAGACTGTTCATTTATCTACCAGAATACTGGACAATCCTAACCACACAGCCAACACGCTCTATCTCACAAACAACCCTTCTAAGTACACAGATCACGACTTGGTGATTGTCTCTTCTCCAATGGAGCCTTTATCTCATGGCTATTCCCAACCTCGTGTTGTTTGCCATTACAGGAATGCAAAATGGGATGATCTGTTTTCCACACTCCACCTTAAAATCTCGTCCTTAATCTAAACTTGGTTTTCCAATAAATATGCTAAGCCTGTTCAAGAGAAAAAGGTTGCATATCGTAATTGGCTTATTTCCAATTCTTCAGTTTCATTTTCTGCCTACACCAAAGCTCGCAACAATTGTAAAGCAGTTATTAATCAGTCCAAACTAGATTTTGAACAGGCTAATTTGCTTCTTGCCCTAATGGTAGCTGAGCATTCTGGTCTTTTGCCAAAGCTATTAACCGTAACTTTTGCCATCCCTGCACCCACTTCTGTCAAAACCAGATGGTTCTGTTGTCACTTCAACTAAGGATAAAGCTGACCTGCTAGCATTCCATTTTTCTGCCAACTCAAGTATTAATGATCTTGGTAAAACACCTCACACCATTCCCAGCACACTCCATTCAATGCCTCCTGTGGTCTTCCGTCAAAAGGATATCAGAAGGATTTTGGCTAATCTTGATGCTAAGAAAGCCCCGGGTTCTGATGGTATTTCTCAACTTGTTCTCAATATGTGCACTCCTGAACTTACTCCTGTTCTTTGATGACTTTTTTCACTTTCTTATTCCAAAGGTGTTTTTCCTTCTGCTTGGAAATTTGCTCATATCCAGCCAGTTCCTAAAAAGGGTGACAAATCCCTCCCATCCAATTATCGCCCAATTGCAATTACTTCTACTTTTTCTAAAGTAATGGAGAAATCAATTAACTGCAAACTCTTAAACTATCTAGAAATCTTCTGTTTGATCAACGATTGCCAGTATGGACTCCATCGGTGTTGATCCACAGGTGATATTCTGGCTTATGTTACCCATTTATGGACAAATTTGATTATCAGCAGTGATTCTTCATGCATTAAGAATCTGCAGATAAATGAACCACTAGGTGGCAGTGATCACAGTGTGCTGAAGTGGGATTTACTCAAAGAGGTAACTACCATTAGGGGTAAAGGGAAGGGTTATTGCGTCCGTAAAGGCGACTACGATGGACTGAGACAGTATTTAAATTCTATACAGTGGGACCAACTGATGATGTTACCAACAGCAAATTCAAAATGGGAAGCATTCAAAGAACTTATCTTGGAAGCTACTAGGCTTTATATACCAACTAAGAAATATTGTTCAAGGTTTAGGCCAAAATGGATGTCAGATGAACTAATGAGGCATATGGCAGAGAAGAAAAATGCATGGGATACATACAAATTAACACATGACACAGAAGCCTATGATAGATACAAGTTGATATGCAACCAAGTTACAAAGGAGGTTAGGCAGGCGAAGGCAGATTACGAGAAATCCTTGGCAAGGGATGCAAAGAAAAACAGCAAAGAGTTCTTTACTTATGTAAACTCTAGAAGGAAGGGGATGAATCAGATTGGTCCACTTGATATTGATGGGTCAAGTGTTGATGATCCTGCTCAGGTAGCTAACAAACTAAATGAATATTTTGCATCGACATTCACACATGAGGAGTTATTCAGCGAGGGGAATGCCAGAGGTGTATTCAACTCTAGCAGTAAGCTACAGAATCTTGAAATAACTGGGAGTGGAGGAGAAACTGTTGAAGATAAACACAAGAAAGGCACCCGGGGTGGATGGGATCTATCCAGTTATATTAAAGGAGGCAGCAAAGGAAGTAAGCAAACCCTTAGCCATAATTATGAGAGCTTCCTTGGACTCAGGGGAGGTACCCATAGACTGGAAATGTGCAAATGTGACCCCAATTCACAAAGGAGGATCAAAGGCTGACACAAGTAATTATAGACCTGTGAGCTTAACTTCTGTTCCAGGAAAATTAATGGAGGCACTGGTTAAAGAAGCACTGCAGGATCATTTAGACAAGACTTCAGTTATAGCTCGGACACAGCATGGTTTTGTTAAGGGGAAGTCTTGCCTGACCAACTTGATTGGATACTATGATGCAGTCACAAAAGAACTGGATGCAGGGAATAACTTTGATATTATATACTTGGATCTTAGAAAGGCTTTTGATACTGTTGCACATGGAAGACTGCTACACAAATTGGAGCAGTGTGACATTGGAGGCAAATTGCTGCTATGGATAAAGGGGTGGTTGAGGGGGAGAAGACAGAGAGTGGTAATCAATGGACACTGCTCATCGTGGACTGCTTAATGTCCAAGTTTGCAGACGATACAAAGGTTGGCAGGGTTGTCAAGGACACTACTGACACTATGCTGCTGCAACAGGATCTGGAAAGGTTGAGCAGATGGGCTGAGAGGTGGCAAATGAAGTTTAACATTGACAAATGTAAAGTACTACACATGGGAAACAGCAACCCCAGAGCAATGTATCAACTCTGTGGTACAACACTGACAGTGGTAGAGAATGAAAGGGACTTGGGGGTGGTTGTGCAGGCAGATATGAAGTTCTCTGAGCAGTGCAGACGGGTGCAAGAGTAGCTCATGGAGTATTGTCAATGATATACAGGATTTTTTCCAGCAGGGATAAGGTGATTATTCCATTGTATAAGGCAATGGTCAGGCCACACCTAGAGTACTGTATACAGGTCTGGAGGCCTCATTTCAAGAAGGATGTAGAGCTGCTGGAACGAGTACAGAGAAGGGCAACAAGATTAGTGAATGGAACAAAGGGGTGCTCTTACGAAGAAAGGCTTATGTTTTGCAAATTACAGTGTCTGGAGACTAGGCACCAGCGAGGTGATCTGATAGAGGTGTATAAAGCCTTGAATGGTTTAAGCATGCTCAATGCTGATGGGATTCTTCCTCTAGCTCAGAAAAATCACCTGAGAGGGCATAAATTCAAATTGAGGAAAGACAGATGTAGGATAGACGTGCGGAAATTTGCCTTTAGCCAGCGGGTGGTTGGTTGGTGGAACAGACTTCCATCCCTTGTGGTGGAGGTTGATAGCCTAAATAAGTTTAAGGCTCAGCTGGACAGGTATTTTGAACGAACAGAGGGGTGAAGTGGAAGTGGTTTTTTTTTTTTTTTTTTTTTTTTTTTGGCTGATGCTGCATAAGCTTGCTTTCTTGCATCAAATGCCTCTACTAATGCTAATGTTATGTTACCCATTTATGGACAAATTTGATGAAAAATTTCGGTGAAACACAAACAGTTGCTCTTGAAATCTCAAAGGCTTTCGATCGTGTTTGTCATATAGGTCTTCTAAACAAGCTTCCATCTTATGGTTTGCCAAATGCTTTTTGTAATTGGTTATCCAGTTTTATTTCTGACCACTCACCGAGGTGATGGTAGATGGCTCTGTAAGATGTAGATCTTACAAATAAAATTTAAATATTTGTTTTTCTAAAATAAATCCAGGAAGGGCGATGAAAAATGAGTATTAAGTTAAAGATAGTAAGTATTAAGATTGGATATTTAGTTTTAATGTAAATAAGGTTAAAGTTGGAAGAACATGGATTTAGTAATGGACAGTTTTAGGCATGTGGATTAAAACAGGCTTCTAAAGGTAAACAAGTAATTTAAATAATACAAGAGAACAAACAGAGACAGTGCAATGACTAAGAAAGAGGGTACCATTTGAGAACAGGCATGAAAGGGTTGCTGAGGACAAGAACAACAGCACTGTGAAACAGGGTTAAGAAGCGTCTCTTTTGATCTAAGCCAACGTTAGGAAGAAAACAGGAAATGAGTGGACTTCCAGTGTTCGCAATAAAAAAGAAATGGAGTCAGGCTGACTGATATTTGACAAGTTGGCCATATTTAGCAGAGAAAAGTGTGAACACGAAAATGAGTGTTTTGGAGGTGACCAGCAACATGAAAGAGCCATATTGCCATGTGAAAAAAAAAATAAGAAATTTCTAGAGAAGGGTTGGTTTGTGCACTAGGGAGACAGCTGGGGTGAGATGTTTTAGCAAATAGGAAGGAATAGAAGATTAAGCAGAGTACAAAGATTGGTTGAGAATTTTGGGAAGGCATTCCATACTTAATGAAAAAAAGTTCGAAAGAAGAGGGAGTGTGGTCAAGAGAACTCTTGAAGATACGTGGGAGAGAGAGTGGATTGTGGTTTTTTTTGTGTGTGTGTGTGTGGGTGGGGGGGGGATAGAGTCTGACAGGAGAGCTCAGTAATGTAGGCCCATGTAAAGAGTCTGAAGGAAAACTCGCAAAGGAACTGCTCATGAGTTCTAGTTCCAACCGCAGAGAATGAGCCAAGTATGTACACCTGCAAATATATTGTCTACACAAGAAGGTGCATCATGTCAAGTGTGCCCCAGAAGTGAATGCAAGCCTGTCACAGCCTCAAAGGAAAACTTGAGTGTCCCAAGATGTGAATGCATGCCTGTCAGCCATGAAAGAAAACCAGAGTGCCCAGAAGTGAACGTATGCCTGTCCGCCCCTAAGGAAGCAAAGTACCCAAGAAAGCCTGTCTGCCAGGAAGGAAGCCTGAATGCAAGGAAATTGGAAGTAGTGGCCATTCCGGAAAGCAAGTCTGTTCCTGTTTTTTTTCTCGAATCCGGAACTGAAGGACTCATAACCTAGCTCTGTAAGCAACTGAGTGAATTTCTAATCTCAACAATGTCCATTTCCACATGCAGTCTGCCAAACGCCATTTACTTTTTCTGACAGAATCTCAGTTATCGGTTGATTCAACTACTGCTTATCTCAGATGCCCAAATTATTCGCTGTATGATTCCTTTCGCCTCAAAGGTGGTACTTGTGCATATGCCTGTTCTGATATTCCCTGTCAGGGACTTGGCAATTTTGAATCTCCTCTCTTCGATCTTCTCTGGCTTAAAATCTCTCTACCTCTGTGTAAAATTCATCTGTTGTCTCTACCGTTCTCCCAACTCCACTAATCACTTGGAGCTCTTTGACTTCCTCCAGTCCAACTTTCCTAACAGTGAGGTAATTTTCCTTGGTGATTTTAATGTTCACAACTCCAGCTGGCTTCCATTTTCTAGTCACACCGACCCAGCAGGTCCAGATGTTGAGGCTTTGGCAATTACTAATGGCCTAGCACAGATTGTTCATTTACCTACAAGAATACCGGACAATCCTAATCATACAGCCAACATGCTTGATCTTTTTCTCACAAACAACCCTTCTAAGCACACGGTTGAAGTGAGAGGTCCTTTAGGCACTTCAGATCAAAACTTGATGATTGTCTCTTCTCCAATGGGGAACCTTTATCTCATGGCTATTCCCAACCTAGTGTTGTTTGGCATTACAAGAATGCAAAATGGGATGACCTGCGAGACTTCTTTTCTTCTTTTCCTTGGTCAGATTACTGTTTCAAAACTTCTGATGTCAACGTTTGTTCAGATCGTGTCAATAAAATTATTCTTGCAGGAATGGAATCCTTTATCCCACACTCCACTATAAAATCTCGTCCTTTATCTAAACCTTGGTTTTCCAATAAATGTGCTAAGGCTGTTCAAGAGAAGAATGTTGCATATCGTAATTGGCTTGTTGCTGTTGCTAATTCTTCAGTTTCATTTTCTGCCTACACAAAAGCTCGCAACAACTGTAAAGCAGTTATTAATCAGTCCAAACTAGAGTTTGAACAGGCTAAGAATAGAAAACTTGCATCTTGCCCTAATGGTAGCTGAGCATTCTGGTCTCTTGCCAAAGCTATTGGCCGCAACTTTTGCCCATCTCAGCTCCCACCTCTGTCCAAACCAGATGGTTCTGTTGTCACTTCAGCCAAGGATAAAGCTGACCTGCTAGCATCCCATTTTTCTTCCAGCTCATGCATTAATGATCTTGGTAAAACACCTCCCACCATTCCCAACACTCTCCATTCATTGCCTCCTGTGGTCTTCCGTCAAAAGGATATCAGAAGGATTTTGATGAATCTGGATGTTAAGAAAGCTCCAGGTCCTGATGGTATTTCTCCACTTGTTCTTAAAACCTGTGCTCCTGAACTTACTCCTATTCTTTGCCACCTTTTTTCACTTTCTTATTCCAAAGGTGTTTTTCCTTCTGATTGGAAATTTGCTCATATCCAGCCAGTTCATAAAAAGGGTGACAAATCCCTCCCATCCAATTATCGTCCCATTGCAATTACTTCTACTCTTTCTAAAGTAATGGAGAAATCAATTAAAAGCCAACTCTTAAACTACCTAGAAACCTTCCGTCTGATCAAATCACCAGTATGGATTCCGTTAGTGTCGATTCACTGGTGATATTCTGGCTTATGTTACCCATTTATGGACCAATTCAATGGAAAAGTTTGGTGAAACACAAGTAGTTGCTCTTGACATCTCAAAGGCTTTTGATCGTGTTTGGCATAAAGGTCTAGTAAACAAGCTTCCATCTTATGGTTTGCCAACTGTTTTTAGTAATTGGTTATCCAGTTTTCTCTCTCATCGCTCACTGAGGGTGATGGTAGATGGCTCTCTGTCTTCTAACTTCTCCACTAATGCCGGTGTCTCCCAAGGTACAGTTCTTTCCCCCACTCTTTTCCTCTTGTATATTAATGACCTTCTTCCTCTTGTATATTAATGACTGGAAATCCTATCCATAGTTTTGCCGATGATAGCACATTGCATTCCACTTTCCATTTTGAGAAACCTTGTCCTGCTCAATCAGCTTCAACTTCTCGAAAATCTGCTACTGATTCCTTAAATGTCGATCTTCAGGTAATTCTCCAGTGGAGCAAAGACAACTTAGTTGATTTCAACCCTTCTAAAACTCAGTAGTAGTAGTAGTAGTAGTAGCAGTGGCACTTGATGCAAGAAAGCAAGTGTAGGAGCTTATGCAGCATCAGCCAAAAAAAAAAAAAAAAAATCACACCATACCCTCCAATTGCCTGTCCAGTTCCTCCTTAAATTTATTTAACCTATCAACTTCCACAACGACAGATGGAAGTTTGTTCCAGCAATTAACCACCCGCTGGCTAAAGGCAAATTTCCGCACATCTATTCTACATCTATCCTTTCTTAATTTGAACTTATGTCCCCGTAGGTTCGTATTCTGAACAAGTGGGAGGATCCCATCAGAATTCAGCGTGCTCAACCCATTCAAGGCCTTATAGACCTCAATCAGATCACCGCGCAAGTGACTAGTCTCCAGCCACTGCAATTTGCAGAACTTAAGCCTCTCTTGGTAAGAGGATCCCTTCATTCCCCTCACCAATCGTGTTGCTCTTCTCTGTACACGCTCAAGCAAATCTACATCCTTCCTAAAATGAGGCCTCCAGACCTGTACGCAGTACTCAAGGCGTGGCCTGACCATTGCCTTATACAGAGGGACAATCACCTCCTTTTCCCTGCTAGCAAAATTCCTATATATCATTGACAAAACCCCATGACCTACCCTAGCAGCCTGTCTACATTGCTCAGAAATCTTCATATCTGACTGCACAATTACTCCCAGGTCTTTTTCATTTTCTACCACCTTAAGTGTAGTACCACACAGTTGGTACGTTTCTCTGGGGTTACTTCTACCCATATGCAGTACTTTGCATTTGTCAAGGTTAAACTTCAGTTGCCACTTCTTAGCCCATCTGCCCAAATTATCTAGATCCTGTTGCAGTAGCACACTGCCATTACTGTCATTAACAACCCTGCCAATCTTCGTGTCATCTGCAAACTTCGACATTAAGCCTGATATACCTTCATCAATATCATTGATAAATATACAAAACAACAGTGGACCCAACACCGAACCCTGTGGGACTCCACTAATAACATTAGTCCACGAAGAGCAGCACCCATTGATTACCACCCTCTGTCTTCTCCCACTTAACCATCCTTTTATCCATTGTAGCAACTTACCCTTAATACCATTCTGCTCCAATTTGTACAGTAGTCTTCCATGCGCAACAGTGTCAAAAGCTTTCCTGAAATCCAAGTATATGATATCAAAATTATTTTTTGCATCCAGTTCCTTTGTGACCACATCATAATAACCAATCAAATTTGTCAGACAAGACTTTCCCTTAACAAACCCATGCTGTGTCTGAATTATTGCTGCAGTCTTGTCTAGATGATCCTGCAATGCATCTTTAACCAGTGACTCCATTATTTTACCCGGAACAGAAGTTAAACTAACTGGTCTGTAATTATTCGTGTCACCCTTCGAACCTCCTTTGTGAACCTCCAGTCTTGTCTTATATCTCACAAAAAGGATTCTTCTGCTCCTATGCTTATCTTTAGTGACACTCCGATTTCTAGGCAAAATGATATATCTCTTTTGGGGATTACCCTGACTTCTAATCTCTCTTGGCACAAGCACATTACAAATATTGCTCCCTCTGCATCTAAAAAACTTGGTTTTCTCTTTTGCTCTCGGCGTTACTTTTCTTCCAAACAGCTGCTCACTCTGTATAAATTGCAAATCCGCCCTGCCATGGAATATTGTTCCCACATCTCGGGTGGTGCCCCCAAAACCTCTCCCAGGCTTCTTGATTCCATTCAGAAGAGGGCAGTTAGGTTAATTAATTATTGATCTCTAACAGAGTCTCTTCACTCGCTTTCTCATAGACGTACTGTTTTTTCCGCATGCCTCTTCTACAGATACTTCCATGGGCACTGTTCTTCTGAATTGGCTTCTATAATTCCCGCTCTCTCTTTCAAAATAGTCCTAACACGTGCCGCCACAAGCCAACATCCATTTACTGTCCAACTTCAAACGCACAGAACCAACTTTTCATCTTCCTCTTTTATTCATTCAGCTGCCGTTTTCTGGAACAACCTTCCTTTATACATATTTCCTGAAAATTAGAATCTACAGAAGTTCAAGTCCAATGTCAACAAATATCTTTTTTCGTCTTCTCAACCTCCAACCCAAGCACGGTAGTAAGTACTATAGGTTCTAATACCTCTCGTGTTTGGGGTTCACATAAAAAAAAAATAAATAAATAACAACATAAGGGTGATAAAGGGGATGACTAAGATGGTAACTAACATTTTACCTAACTTAACTAATAAACATTTAACTATTATTTTAAATTAATAAGATCAATAAATTTGATTAAGTATAGTATTGACAATTAATTAAATAAATTTATTGATCTTATTAATTTAAAAATATCATGCCTCAGACTAGAGCAGCAAAGCAACGGGCACAAAGTGGCAGGAGTGCTGTGACTCGGGGGAGAACTGAGGGGGGGGCAATTCTCCAACGCATCACAGAATAGAAAAATGTGCAACTTGTGTAATGTTTGCCGAACTCTCGGGAACAGAACATGATCTATTTTTTTTTTTTTTTTTGGTAGTTGTTGGCACATAGGCTTCTGTGGCCATAATGCACCTCCCAAGGTTTTTGCAGTACTCTGATCCAAGCCCGAGGCGGGAATTGAACCTGCGACCTTTGGGTTGCCAGGCAGGCACTTTAACCACCCGGCTAGCACGGTCGGTGTATGTCTTTGTGTGTACCAGGTGCAGAGAGGTCTAGAAATTAGGCATCAACTAGGCGTTCTACAGGGTGTCTATGAGAGCTTGAATTGTAGGGTAGATGCCATCGAAGAAATTAATATGAGGGGCCCGCAAAGCTCTCAGCTGCCCAACTCAATGCCAGAGCTCTCTCTCCTGGGCATCAGGCAACACAGCGGCAATCTCCAAGGCAAAATGCGCTGGTCCCAAGGGAACTAGTTATTGTTGGTGACTCTATTGTCAGGGAGCCAGGGAATATATAGTGTAAAAAGGATAGAAGGAACAGGACCAGGGTATGTCTGCCAGGGACAAAAGTTGATGACGTTGTAAAGCATATATCATCTTTTAAGGAGATTTACTTAACAAGTACAGGTCAATGTTGCAAAAAAGTCGTGAGTCAGGGTTAAATTTGAAAGTGTCTGTAATTCTGCCCAGACGCGATAGGAGGGAATATATGATGAGAGCCTTGTCAATCAATTCGGCCCTGGAAAGATTGTGCAAGGCTCAAGGGGTAGAATTTTTTTAAGCGTGGTCTGTGCTTGTTAACAGGAGAGACTGCTTCTACAGGGATAGGATACATTTAAATAGAAAGGATGCAAGAATATTTGCTGATGCTATCGAGGCAGTGTTAGGTGGGTCGGAAAACTGCCAGCTTGGGGGGATTCACAGACTAAAAGGTTAAAAGTAACCGCAGGCAGAGGTGAAGGTGATTCTTGCACAACTTCTATTAGAATAAGTAGCGACCTGGAGCGAGGGGTGCGGGGGGTTTAAGGGACTGATGGCAGTCATCGTGAAACAGGTGGGTATATGGGATGTGTTAGGGTAACTAAGAATAAGAATAGGTGCACATATACCAATGCTAGAAGTATAGTAAATAAATTTGATGAATTTGAAGTGCTGGTCAAGACATCAAAGGCAGATATTGTTGGGATAGCAGAGACATGGGGTCACACAGATATAAGGAATGCAGAACTGGAATTTGGGGAGTACAATGTGTACAGAAAGGATAGACAGGATAGGAAGGGAGGAGGTGTTATGCTGTTATTAAGAAAAACAAAATCAAAAGAAGTGCATCCAGTTGGTATAGATGAACACTGTTGAGTCAGTTTGGTGTGACATAAGCACTGCGAAAGCAAAAATAAGAGTAGGAGTGGGTTATAGGCCTAATGACTTGAATGAGTACAATGAACAATTGTACAGAGAAATAGAGTGGGCTAGTAAATCAGAATGTCTTATAATGGGGGATATTTAACTTCCCAGATATTGACTGGAACTTGTGGGTTGGTCACTCAAACACTACTAAGACTTTTTTGGATTTATTGGATGATTGTTTTCTGCAGCAGCATGTTCGAGAGGCAACCAGAGAGGGTAATGCTCTTGATCTGGTTATCAGCAGTGATCATTCGTGTATTAAGAATTTGCAGATAAAGGAACCACTAGGTGGCAGTGATAAAAGTATACTGATGTGAGATGTACTTAAAGATATAATTACCATCAGGGGTAAAGGAAAGGGTTTTTGCAAAAGAAAAGGAAAGGGTAAAGTCGAGTACACTGGTCTCAGACAGTTTTTAAATTCTGTACAGTGGGATCAACTGACGATGTTACCAACAATAAATTCTAAGTGGGAAGCATTCAAGGAATTATTCGTGGATGCTACTAAAAGTTTTATACCTATTAAGAAATATTGTTCAAGGTTTAGGCCTAAATGGTTATCAAATGAACTAATGAGACTCGTGACAGAGAAGAAAAATGCATGGGATGCATATAAATTATCAAGCTACTCAGAAGCCTATGGCAGATATAAGCTAGTCTTTAATCAGGTCACAAAGGAGGTTAGGCAATTGAAAGCAGATTACGAGAAATCTTTGGCAAAAGATGCTAAGAAAAACAAAGGATTTCTTTACTTATATAAACTCTAAAAGGAAGAGGATGAACCTGATTGGTCCACTTGATATCAATGGTTCTACAGTTGATGATATTGCTCAGATAGCAAACAAACTGAATGAGTATTTTGCATCTACATTCACACATGAGTTACTAAGGTTTGAAAATGGCAGAAGGTTATCATATTGTAGCTCAATGATTTTGTAATAACTGAGAGCAAAGTGGAGGAGAAATTGTTGAAGTAAAACATAAGAAAGGCACCTGGGGTGGATGGGATCTATTATATTAAAGGAGGTTATATTAAAGGAGGCAGCAAAGCAACTAAGCAAACCCCTTAGCCATAATTATGAGAGCATCCTTGGACTCAGAGGAGGTCCCCATGGACTGGAGATGTGCAAATGTATCCCCAATTCACAAAGGGGGATCGAAGGGTGACACACGTAATTACAGACCAGTTAATTTAACTTCTATTCTGGGTAAAATAATGGAGTCACTGGTTAAAGATGTATTGCAGGATCATCTAGACAAGACTGCAGCAATAATTCAGACACAGCATGGGTTTCTTAAGGGAAAGTCTTGTCTGACAAATTTGATAGGATATTATGATGCAGTTACAAAGGAACTGGATGCAAAAAATAATTTTGATATCATATATTTGGATTTCAGGAAAGCTTTTGACACTGTTGCGCATGGAAGACTATTGTACAAATTGGAGCAGAATGATATTAAGGGTAAGTTGCTACAATGGATAAAAGGATGGTTGAGTGGGAGAAGACAGAGGGTGGTAATTAATGGGTGCTGCTCTTCGTGGACTAATATTAGTGGAGTCCCACAGGGTTCGGTGTTGGGTCCTCTGTTGTTTTGTATATTTATCAACGATACTGATGAAGGTATATCAGGCTTAGTGTCGAAGTTTGCAGATGATACAAAGGTTGGCAGGGTTGTTACCGACAGTAATAGCAGTGTGCTACTGCAACAGGATCTAGATTATTTGGGCAGATGGGCTAAGAAGTTGCAACCTTGACAAATGCAAAGTACTGCATATGGGTAGAAGTAACTCCAGAGAAACGTACCAACTGTGTGGTACTACACTTAAGGTGTTAGAAAATGAAAAAAACCTGGGAGTAATTGTGCAGTCAGATATGAAGTTTTCTGAGCAATGCAGACACGCTGCCAGGGCAGGTCATGGGGTTTTGTCAATGATATATAGGAATTTTGCTAGCAGGGAAAAGGAGGTGATTGTCCCTCTGTATAAGGCAATGGTCAGGCCACACCTTTAGTACTGTGTACAGGTCTGGAGGCCTCATTTTAGGAAGGATGTTATTGTTGTTATTTTAGTTTTTAGGAGCATTAGCAACTAAGGCCATATTGCTCCGAGATATGCGGTGGTCATTCCCTGACCTTTCCGCATCCTCCGTATTTGGTGGTGATGGGCTCGAACCCCGGTCTAATCAAGAAGCGTGTGCTATACACTGCTGCTCCTTCCCACCTGGCTACGGAGGCGCCTAAGAAGGATGTAGATTTGATTGAGCATGTACAGAGAAGGGCAACAAGATTGGTGAGGGGAATGAAGGGATCCTCTTACCAAGAGAGGCTTAAGTTCTGCAAGCTGCAGTGGCTGGAGACTAGGCACCTGTGTGGTGATCTGATTGAGGTGTATAAGGCCTTGAATGGGTAGAGCACGCTGAATTCTGATGTGATCCTTCCACTTGTTCAAATTACGAACCTAAGGGGGCATAAATTCAAATTAAGAAAAGACAGGTGTAGAATAGATGTGCGGAAATTTGCCTTTAGCCAGCGGGTAGTTAATTGCTGGAACAAACTTCCATCTGTCGTTGTGGAAGTTGATAGGTTGAATAAATTTAAGGAGGAACTGGACAGGCATTTGGAGGGAATGGTGTGATTTTTTTGGCTGATGCTGCATACACTTGCTTTCTTGCATCACATGCCACTACTACTACTAGAGAGTAACTAAGGTAGAATGAGTGATTTATAGTGAACATTATTCACTATGAGTGATTTATAGTGAACATATAACGAATTTCTCTATATTATGAATTTTTTTGCAAAACATTGCACATTGAAACGAAATTACATGTAAAATTAACCCCATATAGCGAAGTGTTAGTCTCTCCATAACAAATTTTTAAAAAAAAATTAGTAAAAGCATTTTTGAAAATTTTCAAGCATTTACTGCTAAACAGCTGCTCAAATATACGGCCCCTTCCCTCCGAATTGCGCATTAGCATCTCGAATTAATCATCCATTTAGTGAATTTGTGGCCATTAAAGCCTGTAGGATGGTCTTTGTTTCATTTTTGTTAGTTATAAAACCAAATGGGTTTCTTAAAAGTGGTCATAAACTTTACAATAAATAGGGTAGATTTGTAAATTGATGATGGCTCAGGGGAAAACGAAAATTTCCCCTGAGGTTAAAAGTGTGCTGCAGCGGCAATACATAGAATGCTACCATAGTCGGATTTTAGTAAAGCCTACTGAGTGACATTCGCTTCTCACCTCAACCGTATACCATGTGACCTTCCTGTCGATCATTATATGATATGTTCGTTCTCATCTAACTGGACTTCCAAGTAGATAGTCTCATGAATTATTTTTATTTTTTTTTTTAATTCCATTCTTTTAGAACAATTTGTCATTAATTACATAGGCTATATGATCTTGTATTTTTTTTTTTTTTTTTCTGAAAAATAACATACAGCATACATTATCCATATATTTTCTTTTGTGTATATATGAATGAAAGCAGAATAAAAGAAATTCACAAAGTCGCATATTTCTTTAAAGTGATTAATAGGAAAGGTCACGTGATACTGTTGAATTGGCAAGTGAACATCATTGAGTAGGCAGTACTAACAATTCACTATATGGCCAGTGCACAAAGTTTGCTGTGTGTGTATCGGCAAGAGCTGCAGTCGAGTAATTTTTACAATTGCAGAAACAATGTCGAAGAGAAAGTGTTTGAGTATTAATGATAAAGTAAAGATTCTTCATGATATTGACCAGGGTTTAAAGAAAAAAGATGTTGCGGAGAAATATGGCATACCTGCAAGCAGCTTATCTACGATTTTAAAAAATCGAGAATCAATTTTAAATGCAATTGAAGGAGGCGCAGACAAGAAGTTAATTAAGTTGTTTATATACGAAGATGTTAATAAAGCTGTTCTAAAATGGGAGCAAATGATATGTGAAAAGAATATACCAATATCAGGTCCAATAATTAAGCAACAAGCTCTGAAATTTGCACAGTCCCTTGGACATACAGAATTTAATGCGAGCACTGGGTGGCTAGATAAATTTAAGAAGCCCACAGAATTGTGGAAAATGTTATTTGAGGAGAAAGTGTTAATGTAAGCGAAGAAGATTGCAACAGTTGGAGGAACAATACCTTAAAGAAGATTTTGAAAGAATACGAACCTAAGAATAATGCTGACGGAATGGGTTTATTCTTTAAATGTTTACCGAATAGAACACTTGCTTCTAAGGATGATAAATGTTTTGGTGGAAAACAAAGCAAAGAAAGAATCACTGTGCTAGTTGGGGCAAATATGACAGGAAGTGAAAAATTAAGACTTTTAGTCATTGGAAAATCAAAAAACCCAAGATGTTTTAGAGGCACAAAATCTTGGAAGTTGACTACATCTTTAATAAAAAAGCATGGATGACAAGTGATATCTTGGAAGACTGGATATTAAAACTAGAGAGGTGTATAACAAAAGAAAAAAGGAAAATCATGTTGGTAACTGACAACTGTCTGGCACATCCTGCCAAACTTAAGTGTGAAGAAGTTGTTTTTACCACCAAAAGTAATGTCACAACTCCAGCCAATGGACCAAGGCATTATTAAAAATTTTAAATTTCATTATTGAAAGAGAATAATGAAGATTGTCAATGTGTTATCAGAAAATAGAAACTTGGAGGTTACAATTAACCTTAGAGATTGCATCTTTGAACTGGTAAAAGTTTGGACAAACGATGTCACTGAATACACTATTCAAAATTGTTTTTCGAAAGCGGGATTTGCATTGAATACAGAAGTCGAACAACAACTGGACGAACAAGGTGAATTGCCCCTTTCACAATTGAAAAACTTTTGGACATTAGAATCGTCCGGAAACATTGAAAATGAAATAACACTGGATAGTTATGTTTATGTAGATCAAGATCTGACTACAACAGAACATCCAAATGAAGATGAAATACTGCTGAACAGTGTTAGACGCGACCGTGATCACGAAGAAATTAACAATGCGGTGAAGATGCATCAGAACAACCCGTAGAAAAGCCAACTTGTGAAGAAATGATTATGCTTTTAAAACAGTTCGTATGGGTCTACAGTTTTGTGAAAATGTTCCTGATAATGTTTTTAATGCTCTGAAAAAATGTGAGGTTTTCTTTGAGAATGAGACATTTTTTAATTGTACTGTGTAAACGAAAGTTACAGATTTTTTTAATTTGTGATACTTACCGGCGAAAATTGCATAAACATAATTTAAATAAGTGTTTTTGAAATAAAATACATTAAAAATAAATGTAGATTCATTTTCATTTTCTAATTAAATAACAATTTTTAATAAAAAAGATTCTCTATAACGAATTTTTTCGCTGGATTTATCGAATTCGTTATAGGGAAGTTCGACTGTATATGGAAATTGGTATGCCTGTATGTAATTATTTGTTTCCATTATGTAAATGCTATATATTATGTTCATTAAAGGTTCTAAATTTTTGTAAATAAAGTGTCTTTAATGTTCTGCTAATACCCGCTTTACACACCCTAAAATCTAGAATTTTCTGTGAATTGCAGTCAGATTTGTGTTTGTGGGGTGGGATTGTGACTTCAGTAGGGTGGAAAATCAAATTAAAATCAGTTAATAACATTTTTAATTATTATCCCCCCCCCCCCCCGACAGCTCTCTGTCTTCTAACTTCTCCACTAATGTTGGTGTCCCCCAAGGTTCAGTCCTTTCCTCCACTCTTTTCCTCTTGTATATTAATAACCTTCTTCCACTGACTAGAAATCCTACCCATACTTTTGCCGATGATAGAAGATTGCATTACACTTTCCAGTTTTGAGAAACCTTGCCTTGCTCAATCAGCTTCAACTTCTCAAATATTCGCTACCAATACTTAAAAGGCCAATATCCAATTAATTCTCCACTGGGGCAAAGACAACTAAGTTGATTTCAATCCTTCTAAAACTCAGTCCTGTCTTATATCTTGCAAAAAGGATTCTTCTGTTCTTATGCTCATCTTTGGTGACACTCCGATTTCTACGCAAGATAATATCTCTGTTTTGGGGATTACCCTATCTTCTAATCTCTTTTGACACAAGCATATTTCAAATATTGCTTCCTCTGAATCTAAAAAACTTGGTTTTCTCTTTCACTCTCGTTGTTACTTTTCTTCCGAACAGCTGTTCACTCTGTACAAATCACAAATTCGCCCTACCATGGAATATTGTCCCCACATCTGGGACGGTGCTCCCAAAACCTCTCTCAAGCTTCTAGATTCCATTCAGAAGGCAGTTAGGTTAATTAATGACTCATCTCTAACAGTCTCTCTCCACTCTGTGTCATAGACATTCTGTTTCTGCTGCATGCCTTTTCTACAGATACTTCCATGGGCACTGTTCTTCTGAATTGGTTTCTATAATTCCTGCTCTCTTTTAAAACAGTTCAAACGCATGCTGCTACCAGCCAACGTCCATTTACTGTCCAACTTCAAACTCACAGAACCAACCATTCATCTTCTTTGTTTATTTATTCGAATGCCGTTTTCTGGAAGCATAAGAACAGAAGAAAGGATTCTTCTGTTCTTATGCTCATCTCTGGTGACACTCCGATTTCTACGCAAGATAATATCTCTGTTTTGGGGATTACCCTATCTTCTAATCTCTTTTGACACAAGCATATTTCAAATATTGCTTCCTCTGAATCTAAAAAACTTGGTTTTCTCTTTCACTCTCGTTGTTACTTTTCTTCCGAACAGCTGTTCACTCTGTACAAATCACAAATTCGCCCTACCATGGAATATTGTCCCCACATCTGGGACGGTGCTCCCAAAACCTCTCTCAAGCTTCTAGATTCCATTCAGAAGGCAGTTAGGTTAATTAATGACTCATCTCTAACAGTCTCTCTCCACTCTGTGTCATAGACATTCTGTTTCTGCTGCATGCCTTTTCTACAGATACTTCCATGGGCACTGTTCTTCTGAATTGGTTTCTATAATTCCTGCTCTCTTTTAAAACAGTTCAAACGCATGCTGCTACCAGCCAACGTCCATTTACTGTCCAACTTCAAACTCACAGAACCAACCATTCATCTTCTTTGTTTATTTATTCGAATGCCGTTTTCTGGAAGCATAAGAACAGAAGAAAGGATTCTTCTGTTCTTATGCTCATCTTTGGTGACACTCTGATTTCTACGCAAGATAATATCTCTGTTTTGGGGATTACCCTATCTTATAATCTCTTTTGACACAAGCATATTTCAAATATTGCTTCCTCTGAATCTAAAAAACTTGGTTTTCTCTTTCACTCTCGTTGTTACTTTTCTTCCGAACAGCTGTTCACTCTGTACAAATCACAAATTCGCCCTACCATGGAATATTGTCCCCACATCTGGGACGGTGCTCCCAAAACCTCTCTCAAGCTTCTAGATTCCATTCAGAAGGCAGTTAGGTTAATTAATGACTCATCTCTAACAGTCTCTCTCCACTCTGTGTCATAGACATTCTGTTTCTGCTGCATGCCTTTTCTACAGATACTTCCATGGGCACTGTTCTTCTGAATTGGTTTCTATAATTCCTGCTCTCTTTTAAAACAGTTCAAACGCATGCTGCTACCAGCCAACATCCATTTACTGTCCAACTTCAAACTCGCAGAACCAACCATTCATCTTCTTTGTTTATTTATTCGAATGCCGTTTTCTGGAACAACCTTCCTTCATGCAGATTTCCTGAAAATTAGTCTATAGAAGCTCAAGTCAACAAATATCTTCTCAACCCCCAACCCATGCACAGTACTAAGTACTGTAGGTTCTAATACTTCTCGTGTTTGGGGTTTTCATTAAAAAAATAAAATAAAATAATAATAATAAAAAAAAAAAAAAAAAAAAAAATCGCTGTTAGTAATGAAAGTTCTTTAAGCACTACGTAATGGCAGACATTATGTTAAATGCATCAAGTGTTCATATCCTTCTGTGTAAGAAGGCTATTACTGATAACAAATACAATGAAAGAAATGGATTTTTCCCCATAATAAATACACTGAAAGAAATGGATTTGTGCAAGTTTTGGAAAATAAACATCTCTATATTCAAGATAAACATATTTCAGGTAAACTTTCACTCTTTATATAATTTTGTGTGTTCACAATAAATTATAACATAGCAATAGCAATATGTTACAATAAACGGAAAAATGTACTTATAAGAGAATAATGAAATAATTAAACCTATGCTAAGTTATAAAGTTTCCTTAAGTTGTTTACATTCATTCTTTTTTTTTTTAACAAGTATTTAGTTATAAATATGTAACACATCCGAGAGTTTTACAATCCTAAAATTAATTTAAAAATATTAAATGCTGTCGGAATGGCATTCTTTCCCTTGTTTAGACAGCATATGTGAAGGGGGATTTAAATTGAAATACTGTATTTGATGGCATATAAGATGCACTTTTTTTCCAAAAAAATGCCTTGAAAAATTACCCTGCATCCTATGTGTAGAAGTGAGCCCTCCCCTATCGGCGTCAAGTAGGTTGTATTTCGCTGTTTATTTCGTGAGAAAATTTGTTTCTGAAGAATAACGGGACACCCTAGGGTATTTTTGGACTTTCAGAGTTGTTTGGAATCAGTTCCAAGAAGTTTCGAAAGCCAAGGAACACGGGAAAAGCCTTAGAAGGCGATGGAAGCTTCAAGATTCTTTCCAGGTTTCTCAATAGTTGCCAATCCTTTAAAAGGTGGCAAGACCTGTGGGCCAGTTAGTTCTGTGAGGGCTTTTGTGATGTTGAATGTGTCTCCATGTACGGTAGTGTATTTAACTGTGTGCGAGGTGATATAATCAATATAATGATTGTAATTATTGTGGGTGACTGAAATAAAATAAAGAACAGTGTTAATTGTATACCAGTTGTTTTTAATCAGAACCCCATTTCGTAACAATATTGTTTAATCTTGGCATTTGACAGTATTTTACCCTCAGAAATTGGGCACAGGAGAAAAGAGGTTGAGTTACACTATTGGATATAAACTAAATGCAATAGATCACGCTAAAAACATGGTAACATAGCTGCGGAAAGTTTTTTTGGGCCATCGTAAAATATTTTTTTGGGCTACGTAAAATATGATACGCATCTGGCGGAAGCAAGAAAAAGAACTTCAAGCTGCTAAATAAACAAGTTGCTTGTAAACAACTTTTGTCATTCCGTCCCACATTGGCCAGAACCTGAAGATGTAAAAAAGTGGTTAGTAGGTGAAAGGAATTTAGGAAGAGGTGTTTCTATCAAAATGATAATGCATAAGGCAGGATATCAGCAGAAGAACGAGGAATTCTGAAGTTTTCTGGAACAGAAGGTTAGTGTTACTGATTCATGCAAAGGCATGGTTTATCAATGAGTACAAAAACATCAATTGCACAAAAATTACCAGAAGATTATGAAGAAAAAAAAATAGCGGAATTCCATAAATTTGTAATAAATGCACAAAAGCATACTTCTTTTGAACTTGACCAAATAGTAAATATGGACAAGGTCCCACTAACTTTTGATGCACCATCCAGAAAACTGTGAATATCAAAGGATCTAAAACGGTGTTAATAAAACCGCCAGGCATGAGAAAACACATTACACAGTAGTTTTAACCTGCTGTGCTGATGACACAAAATTATCACCATTTTTAATATTTAAAAGAAAAACTCCACTTAAGGACAAAATTCCAGGTGTATTTTTTCATGTCCATCCAAAAGGATGGATGGATGAATCAGGAATGAATTTATGGCTCCAAGAAATATGGGCAAGGCATCCTGGTGGTCTCTTAAGAAAACCATCTCTTCTCATTTGGGACCAGTTCAGAGCCCATAGAACTGAAGTCATTAAAAAGAGGGTGAGGAAATTAAATACACAGGTAGTTGTCATTCCTGGTGGACTAACAAGCCAATTGCAGCCTTTGGACGTGTCCATAAACAAGCCATTTAAGCAAAATATAAGAGAACAGTGGAACAAATGGATGGGAGAATCCGATCATGACCTCACACCCACAGGAAGAATGAAGAGGCCCACCACTGCACACATGTGTGAATGGGTTAAGGAATCTTGAAGAAATATAAGTGGTAAAATAATTATGAAGCCTTTCAAGAAGACTGGAATTAGCAATGCCCTTGATGGCATGAGGACACTGATACCAATATTAGCGAGGAAGAGTTTTTTGGATTTGCAGGCGATGATTTTTTTGGTTTTCAAAATGACTGAACTTTCCCTTTGCAGAACACTGTTTTTTACCATTCCCTCACTGTCTCTTTGTTCATTTTCAATTCTAGTGGTAGTTTTTTGCTTCATATAAAATATTTTATAATGTAGATAAAATTCTTTAATCTTTTAAAATGCTGTATTGGTAAATTAATAAATAATAATTAAATAATGTATTATTATACAGTATTAGCATTTTTCTTGCTGTTGTGATCACGTTTAGGATGAGTTTTTTTTTTTTTTTTTCTACTACACATTAGAATAAATATTAAATGCCTAAATACACAAACTTTTTTCCTTTAATTTTCCTTTCTAAAATGGGGGTGCATACTGTATACCCATGCATCTTATATGCCGTCAAATACAGTAACTGATTTTAATTGGTTGCAGGATAAATGTGCAGAAATCTGTTTTCAGCCAGCATGTAGTTGATTGTTGGAATAAACTTCCTTTAGATGCTGTGGAAGTGGGTAATTTGAATAAATTTAAGGAAGAATGACAAATTATTAGAGAGGTTGGAGATATGAAAGTGGTGTTTTTTTTTTGTGCTGATGCTGTATAAACTTGCTTTCTCTAATCATTTGCCAGTATTAAAAAATTATTCTCCCTTTATTCTCTCAGAATGAAATCAAAATTATTCTATTCATCGTATTGCGATTTCAATTTGTGACTTCTGCTAATGTATTCTTCTTTAGTGCATCTGCTACCACCTGTGTTCATTCTAAACTACTGCAGAAGTATACAAATATCTGTTGTTTCATATGAACTGTCATATTAAACTTCACATTTTCTTCTCAAGTCTATTGAGTTATACAAACATTATACAAACAGTAGTTCTGTTCTGCAAAAATACCTACATAGTTTTTATACACAATGTTGTTTTTATATAAATCATGGTATTAATACCAGTATACACTGCATTTTAATTACCTAGTTTTTCAAAAACACAACCAGGTTATAAAGGGCCATATTTTTTGATTAAATAAAATAACTGAAGATAATTTAAAAACAAATGACCTCACATAAAAATAAGGAATTTACATTTATGAAAGACTATTTTATTAAAGCCTGATATAACTGGAAGAGAAAACTAAAATCTTCCCTCAAATTCTATATTTGAATTCCAAAGGGAAAAAAGTTGTTGCTTCCCAAAATCAATTATTATGATAAGTGTTTGATAAAGAAATTGTCATATCATATCAGTTTCAATATTAAAATAAAATAAAAAAATTCTAAATAAATAAACTTACCCTTCATTGTCATTAAATGAGAGAGATATAAGTTTCACATATGACTTTGGAAACCAGCCAAGCTGTGGGGGAAAAAAGAAAAAAGAAAAGTCTTGATAGGGATATCAAAATATCTAATTAATCAAACAAATTTAAAGTATCTGACAAGCATATTTATTAGTAATATAGGTTTACTGACTAAAATTATAAGTTAACTAATTTCAAGAAAACTAATTTAAACTAGTTATAGCTACACTTTTTCCAACACCACAGAAGGGTCCTGTGGTTGATAATCGTGGTGAATATATGAAAATTGAGAACATATGAAAGCATCAAGCATATAACCACTGAAAATATGAATTTTCTGAAAATTTCATTTTAAAATAATAATTTTCCTTAATGTATTATAAGGTAAGAAGACACAATGACAATGTTCAAAGATATTACAAATTACACAGTTTCCCCCAGTACAGTTTAATTGATCACGTGGAGGATTACCCTTTAAAAATGTTTAATTTCCATTTTAATTTTGTGATATTTTATTTTATTATATTTTTTAATTTTTGTTTACCCTATAGTGATCTCAAATTGGTCTGCTATATTTGAGAAATTGAACACAGGAGATAGGCGTGGATCCTCTGTTGATGACAGTTTTGTAAAAGGTTTATTTAATCGAGTAAACTAAAAAAGCATGGAACAGTTAGACTATCATAGGATGCGAGAGACACTGATTTATTCGAGTATTATAAGCAATTGCATAACAAAATAATTGATAGGTTAGTCAGGTGACAGTTGATTATGAGAAATAACTAGCAAAGAGAGCTAAGAGTAGAGACTAGGAATTCTTGTGTACATGAATATCCCAATTGACTGAGGTGGAAGAATCACAGAAAGCTAAGCAGAAATAGCCTGGGGTTCTGAAGATTTAAAGATAGGAAGGAAGGGTGATTAACAATCAGAATCAGGCCATGCAGCTTCAAAAAAACCTTGATTGTTTGCATACAAGGTCTGAAAAATTATAATTCAAGTTGAATAGGTACTTCTCAATGATATTTACAGTTGAAAAACCATTAAAACTATGGGGGAAACAAGGAGCCAGATTTGTAAAATAAGTCACTATATGGCAATAGAGTAATCTCAGAGAAAATTCTTAAAGCAATAGAGTAATCTCAGAGAAAATTCTTAAAGAAAAGGTACTGAAGCTGAGGAATGGTAAGGCTAAGGAGTGGATGGTATTTATCCTCTCAGACTAAAGAAGGATTTGTGAGTACATCAGCAGATCAAGGATGTTAATAACATAATCATTATTTATTTATATACTGGGTGTCCCTTTTGAATGTTCCTGATTTTAAATGTCTTGCAGGGTTATCAGTTTTCTTTCCAATGAAAGTTATTAATTTAAAGACAGTGTCTTTAAATTAATAACTTTCATTGGAAAGAAAACTCAAACAGTTTATAATGTGTCATTCAGTCCACTTGACCTCAAGTGTTACCTGAATATCAGTTCCATCGGTGTTTTAGATTCTAGGTAGAAAGCCCTAGCTTATCACACCTGAGAGAATGTCTGTGACAAGTCTTGAGGACCATATTCTGTGTGTTCTCACCACCATCTCATCCGGAATGTGTCATTCAGAGCAGTGTGCATTTGCATGTCCAATGAGACAGTGCTCCATCTTGCTGAAAAATTTATGTTGGGCTGTAGGCGTGCAATCTAAGGAAATGCATATTATATCTTCTGTAATGGTATCCTCCAAGAAGAATGGTCCAATAATCATGCACCACACATTCACTTTTGGGCTCTCTTGAATGTGATCTTGGATACAGTATGGGTCTTCAGAACCCCACATTTGAACATAGTCAGTTAATTTGTCCTTAAACATGAAATGTTGCCTCGTCGGAAAACACGACTGACAAGAAATCATGGTTTAGGTCAATAAGATCAAGAATAACAACAGCAACGTTTTGTCGCTGTGGTTGGTCACACTGCTTGATTTCTTGAACCGTTTTCAATTTATAGGAGTACAAATGCAGCCACATGTGTATGACCCTGTGTGGAGTTGCAAAGGACATGTTCTATTCCTTTGATGCACACCTGATTGATTTCCAGGGGCTACAAATAAAAGCAGCCATACCTCTTCAACTCGCTCTTCTGAGATGCATTAACAATCTCCGTGTTGTTTCTGTACACTACCAGTGTTCAAAAATCTCCGTGTTGCTTCTGTACACTACCAGTGTTCAAAAACATCCTGTACTACCTCTGTATAGACTTTGGGGGCAAGTGAACACTCACTTAAATTGCTTTTGAACTGTGACAACAGATTTGCTTTCTGAAAACAACACCATTGCCTGCACTTTCTCTTGAACTGATGTCACTTTTACACAAACAACAGCAGTACCGCAGCCTTTGTCACAGTGCATTTCAAAACATCAAATGAAACATAACCATACCATAAAAACTTGACCAATTCATATAGATGCTTCCCTGTGCTTAGGAATTCTGTTTTTGTAAAATTAATATTGAGGCCCCATTGGTTATATATAAGATGCAGTTTTCTTAACATATAATCCAAATCATAAGCTTCTTATGCTATGATTACCTGATCATCGGCAAAATTCCATAAATGGGTAAAAGGTAAACTGCAGCCATTATCAACCCACTGTGGGATGGAAGCCTCCTCAACAATTCATGCTGAGAGAAATGGACCATAATCTGCCACGTTGGTCCAGTGCGGGTTGGCAGTTCGACCGTATTTAGCAATCAGGGGCTTGAACCCCTGTCTACTCAAAGAGTAGTGCGCAACTGCACTCCCGCTCCTCACCACTTGGCTACGGATCTGTCATTAATTGGTACTCCCATTCCACAACAGCTTCTTTTCCATTCTTGCAAGGTGCATCTCAAGAAAACATTAAACAATAAAGGTGATAAGCTACATCCTTGCCTCAGCCCCTATGTTGGATAGATTGGATTAGATAGAAACTTTTCAACTTTAATAAATTCCATATTATAGTATAATTCCCTAATCAGCTCAAAACATTCTGGATCAATTAACATCTGTTGTAGTACTTTCCATAATTCCTTTCTTGGAACATGAAGGCAAAGTAGGTATCTTTATTCTTTGCTCTTCTTTTTTCTGCTAGTTGCTGCAGAATAAATAAGTTGTCCCCACAAGCGACTGGACCTAATCCACTTTGTTCTTCACTAATTTTATCTTTTACCCCCTCTTGTAATTTTAACTGAACTACCTTAGAGTATAATCTGGACATAGTGAAATTCACACTTAGGTCTCTATAGTTCCCAGGATCCTGCCTATTTCCTTTTTTATAAATGGATGATATATAGCTAACTTGAAATGAATCATACGGCAAATAATTAGGACAACTGAGATGAGCAGTGGTGGAATCAACCGATAATTGGATTTTCTCAGAGAAAGTGGAGCTTGGCAGACTGTAAATGGAAATGGGCATCACTGAGTTTCGAATGAGACATGTATATTTGTGAAATGAACAAGGACATGTTTAATAGATTGCGATCTTTTTGTAGATAGATTTGTCCTATTAGTTTAACTGTTCATGATGTATTCAATGGTAAAGAAAAGGTAGAGGGTGTATGAAGTAATAAAATTTTTAGATATGGTATACACAGAGAAAGAACTGAAATGTATGAAAGAATGGATCTCACCATGATGTCCACCACAACCTCAAAAGATATCAATCACACCATATGATGAAAGAGATGGCAGTTGCTGGATATTTGCTCTTGAAGCCAAACATGAGTTTCACCACTTCAAGCCACCAATAAGCAAAGTGGTGGTATTTTGACCCTCACCAACCCCAGTTGATGAGGGTCATCAACCACTTAGTATTACCTAGTGATACAGAGGGCTGGTATTCCTCTGTGTGGTGTGGACAATACTTATCAACCTCTGCTTATGTTCACACCCGGGTAGTCCCCTCCAATATACCAGGTGCAATGTTTCAGAATTTGCACACTGAGGGTATACCCAGGGTTATTAACAGTCCCAGCATGGGAGGATGCAAAAAGAGGATTTGGTTGTTACAGAATGACCGAACTTCACTGTAATTCAGTCCACTTGACTCAAGTGTTACCTGAATATCAGTTCTAATCAGTGTTTTAGATTCTAGGTAGAAAGCCCTGGCTTATCATACCTGAGAGAATGTCTGTGACAAGTCTCAAAGAACATATTCTACATGTGTTCTCACCATAATCTTGTATGGGGGGGGTGTGGGGGAACTGACCATTATATATGGCATCCTGTTCCCTACTAACAAAAGTCTGATAAATCACCGATAGGACAATGTGGGTTCTCCAGTCCACTTGTTTATACTGCACGGTAAACTTTATAGTAATCCCAAGTCTTTCATCATTAACCATCCTTAACTTGCTCTCCTCTAGTCTGTAAGTTACTTCTGGGTTTCTGTTTCCACAGGCACAAGACTCTTCAGATAAATCAACAAAAGATCAAAATAATTTTGAAGCAGCATAGCCTGATTTTGAGATCTTCCCCTGAACTCCCTCAATGTCACTAAGGAGGAGTAATTTAAGAATTCTGGAATTTTCATAGTGACATTCTTTAATCCAACTTCAAAGCAGAATTGTAATCTAATCAACATGCTCATATGGAGTCTCACACAAATTTTTGTTTTCTATGACAAGGACCAATATTCAAGGACTAATATCAAAGTAATTACAAAATTACTTTGATATTAATCTCTTTGCTACTAGCTAAGGTGTCAGCAGGACAGACTTGGGTGATAAAATATATGCCGACTGGGCTAGACAGGTGGATAAAGTGCCTGCCTGGCAACCCAAAGGTCGCGGGTTCGAATCCTGCCTCGGGCTTGGATCACAGTAAAATACAAAAACTTTGGGAGGTGCATTATAGCCACAGAAGCTGATGCGCCAACAACTAACAAAAAAAAAAAAAATAAATAAAAATAAAAATAATAATAATAAAATAAATTATATTTAAAAAAATGACTAAAAATGCAATTGTGGAACCGTATTTTGCATCCTGTAAGAATAAATGGAGGTATCGTGAAAATATCATGTGAACCCAATAACACATTGTTTTTTTGTAATTCCTTCCAAGACCTCAGAAGTTGAAATTTTTTGCTATATAACTAAGCTATTTATCTCTCTAAAAGGTCATTTTTATAATGGAAATTGCACTACACTTTCATCGTTATCATATGTTCCATTATAAGAATCAATTTTGAATGCCTTTGTGATATTTTTCTAAAACACATTTCTGGAGATCACTACCATAAAACAATAAAAACAATTCACACTTTCCTGTTTATTGAGCTTTTCTGTTAGCGCAATATATTATAAACGTACACTCGTTTATACTGCATTTGCATTTTACATTTGCATTTAAATTTGCATTTGTACACTCGTGCATTTGCAATAATCCCAATAACTGGAATTCTGCGGGTTTTTGATTTACAGTATTATGGTGAAATGAGTTCCCCTTGACTGAAATCCTCAGTCATATAAAAAACAAATAAATTTTCAGAATCTTCTCTTCATTCCTATTTACTTATTACAATGGTGAAGGGAAAGGAACCAATGGCAAGTGCTAGGAAAGAAATAAAATTGATTTAGAAACGAAGACTAATTAAGAATTACGAAGCAGGACAAAGGGTGTCATCTATTGCATGGAATTAGGTCTCACTGCTTCAACAGTGAATACTATTTTAAGGGACAGCACGCGTATAAAAGAGCATGTTAAAGGATCAATGCATTTAAGATCAACAATGATCACAAAACAGCATTCAGGTGCTATATCAAAGATGGAAAAGCTATAATAATATGGATGGAAAATCAGATTCAGAAGCTAGCACCCCTGAGTCCAATGGCCATTCGAAAAAAAAAAACAAGTATTTATGAAGATATTAAGGATAAGTATGGCGAACCCCAAGCCAAGTTCATGGCAAGTAACGGATGGTTTTATAGGCTCACGCATCATGCTTGTTTCCAAAACATTAAAGTATGCAGTGAAGTCACCAGTGCCGATTCTGCAGCTGCAGAGAAATTTTGGGATGTGTTGGAAAGTTGGAAAAAACCCTTCTAAATCTCCACAGCCCTTAACTTCTGCAGCAGCATACTTATCAGCTAGAGTTAATTCTGGCAATGATGCTGGAAAGGTAAAAGTTGCTGACGTTATGCCTGTTTGTTGCCTCTCTTGTTTTGCAATTTTCTAATTTTGAAATTTTTCTAATTTTGTACACCTTTGTAATTTTTCCTGCCTATGAGATAAAAAAAATTGAATAAATAATTCTATTTACATGTTCGTTGAACATTTTTCTTGCTTCAATCAAATTTGCGAGTGCTGCATAAGAATTTAGGGAAATTCCGACTTAACGTAAAGTTCCATGGAACGCAACCCTTATGTAAGTCGGGGAGTGGCTGTATACTGTCCTTTAAAAAATTTAAATTACTGCAGACAAAATTACAAAACTACAATTATTCTAGTGTGCCCGTGGTGAATATTGTGTTACCAGTTTGTGGTGATAATTTTGTTACTCATTTCATCAAAACGGGTAACAGAACTGTTGTTAAACAGTTTTGTAATGGAACTGTTAAAAAATAAAATTTTGAAAATCAGTTCGAAAATTTTAATGCACATTGTATCCCCCCCCTCAATTTTACTGAAAAATAAAACCTATTGCAAAATGAATCAGGTCAAAAGCTTGTTTAGTCTTTGAATTATTCAAGTTCAAAGAGCATTCAGCACAGAGGGACATAAGCAATTATTATATAGACTGGAAAAGTTTAGCCATAAAAAAATTCATTACAGCACCGTGTACATCAAAAACACCTGTTACTATCATAATTTTCTCACAGAGTTTTAGTTTCCTTTTTTCAGCTGCTTGCTACCCTAAAATTTCACTGTAAATTGGTGGGGAAATGAGTCTTATTTTTTTGATAACAAGACTATTGTTTGTAAATTTTTTTTAAAAATCATATTATACACTATAATATCAGGATATGAATACATTTTTATAGCTCTCCATTTTAAATAATTTCTTGTCTTTTCCCCAAAATATTATTTGTGAAGTAAATACATCAGTACAGCTCATGTTGTCACTTTTATGCTTGCCTGCTAGATGATTAAATATAGCTGCTATAAAACATTGCACAACTACTTTCAAAAATATTAAAATCAAATACTTTGAAAATATGAAGAGCAGTGGAGGAACCAAAACACAACTTGTCATTACAGATTACACATTCATGAAATTTGTTTTTAGTTTCAAAGATGAAATCTATTAGCTGGATGCAATTTATAAAGGATAATGACTTGTTACTACTTATACAAACTGTACTTGACATAATTTGTATTTCACTAGCTTTTTATTTAGAAAACTTAGCCATAATCTAATACGGTAATGATGATTTCAATAATCTAAACCTATAGTGATGTCATGCTGGTAGGCAAATGAATACCTTTCCCTGAAATTCTCCGAACCACCACATGTCTTGTTGCTCTTTTACTGTTATAATATCACCTTTGTTGAATGTCAGATGATTATCCTTTTTGGCCTTCCATGGAAAAAGTGCCTTAGCCTGTAATATTTCTGTGACGGTTTTACCCTAAAAATAATTAACATCTGGTGTCAAACATTAAGATTACTAGATTTAATTCACATTTTAAAATAATTTTCTTTTTTATTTTTAAGCATGCAAAATAAAATTCAAATTGGTTTAATATCCTTAGTCATAAAGTTTAATATGTTAAATATAATTTAGTTCAGATGTACCTGAAATTATATTTTCAGGTTCAGGAATCTGAAAATATATTTTCATGTAAACTACAATTAGCTTCCTCTATAATGTCAAACAACAGGATGGTTCTTCAACTTCATCATGAATTTAACAGTCAAGAAGAGATGGTGTAGGTTTGAAGGGCACACGTGCACACACAATTACTTCGTGGCAGAATCAACTTTAAAATTAAAATAATGCTGCAGAAATGAAGAACAAAGAATTATTTATTTATTTTAACTGTTTTATTATTTATTTTTTCAAAAAGATTATTAAATATGCCCAAATCTGCATCCTTTTTGAACTAATAGAGATGGCTATCAAATGTTGGTACTGCTGCAAAAAAAAAAAAATAATAAAATAAATAAATAATAAATAAATAATTTAATAAAAATAAACAAAAAATATATTTATGTATACTGAGCAGCCAGTTTATTAGGTGCACCAATGTAACAGTAAGTAACACTTCATCCCTTACAACAGTCTCAAGTTATGACGGCATGGACTCCTTGAGTATGCTGATCTATGCATACTCAATCATATTCCCATACTCTAATCATGCCTCACACTGAATAGCAGCAGATCCCTGCCATGAATGATGCTAAATCAAGTTTAGATCCAGTGACTGAGCAGGCAGCTAATGAAGTATGTTAAAGCCACTCTGTACCTGGAACCATTTCTTAACAGTCCACACATTATCACATAGTGAATTATTCTGCTGGAAGTAAAATAATACCAATTAAATGAGCTGTGAGCATGAAGGGATGCACCTAGTCAGTAACAACATTCAAGGTATTCTATGGCATTCAAACGATCTAAAATATATGAATATATTTTAGATAAAGTCTGAATTAAAGGGTGGGAAAGCAAGGTATAAAAATTTGGGAACCTCTGATCTAACAGTATCAGGAAATGTAACATGTTATATTAACACTCCCCATTCCGTGAACACTTCCAGCTTGCAGTCTCGACATGGAACAACAGGCCTACTGATTCAGTGATTAAATAAAAGGTGGAGTAAAATGTATTCATATTCACTGATGTTGCCTGTTAAACAGTACAATTCCATACATGGCTTCTGTGAGAGAAAGGGTGGATTTCATTGTGGAGGGAGGGAAACTGCCGAAATATATTAAATTCTTTAACAGCCTGCTTTAGCCTGGCTTTCTATGATTATATGTAATTAACCCTAGAACAGTTGCAACAAAAATGCAACAACAGTGTAATGGGGTATTAGATACCCATTGTAATTTAATTGTTTATTGAAATAAACATATGAACTAATTGCCTTTGTTTTATTTCTTCTGATGAAGTTAATCATCGGAAATAGGAACAAATTTTATATTTTTATGAAGCTACTGTATTTTGTTTGGTTTATTACAGGTGAAAAATTTGTCATCTGAGCAATCCTTCCTCTTCTGTTAAATATGTCATTTTTTTCAATTTATCTTGATTCAATTTCAGAGTATTCTATACCCGTCTCTTTGTCCTTTTCTCCCTTGATAATGCAGCAGGTTTGTGATGTCACTTGTATGAAGAGGTGTAGGAGGTTTGAACTCCAACAGAAAAAGGAGGACCCCCCCACTCCCAAGGTCTTCAATCTAATGTTACTCTAATCATGGCATATAACATGCAAACTGGCCTGTTGAACACAACTATATAGGTACAATACAAGACAAATTATCACAACTAGTATTACAAACAAGGGCAAGTGCATCATTACCAATATAATATCGGTGTGTAGATACACCATAGACAACTCTTAAGAAACTACAAAGTAGTTGTTTTAGGCATCATTTGCTCTTTCTCATATTGTGCTCTGCCTTCACGACAAGTTGCCATGATATTGCACTACCTCGAATAAGTAACGCTTCACTAATAGAGAAGACTATTGTTACTTATTCTCAGTGAGTACCACCACCCAGACATGTTTCAAGGCTATTGGCCTATCATCAGTGGGTGGTGGTACTCACTGAGAATAAGTAACAATAGTCTTCTCTATTAGTGAAGCGTTACTTATTCGAGGTAGTGCAATATCATGGCAACTCGTCGTGAAGGCAGAGCACAATATGAGAAAGAGCAAATGATGCCTACAACAACTACTTTGTAGTTTCTTAAGAGTTGTCTATGGTGCATCTACACACCGATATTATATCGATATTAAACTTAATGTATTATGCCTTGTGCATTTAGTTATTTTAAATATTATCATTACCAATGTAATCAATACACTAAAATGCTCTCAAAAAACAGCCTCTACATTCTCCAACAACTTTAATAATCTGTTGTTTGTTTTTAAATTCTCCTGTATTCATATTACTTTTAAAAATATTTATTTACAATGAGTACCTTCACATTTTTTTGACAGTAACCATTTTTTTTTTAATCTAGACAAGAAAACTGAACGCAGAGAAGCATTTATTATTTAATTATGTCAACCACTATACTGAAATAAAAACCCCACTCCTTTACTAATTTACTGCCTTGGGCCAACCAAGAAGTTTTTCTTCTACACAATATTTGACTGCCCATTTAGACTTCATATAATTCACTGTTCAATATAGGATTACTAACTGAGGTTACCTTGTATCTGATGAGGATCCAGTAAAACCTAAAACAGCTGTAACAATGGTGCCTTAAGAGTTTTTAATGAAAGAAAAATTTGATTCATTAGATGATGTTATTCAATTAAAAATATTAAGAAGTTAAGATGACTCAAGGATAATAGTCATTTCTAAATTGACTTAAAATGCCCAAGCTTGTTGCTGAAGGGAACACCGCATTCTCAAAGAAAGACAGACAAAAAAATTGAATGCAGAGAAGCATTTATTATTTAATTAAACTCATATCTATTCAATAAATTAAATAAAACTAGTCACATGAAAAATCATAATATTAAAAATTTTCATGAGCAATTTTTAATTAATATTAAAAATTGTTCATGAAAATAATCTTAAAAAATCCAAAGCTCACTGTACTGAAACCTAGTTTCTATAAAAAATAATGTTAATAAATGCTGAATTCATTACACTAAAATTCTGTATATTAAATATCTGCATACGCAAGTATCTCTTATATAGGTATGGGCATATTTAAGAACAAAAGATACCATAAGATTAGACCAATAATAGGTAGCCTAGCAGGTAATGTTTTAAGGTTTTTTAAATGCAGAGTCATGCTGTGAATATGCATTATCAATACTGTTCTGTACACTACACTAAAATGACAGATTGATAGCATCCTTACTCAAAACAACAGTGACAGACTCCAATAACGGCTGTCCACCCTAAACTGCTCCCATAAAATGTTTGTGATGATCATACTCATCACAAACATTTGGAAAACTGATTTTTCATTTCCAAAAAACACCTTTAATTTTCAAAGTTTAGCTTTAATGACATCTGCAATCATAATTCCATTCCTTCCTACAGTCTTCCAACATCCAGCAAATTTTCTTGTTTCATATTGCTGTATACCT
This sequence comes from Mastigoproctus giganteus, assembly GCF_048544385.1. NCBI lineage: Eukaryota > Metazoa > Arthropoda > Arachnida > Uropygi > Thelyphonidae > Mastigoproctus > Mastigoproctus giganteus. Next base: position 40,511,920 of record NC_143583.1, read on the forward strand.
TTCCTATATACTGAATACTCCAAAAAAATGTATACACAGTTTGATTATTTTCTTAATGCAACTGAATGTTTTCTAGATTTAACTATCTAGTGTAGCAAAACAACTTTTAAACTCGATCATATCATACTGTCAATTGGCACAGATGTGTTTAATGGGCACCAGAAGAGAGAGAGAGAGCAGTTAAACTGCAAAGGATATCAGTAAGACAAGGTCTGTCTTCCACAGAATGAATATCACTGCTTTGCAATGATTCTCCTGACAGTGTCAGGAGACTTTTACTTGTTTGATATTCTAATGAAACTGTGTATGCTAGGAAACACTACAGAGTCTGAAACAAGAAGATGAAGTCATCTGTGTTACCTTTTCAGCAACAACAGTGCAACACATATGCTGCTCTGTTGTGCATCATCAACAATTCACTAATGTTCACAGGTGTGACTTTGAACATTTTTGACTTTAAGATTATCTGAAGTATACAATTACTTCTAATTAGTATTTTGAATTGCAAGGCACAGAATTATAATCATGGATTAAGTATAATTTAAAATACTTGTTCCTGTGTGATTAGAGAATTTCTCTCCACTTTTTCAGTGACTGAGGATAACAGAATTTCAAGGGTTATTTTTATATTAGGGTTATATAAAAATGTTGAATAATTACTAAATTATAAGTAATTATGTACATATTACACAAAAGAAAACTTTCCCTGTCTGTAGATACCAATCAGATAGGCCTTTGAATTTTCACAAGCCATCACCCTCAACTACCTATAGATAAGATACAAATCATTCCAGTGATCAACAATTCATTGGAAGGAAAACTTAGAATAATGCAGTCTACCAGTCTATTTAGTCTTTCTGCTTAGTTTGAATTTTTGCCCTCCTGCACAAATTATTATTTGATACTAGGCATCCTTCAACAACCCTTAACAGGCAAAGTACCTGTTTCTGGAAGGTCCTTGTGTTTTTTTTTAGTGTATCTGGACACAATTCTGAAGTCCCTATCTCTACAAGCAATTGTTCAATAAATTATTGACAGAACACCACAGACCCCTTTTTGCTGCCTGCCTTCACTGAACAAAACACTTCACATCAGCTCGCATTGTAATCACACATCCACTTTCTTTCCTTATAATTTTTCCGAACCCTACATGTGTATAAAGTTACATTGGGATTGTTATTTTCAAGAGTAAAATCCTGCATGTTGCGCCATCACTTAACTAATCATCCCCGACACCAATCCAAATTGTTATTGAATGGTCAGGGTCACTGCTTGATCCTGTTCAGTAATTACTTGCTAAATTGCTAGTTTGGGGGGGGGATACACATAATAATAGATTAACAACAAATGCAGAAGTGAAAGTGATTCTTGCACTGCTTCTACTAGAGATTTCAAGGACTGCTGGGAGTCATCATGAAACAAATAAATACATGGGCTGCATTAGGGTAACTAAGAGTAAGAACAGGTGCATATATACCTGCATGTACGCAGTAAATAAATTTGATGAATTTGAAGTGCTGGTCAAGACATCAAATGCAAACACTGTTCGGATATCAGAGACATTCTCACTCAAATATAACGGATGCATAATTTGAATATGGGGAATACAATGACAGAAAGTACATTGCCTGTCATTTCGGGTTCCCCCAAACTCTGGGTTAATGCACCGTGATGTAAAACAGATCACTGCAAAAGCCAGCTAAGAGTATACATGTAGGTTTGCATAGTATAGTGTTATAGATGCACGCGTACCTGCCACACCACCATGTAAGGGGTCCACGTACATGTGAACTGATTCTTGGCCAAGGGTCCCCCAGTGGGACTCTCATTACAGTCCTTAGCCACAAGGAAGCTGACAGGCAGAAGGAGTTAAGCAAGTTGGAAAGCCTACACTAAAAAAAAGCAAAGTAGGTGGTACAGATTGTCCCAACAGGAAGGGGGGGGGAAGAAAGAAACAATGGAAATTTAGGGGAAGGAATCCCCCAAAACTGGCAACGGAATATGAGGAGCATAAGCCCAATATATCCTCGAGCTCCAACAGGCTAAAACTAGGGAGGAGAGGGAGAGAGAATCCTCAGCGTAGAGGGAAGGAAAGCCATGGGAAGCAGGTGCTTCCATGGGAATGTCATAAGTTCTGTGTGGTGAGTGGTCCCACACAGCAGTGAGGCTCACCGTAGTGTCAGCACTGATCCTACCCCAATCGTTTAGCATTATTGAACGTTATGTCAGCAAGGGAATCCTTGATAGGAGATTTCTGGATCCATCCGTCAGTGAAGTGGATGGTAGTGTGGTAAAAACCTACTCAGAACAAAGTCTGGGTTAGCATCATATCCTACCCTGGAGACAAGAGTCCAGGGTTAGCAGACAATCAGGTAAGATGATCAGCCTACTGACAGAACACCAGAAGAGCAACAGAGGTGCTTTGCTCCAGAAGATGTCAAGGTTCTGCTTGATTTTGGGAAGTCATATCTGGCATGTCAGATCCAGATGGAAAGTTCACTGATTTCGCTTTGGTGGAGGGAGATTCCAGTGAGTGAAGTATTAGAGTAAGAAAGCCATATATCCAAGTATTAGCATTAGTAGAGGCACATGTGCATGAAAGCAAGCTTATACTGCATCGATAAAAAAAAAAAAAAAAAAAAAAACCTCTTCCCATTTCACCAATCCACTGACTCCAAAAAGTTTGTCTAGTCCCCTTGAATTTATTTAAGCTGTCAGCTTCCACAACGACAGATGGAAGTTTGTTGCATATGATTGTTTGTTCCAGCAATCAACCACCTGTTGGCTAAAAGCAAATTTCTGCACATCTATTCTACAACTATATTTCCTCAATCTGAATTTATGTCCCTTCGGGTACAGAATCTGAGCAAGAGGAAGAATCCCATCAGCATTGAGCTTGCTCAAACCATTCAAGGACTTATCAGATCACCTCGCAGGTATCTAGTCTCCAGATGCTGCAATTTGCAGAACTTAAGCCTATCTTGGTAACAGCAACCCTTTGTTCCCAACACTAATATTGTTGCCCTTCTCTGTACTTGTTCTAGCTCAACATCTTTCCTAAAATGAGGCTTCCAGACCTGTATGCAGTACTCAAGGTGTTGCCTGACCATTGCCTTATACAAGGGGATAATCACCTCCTTATCTCTGCTAGCAAAATTCTATGTATCATTGACAAAACCCCGGGAGCTACTCTTGCAGCCTTTCTGCACTACTCAGAAAACTGCATATCTGACTGCACAATTACCCCCAGGTCTTTTTCATTCTCCACTACCCGAGTGGAGTATCACACAGTTGGTATGTTACTTTGGGGTTACTACTACCCATATGAAGTAGAAGGTCAATCAGAGAATGTTGTGACATTTTGCTGCTATGTTCCTTGGAGGTGGTGATTTTCAGGGTCAAGCAGATACACTTTTATATAATGGCAGTTCTAGTTAGGGAAGCATGTGGATTGAGGGTAAGTCCAGGTAGGATAATGAAGTTGAAGGTCATGTAGGTTCACTTGCAAGGAGTGTCCATTCCATAAATGAAGTAATGTCCACTGTTGTGGGTCAGGTTGTTGCATATGACCCAGCTGACAAGTGGGATGATTTAATGATAAACAGATGCTGGAGCACATGTATAGAAATTGTGCGAAAATTGATAAATAGGAGTGCATTTTTCAAAAATGTGCAGCATGGACAGCCTGAAGTATCCTACGTCTTGTGAATAGGTCCTGTGTATATTTAGTGAAAGCTTGGTATTTGGACTGATCCAGGATTAGATGTTCTTTCCCTTGTGGAGATGTCTTGCGGTAAAGAATATGGCCTCAAAGGTCTTCATAACAGAAACAGTGGTAAGTAGATGGACCCAGTCTTCAATCTTACTGAACACACAGTGAGTTATCTGAAATTCCCAAAGAGGCAAGTTTAAAGTTGATGGACCTATGTCCAGTCAATAGAAATGTATGGTAAAGACCTAGTGAAAACCAAGTTGGTGCTTTTGGAAAACCATTCCCACATCAAGGAGACATTTTTTGTCTATTTGCTCTTTATCTGAGCTGGACCATCAGGCCTGCCAGATCTCAACAAGCTTGTTGGCCAGGAGCTTCTCCACCTTCTTGTCATTGAGAGGACTAATGGTATGACCCAGGATAGTTCCTTGAAGGCCTCAAGCTAGGTGGCAGGGCAGTCTATAATGAATGACCTTCAGGTCCAAGGGAAGGACACCCACTAGAACCCGGAGGGCCAGTGAACTAACTGTACGGCATGCATCACTGTATAGATTCTAGTCTACGGTTCTGGGGTCTGGAATCTAACTCCAGAACTGTAGGTGATTACAGGTAGGAACATGGTATTATACATCAATTTCAGTGTGCGATGATTTAAGCCTCAATCTGTCCTGCTGATCCGGACAATAAGGGCAGCGTAATGCATCACCTTATTATGGGAATGCAGAAAGTGGGGGGGAGATTGAAAGAGAACTTGTTATCCAGAATTAATCCAAGAAGTTTCAGCTCGGAAACAAACTGGATGGTGGTGCCATGGATGTCTCTGTAAAGATCCTTTGAAGAGGATGGATTTAGTTTTGTGAGGAAATACAGAGTTGGTGTATATCCACCCAGTCCTGCAGGACATGACTGGCTTTGACTTCAAGATATGCTGTGGAATACACAGTCAGTGACAGATATGGTGAAGTCATCTGCGAAGGCTAGAACTGTAACGAGGCCTAGGTCAAGCACAAGAAGTTCATCCAAGACAGCATTCCAAAAGAACAGGCCCAAGACTGAGCCCTGTAGACAGATCAGGTGATGGTATTGTACTGAGTGCTTATTTTGATTTCTCTATGTGACAGGTAGGTTTTTATGCATATGTACAAAGTGAATGGAATTTGCACCTCCCACAATCTGCAAAGGATAATCAGCCATCAAAGCATGTCAAAAGCCCGGGCAAAGTCAATAGTGATGAGTAGAATTTCAATAGTATTTCACTGTTGTAGTGCTGGCTGCCATAGTAATTTGACAAATGGCATCCTCCGTGCATCTAAATGAGCTGATTAGAGGCCTGCATCTTGGTAGTGAGGCTGAAGACGTGTTTTTAGAAGCCTTTCAAAAAGTTTGCTGGGCATGGATAGCAACGCTATCAGCCTGTAGGAATTCGGCTGATCAGAAAGTTTTGGAGTATTTTTTAGGATTAGCTGAATGCTGGTTACCTTCCAATGAGTGAGAAATCACCCTTATTGAAGACATTTCTTGAATAATTCCAGAAGTAGGTGTGGATTCAGCTGAACTGTCCAACTATTTCAGATTCTAAAAGCTCTGATCCCAGACACTTCCATCCTTCATGTGATGCAGAGCTGTTGTAGTTCGTCATTGGTGAATGGGATGTATATCTTCATTGTTGTAGCTGTTATTATGATGACAGTATTCAATTTATTGTGCAGTTATTGACTGCCTTGTTGGGAAGAGGGTGTTGAGGATGTTGTTAATTGACTGATCCTAAGAATTGGTCATGGTGGCTATAGAAAGGACAGTGTATAGTGTAGTTTGACAAGTGGCACTGGAAGTTTCCCCCAACTCTGCGACTGGTACTACGAGATGTATACAGTACCCTGTAAAGGCCAGATAGCATGGGTTAGTGTGTGTTTCTGAAGAGTTAGTGTATGTTGTTCATCTCGCCTTCTAGCCTAGTGGCCTGTGGAAACCACCAACCCCTACTTACAGTCCTTTGCCACAGGGAAGGGGGCTAGATTAGTAGGAAGAAACAGACTCTGGCTGGGTGAACTCTGGGATTGCTTCAGCTTCCCAGGGAGGGCCCAGAAAAAATAAAAATAAAGAAAGGGAGACAGGGAAGATAGTGTGAGTAGGGGATAAAAGAGGGAGAGAACAGTGCGGCAGTAGCAAAGGTGGCCACCAGATTGAAAAGAGATGACAGTAGGAAATCCATCCTGCCCTAGAGGGTAGTAGTTAAAGTGATGGTGGCCTAGCCACCAGGCAAAAGTGGGATTTGGGAGTCCAACTGTGGGAGAGTAAAGATATATAGGTGAAGAGATCCCTATGGTAGTGAAAAGGGGGGGAAATAGAGTGGGAAGAGGAGAAGAAATAGAAGTAAAGAGGTGGAATCATCCATCTTAGAGATTTGAAAAAGGGTAGATAGGGAAGGGGGATCCTGGAGGCTACTTCCTCAGGGGAGAGGGTTTAATGCTCTTAGTTACTTTGAAGACTAACTTATAGCTATTATTTGATTCAGTTATCTCTCTGAAAGTGTCACATGCTAATTTTTTTCTTCTTTCACTCCATTAAATTTCCAACTGACTATATAACGGTCCTTGAGGTTGTCACAGACATTCTCTCAGATATGCCAGACAAGCTGAACTTGCTACCTGGGAGTCTAAAACGCTGATGGAACTGATATTCGGGTGACACTCAAGCCAAGTGGACCCAATTTCGGCGAAGCCTGGAGTCTGTGACAGCCAAATCCTCTGCTTGCACCTTCATCATGGTGGGAGTGTTAGAAATCCTGGGTATAACCTCCATGCACAAGTACATGGTGGGTAACCACCCATGTGTGAACCAACATAAGCAGGGGTAGAGGTGTGGTGCCCACACCACATGGAGGAATGCCACCCCTCTATGTTACCAGGCAGTACTAGGTGGTAGATAACTCTCATCAACCGGTGCAATACCACCACTTTGCTTATTGGAGGCTTGAGGTGGTGGAACCCATGTTTAGTCTTCAGAGCAAAGTTCCAGTCAATCCTTCCCTATTGGATTCTTCCATCATGCAGTATGATTGATGACTTTTGAGGTTATGATGAACATCGTGAGGAGATCCAATATTCCTTACATTTCGAGGGTACAGCTCTAAAACGGTGTTCGCAGGACGGCCGCTAGTTAGTACACCGGACAGAACCTATTTGTAACTCTCTAGGAGGCTTCCGGATCAGCTAGTGTATAATCTTGTTACCTCTACTCTGCCAGATAATGACTGGAGGAAGTCCGAGTAGTGTGTATGCGGGGAGCATTGTCGAGGCCATGTTATGTTATGTCAAGGATCTGGGTATATACCATGTGTACGCCATATCCAAAAATTTCATTACTTCATACAGCATGTCCCATCCACTTTTTCTTACTATTGAATACACCAGGAATTGTCAAACTAACAGAGCAAGCTTATCTGCAAAAAGATCTAAACCTCCCAAGCACTTCCTAATTCATTTCACAAATATACTTGGTATCAGTTCTAATCTTAATGATGTCCATTTCCACTTGCAGTCTGCCAAACCGCATGTACTGTTTCGGACAGAATCTCAGTTATCGGCTGATTCAACTACTGTTCATCTCAAATGCCCAAATTATTCACTGTATGATTCCTTTCGCCTCAAAGGTGCTACTTGTGCATATATCCGTTCTGATATTCCCTGTCAGAGACTTGGCAATTTGCAATCTACTCTCTTTGATCTTCTCTAGCTCAAAATCTCTCTACCTCATTGTGTAAAATTCATCTGTTGTCTCTACCGTTCTCCCAACTCCACTAATCACTTGGAGCACTTTGACTTCCTCTCTTTGCAACTTGACTTTCTCCAGTCAAACTTTCCTAACAGTGAGATAATTTTCCTTGTTAATTTTAATGTTCACAACTCCAGCTGGCTTTGTTTTCTATCACACAAACCCAGCTGGTCGAGATGCTGAGGCTTTAGCAATTACTAATGACTTTGCACAGATTGTTCATTTACCTACAAGAATATCGGACAATCCTAATCATACAGCCAACATGCTTGATCTTTTTCTCAAAAACAACCCTTCTAAGTAGACAGTCGAAGTGAGAGGTCCTTTGACACTTCCGATCACAACTTGGTGATTGTCTCTTCCCCAATGGAACCTTTATCTCATGGCTATTCCCAACCTTGTGTTGTTTGGCATTACAAGAATGCAAAATGGAATGACCTGCGAGATTTCTTTTCTTCTTTTCCTTGGTCAGATTACTGTGTCAAAACTTCTGATGTCAACGTTTGCTCAGCTCGTGTCAATGAAATTATTCTTGCAGGAATGGAATCCTTTATCCCACACTCCACTTTAAAATCACGTCCTTTGTCTAAACCTTGATTTTCCAATAAATGTGCTAAGGCTGTTCAAGAGAAGAATATTTTATATCGTAATTGGCTTGTTTCTAATTCTTCAGTTTCATTTTCCGCCTACACCAAAACTCACAACAATTGTAAAGCAGTTATTAATCGGTCCAAACTAGAGTTTGAACAGGCTAAGAGTAGAAAACTTGCTTCTTGCCCTAATGGTAGCCGAGCATTCTGGTCCCTTGCCAAAGCTATTGGCAGCAACTTTTGCCCATCTCTGCTCCCACCTCTGTCCAAACCAGATGGTTCTGTTGTCACTTCAGCCAAGGATAAAGCTGACCTGCCAGCATACAATTTTTCTTCCAACTCATATATTAATGATCTTGGTAAAACACCTCCCACCATTCCCAACACGCTCTATTCAATGCCTCCTGTGGTCTTATGTCAAAAGGATTTTGACGAATCTTGATGCCAAGAAAGCTACAGGTCCCGATGGTATTTCTCCACTTGTCAAAACCTGTGCTCCTGAACTTACTCCTATTCTTTGCCACCTTTTTTCACTTTCTTATTCCAAAGGTGTTTTTCCTTCTGATTGGGAATTTGCTCATATCCAGCCAGTTCCTAAAAAGGGTGACAAATCCCTCCCATCCAATTATCGTCCCATTGCAATTACTTCTCCTCTTTCTAAAGTATTGGAGAAATCAATTAACCGCCAACTCTTAAACTACCTAGAAACCTTCCGTCTGATCAATGATCGCCAGTATGGATTCCGTCAGTGTCAATCCACTGGTGATGTTCTGGCTTATGTTACCCATTTATGGACTAATTCAATGGAAAGGTTTGGTGAAACCCAAGTAGTTGCTCTTGACATCTCAAAGGCTTTCGATCGTGTTTGGCATAAAGGTCTTCTAAACAAGCTTCCACCTTATGGTTTGCCAACTGTTTTCAGTAATTGGTTATCCAGTTTTCTCTCTGATCGCTTGGTGAGGGTGACGGTAGATGGCTCACTGTCTTCTAACTTATCCACTAATGCCCGTGTCCCCCAAGATTCAGTTCTTTCCCCCACTCTTTTCCTCTTGTATATTAATGACCTTCCATTGACTGGAAATCCTATCCATAGTTTTGCCGATGATAGCACATTCCACTTTCCATTTTGAGAAACCTTGCCCTGTTCAATCAGCTTCAACTTCTCAAAAATCTGCTACCAATTGCTTAAATGCCGATCTTCAGGTAATTCTCCAGTAGGGCAAAGATAGCTTAGTTGATAGCTTTAGTGACACTCCGATTTCTAGGCAAAATGATATATCTCTTTTGGGGATTACCCTGACTTCTAATCTCTCTTGGCACAAGCACATTACAAATATTGTTTCCTCTGCATCTAAAAAAGTTGGTTTTCTCCTTCGCTCTCGGCGTTACTTTTCTTCCAAACAGCTGCTCACTCTGTATAAATCGCAAATCTGCCCTGCCCTGGAATATTGTTCCCACATCTGGGGTGGTGCCCCCAAAACCTCTCTCAGGCTTTTTGATTCCATTCAGAAGAGGGCAGTTAGGTTAATTAATGATTCATCTCTAACAGAGCCTCTCCACTCGCTGTCTCATAGACGTACTGTTTCTGCAGCATGCCTCTTCTACAGATACTTCCATGGGCACTGTTCTTCTGAATTGGCTTCTATAATTCCCGCCCTCTCTCTCTCTCTCTCTTTCAAAACAGTCCGAACACATGCTACCACCAGCCAACATCCATTTACTATCCAACTTCAAACTCACAGAACCAACTTTTCATCTTCCTCGTTTATTAATTCAACTGCCGTTTTCTGAAACAACCTTTCTTCATACATATTTCCTGAAAATTACAGTCTACCGAAGTTCAAGTCCAATGTCAACAAATACCTTCTTTCGTCTTCTCAACCTCCAACCCAAGCACGGTACTAAGTACTATAGGTTCTAATACCTCTCGTGTTTCGGGTTTACATAAAAAAAAAAAAAAAAAAAACACATTTCGCGCATTGCTTTAGACTGTGATGCATTGGAGAATCGCCCCCTTCGGTTCTCCCACAAGCCACAGCATTCTGGCTATTGTGTGAACTCTGCTTTGCTTCTCTAGTCTGATTCCGTTAAGTATAATGTAATTAACAATGAACTTTAATAATATTAATAAATTTTACTGATTAATTGATAATACTATACTAATCTAACAGATTTCTAATACAATGCTATGTTTTCCGCTATCTAGTTTTATGTTAAACTTTACACCATTCCGTATTGTATAACAATGGTGGCAAGTTACGAACATAAAATCTACAGACACTAAATATTAACTTTTAAAATCGTTATCTAAATACAAAAATAAACCACAGAGCTTGGCTAGAACTATAAAGCTACTTATAGAAGATAATTTAGTATAGCGTTCTCCAGAGTTGCAAAAATCTTGGTCAATGTTGTAATAACCAAAATCTAGACAGACTAAGTTTTCTTGTAATATTTATTACTCTGCCACATTCCTTAACCAAGCGATAGCAGTTCTCTGCTATAGCATCCAACAGATGTCCAACTTCTTCATTTATAGGAAAATGTTTTTGCTCCTTGAATTCTGTTTGTAGTATGTCAATGTTCAACCTTTTACTAATAAACTGCAATTCTTAAAAATTGTACTTTTTTATTAAAAGATTTAAATATTTTTACACCTCGTATTTTCAAAAAAAAAAAACCTTATTGTGTTTAAAATAATGTCAGTATTAGTCTATTCCTTGTTTAAAAACCTATTAGGTACACAATTTCTAAGCTATGCATGCACATCGTTCTGCTTCTGTGTATGTATAAATAAAAAATATATTTATATGTAATTCTAAGTTTAGGAGTGCACATACACATGCACTCACACGCAATCTCAGTTCTTTGGGTTTTTTTTTTGTGTGTGCAAAAGAGAGAAAGAAACTTCATTCTGGGGTAAAGCAGAAACAGTTACAAGAGGGCATGCACACTACAGAGGTGAATCTCATGTGTTGTTTGTATTTAATCTGTGTAAACAATAACAAATCCTTCAAAAACAACTAAGGTAAGATTGTAAAAATTTATGAAGCTAGAGGAAGAGTAACGGCATTAACCATGAATTAATAACAAACAGGTAATTCATTACTTGGTAGTGCTGGTACTTGTTAGATCCCACACCACTACTGAGGGAAAATAGTTACAAAAAAGGTAGCATACCCAACAGATACACACAATTACTTCACAAAAACTGTAAAAAAATCACTTCAGCAATCATGCAAAGTAAAACTCTTTTAATCTTTAATCAAGTAATGTGGGTTCATTATTTTTTAATGGAGCCTATCAAGTTTTGTGCTACCACTGTCAGGTTAAAGCTACAACATTCACTTTCTGCTCACTTGAGTGAATGCTCTGCTCAGCATATTGAGAACCTTTATTGCAACAACAATAATAATAGTATGTGCAAAATATAGCTTATGTTGCAACATACCCGTCACAACTAGAGACCAGGGGTAGGAATTTTATGACATTATCCAATATCATAAAATTCTTTGTCTTTTGAGACCCCATGCAACTAACAGATCCCCTGAACCTTTAAGGCCTAGTGTCAAAGACCTTTGCACTATCTTTTAGAAATGTATTCTATCTCTAGAAAAAAAAGATTCCTTCTGCTTGTTAAGGCAAGTCAAACTTAAAAGCCTTACTAAAGTTCCCCAGTCTTGAGTTAAATTCTATGCCTTTCAGAATTGCAGATACATTCTGACCAACTTGTTGCATTTTCAGCAAGTCTGTATACTTGTCCAGCAACTCATCAGTTCATGTTCAGTCAGTTACCATGTGAATAATAATATTCTTTACCCAACCACCACCCACCCACGAAAATTGACAATCAGTTAATTGACAATCAGTTAATAACATCAATTTTAGCCCACAGCAGAAATATCCTCAACAAAACAATCTACAAAATTGTTTGCTTGTTTGTTATTTGGTTTTTAAGAGCATTAGCAACTAATGCCATATTGTTCCGGGATATGCGGTGGTCATTCCCTGGCCTTTCCGCATCCTCCGTATTTGGTGGTGATGGGCTCGAACCCCGGTCTAATCAAGAAGCATGTGCTATGCACTGCTGCTCCTTCCCACCTGGCTACAGAGCCGCCTCAATCTACAAAACTGACCATGAAATACATAGCGCAGATTACACAAGCAATAAGATCATGGGGCACTTGTGGAGTGTGATGGTCTGTGATGGCACAACAGCAGAGATGGTTGGTAAGTGGTTATTAATAAATAAGTATAAAATTCATTAAATTAATTTATTAAGTAATTATTGGGCATTGGTTAATGAATAACTGATTGATGAATTTGAAATCTCTTTAAAAATCAAATATAATTTTTACAGAAACCTTGTTCATAACTTAGTAATTATTCAAGTCTTTTTATATAACCATAATTTAAAATTCACCTCTAGAATTTTATCTTTGTAGTCACTGATGAAGTAGAGACAAATTCCATAAAACATTTGACACAGAATCTGTATACTCCTTGCTATTGAAATAAAAATTGATTCTCTTACTATACAGGAACAAATGTTTTCATTTCTACTTAATCCAATGCAGAATTATGTTTGCTCTTCTTTTGGTACTGATGAACACCAGTTTCTTCATTTGAATAACCACTGTGAATTAAAGAAATTTTCATTCATCAATTTCATTTTAAAAAATAGTTACTATATGCCAGAGTTTATATTTATTCACATAGCTCCTGTAAATTAATACTGTTTGTATTAATAAAAGTGCTTTTATCTGTGTTTTAAATATACTGCTATTGCTACACAAAAACTTAACGTGTAAATACTTCATTTTGCAGACATTTAGATAAGATAAATCATAACATACATCATAAAGTAAATTCAGAGCAAAAGCTTTAGAATCAGTGATAGTATTAGCAATATAATCCAAGAAACATAGGCTTATATAGCGCCACCAAAAAAAAAAAAAAAACGCCCAAACCTTAATTTGTTGCCCATTCTTTCCATTACCTGTTCAAACTTACCTTAAATTTATTTAAACTACATACAACCACAACTACAATACTAAGTGGAAGTTTATTCCAAAAATTGATTAATCTGATTGTCTGAATAAATTTCAATACATTTATTCTGCAGCCATACGTTTATAATTTAAATATATGCCCTTGTATGTTTCATCTCAGAAAGAGTAAAGATGCCATCAGCATTTATTTACTCAGCCCTTTCCAAGCTTTCTTTCCAAAGAGTGCAATTTATAGAACCCTAGTCTTTCTTGGTAAGAATATTTTTTGTGTCCCAACTAATCTTGATGCTTGTCTCTGCACCTTTGCCATTCCTAAAATGAGACCCTTCCTAAAATGAGATTTCCAAACCTGGATGCATTATTATACATAGGGCCTAACTATCATCTTTTATAATGGGTTAATGGCTCCTTTTTTCCTGCATATCATTTAAAGAAATATCCATGAACTGTTCTAGCAGCTTAACCATCACCTTTTACAATGGGTTAATCACTTCTTTGTCCCTACTAACAGAGTTCCTGTATATTATTGAAAGAACCCCCATGAGCTGTTCTGGCAGCTTATTTGCACTGCACAGAGATAATTTCATGTCAGACTGCACTATTACCTCTAGATATGTTATTTGAACATTACTGATAGATATCCAAATGCAATACCTAACATTTATCACCATTAAACCTCAATTAAATAGACAAATTCTGTATGATCCAGTAAAGTTTTTAATAATCAACGACAAATGACATGTAGCTTTTAGGGTTAAATGGACCCCTTCTTCAGCAAAATTCTAACATGATAAAGACGTTAGAGACAAATTTAACAGATACAGAGTTGTGCATGCAGTGATGCGTGTATGAGATTAAACATTCAACTACTAGGATTGTGCTCATTGTTGCACAATGTGTGTAGATTTTCTGCCAGCATTTATCCAGTTTCAAGATATAGTAGACTCTATTTTCCGGAATAGATGGTAAAACACAAACCCCGGATAATTGATTTCCAAATTAATTCAAAAATACAGAAGTCCCCGACACACGTAAGAGATACGTTCCAGAACTTCTTACTTTGTCGAGTTTTACATAACTCGGGAATGACTAATAACATATTGCTACTATATTATTATTGACAAATCTGAATTAAGCACAATACTCGAATATTAGTTTAACTTTCTGATCCAAATCGATCACTTTCCTTTTCTTGGTAGATTTACTAGTACCGCTGTCACTTATTCTCTTAGTCGGCACCAAGAAAACGGTCAAAATGAATTTTCTGTAAAGAACTTCAAAGGGTTATGGCAAAAACTCAATATTATCACCCTGCATGAGCTCAAATTTTACTAAAGCACATTTCTGGAGGTCACTACCAAAAAACAATAAAAACAATTTGCACATTCCGTGTTATTGGGCTTTTCTGTTCGTGCATCTAATTATAAACGGTAGTAAACTCATCTTATTGCATTTGCAAAAATACCGATAACTGTAATTCTGTGGATTTTTACGTTATTATGGTGAAATGTGCCCCCCCCCCCTCACTGAAATCTTCAGTCATATATAAAAAAAAAAAAACCCATAAATAAATTGTAAGAATCTTCTCTTTCCTTTTTTTTTTTTTTTTTGCTTTTTACTCCGTATCTCATTTGTGCATGCCGTGATCATCATTATTGATTGCTTATTTTATGTTTTTTTTGTTTTAAATTTTACAATCCTAAAAAAAAAAAAATTGAGTGAAAAAAAAATTTACATGTCCGAAGTTGCATAAGTCGGGGACTAACTGTATTGAAGAATGTTCAGCAACCAACATAAAAAATATAGCGATAGATAAAAAAACTTACCACGTACTACTCGTGTGTCCAATATAATGCTTTCCTTTATTTTTTGCGATATCGATATTAAATCTAATAGCATCCCTTTATTTTTTACGATGTTTTGTATGGTTTGGCCACCAACATTATAATGGTTCTTTAGAGATTTAACGGATGCATCATTTTCAAACTTTTGAATAATTTCAAGTTTTTGTTTAACTGAAAGCGCAGCTCCTTTGCATTTACCCATCATTTTTGTGATTTCTAAACAAAAAAAAAAAATATATATATTTCCTATAAACAAATTGATATCCCTGACATAAATAAACGAAACTGGTCTTTTTGCGGTGCCACGGAACACAACAATCGAAGTGACGCACTAAAACAAACTAAACATTTGGTCTCTCTTTTTTTTTTTTTTTCTTTGAGTGGCGGGTGTGAAGACAGCAAGATAATAGGTACATTAATCTCCCAATGACGACTTACAACACCGCTTCTTGTCACTTATTTACAACTTGCAAAACACCTGTTTATACCTATTCTAGTTATTACTTGAATTTTATGATTTTTGGTTGATTTTTTTTTTTTAATTTGGAGTCTTGAAGTGTTCCGGTTAATCCGATCCCAGTAAATCGAGAGTCTACTGTATTTGCCTCTAAGATAGGGTGTAGCCTTGTGCCCTTGCAGCAGCAATTCAGACTTCTTGAATTGCATGAGATGTTAACCGACTCTAGCCAGAGGCAGTGGAAAAAGTGTCGGGATTGGTCAGTCACTTTGTAGTCGTGTTTGGGATTAAAGTCATGGTGGGCTGACCAGAAGTGTTCCGTGATTGCTAATTGGTCAGTCTCACCAAGGTGAATTGACCTGTCATGCTCTATAAGGCGGTCTTGAAGGCGTCTCGAGCTCTCTGCTATGTAGCAGCTGCCACAATCTTTGCAAGTTATGCAGTATATCACACCACTGTGCAAAAGAGGGGCAATTGGAGTCTTCATGTTAGAAACCAGAGAGCACAAGCTTCTACTGGGTAGTTGCACGCATTTTATGCAGTATTCCTGGAGGATTTTTGAAATCTGATCCGACATGCCCAGACAGTAAGGAATGTAGGCGGTAGTATATTGTCATGCACCGATGACGGTCTTGGGTGGATCGAGAGCTCCTGCGCTTGCAATAAGCACTTGTCCAATATATGGGTTGGATAGCCACAATTGACCAGGTCCATTCTCACTCTGGAAATCTCAGTACGCCTAGCTTCATCTGAGCTGGAATGGCTTCAAGCAGAAGAGAATAGGGTGCAGGCAGTTCTGTTGAAATGGATAGGGGCGTGGCCTGATCTGTAGTTGGTAAACTGCCTGCACCACACGTTTTACAAGGACATCTAAGAATGGAAAGGACCTATCAACTTCCAACTCTAAAGTGAACTGGATGAAGACTGACAACGAATTGAGGTACTCCAGTAAGGTTGCTTCAGAACCAAGTGGGATGACAGTGAAGATGTCATCGATGTATTTTTACCATGATGTAATAGGCACTGACGGGTTCAGGAATATCTATTCCTACATGGCAATGTTGGCCACGATGGAGCTAACAGGAGCACCCGTGGCAGTACCGTGCACCTGCCTGTATAAGGAATCCCCGAAGGCGATGACGCTGCCTGGTCAGCATAGGTTGAGGGTGGTACAGATGTCCTCTGTGGTTAGTGATGTTCTGCTCGGTAGATTTGAGTCATTCTCCAGAAGCCTATTGGCACAGTTTACGGCTTGTTGGACTGGAATGGAATTGAAGTAAACAGGGACACTACATCAAATGACACCATAATCATATCCAATGTGATTCATCCCTTTCCTTCTAGTGTTAACACACACACAAAGAATTCCATGCTGCTTTTCTTTACACTGTTAGCCAAGGACTTTTCATGATCTGCCTTAGCCTGCTTTAACCCCCTGAGTAACTTTATTACACACCAGTTTGAACTTATTGTAGAACTATGTATCCCTTAACAATTTATAATCATCCCATGTATTTTTTTTTTTTTCCCTGCTACTAAGCTCATCAGTTTAGCTGACATTTATTTTGGTCTAAACACTTCCCATTTGGCAATTACAATTTTTAACAATATCAGCTGGTTCTACCTAAAAGAGTTAAAATAATACTGAGTCTATTATAATCACCTTTAGGCATATAAGAACTATAAAATATTACTGTTGATGAGTTGGTAAATGTCTTGTGCATGTGTGCATAGGTGTCTCAACAATTATCAATGAATTATGAATCTCTTTTATGAAATAGCAAAGGTAATAATATATGTAAGTATATAAAATATTGTGTGTGCACATGCACTTTTGTGTATACACACCCACTATTCCGTTAAAACATTATGGCCACCTACTTAATAGCGGTTATGTCCTCTTGCCACCAGTACTGCCACTACACAGCAAGGCATGGGCTCTATAAAGCTTTTGAACATTGCTGAAAGTATGATGTACCATGATGACTGCATCCTGTAGGTCTCTGATAGTCCACGATGGAGGATCCAAATGTTGAATCTGTCAATCCGCACAAACCTAGAAATGTTCTATGAGATTCATATCCAGTAAATTTGGCAACCAAGATTGCACCTATAAGTCACTTTTGTGTTTGGCAAATTAATTTTGAATAATATCAGCAATGTGCCAGAGTGCATTATCCTGTCAGAATATACACATGTTATCCATGAAGTCAGTCACCATGAAGCGGTGTACCTGATCAGCCACAATGGATATGCAGTTTTTAGCAATCAGTCTGTAGTCTAGGGGTATGAGAGCACTCAGAAATTCCCAGGAAAACATTCTCCATACCAAAAAAAAATGCCACAACCCACCTGTTTCTGTTGGCCCAGGACATCAGAGTAATTCCTCCACAGCCTGTTGCTACCCTCCACTCTTAGGTCCACCTGGCATTGCAGAAACATGATTCATCAGAAAGAGCAATTTCTTCCCAGTCATCAATGGTCCAATGATGCCATTCAGATATATACTTTAGGAGTTGTTGGTGAAGGATGGTTGTAAGCATGGATACTTTGACTGGGTGCCTACTCCAGAGGAGAGTTCACTGGATCATGGTCTTGAAAACACTGTTGTCCTCTGGTTAATGTCCACAGTCAGCTGTTCCATCATTTTACATCTATTGGCTTGCACATGGCAGGACAGCCTAAGTTTACCACAAACATCGATGAGGCATGGGCACCTGCAATCAGCTTGGCAACTGCTGCACTGTCCACTCTAGGAACACCTTAAAGTAGCCCACAAACAGCCCACAAAATTTAGTCTCCATAATACTGTCACCCTTCATGTGGTAACATGAAATCATCCTTTTTTTGAAGTCTGTCAGATTACATCCCTTGCACAGGCTGATCAAGTGTTTCATATGGGCTGCATACCAGTATCACATTCACTGATTCTCACTATGACACATATGCCACTAGGTGGGAAGGAATAACTGATTATTAAAACAAGAGGGAGGGGAATCAATGTTTTGTTAGGACAGTGTATACGTCATATATACAAAGGTACCTGTTGGATTTCTGAATGTTGGAGAACATTTCAGATCTTTAAACTGCATTAGTTTCAGAACTAAAACTTCAAGTAGAAGTTACAATTCATTCACTCTCTTTTAGTCAATTTAAATTCTTATAGCCATTTTCTAAAAGACTACGCAATTAAAAACCAGTTCAGGGCTAACATCAGAAACTACAATGTTACACTGAGATAAAATGCATACCTCTGCTTCTATTTAGAGTGATAGCCTATATCTCATATGAAACTTTATTTTTGTACTGTAATATCAGTGCAGACAAAAAGCTCCTTTCCCATTTGTGTTTTATCATTTTACTCACCTTTTTATCATTTCTTTATTTTCTGTTCCTTTTTCTACCATACTAATAATGAAGTATGGACAAAATAGTAAGCTAGATATTTCTAAAAAAAATTGCATTAATGCACTGCAGCCAATTATTGTTATCAACAATACTAAATCAACATGTGCAAAGACAGGTAAAAATAATGGTTTACTCCCACTTGCCCTAATCACAGAAGCACCAATGGACACTTGTCCTAATCACACATGCCCTAATGAACGCTTGCCATTCATTAGGGCATCTGCCCTAATCATGCCCCAATGGTAAGAGCAGGGGTGCTACTGTCAGTTGCCCTAAGCAAGTATATAATTGCATACCTAAAATCCTTTTCACTTTAATGATCCTTTACAGGGGTTGATGAGCAAGTGAGGTAATGCCCCCCCCCCCCCCCCCCCCGTTGTTTCCATCTGCATTTGTTGACCTAAGAATTCATTCAAATAGTGGCCAAACATCAGCATGACGTTTACTCTTAACAGTGGGGGATAATACCTATTAAGGTTATTATTATATTATAATTATAATATAATAATTATTATATTATAATATTAATATAATAATTATTATATTATAATATTAATATAATAATTTATAGTTGATGTGTCGGCAGGTTCAGGATCTTACCAATACCCAGGTCCACATTAACTCTACGGCCATGGCCAGGGTCCTCATTTTCAAGTGTAAATATTTTTTAAAGTAGTGATAAAATTTTCTAATAATAAACCAAGAAAACGTGTAATATAAAAAAGCATACTTAAACTTAACTTGTGAAGTGTTTAAATTTTATGCTTTTTATTGTTCAATGAATAAGTTAAAAGTTTCTATTAAAGTTGTTTTTTTATTGTTACTTTATTTTTCCAGTCAAAAACCATACATCATTTTTGACCTCTTACTTTACATTTTTATCAAGGAATTATTATTCACAATATAAATATAAAAACTGATGTAGTATTTAGCATTAGCATTAGTAGAGGCATTTGATGCAAGAAAGCAAGCTTATGCAGCATCAGCCAAAAAAAAAAAAAAACACGCCACTCCCATTTCACCCCTCCATTCGTTCGAAATACCTGTCCAGCTGAGCCTTAAACTTATTTAGGCTATCAACTTCCACGACAGGGGATGGAAGTCTGTTCCACCCACCAACCACCCGCTGGCTAAAGGCAAATTTCCGCACATCTATCCTACATCTGTCTTTCCTCAATTTGAATTTATGCCCTCTCAGGTGATTTTTCTGAGCTAGAGGAAGAATCCCATCAGCATTGAGCATGTTCAAACCATTCAAGGCTTTGTACACCTCTATCAGATCACCCCGCTGGTGCCTAGTTTCCAGACACTGTAATTTGCAAAACTTAAGCCTTTCTTCGTAAGAGAACCCCTTTGTCCCATTCACCAATCTAGTTGCCCTTCTCTGTACTCGTTCCAGCAGCTCTACATCCTTCCTGAAATGAGGCCTCCAGGCCTGTATACAGTACTCTAGGTGTGGCCTGACCATTGCCTTATACAAGGGAATAATCACCTCCTTATCCCTGCTAGAAAAATTCCTATATATCATTGACAATACACCATGAGCTACTCTTGCAGCTCGTCTGCACTGCTCAGAGAACTTCATATCTGCCTGCACCACCACCCCCAGGTCCCTTTCATTCTCTACCACTGTCAGTGTAGTACCACAGAGTTGATACGTTGCTCTGGGGGTGCTGTTTCCCATATGTAGTACTTTACATTTGTCAATGTTAAACTTCATTTGCCACCTCGAAGCCCATCTGCTCAACCTTTCCAAATCCTGTTGCAGCAGCATAGTGTCAGTAGTGTCCTTGACAACCCTGCCAACCTTCGTATCGTCTGCAAACTTGGACATTAAGCCTGATATACCATCATCAATATCATTTATAAATACAGAAAACAATAAAGGCCCCAATACTGAACCCTGAGGGACTCCACTAATAACATTAGTCCACGATGAGCAGTGTCCATTGATTACCACTCTCTGTCTTCTCCCCCTCAACCACCCCTTTATCCATAGCAGCAACTTGCCTCCAACGCCACACTGTATTGATTTGTATTCATACACATGTGCATTATATATACTGTATATACCGGGTGATTATAAAATAATTTTCCTTATTCAGAAGACACTAGTGTCAAAATGGTTAGAGTTAGAGATAGAGCTGTGAAAATCGGTGGGTATATCATTTAGGGTATCGGGAAGTGATCTGTAGAAGAAAAAAAAGTTAGCTCAAATTTCGCCACCAGGGAAGAAATTGGCACTGTAAACACGAGATGGAATAATTAACCTAGGATTATATTTTAACATCAGAACTCAGAAATCTACAGATATTGTTCTATGTGCTTTCCTTCACTTGAGATGACATTCTGTAAACTGACTGCGTTCGACACAGTTTCACGTAGCATCTCATTGGGGATGTTGGCTATATGCTGTTTAATGCTTGCTTTCAAATCAAAAAGTGTGTGTATGCCACCTCTGTCTTTCAGGTATCCCCATAGCCAGAAATTACAGGGATTGAGATCTGCTGATCGGGATGGTCAGAACTGCAGAAAGTCTCTAAAAATGATTTCTGAATGTTGAATGGAGCAGTTCCTTCACTTTCAACCAACCTGGGGAGGGGCACCATCTTGCGTGAACACTAGTCTACAAGCATTGACTTTCTTGCAGAGCAGGAAATAATGTGATCTCTTAGAAGAGCGGTACTGTGCAATAGTTTTTTTTTTTTTTTTTTTTTTTTTTGTTAGCGCATCGGCTTCTGGGGCCATAATGCACCTCCCAAAGTTTTTGCATTTTACTCTGATCCAAGCCCGAGGCGGGATTTGAACCTGCGATCTTTGGGTTGCCAGGTAGGCAATTTACCCACCTGGCTAACCTGGTCGGCCGTGCAATAGTTACCATACACCTTATGGGGGGGGGACATGAGATGTAGACTCTTCAAAGAAAATGGTCTGATTATAAACTCTGCTGTGAATCCACACCATACTGTACCATATGAACTTTGCAGTGGGCTTTCATGCATAGCAGATGGACGAGAAATTCCCCATATTTGGCAGTTTTGGCATTTACAGTCCCACAAAGAGTGAAATGTGCCTCATCAGACTACAATATCATTTGAGCCCATGTATCGTCATGTTCCACATGAGCCAGAAATCTTAGAGCCAAGTCTATTCGTTGTTGCTGATCACAAAAGACTTTAGTTCTTGCACTATGTGAATCTTGTACAGGAACCAGCGTAAAATTCTTCGAAGCACTTTACGTACAATAGACCAAGGATGGTGAAAGTCTCTTGACACACTTCTGGCAGGCACTACTGACTGGTAGTGTTTCGCATTGTGACCATTGCAACCGTCACTTCATCCACTACCTCTGTTCCGATACGTGGTTATCTGGTCCCCTGCCTGGAAATACACCTACCTCCCAGGTCGGTCACTTCAAATTTCTTTAGTTTTTGAAGTCCCACTGAAGTCAAAGGTCCTTTATGCAAACCTTTAAGTTTCCAATATTCATGTAGTGCTGCATTAGCGTTTACCAGAATTACTATTACTTCTGTTCTACCAGAATTACTATTATTCTGGTAGAATAGTTTTACTAAATAGTACATTCCTTTTCCTACAAAAATGACAAGCTGCCTTGCCACATCAATTAAAATACCAGTCAAAATATTTTCCAACAGAAAAAGATTCATTTGAGTTCATCTACTTTTCATTATTCATACAGGTAACATGCAAGATTATTATGCACAGCCTTTTTTTAAAACTGACACAATGAAAGTTCTTTTTAAATCCAAAGGAGAAGATTCCACTGTCCAAAAATTTGCATTCACAACAAAGGCATATTAACAAAAATCTACTTTATAAGAGAATCAATTCTTCTGTTTCTTCATTTAAGCATAGCTTTAAAGAAAGAACTGGATTCTGTTGTTTATTGATATCTGAGTTAGAGTTATAGAAAAAAGTCAATTATATAGCTAAAATGTTATTCTAAATCATGCTTTCACAACTTTAATTATTTAAAAAAAATTGGAACTTCACTGAAAATTTAACTTACTTCTCCTGGAACAGGAGATGCAGCATCAATACCACTTGGAGGCATATACTTTGGTAGCTGAGTAAATGATGAGTTTTCTGAGGGTTGCAATGTATCACCAAGTGCATTATCTACTTCTGGTGGTTCACTAATATTTTCAGGAGCTTCTGATATACCTCTATATATAAATATATATATATAAAAAAAAAAAAAAAAAAAAAGTACTACTATTTTATATTTTTAAAACTAGGATGATACTATCTCTACAAGAGCATTATATTTTTATAAAGGTTGAAAAATGCAACCATAAGAATAAATACACAGAAATGAGAAGTTTAATCTGACATTAGTTGCATCACTGTTACAAGTACAGTCACATGGAACCTGATGGGCACTCACTTTTTTTAAAAATTTTACTTGGGATGTACCAATATTTCTTCTTTTCTTAACAGAATGAAGTACATACAAGTTAGTGCAATGCATCAGTTCTGTATTTGGTAAATCACCAAAGTTGGTGAAATGGCATAGTTTTCATTACATCTTATTACACCTTCATGAGTTGCCTGCCATTGTACTACTTCAAATAAGCAACACTTCCTCACTAGAGAAGACTATGAAAGACTATCTAGTAAATCTAGTAAAAAAAAAAAAAAAAAAAAAAAAAAGAGACTATCTAATAAATTCCCTGAGACTTAGCCCTAACTTTTATTTTAGTCTTTATTGTATACCATTTGGCATCTCTCATATTGTGGAATTAACTTAATAACTGGGTTGTCAGTTGTTATACCACAATTACCTACCTGCCCACTAATGAAGTGTTCAAATAGCCCTGAAATGACCATCTGGGTGGTGGTATCAACTGAGAATAAGTAACAATAGTCTTCTCTAATTGGGAAGTGATACTTATTCAAAGGGTGTTAAGGGTGTTTTTTTTTTTTTTTTT
Source organism: Mastigoproctus giganteus (assembly GCF_048544385.1). NCBI lineage: Eukaryota > Metazoa > Arthropoda > Arachnida > Uropygi > Thelyphonidae > Mastigoproctus > Mastigoproctus giganteus. The sequence goes on from NC_143583.1 coordinate 40,535,669, forward strand.
TTTAATGGAAACTCCAAACACAGGAGGTATTAAAAGCTACAGTACTAAGTACTTAGTACAGTACCATGCATGGGTTGAAGGCAGAGTAGATGAAAGAACATACTTGATTAGATTTGAATTTCTGTAGATTGCTAATTCTCAAGAAATATGTATGAAAGGTTGTTACAGAAAACAGAAGTTGAATGAATAAATGAGGAAGCAGAAGAGTTGGTTCAGCAACTTTGGAAGACAGAGTGGGAATTATAGAAGACAGTTCCTATGGAAATATATATAGAAAAAGACATGCAGCAAAAACAGAACACGTATGAGAAAAAGAGTGGAGAAATTCTGTTAGAGATGAGTCATTAATTAACCTAACTGCCCTTTTTTGAATGGAATCTAGAAGCCTGGTAGAGGCTACGAGGACACAGCCCCAGATGTGGGAACAATATTCCATGGCAGGGCAGATTTGTGCAGAGAGAAAAAGAGAAAGCCAAGTTTTTTAGATGCAGAGGAAGCAATATTTGTACTGTGCTTATGCCAAAAGATATAAGTCAGAGTAATCCCCAGCAGAGATATATGATCTTGCCTAGAAATCAGAGTGTCATCGAAGATAAGCATAGGAGTAGAATTCTTTATGTGAGATATAACACAGGACTGAGTTTTAGGATTGAAATCAACTAAGTTATATTTGCTGCACTGGAGAATTACCTGGAGATTAGCATTTAAGGAATTGGTAGTAGATATTCAAGAAGTTGAAGCTGTCTGTGCAGAGCAAGGTTTCTCAAACTGGAAGGTGGAATACAATGTGCTATCATCAGCAAAACTATGGATAGGATTTCTGGTCACTGGAAGAAAGTCAGTAATATACAATGTCAAGAGTAACTGCTCGAGTTTCACAGCCTTTTCCATTAAATTTGTCCACAGATGGGTAACATAAGCCAGAATATCATCAGTGGATTGACACTGACAGAATCCATACTGGTGATCATTGAAAAGATGGAAGGTTTTTAGATAGTTTAAGAATTGGCAATTAATTAATTTTTCCTTTACTTCAGAAAGAGTAGAAGTGCAATGAGATGATAATTGGATGGGAGGGATTTGTCACCATTTTTGAAACTGACCGGACATGAGCAAATCTCCAAGCAGAGGAGAAAACACCTTTGGAATAAGAAAGTGGCAAAAGACGATACAGAACAGGAGTAAGTTGAGGAGCACTGTTTTGAGAACAAGTGCGGAAATAACACCAGGACTTACAGTTTTTTTAGTAACAAGATTGTTCAAAATCTTTCAGACATCCTTTTGACGGAAAACCACACGAGGCACTGAATGGAGAATATTGGAAATGGTAGGAGATAGTTTACCAAGTCCATCAATACAAGAGTTGGAAGAAAAGTAGGATGCTAGCACGCCGGCTTTATCTTTGGCTGAAGTGGCAACAAAACCATTTGGTCTTTAAACAGGTGGGAACAGTGATGGGCAAAAGTTGCAGCCAATAGCTTTAGTAAGAGACCAGAATGTCTACCTACTATTTTGACAAGAAGCAAGTTTTCTATTCAGTCTGTTTGAAATATAGTTTGGATATATTAATAACTGCTTTTTCGATTGTTGTGAGCTTTGGTGTAGGTAAAAAATGAACCTGAAGATTTGGATACAAGCCAATTGCGATATGCAACATTATCTTGAACAGACTTGTAACATTTATCGCAAAACCAAGGTTAAGATGAAGGATGAGATTTTATGGTCGAGAGTAGAATAAAAGATTTCATCGACACGATCTGAACAAACGTTGCCATCAGAAGATTTGAAACAGTACCCCATTTTTCATTCTTGTAATGCCAAACAATGAGGTTGAGAATGGCCGTGAGAAAAAGGTTCTATTGGAGAGAGAACCATCAAGTTGTGATCTGAGATGCCTAGAGGACTACTCACCTTGACTGCATATTTAGAAGGGTTGTTTGTGAGAAAACGATCAAGTGTGTTGGCAGGGCATTTAGGATTGTCTGGTATTCTAGTAGGTAAATGAACAATCTGAACAAGACCATTAGTAAATCCAAAAGCCTTGGCATCTCAACCAACTCGGTCCATATAACTAGAAAAAGGAAGTCAGCTGGAGTTGTGAACGTTAAAATCACCAAGGAAAATTACCTCACTATTAGGAAAGCTGGACTGGGGAAAGTAAAGTTTCAGAGAGAGGAAGTCAGAGTTCCAAGTGATTATTGGGGTTGGGAGAACAATACAGGCAACAGATGAATTTGAGAAAATGTGGTAGAGAGATTTTAAGCCAGAGAAGATTGAAAAGAGGAGATTCCAAATCGCTAAGTCTCTAACAGGGAATATCAGAACAGATATATGCACAGATACCACACCTTTGAAGTGAAAGGAATCATATGGTGAATAATTCTGACAACTGAGATGAGCAGTGGTTGAATCAACAAATAACTGGGATTCTATCAGAAAAAAGTACATGGAGTTTATCAGACTAAGTGGAAATGGACATCATTGACATCAGAACTGAGACCATATATATTTGTGAAATGAAAGAGAAATTTTTTGGGAGGTTAGTCACAGATAAGTTTGTTCTATGAGTCTGTCAATTCACGGTGCATTCGTTGTTGTTGTTGGTTTAGTTTTATTGGCGCATCAGCAAATAAGGCTATAATGCGCTAAAACCTTGTCATAAAAATGGTAAAAATCTTTCAGTGACCTAACGAATTAGGTCACTAAGTCAGGGTATAAAAGCCATGTATAAACTGTAAAAGACGAATATCAGTAAACAAGGTAAAAATAATAAATCTTAAAATAATAAGATTTTTTAAATATGATTAAAAAGGTTTACTGATTTCAGGAAACTAAAAATACCAGACACGTGGTCATTGTCGGATAAAATCTGACTGAGTGTATAAGGCTCAGTCAGATGGTTAAAAGCAATAAAACGAGCATTACTAAAACTGAAACAGTCACATAAAATATGTTTAACGGATAAAATGGTGTCGCATTGCTTGCACATAGGAGGATCATCTGCCCTCAGCAGAAACGAATGTGTCAGATGACTGTGTCCTATGCGGAGTCGGGCAAGAACAACTTCCTCGCTCCGATTCCTGCGCAGACTGGACTGCCATGTTTGTATTAGAGGCTTTATTTGGTATAATTTATTTGTTCTCTCTCTCTATGCCATAATTCTTGCCATTGGGAATATATCTTTTGGTGTATTATTTGCCTGTAGTCTGTATAGAGGACTGACAGGCAACGATTGTTAGTGGGAGCTGCTGATTTGGCTGCAGTGTCAGCCAAATCATTTCCCTTTATCCCAATGTGGCTAGGAATCCAGCAGAAGCGGATATCAAATTTGTATTTATGAAGAGAATATATCTTCTGCTGAACCCGAGAGAGAACTGGATGACAGTTGTGTCTCAAAGATAATAAAGCCTGTAATACACTCAAAGAATCAGAATATATTATTGACCTTTGGCATTGAGAAGTTCGAATGTGATCCAAGGCTAACTCTATAGCATGCAGCTCTGCAGTGTATATGCTGGATTCAGGAAGAATCTGCTGAGATATTATAGTGTCCCGAAAGACAGCAGCAGATCCTACGCACGATTCAGACTTCGAGCCGTCTGTGTAGATGGGCAGGAAGTCGGAATACTCAGCTCGGTGTGCGGAAAAGAGCTGATGGTAGACAGATGACGAGGTCTCAGATTTTACCCATTTCTTAAGGGAGAAGTCACACGATGGAGTATGAGCATGCCAGGGTGGAAGAGTCTCTTTTGGTGTTTGTGCAATCTTGTCAACCATGATGTTAAACTCTCTTAGTAGCTCTTGGACAAGAATACCAAAAGGTCGGTTGGCAGTCTGACGGGTATTGTACAAGTTTTCCCAACGTGGCTCAAAGACAGATGTCCACGTAGGATAGTCTGGCAGGGATTTCAACTTTAAAGCATAGCTTAAAGACAACTGCTTACGTCGAAGGGATAACGGTGGTTCGTTTGCTTCGACGTATAAGCTCTGGACAGGAGATGTTCGAAATGCTCCAGTAGCGATACGGATAGCCTGATGGTGGATGGGATCCAACCATCGAAGGACACTGTCTCTAGCTGAGGAGTATACCTGGGCCCCGTAGTCTAATTTGGATCGTACAAATGCACGATAAACATGTAGTAGGGTGCACCTATCTGCTCCCCAACGCGTAGAGGAGAGAGAGCGAAGAATATTTAGTCCCTTCGTGCACTTTGTACAAAGTTGACGAATATGTTCAAGAAATGTCAACTTTTTGTCAAACACAAGTCCCAAGAATTTTGTGCTTGACACTACTGGAATAGCATTTTGTCTGAGCATTAATTCAGGTTCAGGATGAAGATTACGCTTACAACAAAAATGTACGCAAACGGTCTTCTCCGGCGAGAACCTGAAGCCATTAGCAAGAGCCCAGGAATTGAGTCGATCAATGGCTTTCTGCAGTTGTCTTTCAATAACCCTCATGTTGCATGACTGACAAAAAATGCTAAAGTCATCAACATAGAGGGCACTGTTTACAGTTGGAGGAAGTTGTTCTTTGATGGAATTTATTTTGATGGCGAAAAGCGTGACACTTAATACTGATCCTTGTGGTACTCCCTCCTCTTGGCTGAAGGTACGAGAGAGTGAGGATCCCACACGAACTTGGAAAGATCGATTGGCTAAAAAGTTTTGAATAAACATGGGGAGATGCCCTCTAAGGCCTAGGCTGTGCAAATCTTTTAAGATGCCAAATCTCCAAGTTGTGTCATACGCTTTCTCCATGTCAAAGAACACCGACACCAAGTGTTCGCGTTTTAGGAAAGCATCCCGGATGGATGTTTCCAGTCTAATAAGATGGTCCAAAGTGGACCAGTTCCTTCGGAAGCCGCACTGGATGTTGGAGAGAAGGTCATTTGATTCTAAATACCAGATTAAACGAGAATTAACCATTCTCTCCAGGATTTTGCACAAACAGCTAGTCAGAGCAATGGGACGATAATTTCTAGTGACTTTTGGATCCTTTCCTGGCTTAGCAAAGGCAAGAACGGTTGCCTTGCGCCAGGAATCCAGAAACTGCCCTTCGATAAAGATTCTGTTATACAGAATGAGCAGATAATCCATAGATTTTGGTGAAAGATGTTTAATCTTTTCATAATGGATGCCATCTTGTCCAACAGCACTTGCTTTGGAAAGAGTGAGGGCTCTTTTCAGTTCATGTATAGTGAATTCCCAGTTGTAGGAACAGTCGCTCTTACACTTAAAATTAAGTGCCTGTTTTTCTATTTTATGTTTCAGGACCAGGAACTCTGGGGAATAAGAAGATGTTGCACAGATGTTAGAGAATGTTTCCCCAAGAGCATTGGCTATTGCAGTTGGACCTGCAATAGTGCATCCATTATAATCTAGGATTGAAGAAGGGTGGGATGTATATTTCCCCTTCATTTTCCGGATTTTATCCCAGACTACCTTAGTGTTGGTAGACTGGTTAATAGATGATGTAAAACGGATCCACGATTCCTTTTGACTCTGACGACGGATGTAGCGCACTTTGGCTCGTGCACGTTTGAAGGCTATAAGGTTGTTCGTGGTAGGATATCGGCGAAATATCCCCCACGCTTTGTTTTGAGCCTTTTTTGCTGTTGTGCATTGTGAATTCCAACAAGGTTTGGGAAATGGTGGAAACCGGGCAGATGTTTTAGGAACAGCATTCGCAGCTGCTTGGACATATTTTCTGTGATGTACTTAACTGCATCATTGATAGGCTCTTGACTGACTGTGCTAAGATCAAAATTTGCCTGATGTTGGAAGGCAGTCCAGTCAGCCTGATCAATCTTCCAACGTGGTAACCTGAAAGGAAGACATGGTCTCCCACTGTGTAACGAGGTTATCACAGGGAAGTGATCACTTCCGTATGGATTCTCCTCCACTTCCCAAGTGAGTGAAGGGAGTAGAGAAGGGGAGCAGATAGAGAGATCAATGGCAGAAAAAGTACGGGTAGGCATGTGGAAGAAGGTGTTCGTTCCAGTATTTAGAAGGGAAAGGTCATTGTCATTGAGCATACGCTCTATGACTCGTCCCCTTCCATTGATGTTAGCACTACCCCACAGGGTGTTATGTCCATTAAAATCCCCAAAAAGTAAGAAAGGGGGAGGCAACTGCGTTACAAGATCATCAAGGTCTTCCAGGGAGATGTCAGTCCCAGGTGGCAAATAAATAGAGCAGACCGTTAATAAAAATCCCACTGTAAGGCGAATTGCAACAGCTTCTATGCTAGTTGTAATTAGCAAGGGCTGAACTGGGGTCTGGTTTCCCACAAGGATAGCCACTCCTCCATGAGCAGGACCATCCACAATTCTATCCTTACGAAAAATGGTGGTGTTATGCATTGTGGGATCATCATTTGCCTTTAGGTAAGTCTCCTGCAAGCAAAAGCAAACTGGCTCGTGCTTTTGCAGGAGGGCCTTGATGTCATCAGTATTTCGCCGGAATCCACGACAATTCCACTGTAGGAATTTAGCCATTATTTTGGCTTGGTGGGTCCATCAGGCAGCTTCCGAGGTGCTGAGGGCTTACTTTTATCAGTCTTGGGTTTATCTTTTTTGGGGAAGAATGGACGCTGTCCCGTGTCCATTTCTTCCTCTGCAAAGAGTTCCAAGACTGAATCTTTGGGTACCTCCTTCTGCTCCACATCCATCTTTTCTTGGGTACTAGGGGGGGACTTCCCCTTTTTTATTCTTTTCTTTCATAGTTACCTTTGTTACTTGTGGAGCATTAGGAGGTACCGATATAGGAGTGGCAGCTGATTGGTCCTTCTGTGCAGGTTTTTGAGAGCTTAAGAGATAACGCGTGATGGGAGTGAAAGACTCCTTTGGAGGAATGGTCATGTCAGTCTGAGTTCCGACGGAACATCTCCCTGCTACCTTCTGGGCGTAGGTAGGTTTGTTGATATTCAGGGGTTTGACCGATTTCCTTGCCTCCTGGTATGATATATTTAGCTCTGCCTTCAGCCGTTGAATTTTTTTTTCTTCTTTCCACCTCTGGCATGCTCGTGAATAGGCCGGGTGTTCGCCTTCACAGTTAATACAGGTGGGTTTTGCGGCTGAACATGCTGTTGTTTCGTGGTCCTTTGCACCGCATCGAGCGCATGCAAGGACTCCACGGCAGGCCATTTGAGAATGTCCATACTTCTGGCATTTAAAACACCGTAAAGGGTTCGGAATGTATGGACGCACTGAACAATTGATGTATCCAGCTTTAATTTCGTCGGGAGGTTTAGGAGAGTTAAAAGTCAGGATAACACTCCTGGTTTTAACAATTTTTCCATCCCTTCACGCAGTAATTCTCTTGATGGCAATAACTCCCTGGGGTTTTAATTCGGAGCAGATTTCCTCCTTAGTTACGTCGAGAAGGTCCCACTCCGAAATGACACCTCTCGATGAATTGAGTGTTCTGTGTGGTGTCACTGTTATGGGTATTCCACTGATTGATGTTACTAGGAGGAGATGTTCTGATTGCCTGTCATTTTTAGTTTCAATTAAAAGGTCTCCAGAACGAAGCCTCTTAACTGATTTGGGTGAACCTGCTAACCCATCTAACCCTTTTTGGATAAAAAAGGGCGACATTTTACCAATCGGTGTTTCATTGGCAGAATGCATGATTAAGAACCTTGGGACTGGCCCTGATGGTAATTCGGTTTGCTGCCTCTTATTAGCAATAATGCTATCTGCTTCTTTTTCAATTGTTTCAGATAGGGACCGGGTTGGGGCCCCTGAAGAAGTTAGGGTCAGGATTCATAGAGTTTTTATATGGTTCAGTGCCCGGGCTCTCCACCCACCACGGAGCCCAAAGGGACGCCCACTACCCGGCATGCAATAAATGCGCTCGGGAGTGGGACGCCAGGGCTACCCAGACACCATACCCGCACCGCCGCCAGCCTGAATCCTGTCCCTCGGACCATGAGGGTAGGGGCGTGGCATTGACACAGTTGATCCTCGCAGGCGAGCCTACTAGCCAATTGATCCTAGCCGGGCCTTCCAGGACCACCCGTCTTGCCAAAGCAGGGGCCAAAGTGGTGTATTGAAGCTGGGCCCCTCAACCACCAGGATCCCCCTTCCGAATTTCCACAGGTCGCAGCGCACAGCAAACACGCCGGATTCCATTGATGTAAGCCTGGAACCTGGGCTGTGGGCGTTGGATCCCAGTGATGCTAGTCTGGAAGTCCAGCAGCGTCACTGGGAGGTCCCCTCACCACGTACAGGTGCCCACGTCGAGGGGCACGGTGCATTCAGTAGTAAGAAAAGGTGGAGAGGATATGCTGTATGAAGTAATGAAATTTTTGGATATGGCATACACATGGCAAGAATATACCCATCTCCTGGACATAGTGGCCACAACAATGTTCCATGCATACACACCACACTCTGACTCCTTCCAGTCACTGTCTAGCAGAGTAGAGGCAGCAAAATTATACACTAGTTGATCCGGAAGATAGTTACCAATAGATTTGGTCCAGTGTACTATCTAGTGGTCAGCCTGTGAACACAGTTTTAGATCTGTATGCTCGAAATGTAAGGAAGACTGGATCTTGCCATGATGTCAATCATAACCTCAAAAGACATCAATTATATTGCACAATGGAATAGATGGGGGAGGGATTGCTGGAGCTTTGCTTGTGAGACTATGATGTGAATGATACACCGCAACTCCTGCTTATGTTGGTTTGCACCTGGCGGGTCACTTCCAGTATGGTAAGTGCCAACTTGACTTTGCCAAAATTATGTCCACTTGACTTTAGTGTCACCCGATAATCAGTTCCACCAGCGTTTTAGACTATCAGGTAGCAAGCCCATCTTGGATACTTAAAAGAATGTCTGTGACAGCCTCAGGGGCCTAGTAGTACAATGACAGGCAACTCGTGAAGGTATTCACAATATGAGATGTAATGAAAACAATGCCATTTCACACTTCAGCGATTTACTATATACAGAACTGGTACATTGTACTAATGTGTATGTCTAGTAAATACCATGGTTTGAGGCTTATTGGTAAATTTTATTTTTGGATTGAAGTACTTATTGTATGCGACTTTTTAATTTTAAATAAAAAAATTTAAACATTAAAAATGTCTTTTACATGTTATTTAATAAAAATCAAAAATTATGAATACTGTTGAAAATGAAATTACAAATTTGCTGTCATAAATTATAAACATCAAACAGACCTTTCCATTTTCCAGTTCAGAAAACTTAAGTGTGAAATTAAAACTTTACTAATAATAATCAAAGCAAGAAACTATTTTACACCAACAATACTAATCAAGAAAAAAACAAAACAAAGAGTTACTTTTCATAGCTGACACGTCCACCACGCATTAGCCATAGCCTAATTTCACTATACATGTGGGCAATGCGTTGTTGTTGTTGTTGGCAAAAAAGTGAAAACAAAAGTGAAACTAGCATGCTGAAGTGAAAGGCAAAAACAGCAATTAATTGCATGGAACCTGACAGGTTCCCTGCACTTTTAATTCCAAGTAAGCAATAATTTTTTTCTTCCAAAACATCTTGAATAAAAGTTTGACTACATTTAGGAGGGTAGAAAAATATTCAGATTTTTAATCATTAATTAACATTAATGATTAATGCACAGTAGATTTTTGGAGGGTATCTGTGAGGTTTGTACGACTAACACCAGCTTAATGAGGCAAGCTGTTCATAAAAAAAATAAATATACATATAAATAAATTATATTTTTAAATTTCAGTGCTAGTTATATAGCTAGACTAAAAATGTCTTTAATATTTAAGATATTATTATAATAAAAAAAAGAGACTATTTTAACCCATTAATGGTGGCCGTGAGTCTAACAAACCCTAGCAAAATATGTACAGAGAGTTGAATGAATTATCAAAATTAGTGATTGTTACTCTACTTGCTTTTCTATATGCATAAACATGTTTTAACTTAAGTAGTTTTCAAAGTGATGTGTTGTTTATGTAGAGTTATTATGTGAAATGCGCTGAGAAATAATGCTGTTGTTGTTATTATTTGGTTTTTAGGAGCATTAGCAACTAAGGCCATATTGCTCCAGTGATATGCGGTGGTCATTCCCTGACCTTTCCGCATCCTCTGTATTTGGTGATCATGAGCTTGAACCCCAGTCTAATCAAGAAGCGTGTGCTACGTACTGCCCACCTAGCTATGGAGGCACCAAGAAATAATGCAGGATTATTACTGTGGCTGCTGCAGTAAGTCTGGTACTGTTAATGTTTGAATCATTACATAAAACAATAGAATATATAACAAAATATATCTTATATATTTTGTAAGTTAAATAACAAGGCAGCAGAGTGGGGAAGATAAGAATCCAATGAACAACAGTATAAATATATAAAAAATCATGAATGGAGAAGGGACAAAATTAAGAATAAGCATGTTGCAGAAAGATTAGATTACATACCTAATAATTTAGAATAATATTAAATAAAAGACCAAAAATGGCTAATTTATAAGCCAATTATGAATAAATTAAATTAAAGAAAGCCCTTGAGAAAACTGACCAAGCACTTGAATATTTTGTGCGAACGACCCTCTTCATGATTGAGCAGCAAAAGTTAAAAACATAACTAAATTCTATGTCACAACTTTATCTGAAAAAAATTAGCAGAAAAAAAAAAAAAAACTCTGGATTCATTCTTTATTCATAAAACCGAAAAATAGTGTAACTTCAATAAACTTTAGTTAACCTTACATTGTTCAACATATTATAATAAAAAATGTCTAATAAAATAATTTTCAATTCCTTCAATCCATTTCTTTTTTTTTTTTTTTTTTTACTACGTACAAGTACATAATACACATTCCACAAAAATGTGTCCCCCGTTTTAAGTGCAGTTTTCTGGAACCAACTATTCTCAGATAACAAGGGCCCCCTGAATTACTATACTGATACTGAAAACCAACCATAACTTGCCCGATATGCTCAACACACTTTTTTTTTTACACTTTTAAATTTATTTATGCTTTTTTATTCTTCAGTATCTTTTTAATTGCTTTTAATTCAATTTATGAGCTGAGATGCTAATCAGAGTCCCACCACCTAGTCTATTTTATTTTATATTCTCAATTTTTCACTCATTAGTAGTTTGGTTTTGTGCTGTGAAGGCTCTAAACTGCTATGGATTAATTTTGCACTGCATAAGGGCCATCATTTGCAAATCTATTACATCAGCATGCTCATAACTGTCAGTTGCAATTCTGATGTGTTGACTTATTTAATGTTTGAAATGCAGAGTCCATGACCATCACCGTCTTGTGGCTTTCCAACCCCCCCCCACAATTTCCAATGTTTCCTATATATCTATACTGGTTATTGGCAGCTTCACATCTTGCTGGACTTAAATTAAGTCAGCAGACTGGGCTTACCCACTCTGCTGATTTAATTTAATTAGCATTGGTAATTTAACTTACATTATGTTTAAGCAACATAATGTTGGTTATATCATGCTTTCCAGCAACCAATGCTTGTCTTTCTTTATTTTCAAATTTTATTCCTTTCTTATTCTTCAGTATCGTTTCAAGAACTTTTTACTTTCCATTTATATACGTGTGCACATGAGTAAGCATGTATGTTATTTAAAAGCAGAAACATGCACATACATGTACAAATAATGATTTTTTATGCACATAGAACTTTTAATAAACTTGTAAATGGAAGAGACTGCTTTATATTTATGTTTATAATGTTTTTTCTCCATTGAAAATAAGTGGGAAAAACAACATTATTAAATTCTCTAAATTTTTATTTAAAAGTAGATTTATTAAGAAGTGCAATCCATTAGTAAATGGTAAAATTTTTTCCCAGAAATAAAAAAGAATATTTGGGGCAGTGCGACAGTGTGTTATGATCACAGACCAGGGTTAATGAGTTAGAAATGCAGAAACACATTTAAGTACATATACTAAAAGAATAAAAGCATATAATTAATAAAATAATAAGTTATATTAGTCTTCTCTACTAGCAAAGTGGTGCTTATTTCAGGTAGTGCAATATCACAGCAACTCACAGTGAAAGCATTCACAATATGAGAAGTAACAAAAATTATGACATTTTACCAACTTCAGTGATTTGCTGCAAACTAAAACACTCTGCACTAACTAGTTCATCTAAAAGCATCTTCTTAAATGGTTAGGTATAATTATATTATACCTGAAGAATCGGTATAAAAATAAATTTTTTAAATTTAACAATTATTAAACATAACTACCTGTAATGTACTGAGGTGCTGTCTAAAATGATAAAAAAATTCAATGATTCCAGGAAAAGGATCCATATGTGTGGCAAACTCAGTATAGTTACCACCTTATAGGTGATTAAAATATATCACTATCTTTATTTTATTATTATTATTTTTTTGATAAATTTAACTATTTTTGAAATAAACAGGAAAGAGTACAAAGATATTGAGTTCCAATAAGCTTTTCTTTCAAAAGAATAATACAGTAATAGTAGTAGTGGCATGTGATGCCAGAAAGCAAGATATGAGTTTATGCAGCATCAACAAAAAAAAAAAAAAAAAAAAAAATCACACCATTCTCTCCAAATGCCTGTCCAGTTCCTCCTTAAATTTATTCAACCTATCAACTTCCACAACGACAGATGGAAGTTTGTTCCAGCAATTAACCACCCACTGGCTAAAGGCAAATTTCCACACATCTCTTCTACATCTGTCCTTTCTTAATTTGAATTTATGTCCCCTTAGGTTCGTAATCTGAACAAGTGGAAGGATTCAGCGTGCTCAACCCATTCAAGGCCTTATACACTTCAATCAGATCACCACGCCTGTGCCTAGTCTTCAGCCACTGCAATTTGCAGAACTTAAGCCTCTCTTGGTAAGAAGATCCCTTCATTCCCTTCACCAATCTTGTTGCCCTTCTATGCACACGCTCAAGCAAATCTACATCCTTTCTAAAATGAGGCCTCCAGACCTGTACGCAGTACTCAAGGTGTGGCCTAACCATTGCCTTATACAGAGGGACAATCACCTCATGTTCCCTGCTAGCAAAATTCCTATATATCATTGACAAAACCCCATGACCTGCCCTGGCAGACTGTCTGCATTGCTCAGAAAACTTCATATCGGACTGCACAATTACCCCCAGGTCTTTTTCATTTTCTACCACCTTAAGTGTAGTAACCACACAGTTGGTACGTTTCTCTGGGGTTACTTCTACCCATATGCAGTACTTTGCATTTGTCAAGGTTAAACTTCAGTTGCCACTTCTTAGCCCATCTGCCCAAATTATCTAGATCCTGTTGCAGTAGCACACTGCCATTATTGTCATTAACAACCCTGCCAACCTTTGTATCACTGCAAACTTAGACATTAAGCCTGATATACCTTCATCAATATCATTGATAAATATACAAAACAACAGTGGACCCAACACCAAACCCTGTGGGACTCCAATAATAACATTAGTCCACGAAGAGCAGCACCCATTGATTACCACTCTCTGTCTTCTCCCACTTAACCATCATTTTATCCATTGTAGCAACTTACCCTTAATACCATTCTGCTCCAATTTGTACAATAGTCTTCCATGTGCAAGAGTGTCAAAAGCTTTCCTGAAATCCAAATATATGATATCAAAATTATTTTTTGCATCCAGTTCCTTTGTAACCACATCATAATATCCTATCAAATTTGTCAGACAAGACTTTCCCTTAACAAACCCATGCTGTGTCTGAATTATTGCTGCAGTCTTGTCTAGATGATCCTGCAATGCATCTTTAACCAGTGACTCCATTATTTTACCAGGAACAGAAGTTAAACTAACTGGTCTGTAATTACTCGTGTCACCCTTCGATCCCCTTTGTGAATTTAAATAATAATATCTATATGTCTCCCATCAGAGCCAGTTGGTGTGATATAAGCACTGAGAAAACAAAATTGAGAATAGTTATAAGCAAAATGACTGTGATGAGTATAACAAACATCTATACAGGGAAACAGAGTGGGCCAGCAAATCAGAATGTCTCATACTAAGGGATTTTCAGAAGTGCTCAATTTGCTTCAGTTTATCATTTTAAATGGAAAACAAAATCAAAAATTTAACCAGGTGCAAACTAATATTTAATTGAACCACCTCCGGCCCTAATGACAGCAACACACAGTCCAGGCATTGACATGACCAATTTCTGAAGATAATCAACTGATAGTTCGTGGTTCCAAATACGAATTATGGCATCCTGCAGTTCACGAAGGGTCTTTGGTTTCTTTCTGGCAACTGCAGATTCCACACAATGCCAACAGTTCTCTATAGGATTCAGGTCCAGAGAAACCCATTTCCTGGCCAGCTAAGAGATGTAATGGACCGTTCTTCCAACATTTTTCACTGTAACAAATGTAAACATATTACTGTCAAATCTGTAATGCAGAAATGAAGCTAAACTACAGAAGTGCCTACTTACACTTTTCGCCCGATGACAAGGAGCAGAGTCATCCTGAAAGATGCAGTTACTTGGCAGGTTGAAATGGTCTCTAATGGTTGGCAGCAATTTGCCTTCCAATACAGCCAGGCATCCACTGGCATTTACAGAACCTTTTATAAACTGCGGTGACCTACTCAGTGATACAAAATGCACCCCCATATCATTTGCCTAGTAGGGAATTTCACTGTAGACACCATACATTCTGGATGGTATTCTTCGCCACGTCTACGGTGAATTGTATGTCTCCCATCAGAGGCATGCAGGTTGAATTTCTTCTCATCCGAGAAAATAACTGGACTTCCACTGCTCGGGGATTCATTTGACATGCTCCTTACACCAAATTAATCTGGGCTTTTTTCATATTTTTTGTGAGGAGGGGCATCTTCTTCTTAGGATGACGGGCTACAAGTCCATTTTTGAAGAGATGTCTTCTCACATGCTGCACTTGCTACCACTCCTGTGTTTTTTCCATTCTCTATTCAGCTCAGACGAAGAAGCTTTACGGTTTTTAATGCATAAGTGCTTCAAAATGCGGTCCTGTTTTGGCATAGAGACTTGTTTACATCCGGTTCCTTTTTTCCTATGAGCAGAACCAGTATTCTTGAGTTTGGAAAGAAACCTATTCACTGTCGACTGATTACAAGACACTATAAGCAATATGACGAGAAGGATATCCTTCCTTCTCGTAAAGCAATAGCACTCTTTCTTTGTGGTGTCAACTGCACGTAACTCACCATCCTGACACAAGCAAGGAATAACTGCAACTATTGCAGAGCGTGCTGAAAGTATAGCTGATAGTAACAGCTGATGCTGTGTCATCACCTACGTGTGTCAATCTTATCTGATGCAATCTGTAAGAAATATTGCCATATACTTATGTTATTCGAATGACAATTACAATTTTAAGGGGTGATGCACTTTCTTTGAACACCAGTGTACTGTTCAAGATTTAGGCCTAAATGGATGTTAGATGAATTAATGAGGCTCGTGGCAGAAAATAAAAATGCACGGATGCATAAAAATTATCAGGCAACACAGAAGCCTATGGTAGATATAAGCTAGTCTGTAATCAAGTAACAAAGGAGGTTAGGCAGGCAAAGGCAGATTACGAGAAATCTTTGGCAAAGGATGGAAAGAAAAACAGCAAAGACTTAATAATATAAACTCTAAAAGGAAGTGTATGAATCAGATTTGTCCACTTGATATTGATGGTTTGACTGTAGATGATGCTGAATGATTATTTTGCAGCTACATTCACATATGAGGACTTCTGTAGGGGAGTGAGAACCGAAGCTTATTAAACTCTAATAGGGAGCTATATGATTTTGTAATAACTGAGAGCAAAGTGGAGGAGAAATTGTTGAAGTTAAGCATAAGGAAGCCACCTACGGTGGATGGAATCTATGCAGTTATATTAAAGGAGGCAGCAAAGGAAGTAAGCAAACCCTTAGACATAATTATGAGAGCTTCCTTGGACTCAGGGAAGGTCCCCATGGACTGGAGGTGTCCAAATGTATCCCCAATTCACAAAAGGGATTCAAAAGGTGATACAAGTAACTATAGACCTGTTAGTTTAACTTCTGTTGCAGGGAAAATAATGGAGTCATTGGTTAAAGAAGGATTGCAGGATCATCTAGACATGACTGCAGTAATAATTAAGACACAGCATGGGTTTGTTAAAGGGAAGTCTTGTCTGACCAATTTGATTGGATACTATGATGTGGTCACAAAGGAGCTGGATGCAAAAAATAATTTTGATATCATATAATTGGATTTCATGAAAGCTTTTGATACTGGAAGACTGCTGTAAAAGGAGTGGGATGGCATTAAGGGCAAGTTGCTACAATGGATAAAGGGATGGGTAAGTGGGAGAGAGACAACAAAAAGTGGTAATCAATGGACACTGCTCTTCACGGACTAATGTTATTAGTATTGAGTGCGCCAGGGTTTGGTGTTGGGCCCATTGTTGTTTTGTGTATTCATCAATGATATTGATGAAGGTATATCAGGCTTAATGTCCAAGTTTTTTGCAGATGATATGAAGGTTGGAAGGGTTGTTAGTTTGTCATTTGTCATTGCATTTGTCAATGTTGAAGTTTTAACATTGACAAATGCAAAGTACTGCATACGGGTAGTAGTAGCACAAGAGAAACGTATCAAATGTGTGGAAATATACTCAGGGAAGCGGAGAGTGAAAAAAATCTGGGGTAATTGTGCAGTCAGGTATGAAGTTTGCTGGGCAGTGCAGATGGGCTGTCAGAGCAGGACATAGAGGTGATTATCCTGTTGTACAAGGCAATGGTGAGGCCATACCTTGAATACCGTGTACAGGTACACAGTATTCAATTCTGGAGGCTTCATTTTAGGAAGGATGTAGAGTTGCTATAACGAGCACAAAGGCCAACAAGATTGGTAAGGGAAACAAAGGGTTGCTCTTACCAAGACAGGCATAAGTTCTGCAAATTGCAGCACCCAGAGAGTAGTCACATGTGAGGTGGTCAAGGCCTTGAACAGGTTGAACAAACTCAATGCAGATGGAATTCTTTCTCTTGTCAGATTAAGAACCTGAGGGGGCATAGATTAAAATTGAGGAAAGAAAATTGAGGATCTTCTGATACCTATGTAGAATAGATATGCAGAAATTTGCCTTTAGCCAGTGGATAATTGATTGCTGGAACAGACTTCCACCTCTTGTTACGGAAGTTGACAGCTTAGATAAATCTAAGGCTGAGCTGGAGAAGCATTTGGAGTGAACAGATGGGTGAAATGGGAGTTTTTTTGTTTTTTTTTTTTTGCTGTTGCTGCATAAGCTTTCTTTCTTGCATCGTAGCCTCAACTAATGCTAATGCTAAATCAAGTGGTACTTATATTTTTTTACAATTCTAAGGCTGATTTTTACTTTGTATTTCCAAGACCTGTAAATTTATATTTACTTCACTTAATTTTAGTTTATTCTTGTTTTATTATTACTGAAAATCATGTTTCCCAGTTTTTAATTAAAAAGTTCTTTTTTATTAACTTTAACTCTTGTTAATAATCTATTATTACTACTGTCTCTGAGTAAATAAGACTACATACTTACTCTAAAGTCCGCTTTATTTCTGTACCAACAATGTGTACTGTTTCAGTCTGATTACTAGCTGGTGTTCCATTACATATAAATGGAGATTCTGCTTCAGAAGGGCTCTGAATACGTTCTGCATAAGCTTCGGGAAACCATCCTTTTTTCCCGTGCAGTTCTCCGCCAAGCCAACCTGGTTCTGAACTTTGATCTTCTGATACCTATAAAATCATTTTATTTTTCTGTAAAAATAAACTATTTTCATTAAAATTACAAATTACAATAATATATATAAAAATAATAATTTAAGTAACATATCAGCATTTAGTGGCAAGTTTGAATAAATTATACTAAATGAAGGAGTTGAAGAGCAATACGTGGACCTGCAACTCCATTTTTATTGAATATGAAAAATAGAATATCAATATGTGTAAAGATGTTTATTTGCAGTTGTTGCCATTCCTGGCAGGTTACAGAGTAAGTATACCATATTTTGTACCACTTGTTTTGTAATAAAAAATCTATAATACAAAACTAAATATATTTGTATTTACTTCTTGTGATAAATAAAATATTTTCATTTAAGTATTTTTTGCTGTTTTATATATCAGCAGCTACTTTGTAACCTAACAGAAACAACAGCAGTCACCATTCAATAAACTGAATCTTCACACAAAGTATCTTACTTTTCAAATCCTAGCTATACTTAATGAATTTAAAAACTATTCCATAAATTTTACTTTACGCATAATGTTGAATATATGATTTGTAGATTTCCAATTTCCTGACAACTACCTATGTCAATGTAATTGGGCATCACTTCAAAAGAACAAAAAGAGTTAAGAATTACAGGCTGCAAAAAATATAAACCTCTTAAAAGAATTTGTCTTGGTGGTCAGGTAATGCATTCATAATGTCTCTAATCTCACTGATAAGAAAATCCTTTAATAATATCTCTAGGAAAAATTAAGTTACATAGATATCATCGAGCAAAGTAGGCACTAAGACAATAATAAAGCCAATGAAGCATCATATCATATATAAATTGCATTTACTCTTATTAGATTATAGGAAGAATCCTACACTTCCCTGAGACTAGCTAACAGCAGTCCTCAAATTGGGGAAAAAAAAAAAAAAAATTACAAAGAATTTTTTCAGTCTGTAATGAGAACTGAACCTCAGATCTGCTTTGAATTAATGAGATATTAAATATAAACTAAATAAAAGTAGTTTTATCAAATGCTTTTTATCTCTTCCTCAATACTGTGATTCCTATTAAACATTTATAGCTATGGTACATGCAATAATGTATTTGGCAACACAAGCAATTGATTATATTCTATCATATGACACTGCTGCAATGTGATACTGTTACAGCACATTAGTATTAGTAGTGGAAAATTATGCAAGGAAGCAAGCTTATACAACATCAGTCAAAAAAAAAAGTCTGAACATTCCGCCCCCCGTAACAATTTGTCAAAGCTTCAAACTACCCAATTCCACAAAAATCAATTACTCTCTGGCTGAAAGTAAATTTTTGGATATTTATCCTGCAATTCTTTTTAAATTTAAGTTTATGCCCCCTTATGTGTGTATTGTCCAAGAAATAGTAAGGGATGTCATCCACATTTGGTTTACTCAATCTATTCAAAACCTCAAACATGTCAATCAGATTTCCTTTTACGTCCTTAGTTAAAAAGTGTTGCAATTTTCAGAACTGAAATCATTCATAATAAGGATACCCTTTTATGTATTTCACTAATCATGTTGCTTTTCTCTGGGCCCATTCCAAAAGATTTGCAACCTTTCGAAAATGCACTTTTCAAATCTGTATGCAAGATTAAATATGCAGCATAACATAATCACTGCTTTATACAAATGGAATATTCACCACCTTGTCCCTGCTGGACAAATTCTTGAATATCACTGAATGACCTCCATGAACTGCCAAGCAGTCAGTGTGCACTGCTTAGAGAACTTCATGTTGGAATGTACAATTCCTAGGCCTCTTGTTCTCCACCATACCAAGTGTGGTCGAGAATGAAACCGGTATTTTTTGTAGGATTACTGTGCTCATATGCAGTACTTTGCATATATCAATATTAAGCCTCGACTGTTATTTCTCAGCCAAGCTGCCTAACTTTTCTAGGTCTTGTTGCAGAAGCATACCCTGATTCCTATCATTAATCGTCTTGCTAAATCTAATCATCTCTAAACTTATACAATAATTTTAATATTTCTTTTGTTTTTTTATGAAAACCTCAAACACGACAGGTATTAGAACCTATAGTACTTAGTACCGTGCTTGAGAAGCACGGTAGGTTGAGAAGACGAAAGAAGATATTTGTTGACATTTGACTTGAACTTCTGTAGACTGTAATTTTCAGGAAATAGTGTAGAAAGAAAGTTGTTCCAGAAAACAGCATATGAATGAATAAACGAGGAAGATGAAATTTTGGTTCTAGGAGTTTGAAGTTGAACAGCAAATGGACATTGGCAGCAAATGTTCGGACTGTTTTGAAAGAGAGAGTGGGAATTATAGAAGCCAATTCAGAAGAACAGTGCCCATGGAATTATCTGTAGAAAAGGCATTCAGCAGAAACAGTACGTCTATGAGATAGTGAGTGGAGAGACTCTGTCAGAGATGAGTCATTAATTAACCTAACTGCCCCTATTTTGAATGAAATCTAGAAGCTTCAGAGTGATCTGGGAGGGCACAACCCCAGTTATGAGAATATTCCATTCCATGGTGGGCAGATTTGCGATTTGTACAGAGTGAACAGCTGTTTGAAAGAAAAGTAATGCTGAGAACATTAACATTAGCTTTCTTGCATATGATGCAAGAAAGCAAGCTTATGCAGCATCAGCCAAAAAAAAAACCAAGAAAAAAAAAAAAAAATTTCCATTCACCCCTCCATTTGTTCGAAATACCTGTCCAGCTGAGCCTTAAATTTATTCAGGCTATCCAATTCCACAACAAGGGATGGAAGTCTGTTCCACCAACCAACTACCCGCTGGCCAAAGGCAAATTTCCGCACATCTATCCGACATCCGTCCTTCCTCAATTTGAATTTATGCCCTCTGAGGTGATTATTCTGAGCAAGATGAAGAATCCCATTGGCATTGAGCATGCTCAAACCATTCAAAGCCTTATACACCTCTATCAGATCACCTCGCCGGTGCCTAGTCTCCAGACTCTGTAATTTGCAAAACTTAAGCCTTTCTTCGTAAGAGCAACCCTTTGTTCCATTCACTAATCTTGTTGCCCTTCTCTGCACCCGTTCCAGCAGCTCTACATCCTTCTTGAAATGAGGCCTCCAGACCTGTATACAGTACTCAAGATGTGGCCTAACCATTGCCTTATACAAGGGAATAATCACCTCCTTATCCCTGCTAGAAAAATTCCTGTATATCATTGACAAGACACCATGAGCTACTCTTGCAGCTCGTCTGCACTGCTCAGAGAACTTCATATCTGCCTGCACAATTACCCCCAGGTCCTTTTCATTCTCCACCACTGTCAGTGTAGTACCGCAGAGTTGATACGTTGCTCTGGGGTTACTGTTTCCCATATGTAGTACTTTACATTTGTCAATGTTAAACTTCATTTGCCACCTCTCAGCCCATCTGTTCAACCTATCCAGATCCTGTTGCAGCAGCATAGCATCAGTAGTGTCCTTAACGACCCTGCCAACCTTTGTATCATCTGCAAACTTGGACATTAAATTTGATATACCATCATCAATATCATTCATAAACACCGAAAACAACAACGGACCCAACACTGAACCTTGAGGAACTCCACTAATAACATTAGTCCACGTTGAGCAGTGTCCATTGATTACCACTCTCTGTCTTCTGCCACTCAACCATCCCCTTATCCATAGCAGCAATTTGCCTCCAATACCACACTGCTCCAATTTGTGCAGCAGTCTTCCATGTGCAACAGTATCAAAAGCCTTTCTAAGATCCAAATATATAATATCAAAGTTATTTCTTGCATCCAGTTCTTTTGTGACTACATCATAGTATCCAATCAAATTGGTCAGGCAAGACCTGCCCTTAACAAAACCATGCTGCGTCTGAGCTATAACTGAATTCTTGTCTAGATGATCCTGCAGTGCTTCTTTAACCAGTGCCTCCATTAATTTACCTGGAACAGAAGTTAAACTAACAGGTCTATAATTACTTGTGTCAGCCTTTGATCCTCCTTTGTGAATTGGGGTTACATTTGCACATCTCCAGTCTATGGGTACCTCCTCTGAGTCCAAAGAAGCTCTCATAATTATGGCTAGGAGTTTGCATACTTCCTTTGCTGCATCCTTTAATATAACTGGATAGATCCCATCCACCCCAGGTGCCTTTTTTATGTTTATCCTCAACAATCTCTCCTCCACTTTCCTCTCAGTTATTACAAAATCATCCAGCTCACTGCCAATGTTTACTTTACCTACATCATTCTCCTTCCTGAATAACTCCTCATGCATGAATGTAGATGCAAAATACTTGTTTAGATTGTTAGCCACCTGAGCAGGATCCTCAACTGTTGAACCATCAATATCCAGTGGACCAATCTGATTCATTCCTTTCCTTCTCGAGTTCAAATATGTAAAGAACTCTTTTCTGTTTTTCTTTGCATCCTTTGCCAAGGATTTTTCGTAGTCTGCCTTTGCCTGCCTAATCTCCTTTGTGACTTGGTTACAGACCAACTTATATCTATCATAGGCTTCCATGTCCCCCATTAATTTGTATGTATCCCATGCATTTTTCTTCTCTGCCACATGTCTCATTAGTTCATCTGACAACCATTTAGGCCTAAACCTTGAACAATATTTCTTAGTTGGTATGTAAAGCCTGGTAGCCTCCAAGATTAGTTCCTTGAATGCTTCCCATTTTGAGTTTGCTGTTGGTAACATCATCAGTTGGTCCCACTGTATAGAATTTAAATACTGTCTCAGACCATCATAGTCGCCTTTACGAAAACAAAAACCCTTCCCTTTACCTCTGATGGTAGTTACCTCCTTGAGTAAATCCCACTTCAACACACTGTGATTACTGCCACCTAGTGGTTCATTTATCTGCAGATTCTTAATGCATGAAGAATCACTACTGATAATCAGATCAAGAGTATTGCTCCCTCTTGTTGCCTCACGAACATGCTGATGTAGAAAACAATCATCCAATAAATCCACAAAAGCCTTGCTAGTGTGCGAGTGACCAACCCACAAATTCCAGTCAATATCTGGGAAATTAAAATCCCCCATTATAAGACTCTCTGATTTACTGGCCCACTCTATTTCCCTGTACAATATCTTATTATACTCATCAGAGTCATTAGGCCTATAGCACACTCCTACTCTCAATTTTGATTTCCCTATGCTTATGTCACACAAAACTGACTCGACACTGCCCTGTCCATCGATGTCGACTGGCTTCACTTCCTTGGACTTTATGTGTTTCTTAATTAATAGCATAACCCCTCCTCCCCTCCTGTCCTGTCTATCTTTTCTATACACATTGTATTCCCCAAATTCCAGTTCCGCATTACTTATATCTGTGTGACACCACGTCTCTGATATCCCAACAATATCTGCCTTTGATGTTTTGAGCAATACCTCAAATTCATCAAATTTATTTACCAAACTCCTAGCATTGGTGTACACGCAGGTATACATGCACCTGTTTCTATTCTTAGCTACCCTAACACAACCCATGTGTTTACTTGTACCGCAATGACTACCAGCAGTCTCTGAAATATCCTGCATCTTGTTTTTCAGGCTTCTGCTCATTTCAATAGAAGCAGTGCAAGAATCACTTCCACCTCTGCCAGTGGCTACTGTTAATCTATTAATCCTTGTATCCCCCCCAACTAGCAGTTTTCCGACCCACCTAACACTGCCTCGACAGCATCAGCAAAAATTCTTGCACCCTTTCTATTTAAGTGTATCCCATCCCTGTAGAAGCAATCTCTCCTGTTAACAAGTACAGTCCAGGCTGAAAAAAATTTTACCCCTTGAGCCTTGCACAATCCCTCCAGGGCCGAATTGATCGACAAGGCTCTCATCATATACTCCCTCCTATCATGTCTGGGCAGAATTGCAGACACTCTCAAGTTCAACCCTAATTCACGGCTTTTTTTTCAACAGTGACCTGTACTTGCTAAGTAGTTCCGCCGGTCTCCTACTCTTAATATCATTAGTGCCAACGTGTACAACTATATCACCTTTTGTGCCCTTAAAAGATGATATCCGCTCTACAACGTCATCAATCTTTGCCCCTGGCAGACATACCCTGGTCCTATTCCACCTATCCTTTTTACAAAGCATGTTCCCCGTTTCCCTGACAATAGAGTCACCAACAACTACTAGTTCCTGTGGGACCAGTGCATTCTGCCTAGGGGGCTGCCTCTGTGTTGCCTGATGACCAAGTGCAAGCTCTGGCGTTGATGTGGGCAGCTGAGAGCTTGATGGGCCCCTCAATTTATTTCCTTCGAGGGCATCCACCCTGTCCTTCAAGCTCTCATAAAGGCCCATAACAACGCTGAGTTGTCGCCTGATTTCCTTGCACTCCTTACATCGTGCACACACAAAGACATCCCCCTTGGCAGTATCATGTCCCGTACCCGACTGCTCCGCAAACATCAAGCAAACAGTGCATTTTAAAAGACTGTGATTCAGAGGGCAACTGCCCCCCCTCAGTTCTCCCCTGAACTACAGCACTCCCATTAGCTTGAGCCTTTTGCTTTGCTGCTCTGGTCAGAGTCATGATTCCGATTTAATTCTGTAAAATTCAAAACAAAAATTAAATCCTTAAGTTATATCCCAAAACAGTTATGTTATATATATATTTTTTTCGGTATCTAGTGTTTTCTACGAGTTCCCTTTATACAACTTCCGTATCACGTGTACCACTATAGTTATGTATTAATTATTTGTTACGATTAAGTTGCTATTTATATATATATAGAGTTAAAAGTACAATTTAATTGACAATAAAGTTTATCAAGATTAATAGATTTACTGATTAATTGACAATATTATATTATGCACTATACTACACTAAGCTTATGCTATCGTGTAAAAAAGGCGGGAATTCACGAATGGTATTTCTACGGACTCGTAAGTATTGATTAGCTTTCAAATCTCGCTATCTCAATTTAGAATAAACTAAGGATCCTGACTAGGTCTATAATCTACTTATAGAAGATAATTTGATATAACAATTGGTTAATAAATCGACTAAATTTGGTTAAAAAAAAAAAGACCTCTCGTTCAATTTGTGACACGTGTATTTGATACCGTTACCGATACTAAGTAATATCTACAAAATCTCTGTCTAAGTTAAACTTTAAACAAAGTATCGTAACTAGGAATATAAAGCTACTCTAGAAAATAAGTTAATATGACAATTTAAACTAATAAAGTTTAAATTGTCATATTCCTGTATATCATTGACAAGACACCATGAGCTACTCTTGCAGCCCGTCTGCACTGCTCAGAGAACTTCATATCTGCCTGCACAATTACCACCAGGTCCTTTTCATTCTCTACCACTGTCAGTGTAGTACCACAGAGTTGATACGTTCTCTGGGGTTGGTAACATCATCAGTTGGTCCCACTGTATAGAATTTAAATACTGTCTCAAATCCATCATAGTCGCCTCTACGAAAGCAATAACCCTTCCCTTTACCTCTGATGGTAGCTACCTCTTTGTGTAAATCTCACTTTAGCACACTGTGATCACTACCACCTAGCGGTTCCTTTATCTGCAGATTCTTAATGCATGAATCACTACTGGATAATCAATTCAAGTATGTTACTCCCTCTAGTCGCTTCCCAAACATGCTGATGTAGAAAACAATCATTCAATAAATCCACAAAAGCCTTGCTAGCGTGTGAGTGACCAATCCACAAATTCCAGTCAATATCTGGGAAATTAAAATCCCTCATTATAAGACTCTCTGATTTACTGGCCCATTCTATTTCCCTGTACAGTTTCTTATTATACTCATCAGAGTCATTACGCCTATAGCACACTCCTACTCTCAATTTTTATCTCCCAATGCTTATGTCACACCAACCTGACTCGACACGGCACTGTCCTGCGATGTCAACTTGCTTCACTTCCTTGGATTTTATGTGTTTCTTAACTAATAGCATAACCCTCCTCCCTTCCTATCCTATCCTATCTATCCTTTCTGTACACATTGTACTCCCCAAATTCCAGTTCTGCATTCTTTATATCTGTGTGACACCACGTCTCTGATATCTCAACAATATCCACCTTTGATGCTTTGAGCAATACCTCAAATTCATCAAATTTATTTACAAAACTCCTAGCATTGGTGTACACACAAGTATACATGCACCTGTTCCTATTCTTAGCTACCCTAATGCAACCCATGTGTTTACTTGTACCGCAATGACTACCAGCAGTCTCTGAAATATCCTGCATATTGTTTTCCAGGCTTCTGCTCATTCCAATAGCAGTGCAAGAATCACTTTCACCTCTGCCAGTGGCTACTGTTAATCTATTAGTACTTGTATTCCCCCAAAGCTAGCAGTTTTCCGACCCACTTAACACTGCTTCGATAGCATCAGCAAATATTCTTGCACCCTTTCTATTTAAGTGTATATACACTTACTATTTAAGTGTATCCCATCTCTGTAGAAGCAGTCTCTCCTGTTAACAAGTACAGACCAGGCTGAAAAATATTCTACCCCTTGAGCCTTGCACAATCTTTCCAGGGCCGAGTTGACCGACAAGGCTCTCACCATATACTCCCTCCTATCGTGTGTGGGCAGAATTGCAGACACTTTCAAATTCAACCCTAATTCATGGCTGTTTTCAACAGTGACCTGTACTTGTTAAGTAATTCTGCCGGTCTCATACTCTTAATATCATTAGTGCCAACGTGTAGAACTATATCACCTTTTGTGCCCTTAAAAGATGATATCCGCTCTACAACGTCATCAACCTTTGCCCCTGGCAGACATACCCTGGTCCTGTTCCACCTATCCTTTTTACAAAGCATGTTCCCCGTTTCCCTGACAAGAGTCACCAACAACTACTAGTAGTTCCTGTGAGACCAGCGCATTCTGCCTTGGGGGTTGCCACTGTGTTGGGTGATGACCAAGTGCAAGCTCTGGTGTTGATGTGGGCAGCTGAGAGCTTGATGGGCCCCTCAATTTAGATCCTTCGAGGGCATACACCCTGTCCTTCAAGCTCTCATATAGGCCCATAACAACACTGAGTTGTCGCCTGATTTCATTACACTCCTTGCATCGCACTCACACAAAGGCATCCCCTATGGCAATATCATGTCCCGTACCTGATTGCTCCACTAACATCAAGCAAGCAGTGAATTTTAAAAGGCTGTGATTCAAAGGGCAACTGCCCCCCCTTAGTTCTCCCCTAAGCCACAGCACTCCCATTAGCTTGAGCCTTTTGCTTTGCTGCTCTGTCTGAGTCATGATTTCGATTTAATTTCAATAAAATTTCAATTTCAGAACAAAATTATAACCCTAAACTTTTATCGCTACATATCTTTTTTCAGCATCAAGTATTATCTACGAGTTCCATTTATATAACTTCCGTATCAAGTTATGTATTAATTAATTATGTTACGTTTGTAATCTAAGTCGTTATATGTATTTAGTTAAAAGTACAATTTAATTGACAACGAAGTTTAACAAAATTAATAGATTTTACTGATTAATTGACAATATTATATTCTGTACTATACTAAGCTTAAGCTATCTAGTTCAGGATGTAACATGTCGTATAACAATGGCGGCAAGATACAAACGGTAAATCTACAGTCACTTAAGTATTAATTAACTTCAAAATCTTGCTGTACTTGCAACATATGCAACATATTCTCGCTGTATATGCAACATTCCTCTCTTGAACAGCCTTAGCACATTTATTGGAAAACCAAGGTTTAGATAAAGGACTAGATTCTAAAGTGTAGTATGGATTCTAAAGTGGAGAGTACAAGAATAATTTCACTGACATGATCTGAGCAATCGTTGATATCAGAAGTTTTGAAACAGTAATCCGACCAAGGAAAAGAAATCTTTTCAATGTAATGCCTTGTAATGCAAAACATGAGGTTGGGAATAGCCATGAGATAAAGGTTCCATTGGAGAAGAGACAATCACCAAGTAGTGATCTGTGGTGCCTAAAGAACCACCCACTTCAACCACGTACTTAGAGGGGTTGTATGTGAGAAAAAGACCAAGCGTGTTGGCTGTATGGTGAGAATTGTCTGGTATTCTG
Organism: Mastigoproctus giganteus; assembly: GCF_048544385.1. Classification (NCBI taxonomy): domain Eukaryota; kingdom Metazoa; phylum Arthropoda; class Arachnida; order Uropygi; family Thelyphonidae; genus Mastigoproctus; species Mastigoproctus giganteus. The sequence goes on from NC_143583.1 coordinate 40,563,480, forward strand.
GTAGGTAAATGAACAATCTGTGCGGGGTCATTAGTAATTTCAAAAGCCTCAGCGTCTCGACCAGCTGGGTCGGTGTGACTAGAAAACGGAAGCCAGCTGGAGTTGTGAACATTAAAATCGTCAAGAAAAATTACCTCACTGTTGGGAAAGTTGGACTGGAGAAAGTAAAGTTGCAAAGAGAGAAAGTCATAGAGCTCCAAGTGATTAGTGGAGTTGGGAGAATGGTAGTGACAACAAATGAATTTGACAGAATGAGGTAGATAGATTTTAAGCCAGAGAAGATTGATAAAAGGAGATTCCAAACTACCAAGTCTTTGACAGGGAATATTGGAACTGACATATGCACAAGTACTACCTTTGAAGCGAAAAGAATCATACAGCAAATAATTTGGGCAACTGAGATGAGCAGTAGTTGAAACAACCGATTGCAAGTGGAAATGGACATCGTTGAGATTAGAACCGAGACCATGTATATTTGTGAAATGAACTAGGAAGTGTTCAGGAGGTTTATAACTTTTCACAGATAAGCTTACTCTATTAGACAATTCATGGTGTATTCAATAGTATGAAAAAGTGTGTGTGTGTGGGGGGGGTTTCTGTATGAAGTTATGAAAATTTTGGATATGATGCACACATGGTAAGAATATACCCAGATCCTTGACATAAATTGGCCTTCACAATGCCCCCCCCCCCCACATGCACACTACTCTGACGCCCTCCAGTCACTATCTGGCAGAGTAGAAGTAGCAAGATTATACAAGATTTGAAAGCCTCCTAGAGAGTTACCAATTGGTTCGGTACTAACCAGCAGCCGGCCTGTGAACACTGTTTTAGAGCTGTACCCTCAAAATGTAAGGAAGAGTGGATCTCGCCATGATGTTCATCATAACCTCAAAAGTTATCAGTTGTACTGCATGATGGAAGAGATAGGGAAGGGTTGATCGGAACTTATCTCTGGAGACTAAACATGGGTTCCACCACTTCAAGCCTCCAATAAGCAAAGTGGTGGTATTGCACCAGTTGATGAGTCATCTACTATCTAGTCTTGCCTGGTAACACAGAGGGTCGGAATTCCTCCATGTGGTGTGGGTGCCACACCTTGACCCCTTGGCTTACGTTGGTTCACACCTGGGTGGTCACCCACAGTGTGCTTGCGCATGGGGGGTTATACCTAGAATTACTCAGTCCCAAAGTCGTGAAGGTGCAACCAGAGGATTTGGCTGTCAGACTATCTGGACTTCGCCGAAATTGGGTCCACTTGACTTGAGTGTTATGCAAATATTAGTTCTATCAGCGTTTTAGACTCTCAGGTAGCAAGTACAGCTTGTCTGGCATATCTGAGACAACCTCAAGGACCTATCAAGGATATTTCTTTGCCAATATCATTAATAAATATAGAAAACAGTAAAGAGCCCAGCAAATTAACTCTCAGGGATGCCACTAATAACATCAGTCCAAGAAAGTTTCATTTATAACTACTCTATCCTTCCACTCAACCATTTCTTTATCCATAGCAATAAATTGCCCTTAATGCCACACTCAATCAATCCGTGCAGCAGTCTTTCAAATGAAACTGTGTCAAAAGCTTTAGTGAAATTTAAGTATATGATGTCAAAATTATTTTTTGCATCTAGTTCATTTCTTATTGTGTCATAGTAGCTAATCATATTGGTAAGATTAGGCCTTTTCTTAACAAATACATGCTGTGATTTTCCCTATAATTTTTTGCTTCCAAAACAGTTGATCAGATTAGATTTTTAATAATTAATTAGCAATTAATTTGCAATATATTTTTGAAGTTCATCTGTTTGATCCTGCACGACTGCTGAAAATATGGTTAAAATGGTTAAATAGTTAAAAATAATAATTTTTTTCTTTCTACCACATGATAAACCCAATGTGGTCAGAGAAGGTTTGCAGCTATAGTGATTTACAGGGATAATGATTTCAGATGGAGCCGACTACATAAGTTCCCATTCTGTAAATTAAAGTTTGATCCCCACACCAAATGATGTGTGTGTGGTTTCTATGATCCCCATGGTAACCACACACATCATTTTGTTCTATTTATTCACAAAAACACATGACTGAGACAGTGTTTATCAATAAGTCAACTACTTTAGTTAAATTCTTCTTTTGTGTGAAATTAGCATTAGTAGAGGCATATGATGCAAGAAAGCAAGCTTATCCAGCATCAGCCAAAAAAAAAAAAAAAAAAAACACGCCACTCCCATTTCACCCCTCCATTCGTTCGAAATACCTGTCCAGTTGAGCCTTAAATTTGTTTAGGCTATCAACTGCAACTACAAGTGACGGAAGTCGGTTCCACCAACCAACCACCCACCCGCTGGCCAAAGGCAAATTTCCGCACATCTATCCGTCATCCGTCCTTCCTCAATTTGAATTTATGCCCTCTGAGGTGATTTTGAGCAAGATGAAGAATCCCATTGGCAGTGAGCATGCGCAAACCATTCAAAGCCTTATACTCCTCTATCAGATCACCTCGCTGTTGCCTAGTCTCCAGACTCTGTAATGTGCAAAACTTAAGCCTTTCTTCGTAAGAGCAATCCTTTGTTCCATTCACTAATCTTGTTGCCCTTCTCTGTACCCGTTCCAGCAGCTCTACATCCTTCTTGAAATGAGGCCTCCAGACCTGTATACAGTACTCAAGATGTGGCCTAACCATTGCCTTATACAAGGGAATAATCACCTCCTTATCCCTGCTATAAAAATTCCTGTATATCATTGACAAGACACCATGAGCTACTCTTGCAGCTCGTCTGCACTGCTCAGAGAACTTCATATCTGTCTGCACAATTACCCCCAGGTCCTTTTCATTCTCTACCACTGTCAGTGTAGTACCGCAGAGTTGATATGTTGCTCTGGGGTTACTGTTTCCCATATGTAGTACTTTACATTTGTCAATGTTAAACTTCATTTGCCACTCTCAGCCCATCTGTTCAACCTTTCCAGATCCTGTTGCAGCAGCATAGCGTCAGTAGTGTCCTTAACAACCCTGCCAACCTTTGTATCATCTGCAAACTTGGACATTAAACTTGATATCCCATCGTCAATATCATTCATAAACACCGAAAACAACAACGGACCCAACACTGAACCCTGAGGAACTCCACTAATAACATTAGTCCACGTTGAGCAGTGTCCATTGATTACCACTCTGTCTTCTGCCACTCAACCATCCCCTTATCCATAGCAGCAATTTGCCTCCAATGCCACACTGCTCCAATTTGTGCAGCAGTCTTCCATGTGCAACAGTATCAAAAGCCTTTCTAAGATCCAAATAGACTGTTTTATCCTTAATGTTTTTATTACAGGACATACTGTCCATTTGAAAGGTGCCATTATTTACTGAATAAACTTGAAATGTTAAACAAGTGTTCAAGGATTGGTTTGGTTTGGTGTACAATTTTATTGGCACATTAACAGCGAGGGCTATTAAGTGCCAAGACAAGGTTATAGCATTTAAAAAACGGTTCTGGTAACCTTTAAAAGAGGTTACCTAGTCAAAACATTATAAGTTTAAAATATGTTTAAAAGTTGCTGTGGTATCAGCCAAATCATTTCCCCTAATCCCAATGTGGCTAGGAATCCAGCAGAGGAAGATATCATATTCATGTTTACGGACTGAGTGGATTTTCTTCTGAAATCGAGACAGAACCAGGTGAGGTTCTGTCTCGATTTCAGAAGAAAATCCACTGAGGAAAGACAGCAGCAGCAGATCCATTTGTGTAAGCTGGCAAGAAATCAGAACATTCAGCTCAGTGCCGAATAAAGCTGCAGACAGACAGATGGAGTACCTGATTCTCCCCAGTTCTTAAGGGAAAAGTCACATGACAGCATGCCAAGATAAAAGGGGCTGCTTTGGTGATTCAGCAACACTGTCTAACATGATATTAAACTCTGCAAGTTGCTTGTTGTCGTTGTATTTGAGGTTTTTGGCACCAGGCCCTCTTGGGCTATATTGTGCCTGTTCATGGTTTAGGTATCACTGATTTCACGTTATGATTAGATGCTATTATACAAATTTATGCATTTTAAATACTTAAACAGATCCTCAAAATTTGGTTCATTCCCACAATATGAGATAAGCTTAAGGGTTCCTGCAAGTTGGAGAGGGAGTTGAAGCTGAATTTTTGGACAGATGAAAGTTGGGGACATTCAATGAGAATGTTTTATTGTTAGATGCGATTGGCAAAAGAAGCACTGAGGAGGAGTCTCTCCCACAAAGCAAATACAGATGAGTTGGATGTGAATGACCGATGCGAAGCTTTGCCAGAATTCCTTCTTGTCACCTGCTTCTTCTAAAACTATATGTCCACAGTTGTGGCTCTTTTTTTTTTTTTTTATCTGCAACAGTTTATTATTGATTTGAGATTGCCAGAAGTGAGACCATTGTTTCCAACACGTTTTTTAATAATGGATTTGTAGCCAAGTTTAGGGAACTTTCAGTTGACTGCACCAGAGTCAGGTGCAGTCAGGTGCAGTTCCAGAGTCAGGATGTTTAGCATCTCATCTGCTGATTATTTCCTTGGATGCCGACATGACCAGAAATCCAGCAAAAGGTAACCTTGTGGTTGGCTGTTTGATGGTAAAATAATTTAGACTGGATCGCTTTAAGAACGGGATGAGAAGCGGAAAAGGTAGATGGAAAGACAGTTATTGTTATTTTGGTTTTTAGGAGCATTAGCAACTAAAGCTTTTTGTTATTTGATTTTTAGGAGCATTAGCAACTAAGGCCATATTGCTCTGGGAATATGCAGTGGTCATTCCCTGACCATGGAGGTGCCATTTAGTATTAGTAATGGCCGCATGGTGCAAGAAAGCCTATGGCTTATGCTGCACCAACCAAAAAAAACCGAATAAAACAATGATAAAAAAAATTAATAAATAATAATAGAAAAGGAAATTAAACCTATCATCCTATGCACTTCCCTGAGCCGAAGGTACTGTCCAGATGACCTTTGAATTTCCCCAAACTGTCAGCCTCTACCACCCATGTAAGCAACTTATTCCAGTAATTTATAACTCGCTGGCTAAGATAAAACTTCCTGCAGTCCAATCTAAACATTTCCCCCCCCCCGGTAACTTGAATTTATGTCCCCTAGTTCTAGCATCATTTATAATCTTGAAAATTTCGTCCTCATTCATTTTACTGATGCCTCTCAGAGCCTTAAACACCTCAATCAAATCTCCTCTAAGGTGTCTAGTTTCCAAACTCTGCAACTCACATATTCGAAGTCTTTCTTCATAAGGACGCCCTTTTGCTGATCTCACCAGGCGAGTTAGCCGTCTTTGCACCCTTTCAAGAAGCTCAATGTCTTTCTTTAGGTGCGGTCTAACAAAAGCCTTATATAATGGGATTATCACGTCCCTATCTCTACTTGCAAAAGTTCGATAGATCATCGATAGGACACCATGGGCCTTCCTTGCAACCTGTTTACAATTCTCAGAGAATTTCATGTCTGACCGTATCGTAACACCCAAGTCCCTTTCCTCCAGTACTGAGTTTAGCTGAACTCCACCAAGTGAACAAGTTATTTTGGGATTACTGTTTCCCAGGTGTAATACCTTACACTTTGTTGGATTAAAGCATAGCTGCCATTTTTCTGACCATTCCTTAAGTCTATTTAGGTCTCTCTCTGAAGAAGCTCAGCTTGACAGTGATCATTAACTACTCTACCAATTTTAACATCTGCAAATTTAGACATCACACCCTCTATCCCTTCATCAATGTCGTTCATGAAAATTAAAACAACAGTGGTCCTAATTCTGATCCTTGGGGAGAACCCCACTTCTTACATTAACCCAATCTGAGGAATAACCATTTATCACAACCCTCTGCCTCCTGCCCTGAAACCATCCTGCTATCCATCTATTTTCCCAGTGGTTCCAACCTGTTCCAGCTTATAAAGCAACTGCTCATGTGGAACTGAGTCAAAAGCTTTGCTGAAATCTAAATAAACAATGTCGAAATTATTCCCTAAATCCAGCTCGTGAGTGACCCTTTCAAAATAGCGAACCAGATTTGTTAAACATGATTTTCCCTTTAAAAAACCATGCTGAGTATCCTTGAGAATTTCAATTCGATACAAATGATCCTGAATTCGACCCTTGATCATTGCCTCCATGATTTTCCCTACCACTGAATTCAGACTGACAGGTCGATAATTTGCCACTTCACTCTTAGAGCCACCCTTATGTATGGGACGTACATTGGCACTTTTTCCAATCCAAGGGAATCTCACCAGAGTCTAGTGATGCTCGCATAATTAGCCTCAATGGTTCAATGCACTCACTTTCCGCCTCCCTTAAGATTATAGGGTATATTCCATCAACTCCAGGAGCCTTACTGGTCTGTAGGCTTGTTTTTTCATTAAATAATCTTGCAAAATTTCAATATCATCGATTACATATTTTTCAACTTTGTTCCCACAATTTCCCATTGCCACAAAAGGTTTTTCATTTGTAAATATCGATGCAAAATAACTGTTGAGTTCATCTGCAACGGCAGCTGGTGTATTAAATACTATCCCCTTTCCCTTACGTAAAGGTCCGATGCAGTTTGTCCTGCTCTTCTTGGCATTTATATATGTGAAGAATTCCTTATCCCCCTCCCCCTTTGCTCTGTTTGCTAGTGATTTCTCATAAACTGCCTTTGCCTGTCGAACCTTTTCTGTGGCTCTATTACAGATCATCTTGTAGCTGTTATAGGCTTTAGTACTTTTTATTGCTCTGTAACCTTTCCATGCCACCTTTTTCTGCTCAAGTAATGTGGCAACTTCACTATTCATCCAACTTAGAACCCTCGTCGTGGAGTATTTTTTTTAATGGTAAATACACATTCAAGGCATCTGTGATTAATGTTTTAAAAGCATACCACAGTTCAAATGTATTCATTCTCTGCGCGATATCTACCAGGTAATAGAGGCCATGTAGTACCTTAGGGCATCGTAATTTAAATTTTCTTAAATTAAAACCCATTCCTTTGCCTTTTACTGCAGCTACTTCTCTCATCATCATCCACCGTAGAACTCAGTGATCACTTCCTGCTACTGGTTCCTCTACTGTCAGCCCTGTTATGTCATCTGATTCATGGGTAATGAGGTCTAGGATATTCTTTTCTCTAGTACTTTCCCTGACATGTTGATACAAATAACAGTCATCTAGTTGATTTAAAAATTTTGTTCCTCCTGTCGAGTTTCCTTCCCATTTACTCCAATCAATTAGAGGCAAATTGAAATTACTCATAATAAGACATTGACGCTTACTTGCCCATTCCATTTGCATGTAGAGGCTTTCGTCATAATCTTCACAATCACCTGGTCTGTAGATTACTCCTACTCGCATTATACCTTTGTTTCCAACTATCTCACACCATACAGATTCTATATTAGCATGTGAAACGTCTGAATCCGGGAAAGCTATAGTCACACTCAGGCTGCTTCTGATAAGAAGCATTACCCCACCACCCCTTCTATCTACTCTATTCTTCCTAAATACATTATACAAGCCGTACTGAAACTCATCATCCGTAATTTCCGGGTGGCACCACGTCTCCGTAAGCCCTATTATGTCCGCGTTACTTGTTTTAACCAGCAGTTCGAATTCGCTCATTTTATTGACAACACTTCTAACATTACTATATAAACAATTAATACTTACTGTTATTGTATATTTAACAACACTAACATGACCCTTGAAGTTTTTTAGGCTCTCTTCCCTGGCATTAGCTACCCGCTCACTTGAAACATTTCTGCCCCCAGAACATCTAGATAAAATGTCCAGTTGGGGTAAGAGATAAGAACTCTTGATGTATGTACAAGAGTTACTTTGACTAATATTAATGCATGACATTAATACTGACATGCATAAATGCATGTCAGTATTACTCACATTCCCCATAATTAGCAGTTTCCCTGAACCTTTAAGGTATCCTCAATAATACTGGCAAAAACGTTTGCACCACCTTTGTTTAAGTGTATCCCATCTCTACAAAACATATTCCTTCTACCTACAAGTGTGGGCCATGCTGATAGAAATTCCCCCCCCCCCCTAAAGCCTTGCAGAGTCCAAGTCTTGAGTTAATCCACAAGGCTTTTAACATATAATCCCTCCTATCATGTCTGGGCAGAATTGCGGACACAGACATTGTGGCCTAGCTCGCGGCATTTCCTCAGCACGGTCCTGTGTTTTTCCAACAAATCGTCAGATCGTGACTAATGACATTTAATGTCATTAGTCCCCACATGAATAATAATATTCTCTTTTTTTTGAAAGGTAGTGATTGCACTTAAGGAGTCTGTATATATCAGAGATTGTTTGATATGATATGTTTATGTTATCTAGAGCCAGTTTTATTGAAAATAATTCTGCATTCAGTGGGAAGAGAGGCAACTGTTAAGAAAGTGGCAGAAACTGCTGCTGCACCAACAGCCGTATCTGTTTTGGAGCCGTTGGTATAGATATGAACTTTGAGTTTTCCAAAGAATGCAATTTATGTTGCTGTTGAAAGTTGATATTTGCCAGGGAGGATTTTCCCCATCTTGAAGAGAAATTGTCACAGAGAGGTATGAACTCAGTCCAGGGAGTTTCAGGTGTAGCAAGGTCTTGTAATATATTATTAAAGTTAATTTTCCAACTGATCATGAGTTCTTGCAGTCGAATCCCTGTGGGGTGGTTTTCATTAGGTTTATTGTGATATAGCAGGGTGTGTTGAGGATGAAACATACTCCCAGCTGGGGTGGGCTGGAGTACTTTCGATCTTTGCTGCATAATTAAACAATTTTTCTCCTGAGATGCAGAGAGGGGGGTTCATTTGCCTCAATATACAGGCTGTGAACCATAGATGTTCTGAAGGCTCCAACAGATATCCTAAGGGCAATATTGGATGGTGTTCAGATGTAACAGAACTTTTCCTGGCAGAGTCGTAAACAGGTGCTCCACAATCCAAGTGCTATAGAGATGTAGGAGAGAGCTTTTGTCAGTGCCCCAGGACATAGCAGAGACAGCTCTTAAGGATATTCAGTTTTTAAGATTTGCTTCCCATATAGCATATAGTATTATGCTATATGGGAAGCAAAATTAAGTTTATAATCTAAATGTAACCCCAGTAGATGAAAATTGTTAGTGACAGGAATCGGGCTGTTTTTTAAAAATATTTCTGGATCCGGATGTAGTTTCCATTTTTTACAAAAATGAATAGCAGTAGACTTCTTTTCTGCTAGGGAATAACCATTCCACAATGCCCATGATTCTATTTTAGCTATAGCAATTTGAAGTTGCCTTTCAATGGTGTTCATAGTTTGGAATTGAGTAGAGATAATGAAGTCACCGGCAAACAAGTACGATTGTACTGTATTTGGTACATCCCTTGTCACATTTGTGATTCTTACTGCAAATAATGTTGGACTGAGAATGGAACCCTGTGGTACACCTTCTTCTTGTTCAGATGTTTTGGATAAATTATTCATGTACTTGACCTGAAAAGTTCTGTAGCATAGGAAGTTTTGTATAAATTGCGGTAGATGAACTCTCAAGCTGAAAGAATGAAGATCTTGAACACCATATTGTCAGGTGGTATTAAAGGCTTTCTCAATATCGAGATTAATATGACCAGATGTTGTCCCCTTATGAAAGCATTACGTATATTTGCCTCTACTTTTATCATTAACAGGCCTCCGTAGCCGAGTGGTCAGGAGCGGGAGTGCAATAGCACACGCTCTTTGAGTTGACCGGGGTTCAAGCCCCTGACTGCTGAATACGGTAGATCTGCCAACCCGCATTGGACCAGTGTGGCAGATTATGCTCCATTTCCCTCAACATGAATTGTTGAGGAGGCTTCCATCCTGCAGTGGGTTGATAATGGCTGCACTTTACCTTTTTTTTTTTTTATCATTACGTCTAACGTGGAACAATTTTTTTTTTAAACCTGTACTGATTACTATTTAACAAGCTGTTAGTTTCCAGGAACCAGATTAACCGTCTGTGGCTGACCGGGCTAACCAGGTGGGTAAAGTGCCTGCCCGGCAACCCAAAGGTCGCAGGTTCGAATCCCGCCTCGGGCTTGGATCAGAGTAAAATGCAAAAACTTTGGGAGGTGCATTATGGCCACAGAAGCTGATGTGCCAACAACTAACAAAAAAAAAAACACAACTGCCTGTAAACCATTTTTTCCAGGACTTTGCCTAAACAACTAGTCAGTGAAATTTGCCTACAGTTATGTGGAAAGGTACAATCCTTTCCGGGCTTCGGGAAGGCTAGACTATTGAGTGACACAAGGAGACTGGGTAAGCATTTTCTAAGAATATTTGGTTGTAATAGTTTAACAATGATCTTTTTGCTCTGTTGTTAAGTTGTTTTAACATTATATAGTAGCGCTGCTGGTCCCATCTGGACCAGCAGCACTATTTGATGTTTTATTGAGCGCTCCAAAAAAAGTTCTGTTAATGTGAATGGCTGATTGTATGGGCATGAAACTATCATGGAAAAATTAATCTTATGCTGCTCTGCAGTTTCTTTAATTTGCTGAAAGGTTGGTTTGTAGGTGGCTATTGCTGATGTATTGGCAAATGATTCCGCTAAGGCATTTGCATTTTCCTCCAGATAATTCTGCTGTCCGTATCCTTGTTTATACTCGAGGAAAAGCTAATCCAGGCATCTTTCTTTGCTTTTCGTCTTATTTGGCGGAACTTGGCTTTCAGTCTTTTGAAGTTAATTAGGTTGCTAGTTGTGGAAAATTTACGAAATAAATTCCAAGCTCTATTTTTGTACTGTTTGGAGTGTGTACAACCAGTAATTACTGTTTCCGTTTCCCCGGTAAAGATTTTGGAATTGCAGAGGTAGCAGCTTGTAATATTTGATTAGTTACATGTTCTGTGACATTGTATATGGGTTGGGATTGGATTATTTTATTGTCTAACTGGACATGAGATGCATATTCATTCTAGTGTGTCCTACAAAATTTCCAAGTGGAGTGACATAGTGAAGGCGAGTTTGCCAGTGTTTGCAGCTTGCAGAGAATCAGAAGGTGATCACTGTTTAGTGGATTTTCAAGAACAGACCACTCCATAATACTATATACAGAGGGAGAACAGATTGACAGGTCTATTGCACTCATGGATCCTGTTGAAAAATGAATATAGGTAGGTTCATCAGTGTTCAAAAGGGTAAGTTGATAAAAATCAAAAAGAGATTCTATTAACTTGCCTCTCTTGTCAATTGTTGGAGATCCCCACATCGGATGATCAGCACTAAAGTCTCCAAGTAAGCAGAAAGGAGACGGTAGCTGTTCTATTAGATTTTCTAGGTCATCTGAAGAAGATGAGAAATTAGGAGGAATATATATAGATGCTATTGTAAGAGTGATGCCCATTTCAATGCACACTGCCAATACTTTGAAAGAAGTCTGAAGAGCAATGTTTGAATGGTACGTCGTTTCTTATAAGAACCGCCATCCTCCACGGGCTGGCAAGTCAATATTTCTATCTCTTCTAAAGATAGTGTAATTTTTTATAGTTGGACACACTTGTGAATTTAAATAAGTTTCATATAGGGATATGCCTGCTGGATCATAACGGTAGATGAGATCATGTAAATTGTCTTTTATACTGCAAAAGCCTCTATAATTCCACTGAAGGATTCTTTCCATCTACACCCTCTCCTGGAAGCCGTCGTTCTCGGCGGACGTGATGAACGGTTTCAGCTAGCGTGCTCCCCAGCCATTTCCGGTCCGGTGCACAAATGGAAAATTCCAACCGTGGAACCATGTGATGTGTGCTGTGGATCTGCTTTTTAAGGATGTGCCACACAGTAGACATATGCTGTTGAGGAAGGAGACTGCTGCATCCGAAAGCTACAGCAAAATTTTATCGCTTTTAATTTCTAGGTTTTTAGTATATTTTATCAGTGTTATTTATATTTTTATTGTAAATAAAGTGTTTTTAGTTACAGTATTGGATTTATTTATCTTCTGGCTGGTATGAAGCTTAATCATCAACATGAATTGTCCCAGCCTTGTAGGCCTATTTAGAGATAGGATTCTTTCCATTAAGTGGTTTCGTTGGTTGTTTTTGTTTCTGACTGCTTTTTAGTTGTGACTTGTTTGCATCGATCCGATTTTTCTTTGTCTTTCTTTGGAAAGTAGGGATGTGTTACGTCCATCTCATCAGTCGCATGAAGTTCTAATATGGCATCTTCTGAGTCATTGTGCTGGTCAGTATCCATTCTGGTTGAATTTGGTGGTTTCAGTACCATGGTTTCTGTCACTTTTGGTTTTGCTGTTGGGGGTACATTGGCTGGAATGGTAATTGGGGTATTACAGGCTTGTTCAGTTTTTTGTTGAGAAGGACACCGTTTGGGGGCAGAGAGCATGGAGCGTGCCCAATTAGTGATAGACATATTTGGGGGAACAGCAACATCTGTTTGTATACCTATTGACTGAAATTGTTTAGCAGCCATTGTATATGTATGCTTTGGATCTGTTTTCAGTATTTGCCTTCTCGCCTCTGAATATGTCACTTTATTCTCAACTTTATATTTCTGGATTTTTTTTTTTTTTCCTTGCTTCCATAGTTCGCAAATTTTGGAATTACCCTTACAGTTTGGGCAAGAAGTGGTAGCAGTGCATTCAGTTTGATTGCACTCTTTCGATCCACAATTTGGACATATTGCCTCACCTCGACATGCAGTTTGGGAGTGTCCTTATTTTTGGCACTTGTAGCACCTGATTGGGTTCGGGAAGTAAGGATGGACATGGCAATGGAGATAGCCTGCTTTAACAGATGGTAGGATGGGAGAGCTGAAAGTGAGAATTATGCTCCTAGTGGGAACAAGAACACCCATCTTTCCAAGTCATAATTCTCCTTGCTTGTATGATTTTTTGTTCACATAGCTCTTGAACTATCTCCTCCTCTGATACAGTTAACAAGTCACATTCTGCGATTACTCCCTTCGAGGAGTTTAGGGTGGCATGAGGAGTAACTTTTATTGGTCGTCTGCCAAAAGTAGTAATGTTTAATAACTTATCACAATGCTGGGATTTCATGGTCTCTACCAGAAGATCCCCAGACTGGAGTCGCTTTACTGTTTTTTGTGAACCTGCAGCAGACTCGATGCATTTTTTCACAAGGAATGGGGATAGTTTATTCACCGGCAGCTCTGATATAGAGTGCAGTATGAGGAATGCTGTTCATTTCCTCTTGACGGGTTGTTTTTAACCTCTAGGGTTGAGAATGGTCATTTTCTAGTCTTGAGCTTGATGGCTCTAAAGGTGGAAATGAACTGTTTTCCATCTTTGCTCCTTTCAGCCCTGGGAGAGTGGATTTCTTCTCCTAGGTTACCAACCCCACCACATGGAGGCAGAAGTGCCGCTAGAGTGACCAAGCGGTGTAAAAGTTAGTAAATTAATTTAATGGAAAAAAAAAAAAAAAGAAAGGTGGTTTTCCTTTCTGTAACTTAGTTACAATTCATAATACTAAGTTAACAATTAATTAATGGGAACGTAAGAAAACTTTTACAAATGAATAAAACTGAAGCTTTGATAAAAATGCTCTGAAAATCACTCAGGGAATCGCTTGATCACTATAACGCTTGGCACCCGGGGCCCTGCAAGTAGCTCTTCGACACAAATACCAAAAGGACAATTGGCAGTCTGGTGCAAGTTGTACAAACTTTCCTATTATGACTCAAAAACAGATATACATATAAGATGGTCTGGCAGGGATTTTAGTTTTAATGTACACTTTAGAGACAACTGTTTAAGTTGAAACAATAATGGGTCCATGTACAGGCTCTGGACATTGAACATTCACAATGCTCCAATAGCAATACGGATAGCCTAATAATGGACAGGGTCCAGCCATCCCAGTACAGGTGACTCCTGCTTAACGCTAATAATTTGTTCCGGAAAAACAGAGTGCTAAGTGAATCCGCGCTAAGTGAGCGCTGCATTCCCATAAGGTAACATATGTATTTGTGAGTTGCGGTCGGTGCCATAGGATATTTCCTAATCAATAATAAACAGTAGTGAAAAGATGCACAAATGTCAGTCAAAATATTTAATATTCAAATATTTGTACATATAAAATATTCTGCATTACATTCGTATATAATTATGTGGTAACTACTTACATATCAAAATTAAATTTAAAATTCCAGTTAAAATCATGAATTTAATTGATCTAAATTGATTTAATTTAATTGATGAATTTAATCAAGAAAAATGTGTCGATTTTGGGTTGAACTTTGGCCCTCTTCTAAATAAACTAAAAGAGGTATTAATTTTAAATCCCCCGCAGCGTTGCCACCCAACAATAAAGGCAACCGATCCTTCGTCACTTTTGAAATCTGGCATTTTTTTTCTTCTTTCAATATGAAACTTCTTTTAGGCATTCGTTTCCAGAAAAGTCCTGCTTCATCTATGTTAAAAAACGTGTTGAGAAGTATAACACACAATATCCCTCTTCAATAATTTTAACAAGTTATTTTTTGAATGTTTCGGCTCCTTAATCTGCACTTGTGGCTTCTCCCTGGATTTTAAATCTATTCAACCAGCCCTTACTAGTTTTAAATGGTTCCACATTTTTTTTTTTTTTTTTTAGGCGAGTTTTCTTCAGATCATCATATTGGCTAATCTCTCTCTCTCTTTTTTTTATTTATAATATTTAACTTAACTGAGTTCTACATTGATATTATCTTCAATAAAATCCTAATAGAAGGCCTAGTCCTAGTTGCTTGCAGTGGAACAGCTATCTTTCCCACTGCTAAAATTAATTCTTTATTTTTTTATAATTGTTATTGTTTGTTATTTGGTTTTTAGGAGCATTAGCAACTAAGGCCATATTGCTCCGGGAATATGCAGTGGTCATTCCCTGACCTTTCCGCATCCTCCGTATTTGGTGGTGACAGGCTCGAACCCTGGTCTAATCAAGAAGCGTGTGCTACGCACTGCTGCTCCTTCCCACCTGGCTACTGAGGCGCGCTTTTATAATTGTTCTTACAGTTAAACTTGCAAGTCCTAAATTATGGCACACATCCACTTGTCTTTGACTGGAATCGATTCGCTTCAAAACATCTAATTTAATTTTCAAATTCAGTCTTTTTCTTACATTTATAGTCTTCGTACTGCGTCCAGACGTTGTTGCTTTTTCATTCTTATCCGCCATTATTAACTCTTCTAAAATGTAATTCAAAAAAAATGTAATGCAACCGCATTGGTTGCATTAATTACGGTAGTAGTAGTAGTAGTAGTGGCATGTGATGCAAGAAAGCAAATGTATGAGCTTATGCAGCATCAGCCAAAAAAAAAAAAAAAAAAATCACACCATTCCCTCTAAATGCCTGTCCAGTTCCCCCTTAAATTTATTCAATCTATCAACTTCCACAACAACAGATGGAAGTTTGTTCCAGCAATTAACCACCCCCTGGCTAAAGGCAAATTTCTGCACATCTATTCTACATCTGTCTTTTCTTAATTTGAATTTATGCCCCCTTAGGTTCGTAATCTGAACAAGTGGAAGGATCCCATCAGAATTCAGCGTGCTCAACACATTCAAGGCCTTATATACCTCAATCAGATCACCGCGCAGGTGCCTAGTCTCCAGCCACTGCAATTTGCAGAACTTAAGCCTCTCTTGGTAAGAGGATCCCTTCATTCCCCTCACCAATCTTGTTGCCCTTCTCTGTACACGCTCAAGTAAATCTACATCCTTCCTAAAATGAGGCCTCCAGACCTGTACGCAGTACTCAAGGCATGGCCTGACCCATTGCCTTATACAGAGGGATAATCACCTCCTTCTCCCTGCTAGCAAAATTCCTATATATCATTGACAAAACCCCATGACCTGCCCTGGCAACCTGTCTGCATTGCTCAGAGAACTTCATATCTGACTGCACAATCACTCCCAGGTCTTTTTCATTTTCTACCACCTTAAGTGTAGTACCACACAGTTGGTACGTTTCTCTGGGGTTACTTCTACCCATATGCAGTACTTTGCATTTGTCAAGGTTAAACTTCAGTTGCCACTTCTTAGCCCATCTGCCCAAATTATCTAGATCCTGTTGCAGTAGCACCCTGCCATTACTGTCATTAACAACCCAACCTCTGTCAACCTTTGTATCATCTGCAAACTTCGACATTAAGCCTGATATACCTTCATCAATATCATTGATAAATATACAAAACAACAGTGGACCTAACACCGAACCCTGTGGGACTCCACTAATAACATTAGTCCAAGAAGAGCAGCACCCATTGATTACCACCCTCTGTCTTCTCCCACTCAACCATCCTTTTATCCATTGTAGCAACTTTCCCTTAATACCATTCTGCTCCAATTTGTACAATAGTCTTCCATGCGCAACAGTGTCAAAAGCTTTCCTGAAATCCAAATATATGATATCAAAATTATTTTTTGCATCCAGTTCCTTTGTAACCACATCATAATATCCTATCAAATTTGTCAGACGATACAATATTCAAGTAAACTGTCCGTTACACACGATGTCTAATATGGTACTGAGTGATGACTAGACTTCGGATAAATGCATATAACGCAAATATTACAAGCAAATATACTTGATCATTTTTTAAAATGTTGATCTTGGAACTATGTAACAAGTCATTGTACTGCAATTAAATTAGCGTGAGAGAAAATTTCTCAAGTCTGCGTGGGAAACATTTTAATGCCGTTTTGATATTCATTTTCAAGCTATCGACTCCATCAAATGAAATGATTTCGTTAAATATGCCAAAAATGCAATCTATAAAAGATCACTATAGTGATCTGAGACAACGTTATAGTCAGATACGGGTTATAATATAAGAACAGCGTTATAGCAAATCAGCGTAAAGCAAACCGCATTATAATGGGGGCCTACTGTACAAAGTTTCTGGTTGATGCATATACCTGGGACCAACGTTCCCTTAATTTTTTTTAGAGCTGTGCAGACCTGCCACTGCTCTGAGCAGAAAATTTTGACCCGATGTCTGCACAGCACTTTAAAAGTGCTCTGTAATATACATAATAAGAATATTTACAATGAAAATTGAAAAACTTCATATTTTGTATTTTATTTATTAATTGAATGGTACAATGAAAATCAGCACAACAAAGAAAATTATTTCACATTTTGAGAACTTTTTCTCATCCACCCTTATTAGAAATCCAGTGACTATAAATACTATCTAGATTAATTTCACACCCAGATGAAAGATAAGTCTTAATTATCATCAGATCATCCAAATGTTCAACTTCCAGTCTGTTTCTAGATTTACATTTGATGGAATTCACGACACTGAATTTCATTCAGTTTGCATTCAGCAGAAAGCTTGAAATGTTCCACAGATGGCAACAAGAATTGACAGTTCTTCAAATTCTTTGTTTCTGAGCATGCACATATCAGTGAACAACTTAATTGAACCACTCTTAACCTTCTCAGAAATTACAAATTTCAAATCACAGTACTGATGTGATATTGTGGCAATGCTTTTGTTTATGGTAATTGTAGTTGAGTATTTTTTTATTAGTTATTTAACATCCTCTTCTCCAAATTCAAAATTGAATGCATTCGCCATAGCAATTGGGTCAAAAGCTTGCCATTCTCTTAACTCACCGTCAGGAAATCTATTGTCGAAGAGATTACACACACGTTTAATGAATAGAATAATAGGCGTAGTATTGACATCAGAACTTATAAATGAAAGCAAATCTTTTACTTTGTTGCTCCAATAAACAGTATGGCCAAGATACTGTGACCTTATGTTGTTAATTTTTGCTTTTACATACTGCAGTGATTCAAACAATGTTTCTGAATGAATTTACAGAGAGAGAGAGAGAGATGCCAGATCTTCTAAAACCTTGTTAAGAACAATTGATGCTACTTGATATTGTGGATTGGTCAAAATCTTCAGGCGGTAGTTACTGGTTGGATCGTTACATTCATTAACTTTCTATTTACAATACTAAATTAAAACTTCATAATTTCTCATTAAAGCAGTTACGGAAAAATGTCTTGACAGCTATCTCACTTCATTTAGTGGTCAAAATGACAAAACATTACATTCTGTGACAATGGCTAATTCTTCTAGCTTTCTTTTTTAAATAGACGACCTACTGAACATTGTATATACTGTTCGTAACAGTGTTTCTATATCCCGCATGATTGACACTTTTCCATGCATTGTCTAATCCCAGGTCTTCTATGTGGACAACGCAATGTTATTCAGACATGCTTTATTTCTGATCAAAGAATTGAAGACACCCACTACCAGCCAAGCAATAAATGTGCTCAGGGGTGGGATGCTGGGCTACCCAGATAATATACATACACCACTGGCAGCTCAAATCCTGTCCCTTGGACCATGAGGTTAGGGGACATGGCATTGACACAGCTGACCCTTGCAGGTGAACCAGCTAGCCAACTGATCCTGACTGAGTCATACAGGACCACCAGTCTGGTCAAAGAAGGAGCCAGAGTGGTGTTTTGAAGCCTCTACCACCAGGATCCCCTTGAGTTTATGGTTTGCAGCACATGGCAAATATGCTGGATTCCTACGGTATTAGCTTGGAACCTAGGCTGTGGACGTTGGATCCCAGTAATACTAATCTCGAGCACCAGCAGAGTCACTGGGAGGTTCCATCAGAAAGGGAAGGAAATCCTGGTGGTTGAGGGCCCAACTTCAAAACACCACTTCAACATCCCCCCCCCATCCATTTCCAGGGTTACTTTTAACAGCACCAGCAGCTCCCAAATAACAGCCAACCAACCAAACCAACCCCATTCCTTTAGTCCCCCATCACCCTATGAAGATCACTGCACATTCAGAACACACAGATCAGTTCCAATCAACATAATGCAAATTTTTTTTGGGGGCCAAAATGGTGATTACAGCCTATCTGACTCCAGAAAAAGTAACTGTTGAGAGTATAGAGCTATCACAGGTACATCTAATAAAATTCAACTCTCCAAAAAAGTTGTTTTGGAGAGTTGAATATGTCCTGTGCAACTTCCCAATCTACAAAAAAAAAAAAAAAAAAAACCCAGAATCCACTGCTGAAGGCTGTAACTATTTGGTCATGACAGAGTAATCTTCCAGCAACACCCCTCCCCACTTTTTAATTTTCTGTTGCAGAATTCTACTGATTTAGATAGTTTTATTATTTGGCCTATATCTCTAAGAGTAGAGCTGCCATTCAGTAAATTATTTTTACTTTGAAATCCATGGGGCGAAGTGTTCTAACTTTTATACATCATATTTACTTGTGTGTAGGAGACTGCCCCCCAATAATATAATCTTCAGTTTGCTAACTGGAATCCAAAAAGTGGGTTAATTTTAAAACCACATTTTTAGTTCATAATATTACTTTTTTTGTATTTAAAAATTTTTTTTTTGTTGTTAACAAATCGTTCTTAATTTCTTTGCTTGACATGAATGACTTTCACGCAATACAGGCCATACATGGTGTTATTATCTCTTTATCAATCTAATCGATCCAAAATGAAAAAATACACACAGCATTAACTAATAAGTTACTGTTTTACAATCAATATAGTTATATGCCTTTTATAAAAGAATATTTCTTGGCTTTAATTATGAAACAAATAATAGCAGTTAAGGTATGACAAATAAATAAATAAACATCACTGTAAAATGAACTATGAATTTTCTTAATGCTCTTCCGTCTCTTTGAAGGAAATAAGAGTTTTGATGAATGCATAAAAGTTCTTATAAAACTGAAAGTGAAGTAAGTTTCTCCATGACAAACGTGCGGTTTTTATAAAAAATAAAATGTATTAAAAAAAAAAAAAAAAAAAAAAACAACTCTGGTTGTTCCCCATTCATGTAAAAACAATTCGAATTCACTGAATTATTTGTAAGTCATAATTATGTGTAGTGTGTTTTTTGAATTCCAGATATTTTTTAAATGTTATGAGTAGTTCATTGTTGAAAATTATGCATGACTAATGAAAATAAATATTACACATTTTGTAAACTACAATTAATGGATACTAACATGCCATTAAAGATTAGTTAAGAACTAATAATACATATTTATTTTCAGAAATAACATTCACAGTTTGCATATAAGAGACGAGAGATAAACTAACCAGTATAACATCCCCAGGCATAATCGAAAGTTCATCTAGATTCCTTGCATCAAAAGCATAAAGGGCTTTATATTTGATCACATTAAGAGCTCCTAAATTATCAGGAGTGATCTGAGAATTATTGAGATTATTTGGGAGAGAATTCCTTGCAGGAATACCTGAAAGGTTTGACATTTTTAAACTGCAATACATTTACTGTAGATAAATATAAATTTCCAAATGTTAAAATACAGCTACACATGTTAAAAAAAAAAAAAAAAAAAAAATTTATGAATGGACAGAATTTAAGAAATAGAAATGTTCCTTTGAAGTTCAGTAAAAACACATAACTACATTAAACCAAATATATCAATGAGCTTCGGTAAACACACATCAATATATGATCAATAATACAGAATTACACATTAATTTAATTATGAGTTTTAACCAATAATTTTTTACTAAGTCTAAAATTTACAGGAAGTTTTTAAAGCTTTCAATAGAATGAATTTTAATCAAAGCAAATATTCTTATTTAGTTTTGTAAATGATTTATGACGAAATTTCTATGTAGTTACTGGCTTTCACATATATTTTCCCTCTAAATATAGGAAAAATAAATCTTCTTTGGAATCCATCCTTTTCCTTCCTAGCTGGATATTAATATTTAAATTTACTAGTATATTATTAAGCAAAAAACCATAAACATGAAAACTTACCAAATTTCTGTGAAGAGTTAGAGCACATTTAATTTTAGAAAAATGAAAAAAAAAAAAAATTATATATATACACACACACACACACAGGCTGGCCTCTATTAATGCAATTAATTCGTCCCGTGAGCGCATCGTGCAAAATGGAAACGAGTTAATCGAATATAATAATCAATAGGAAAAATTATAATTGGTCCTTGACCTGGAATGTCTATAAAGAATTTTGAAAATACCTTTTAAATAACTTTTTAACTGTATATAATGTAAAATATAATGAAAATAATGATGGAATTAAATGTTTATTGCGTAAAACAGCGGTTCCCAAACTGTGCACTGCGGATTTTAAATTTGAGGGAAACACAGTGATATTCGACATCTGTCGGACACTGCACGAACTACTAGCTTGAGGTAGTTCACAGTTTCAAAATTTCTTATTACCATGCAGACATGAGTGAGTTGTTTGGATCTAACTACTAAACAGAACTGTTAGGTATTTCTTTTGTTCTGGGTGCGCAGTGAAAAAACTACTGAGACATTAAGGGTACAGTGAACAGAGAAAGTTTGGGAACCTCTGACATAAAATACACAATGAAGAAACGACTGTTGCAGAAATATTTGAACAGCGTTGCGACATTTTCTCTTTTCATTAATCAATTTCCGATAGCCGACAACAATCTTCTCTGGTCCCTTGGCAAAATAAATATCGCAGAGAATCTCAAGCCTTTTGTTGAGGTTCTCTGCGATATGAAAGATTTCATCTAGTTCTTTTACAGTTATCTCCTTCGCAGTAACATTTTCATCTGGCTCATTTAAAAATTTGAATTTTTAAATGCAAGTCTGCATTGACTTTATTAGTGGGAGACAAACAAGTAACACATCTTCTTCTGATAGTTGATGGAACACACCGAGGCGGGCAGCAGGTAAACATTTGTTTATTGCTCGTCTGACGCGCGGTAAGCTTAACGTGCAATTCAAATCTTTTTCAACTATCACATAAAAAAAAAAAGATTGCGTTAACTGGAAATTTGCATCGTGTAAAGTGGTATAATTTTTTCAAATAGAGGTAACTGAAACACACGTTACTCAAACTTGCATTATGCGAGGCCTGGCTGCGTGTGCGCACACAGTGCTTGCAAGTCACATGACCACAGTTGTGGATATAAATGTAGCAGAACAACCTTTCTAGTATCAGTTAAGCGTACAAACCGTAGCAAGAATGGGGAAAAGGAGTGACCTAACGGACTTCGAACATGGCATGGTAGTAGGTGCAAGACCGGGCTGGACAAAGAATCTCTGAAATGGCAGTTCTCCTGAACTTTTCACACACCAGTTTCAAGAGTGTATCGAGAATGGTGCAATGAACAGAAAACATCCTCTCAACAGCACTCCTGTGGAAGAAAATCAATTGTTGATGAGAGAAGTCAGAGGAGGATGGCTAGAATTGTGCAAGCAAACAGACAAGCCACAATGTTGCACATCATGTCCAGAATATAACCTTGGTGCACAGAACAAAATATTGCAATGGACCACTAGTTGCACTTTGTCACGAATGGGCTACAACAGTCGAAGGCCACACTGTCTATCTTTGTTATCAACGAAGAACAAGCTGCTGTGCCCACAGGAAGCGCGCCTCCTGTGGGCACAGCAACACCAGCACTGGACTATCGAGGACTGGAAAACAGTTGCTTGGTCTGACAAGTCACAGTTCCTGGTGTATCATGTTGATGGAAGGCTCAGAATTTGGCAAAAACAAAATGAATCCATGGACACATCATGTCTGACAACTACTGTGCAAGGTGGTGGGGGCAGTGTTATGGTGTGGGGAATGTTTTTTTTGGCATATGTTGGGTCCGTTGATACCCATAGATTCACGTCTGAATGCCACATCGTTGCTGACCAAATGCATCTGTTCATGTTGGCAGTTTATCGTTAGCCAGGTGGTTATTTCCAGCAGGATAATGTGCCGGTGCACAAATCCCGAACAACTATGGGATGGTTCCAGGAACATGACAATGACTTTTCTTTGCTGTAGTGGCCCGCTCAGTCCCTGGATCTCAATCCTATTGAACATCTTTGGGATGAGCTGAAAAGAGCTGTTCATTGCAGGCCTACACCTCCATCAAATCTCAAGGAACTATGATTGCACAGATTGCAAGGATCATGCACACTCATGTCTGCATGGTACTCCATTACTACACAACATTTTCAGCATCTTGTTCAATCCATGCCTAGATGAATTCAGGCTGTTTTGTAGCTAAAGGAAGCTCAACATGCTACTAGGTAGGTGTACCTAATAAAGTGGCAGCACAGTGTATGTTTAATTATTTGGACCTAGTTAAACAGGCAGGTAACAATCAGAAACAGATAGCCTTGCTAATTATTGGTGGGATATATTGAATGGTGTTAGTCCTCAAAAAAGTGCCATTCAATGTATCCGATTATCAATAATTAGCTGCATAAAAAAAAAAATCTAAAAGAAAATTACTAAGATAAGAGGAACTGAGAGAAATTGCTGGAATTTACAATTAAGCAGAGTTAAGCTTCTTATACACACACTGCTGTCGAGTTTTTTCAGAAATTCAACTTTATCTGTTATGGACAATGGACGGTGTTTGCGCTTTACACCAAGAGAGGCACTTCCTCTATGCATTGGAACCATAGCTGGGCCTAAATGTGAGCAGGTTATAATAATAAATGCAGAAAAACAGGTGGGAATGGCTTGCCAGTGTTTATGGGTTTGCGCCAACAGCTGATGCTGCAACCAACACCACCAAGTTGGTACGCCGACCTGGGAAATTTGAAATTACATTCGCGGAAATTATGTCCGAATTAGCGGTGGAACCGGATTACTGGTGGCCAGATTAGTGATGGTCGACCTGTACTACTTGGGAGCATACGTTAGTAGTGACCCCAACCAACACACTAGTTATATATAAATCTAACCCTGGTATCCATACCAGGGCTAGATTTATATATAACTAGCGGGTTGGTTGGGGTCACTACAAACCTATTCTCCCAAGTAGTACCATAATTTTATATATATTAGATTCAACCGAGTGGTCAGAAGTGAGAGTGCAGTAGCACATGCTCTGAATGGATAGTGGTTCAAGCCCGTGTCTGCTAAATACAATTAATGATTGTATTTATGATCTACTGTAAACTCCTCTGACCTGATGGTCATACTGGAACATAAACAAGAAAATATTAAAGAGACAAAACAAAACATTAACAATGAAAAAATGAAGTTATTTGTTTGGGAAGATCTGTGGTGCAATAAAAAATATATACAAAGCTGGATATCATTATATAAAAATACCAGTGGAACAAGAGCAGCTGGTTAAAAAATGATATTTAAAAGCACTAACTCTAATATCAATAATCACATGTGCACACAAATATATATCATTAGCAGAATGATTTGCTAATGAAATTAAAGTCAATTTATATATATATACTGTCAGGACAGTGATGACAATTAAATTTGTGGTATACATTTCCTTGATAAGTTGTACTGTACAAGTAATACTGTTTATAGCTTTACTTGATCTTCCCATGAGTGCTGGTATTCATGCTATTTCAAGGTTATTTTCTTTTTATTTTTCATGTGATTATGACACAGAACTAAGTTACTCATACCTGCAGAGATATGAGTAATAGTCAATGTTTAATGTCAAATGTTTCAATATTTATATTAGCATTAGCATTATCTTATAGCAAAAATTTAATAAAATATTAAGTGAGCACAGTACAATACTATAGGACTGTAGGGTTATTTCAACATAATATTTGAAGTCAAAACGAAATTGGTACCCGAATTTGATTTCAATCACGAAGAAATTCTGTTCTCACTGAAGCCTAAGCACTAAGCCCTCCACACTAAGGCTTTTGTTTGGGTTAGGCTTATATTCAACTTAGATACAAATACTGTGAATTATGGTACTGCTAATATCCTTCTAAATTGCATAGCATTACCAGAACAGGTGAATCTGCAATACATCACTATGATAGTTGTTTCAAAGCTTACATTAGCTTCTCATTAGCTGGTGGGTGGTCTCTGTTAGCAAACATATGCTGAATTGTGAATAATGTATTTTGCCTCAACAGCCAAGCAGTGTATAGAAGTAAGAGTTCCATTTAAAAACTGTTATGTTTACCTTTACCCCCCCTTCCCCTAGAATTAAGCTGCATTTTCCTTATGCATACAATACCATAGAATTGCAGCAGTATTTCAATGCAGTAACTGAAAGCAAATCAAAATTTGTATACTTTACTTGCTTTTGATCATGGAATCGGTTTCTGAGATACTATTTATTCAAAGTATGTTTATTAGAGAATTTGATACCATTAATATCCTATGCTACAGCTGTTTTTTTTTTTTTTTGTTTGTTTTAAGTATGAGGGCTGTTTTTGTTTTAAGTATGCAGGTTGGTGGATACTGCATCATGACAATGCAAGACCTCTGCTAATACTGTCATTGAGTACTTAGCCAGAATTAAATGTTGAATGCAGCTTATGATTATTTTTTTTATTTCAAAAGTTAAAGGAGCTGCAAGGAAAATGTTCCCAGTAATCAGAAGAAACTGTAAAGACATCAGAAACCATTCTTTTGAAGAATGGCAAAAAACACTTGAGCAAGTGTATTTCATAAAATGGGAAGTACTTTGAAAAGAACCATCAAAATATGGGTGAATAATAAATATTTGTGGTGAAAAAAGAAATTACGATCACTCTTTATCGAACAACCTTCATAAGTAACAACTGAGCAAAAGTCAATGACAGACCAGAGACTAATGGATATGATGCATGGGGGTCAGTAACATATGGGGAGTAGTATTCAGGGAGGTAAAAGAAGCTACTAGGCTTTTCATACCAACAAAGAAATACTGTTCAAGGCTTGGACATAAATGGGTTCCAGATGAACTACTGCGATGTGGCAGAGAAGAAAAGTGCATAGGATGCATATAAATTTCAGGTGATACAGAAGCCTATGGTAGATATACATTGAGGAATCACTGAATTATGACCACCTGTATAAGAAAACTGAATGTGACCCGTTGACCATGTGAGGTACGAGAGTGCAGAGTTAGTCGACCTACATAGCATAGATAAGGTGTCAGTGGTTCAGTAGATAGTAAAATTCTGAGCATGATGGATAAAAGGAGGGATTTATCAGACTTTGATAAAGGACAGATTGTGGGTGCTCAATGAGTTGGTGCCCGATTTCCCAAACAGCTGAACTGGTGGGGTATTCGAGAGCCACCACAGTTAAAATGTACCAGGACTGGCGTCAAAATGGCCAAACAGTGACCCAACGGCAAAACTGCAAAGGTCAGCAGGTCAGGCTGATGCTATATAAGCTTGCTTTCTTGCATCATTTGTCATTACCACTACTATATGTTCAAAGATGGTGGCAAAATGAACAAACAAGAAATGCATTGTTGAATCCTAAAACCATGGCAGGACAATAGAATCTATGTCCGATCAAAAATACAGTGGAAAACCATCCTTATCTGTATCAGATGAGAACATTAAGTTGATACAAAATGCTTTTTCACATAGTTCTATTAAATCATGGCAAGTGTAGATAAAATTGGGTTGATTTACCATTTTGCAATAAATTCTGAAAACAAAATTAAACCAAAGAAAAACATACTATGTGCAGGAGCTTTTCTACTGATTGTGATTTAAGGACGGAGTTTGCCAAAATCATGCTTGTATGACTGGAGAATTGGCAAATGCTCTTTAAAGAATATTATTTGGTCAGATAAAGCCATTTTTCACATTTGAGGCTTTAACAGATGCAACAGCCATTACAAAGGACTACAGATTATACAGAAAACAGCAGAGAAGAATTAAAGACACCCCAAAACAAAGGTATGGTGTGAGATGAGAAATGTTTTAGCTCCAACATTTGAAAAACACTGAATTCAGAAAGCTATTCTTTATGCTTCAAAAATTTTATTTGAAATACAGTAAGGTAGTTTTCTGAAGCTGTGTTGTCCAAATGCTCAAGAAATTATCTTTATGTAGAACATTCACTATTACAATGTCTTGTGTGAAATCTCTCTCTCTCTCTCTCTCTCTCTCTCTCTCTCTCTCTCTCTCTCTCTCTCTCTCTCTCTCTCGTGGATTAGAAAATATTACATACAGGGCAACCTTAAGGAGTCCTCATTTGACTTTAATGGACTTTTTCTTTCAAAACTGGACAAAAGAAAATTTACCAGAGAAAGCCAAGGACACTATTCATTAAAAGGAGGAAAATATCAAGGAAATGACTGGCAGTATTCTTATGGGCTTTCTTTCACATTCATCAGAAAATGTAACAGTTAAATTAAGAAAAGTTGCTGAAAATGATAGTGCCTATGATGAAGTTTAAGTATATACATAAGGTGAATACATAAAAATGTGAACAAACATTTGATTAAATCCTTTGTTTCACAGTACTCCAGCACTACCTTTTTAAATAATAGGTAGTGATTTTCAAATTTCCCAGTATATGGAATCCAACACTATTTGCATACACACTGCAATAAAAAATACAGCAGAAATGGGTACTTTGGATAATCAAATAAGGTTACTACAGAATGTCCCACCTATGTCTAAGTTTGAATGTGTATTAATAATGCTAATAAATTAAAGGCTTCATAATTATTAACAGACATTATAGAATTGAAAAACCTACGATTATTAAAGGAGAAAACCATTGGTGTAGCCTCAGCTTTTTCCGAAAATGAGAAAGTTAGGTGTAGTCTGGAAGGAATTCGAGAAATATCTTATTATGGGCGAGTTCAACTGCCCCTAACTGATCAGAATAAGTGGGAGAAACTCATCACATGGAACACATTTTTAAATAAGTTAGATGATTATTATTTGTACCAGTATATTAGAGGTAAGAATATTCTTGACCTCATCATTATTCACAAATCAGATGGCCCTATAGCGGTTAAAGTACATGAACCATTGGCAGATAATGGTCGTGCAGTCACTAGTTGGAAGATGTGGGATAATGCCAAGATAGATGGATATGGAGTTGGCCAGTCTAACAGAGCAGAAAAAGATAACATGCAAAAGTTATGGAGTGATGAAAAGTACTGAAGCTTACAGCAGCTACAAGTTTATCTGTAATAATACCACAGACATGGTTAGGGAAGCCAAGGCCGAGTATAAGAAAGCACTGGCTAAGAGAACAAAGAATGGAGATAATGATTTTTTCATATATGTGAATACAAAGAAGAAGAGAATGAATCAGACTGGACTCTTGTGTACTGGGCGTGGAAAAGTCTTTAAAAAAACCCAGATAATGTTGCTGATGAACTGAATAGGTACTTCACATTGGTCTTTACTGATGAAAGACACTTCATGCTGAGGAGAGGCCTAGTGATTTTGAAATTATACATGACTGTTCATTAGGAAAACTTTTGAGCCTAATGGCAAGGCTCCTGGAATTTATGGCATATAATCAGTAATTTTGAGTGAGGTGGCCAGAGAGTGTATTATTATTATTATTAGCCATATGGTGTGCAAGGGAGCCTGAGGCTTATGCTGCACGAGCCAAAAAAAAAAAATTGAGTTACCCAGAGAGAGAGAAAGAGAAACAGAAGGGAATCACCAAGAAAGAGAATGATATCCAGCTTAGGACCCTGGGTGTGCCAAGCCCATATTGAACCAATGAGATTAATTATGAGGGCATCACTGGACTCAGGAGAGATTCCCTTGGATTGGAGTAGTGTCAGCATATTACCAATATATAATGGCAGTTCTAAGAGTGAAATCAGTAACTACAGACTGGTTAGTCTGTCCAGTGGTATGGAAAATCTTAGAAGCAATGATTAAGAATGCAATCCAGGGACATTTAGATATAAATGGCATTCTGAGGAGACACAACATGGTGTGAGATGAGAAATGGAAATTCATTTATCATCTCACACCATGTTAAGGGAAATTCATGTTTAACTAATCTGGTAAGCTATTTTGACATAGTTACTCAGGAGCTGAATGTAGGAAACAATTTCGATATACAGTAAACCCCCGCTATTCGCGGTATCTGTATTTGCGGTTTAGCGTATTCGCGATCGCCGATTTAATATAAAATGAAACCTTAAAAAATGTGAATTTTAAAGCGCAGTGAATATTTTCCGCCATAAAAAAACATGGGCGTGGCTAAAATTATCTTTGCCAGTCAAAACAGCGCTCAGTGGGTGGGGGGAGAAGGGTGACAAAATCACGAGCGTGGATGTTTCTCACTAATCCTTGTTCAATATGTGTTATGCGCTTGTTATGGAAGGTTTCGTCGTTTGCTTTTAATTTATATGCTTATAAATTGAATAAATTTATCAATTTATAAATTGATATGCTTACAAAAGTGATAAATCTACCGTTTTGCAGTATAAAACAGAATTTTGAGTGTTAACTGAAGAAAGTGACTTTATTGTGGACAAGTTCTTTCTAACCCCTACAAAAATATGACTATGAATAACACGAGAAATGTGAAAATATCAAAGAAGGTGATGAGATTAGTGAATAAAATTGAGTTATTAGATAAAATTTCTAATGGTGAAAGTGTCTCCTCAGTGGCAAAACATTATAAAATCAATGAGTCAACGGTACGATCAATCAAGAAATCGGAAGAAAAAATTTGCCGTAGTGTCCGTGAAAATGCGTTAATTGCTTCAAAAATTTGCTCTGTAACTCGTGATGTTAAATTAGAAAAAATGGAAAAGGCTTTAAATCTGTGGATAGAAGACCGAACTCAAAATAAAATTCCGTTAAGTTCACTCATCATTCGTGAAAACGCAAAACTCCTTATCAACGCTTTAGCGAAACTGGTGATAGCACTGGTGGGATAGGTTTTTTGGCTAGCAGAGACGCTGGTTTGAAAGATTTGTTTGAAATTTCTAATAAATATTACATTTAATATTAAATTGTTTCTTATTTTCATTTCGATGCCATATGCTTGCATTTCACTATGTACTGTCTATGTACATAGTCATATTATGAAGGTACATATAATACATACATAGACAAAATTTTAGACTAGTTTTTCTTATTTATTTCATACTTTGGAACGGAACCCCTTTATTACTATGGGAGCCATAACTCCCTATTCGCGTTTTCGGTATTCGCGGCAAACGTAACCCCCGCGAATAGCGGGGGTTTACTGTACTGTATTTGGATTTAGCAAGGCATTTGACTCAGTTCCTCATCAGAGGTTACTGTATGAACTGGAACACATTGAGATTACTAGACAGATTCTAAGATGGATAGCAGGATGTTGCAGGGCAAAGGTTGTGATTTATGGATATTCTTCAGATTGGTGTAACATCAGAAGTGGGGTCCCCCAAGGATTGGTTCTTAGACCACCATTCTTTCTGATTTTAATAAATGACACTGATGAAGGGATAAAGGGTGTGATGTCAAAATTTGTAGATGACAAAGATTTAGAGGTTAATGATCAGTGCCAAACAGTTCTCCTTCAGGATGACTTGAATAGGCTTCAAGAGTGGTAAGAAAAGTGGCAGCTATGCAACAAAATGCAATGCCTTACTTGGGGAATAGCAACTCCAAAATAAGTAATATGCTTGGTAGGGTTGAATTAAAAAAAAATAGAAGGGATCTGGAAGTTACAGTATGGTCAGATATGAAGTTCTCTGAGCAGTGTAAACAGGCAGCTAGGAAAGCTCATGGTGTCCTATAGATGATTTTTCTAACAATATCCTGTAGAGATAGGAAGCAAAAATTCCACTGTATAAGGTAATTGTAAGACTGCATTTGGAATACAGTGTCCAAGTATGGAGACCTCATCTGAAAAAAACACAATGCCATCTTGTAAGGTTCCAAAGACAGGCAATTTGTATGGTGAGATCAGCAAAAGGGCAAACAAACAAGGCAAGACTCTGATTATGTAGGCTACAGGGCTTGACAACCCAGACACCATAGAGGGGTCCTGACTGAGGTTCATAAGACAAATTAAGGCAGAATTTTCACTATTACAAAGAATTCCAGAAGTAGGGGAAAGAGGCTTTAGACTAGATTGGAGGAAGTTTTCTTTTAGCTAGAGAGTTGATTACTGAAATTGAAGTTGTCTCTGCAGGTAGTTGAGGCTGACATGATGAGGGAAGCACATAATTTGTATTTTATGTATCTATTTTTTCATTCTTCCCCCCCCTTTTTTATTTGCAGGCTCAAAAAAGCTTGTAGCTTCCTTGCACGACATGGTTAACAATAATCTAATGTATAATTACAGAAATGAGTGCTTGTTTTATTGTACCATATTATTGTCCTATTTTGATTTTTCAGGTCATGTGAAACCTTGGATAACTGAAGCTATGCAGTTTAACTGAACAAAAATAAGTAAAATAATCCAGACAACACTTCATACAGAATGTGAATAAATTATTTAAGAATAACTCATACCGGCTTCATGCACAGGTTTATTTAACTGCTCTCCATTGTGATTTCTTCTTTCATTAATCTGATTCCTCTTCTGTTCATACTCTTGTAGCAATTTGTCATGGTTTTGAATGAGATCACTTAATTGCTGTTTAAGTGCCTACAAAAAAGAGGGAGGAAAAAAAAAATCAATTTTAAATTTTGTTTAGAGTTAAGAAAGAGTTCCCAAAAGCTTCCAGGAGAGTTCTTATATAAGTGAAAATTGGTCTATGTGATAGGTGCTTCACCCAACTAAGTTAATTCCTGTTCTTGCCCTTAGTATTCTTGCACACTTTTTTAATTTTAAAAAAGTTTTGTGATTTTTCTATAATTTTCACATAAAGAATTGCATTTTGTGCACAGAATGCAGCAAAATCATACTCCCTCTGCCTGAGATCACTAAATTCAGTCTCAACTGAAGAGGCCTTTAAGAATCTCTCCAGCCTCCAAATAACAATGTAAACCCAGAGCTCTCCATGAGTAACAAGTAGTAAACCACTATACTATGATGGAAGATGTATTAAGTTGGTAAAAGCAAACTGTGTACAGATGTGCATGACTATGCCTGATCAAAGCAATAGCAAATACCTATGTGATTTTATATCATGGAATTTAAAGAGAATACAAGTATCAACCACATCAATTTTTTGCAAAAAACAGTTTGAGGACTGTGCTGTAATAAAGATTATACAAATCTTTGCAGTTTCACAACAAGTACAATATACAGGAGCATGACAGACAAAATGAATGTATTCACCTTTTTACTGACCTTCAACTGACAAAGTGGTCTTCACCTAGATTACTTGAAAAGTATGGATTTTCCTTAACAAGCTTTTCCATAGATAATCCAAAGGCTAAAGTAAATAATATGCATCTTGAAAGCAATAATGCAAAAAAAGAGAGAAATCTCTTTTTTTGTTTCAATAATATTAAACAGTATAAAGATTACAAGTATAATATCCAAAAATACGGATTCTCTCTCTCTCTCTCTGTCTCTCTCTCTCTAGTAGGTATACACAATCATACATAATAAAAAAAAACAACACTTATTTTTATACATCAAACCATATAATGGCAACAAAAACAAAACTCAGCAATCTTGTTGTCATGTGCAAGAAATTTACCAAATTTCTCCACAACAATTATCTTTCTCATATTGACTAAATTAACCACGAATGTCTATTTTAAATGAGAATTATGATAATTCTGCAGTGTTAATAAAAGTAAGTAAAATGTCTCTTCATTAATTAATTAATTAATACTGACATGAACTTTACATATACTTCAAACCCATTTAATCCAAAAGGCATGTTATTTTGATGACTTCAAATTAACAAGGCTATACTGTCTTGTACTCCCACTCTGCTAGAATGGCATGCTGCAATATGATATGAAATTTCAATGATAGTCCTAAATCATGGAAATTTCATGCCATAATTTCACAGAACTTATTATCGTACGAGTTAAATATTCCATTCCTAATTATTATCTGTGTATCATTTTACTGAAATGTAAGTATCTCCAAAAATGCTGATAGATTAGTACAGCAGTTGTTTAGAATGGCACACAGACAACAGTAGATGTTGAGAGCCTGTCCACTTGATTAAAAAAACATTTTGAAGAGGAAAAACTGTATTCTTTGCCCGAGATACTAACTTGATTGTGAATAAAGCCCAAAGAAGTCTTATCAAGAAATCTGAACTCCAGCATTTCCCGTATAACAATGAATAACAATAATTGTTACAATAAATGTTAATATGAATAACAATAACAATGGTTAATGTAGTTGCAGAGGTGAGCAGACAAACCTTCAGCTCCTGCAAACAGATAAGTATTTTTGATATTTTTATTATTTTATTTGATTAATTAACATATTAAATTACATTTTACAAAGATATTAAATAGGCTTAGTAGCATTCATTAGCTAATTTTTAAATTTAGCTAGTGATTTTTGTAGGTTAAGACTCACTGCTAGTACCACTATTCTACTGGTGTTTTTGCTGAGAATATCATAGAATGTAACCAATCGGGCAGAGGAATAGTAAGGTTTTAATCCCTTGTTGGGCATATATCTTTTGTATTTAGCTAAGGATATAACTAATTTAACATTGCGATCATTACAGTATAGCATATATCTCGAACTTGATAACATAAGGTATAATAAGAAATAGATAGCATAATATGTATTACTACATTAGCTTTGTGTAGTATTGTCAATTAAATTTATTAACCTTATTAACTTTCATTGTTAATCAATTAAATAGTATTCAAACAGAAATCATGCTCCAGACTACAGCAGCAAAGCAACAAGCACAAAGTAGAGGGAATGATGTGGCTAGGAGGAAAACCAAAGGTGGCGATCCTCCAACGTATCACAGCCTAAAAAATATGCAAATTATGAAATGTTTGTGGATCTTTCTGGAACAGGACATGATCTAGCCAAGGATAGGGTGTGTGTGTGTATGTGTGTGTGTGCACGCGCTAGGAGCAGTGTCAAGAAATTAGGTGCCAACTTCGCATTCTGATGGACATCTACGAGAGTTTGAAGAGTAGGGTAGATGCCCTTGAAGGAATTAAAATGGGGAAACCATCACTCTCTCAGCTGCTCAACTCAATGCCAGAGCTCA
The DNA here is from genome assembly GCF_048544385.1 of Mastigoproctus giganteus. Taxonomy (NCBI): domain Eukaryota; kingdom Metazoa; phylum Arthropoda; class Arachnida; order Uropygi; family Thelyphonidae; genus Mastigoproctus; species Mastigoproctus giganteus. The sequence goes on from NC_143583.1 coordinate 40,597,353, forward strand.
CTCTTGTGCATCAGGCAACACAGTAGAAATCTTCAGAGCAGAATGCACTGGTCCCAGAGGAGCTAGTTATTGCCAGCGACACTATTCTCAGGGAGACAGCAAATATATTATGCAAGAAGGATAGGTGGAATAGGACCAGGGTTCTGCCATGGGCAAAAGTTGATGTTTTAGAGCAGATATCTTTTAAGGGCACAAAAGGTGATGTTGTTGTACACATTGGAACTAATAACATTAAGAGTAAGAGCTCTCCAGATTTACTCAACAAGTACAGGTCTGGCGCCTCCGTAGCCAGGTGAGCAGGAGCAGCAGTGCGTAGCACACGCTTCTTGATTAGACCGGTGTTCGAGCCAGTGACTACCAAATAAGGAGGATGCGGAAAGGTCAGGGAATGACCACCGCATATCCCCGGAACAATAAGGCCTTAGCTGTTAATGCTCCTAAAAACCAAATAACGAACAACAAGTACAGGTCAATGTTGAAAAAAAAAGTTGCGAGTTAGGGCTGAATGTGAAAGTGTCTGCAATTCTGCCCAGACATGATAGGAGGGAGAATATTATGAGTGCCTTGTCGATCAATTCGGCCGTGGATAGATTGTGCAAGACTCATGGGATAAAATTTTTCTCAACGTGGTGTGTGCTTGTTAACAGAACACTGCTGCTACAGGGATGGCACAGACTTAAATAGAAAGGGTGCAAGAATATTTACAGATGCTATTAAGGCAATGTAAGGTGGGTCTGAAAAATGCTAGCTTGGAGGATTCACCGACTAATATATTAACAGTAGCCGCAGGCAGAAGTGAAAGTGATTCTTATACTGCTTCGATTGGAATGAGCAGCAGCCTGGAAAGTAAGATGCTGGGGATTTCCAGGACCGCTGAGAGTCATCATGTAACAATTAAATACACGGGCTGTGTTAGGATAACTAAGAGTAAGAGCAGGTGCACGTATACTTGCATGTACACCAATGCTAGGAGTTTAGAAAAGAAATTTAATGAATTTGAGGTGCTGGTCAGGACATCAAAGGCAGATATTGTAGGGATATTAGAGGCGTGGTGTCACACAGATAAAAGGAATGCAGAATTGGAATTTGGGGAGTACAATGTGTACAGAAAGGATAGACAGGAGAAGCAGGGAGGAGGGATTATGCTGTAAGTTAAGAAACATACAAAAATCTAATAAAATGCATCCAGTTGACATTGGTGCACAGTGCAATGTTGAGTCAGTTTGGTGTTACATAAGCACTGGGAAAGAAAAATAGGGAGTAGGAGTGTGTTATAGGCCTAATGACTCTAATGAGTACAACGAACAACTCAACAGAGAAATAGAGTGGACCAGTCAATCATTATCTTATAATGGGCAATTTTAATTTCCCAGATATTGACTGAACTTGTGGCTTTATCGCTTGCACACTAGCAACATTTTTATGGATTTATTGGATGACTGTTTTCTACAGCAGCATGTTCAAGAAGCAACTAGAAAGAGAGAGTAATACTCTTCATCTGCTTATCAGCGGTGATTCTTCATGCATTAAGGATCTGCAGATAAAGGAACCACTAGGCAGCAGTGATTAAAGTGTGTTGATGTGGGATTTACTGAAAGATATAACTACCATCAGAGGTAAAGGGAAGGGTTTTTCCTTTCGTAAAGGTGTCTATAGTGGTCTCACAGTTTTCAATTCTATAGAATGGGTCCAACTGATGATGTTACCAGAAGCAAATTCTAAATATTAAGCATCCAAATAAGTAATCACGGAAGTTAATAGGCTTTTTGTCCCAACTAAGAAATACTGTTTAGGGTTTAGGCTTAACTGGATTGCAGATGAACTAATGAGACTCGTGGCAGAGAAGAAAAATGCATGGAATACGTATAAATTATCAGGTGACACAGAAGACTATGGTAGATATAAGCTAGTCTATAATCAAGTCAAAAAGGAGGTTAGGCAAGCAAAGGAAGATTACAAGAAATCTTTGGCAAAGGATGCAAAGAAAAACAGTAGACTTCTTTATTTACATAAACTCTAGAAGGAAGGGGGTGAATCAGATTGGTCCACTTGATATTTATGGTCCGATTGTTGATGATCCTACTGAGGCAGCTGACAAACTGAATGAGTATTTTGTGCCAACTTTCACATATGAGGAATATCTGTAGGGAAGTGTAGGCTAGAAGCTTATCAAACTCTGGCAGGGAGCTAAATTTGTTTTGCTATTTGTTTTTTTAGGAGCATTAGCAACTAAGGCCATATTGCTCCGGGAATATGCGGTGGTCATCCCTGACCTTTCCGCATCCTCCGTATTTGGTAGTCACGGGCTCGAACCCCGGGTCTAATCAAGAAGCGTGTGCTACGCACTGCTGCTCCTGCCCACCTGGCTATGGAGGTGCCAGGGAGCTAAATGATTTTGTAATAGTTAAGAGCAAAGTGGAGGAGAAATTGTTGAAGCTGATCATAAGAAAGGCACCTGGGGTGGATGTGATCTATCCAGTTATATTAAAGGAGGCAGCAAAGGAAGTAAGAAAACCTTATACTTAATTATGAGAGCATCCATGTACTCAGGGAATGTCCTCATGGACTGGAGCTGTGCAAATGTGACCCCAATTCACAAAGTGGGATCAAAGGGTGACACGAATAATTAAAGACCTGTTAGTTTAACTTCTGTTCCAAGGAAAATAATGGAAACGCTATTTGGAGAAGCACTGCAGGATCATCTACACAAGACTGCAGTTATAGATTAGACACAGCATGGGTTTGTTAAGGGGAAGTCTTGTCTGACCAAATTGACTGGATACTACGACGTGGTCACAAAGGAACTGGATGCAAAAATTAATTTTGATATTATATGATTGGATTTTAGGAAAGCTTTTGACACTGTTGCACATGACTACTGTACAAATCGGAGTAGTGTGGCATTAAGGGAAAGTTGCTGTTATGGATTAAGGGATGGTTGAATAGGAGAAGACAGAGTGGTAATCAATGGACACTGCTCTTCGTGGACTAATGTTATTAGTGGAGTCCCCAGTGTTAATATCCAAGTCTGCAGACGATACAAAAGTGGGCATGGTTGTTAATGACAGTACACTAATGCAACAGGATCTAGAAAAGTTGAGCAGATGGGCTGAGAGGTGGAAACTGAAGTTTAACATTGACAAATGTAAAGTACTGCATATGGATAGCAGTAACCCCAGAGTACTGTACCAACTGTGTGGTACTACACTCATGGTAGTGGAGAATGAAAAGGACCTGGGGGTAATTGTGTAGCCAGATATGAAGTTTTCTGAGCAGTGCAGACAGGCTGAAAGAGTAGGTGATGGTGTCTTGTCAATGATATACAGGAATTATACTAGCAGGGATAAGGAAGTGATTGTCCCCCTTGTATAAAGCAATGATCAGGCCACAACTCGAGTACTGCATACAAGTCTGGAGCCCTCATTTTAGGTGGGATGTAGGGCTACTGGAACGAGTACAGAGAGGGGTAACGAATGCTGAATGGAAATTGCAACACAGAGTTGCTGTTATCAAGCAAGGCCTAAGCTCTGGAAATTGCAGCATCTGTTGTTGTTATTTGGTTTTTAGGAGCATTAGCAACTTAGGCCATATTGCTCCGGGATATGCTCCACATATCCCGGAGCAACATCCACATCCCCCGTATTTGGTGGTGACGGGCTCAAACCCCGGTCTAATCAAGAAGCATGTGCTACGCACTGCTGCTCCTACCCACCTGGCTACGGAGGCGCCTATTGCAGCATATGGAGACTAGGCACCTGTGAGGTGATCTAATTGAAGTGTATAAGCCATTAAATGGTTTGAGCAAGCTCAATGCTGATGGGATTCTTCCTCTTGCTCAGATTCTGCACCTGAGGGAGCACAAATTCAAGTTGAGGAAAGATAGTTATAGATGTGTGGAAAATTGCCTTTAGCCAGAGGGTGGTTAACCAGAGGGTAGGAACAAACTTCCATCTGTTGTAGTGGAGGTTGACAACATAAATAAGTTCAAGGCAGAACTGGACAGGTATTTGTAGTGAACAGACGGGTGAAATGGGAAGCGTTTTTTTCACTGATGCTATATAAGCTTGCTTTCTTGCATCATAGGCTTCTACTAATGACTGTCACTGTACTAGTTATAAGTAAAGCAATAGTGATCTATACAGCATAAATGAAAGCAATATCAGACATTCAGTTACACTATTCAATCACAATATTAGCACTAGTATTGGCAAAATTATGCAAAGTGAACTTAGGTATATATTTGCACATATAATTCTGTAGTACAAAAATTTGCAAAATACATTCTCATTGATTAGGCAAAAACATGAGAATGTACAATATTTTGCCCCGAATGTTATGTGGAAATATGCTAAATGCAATGCAAATTCTGGAATTGTAGTTTCACAAGTAAACATACTTTCTGAGATTAGAGATACCCATGAATCTTGCTAAAAGCATCACTGTCATCAACAGTTAACTTTGATTGTCCCAGCAATGAAATGTTTTATTGTTCATACTTTACAGGTTATAAAGTTTTAAGATTTGCTCGAATTTGAAAGTATACAAAATTTTTAGTGAAACACAGTGCACTGACAATAAGGCTAAACAATAAAAGTTACATGCTGGAATTTAAATTGTATGTAATTAAATGAACAGAAACATATTCTATAATGTGAAAAACTGAGAAACAACTGCAAAAATAATACAGATAAATAATATCTTATTTATCTCAAGATAAAATGAGATATTATTTATCTGCAATGAGTCGCTCTTGAGATAAATATCTCAAGAGCCACTCATTGTTGTCACTACACAGTACTCACAAGGATGTGAATTTTTCAGCACTGATGCAATGAAAATGACATGAAATTCTTCAATATATGTATCATACCATGTGCCATTTCTTGTATCCACGTTTCTTCCTGAAATTAAGACAACACTTATATTTCATTATTATATCAAGAATGATTTTCAACCAGCATTCCAAAGCATGTTGTTCATAGCAATGTATTAATCTGTATTAAAGTCAAGTAATTGATATGAGCAGGTTGCTCAAACACAAGAAATATACTTCTCTAGAAACTTTTGAATGAATCTCATAGAAAATGAAATTTTGCTCTAAATATACAAAAAACACTTATCTGAACATTCATATAATGAGTCATGGGAGAGATTATGCCATGTTTCATTTTAAAGGTTTGTTACTTTCAGACTGAAGCTTTTATTGTCCTTTAACTATCAAAGGAATGCTTTAAGTTCTGTTCCATCACTATTAGCATAAAGTCACCATAAATTCAAATCATCTTAAAATCACATTTGATTAGAGTATCATTATTATTTTATACCATAACAAAACTGACAGACAATGGAAATTCACAAGAGCTGAGTCAGTTAAAAAAAATAAATAAATAACCGGATATTAAAATGAAAAAAGCTTTCATTTTTTTCAAAAGCTTACAACTAAACACTTATGAGATTATTCATAAAGTTGTTGGAAACTTTTTTAAATACATTTGAACTGACCACTACCAATTTTTTTGACATCTTTCAACACATTTGCTGCACCGTAATGCAACAGGTGGTCATTCTTAAGCAGTCGGTATATGAGCAGTGTAAAAGTAAAGACATGAAATAAACTATTCTGTCAGCAAACCGACTGAATGCTTTAATACACATATTTTTCTACTTGTGTTCAGGTTAGTTTATGTACAGAGAATAAATGTTTGATAAAATTTTGAGCTTTGTTCCGATTTACAGCTCAGCCCAAAAGCACTTTTAGCTATGAATTCTAGAATATCAGTTGTAACTATTATTTATGAATTTTCAGAACTTGAGAATTTGGAACATTTTGGCTTCTCAACATTCCAAAAATTATAACACACTGAATGCACTCACTTAAATATAGGTGGCAGCAAATGTGTTAATGAATTCCACTGTCAAACCATTGTCTTTTCAACATGGATTTGATTTTGGGGATAACAATAAATAGCCAGGGGAATATAAATTGGAAAGATGGGAGTGGGGTGGTTTCAGCCCACAATAAATAAAATAAATAAATTTTCTGTTTATACTCCGGCACGACAACCAAGTCAGTAGAGTGTACAATAAATAATCAATACAAATATTTATCGTATTTAGTAGTCACTGCCTTGAACCCCAGTGTACTCAAGGAACACGTGCTACGCACTCTCACTCCTGACCACTTGGCTACAAGCTTTTCTAAAAACTCTTTGATAGTAAGTGCTGAATGAGGTCTAGCAGTATTGTGCAAAAGGAACCAGTTCCCATTTTCTCAAATATGAGGCCTTTGTGAATTCTTTTACCCAAATGATCCAAAACGGGTGCACAGTACCCCTCATTCACTGTCTGCTGGTGGAATAAATTCCTCGTGAATAATTCCTGCACTACTAAAGAAAGTGATCATCACTTTGGTTTCTGATTTTTGAAAATTAAATATTTCTGTATCTCAGAGAGCTTTTTCATTGCCATTCTAAGCTTTGTCTCTTTGTCTGTGGATTGCATTAGAACCACCATAAGTCATAATTATTATGATAAATTGAAGAAAGGAGGACTTATTATCAAGAGCATGAATGAGCTCTTTGCATGTTTAAAGCCTGAGCTTTTGTTCATCAAACAGGGCAGAACAACCAGTGCAAATCCTCTGTTTGTCCAAATTTCTATGGCAGAATTGTACAAATCATTTCTCGGTTAAAGTGAAATTGTTCTTCCAACATTTTAGGAGTAATTTGACAATCAGACATGATCAAATCAACATGTGGCCTTTTATGAATTTTTTTATAATTGTAAAAGGTGTTCACTGTGTCTTTTGGATTTTTATAGCCATGCCAAAATCATACAAACCAGTGAAATACAGGCAAGCAAGGTAGGGCATTGTTATATCATATACTTGTTTTACCAAGTTGTAGGTTTCAGTTGAAGCTTTCCACCAAATGGAAACAAATTTCAAAAATGGAATTCAAAGTTTGCTCTTTATTTCATCACTGAACACAGACAATGCCTTGAACAACATGGCATCTCTACCACAACAGCGTGGGATAGAATTAAGATATGCAAATAATTTTGCAGAGGGCAGTTAACACATAGGTCAGCTGCCACAGCTCCTTGCATCATCGTCCTACATGTTTGAGCATTTATGCATGGACTCAGTACTGGACTTAATTCTTAACTGTCAAACCTCGTATAGTCATTTGGTGAAAAGATTTGCCCTTAAACTAACAAAAACTGGGGAATCCACATTACCTAGTCTTGTTGTATACAATTTATTTAGTATGAATCCCATGGTTTAAGTTAGTTTAAGACTGGTAGTTAGGTCAGTGCTTTCCCTTTTGAAAATGCTGCATATGCTGTGCTCATATACTTTTAAACAGCTCTCATTAAGCATTTATTTAACAAAACATGTTTGTGGAAAGTTTATATATGTATAATTATGTAGCCTGTATCATTATGTTCTCATACCGTAATTTTTAAATCTTATATAACGGTATTGTTTTATATATATTTTTTCCCTTTTCATCTGGACATTCTTTTTATGAGCAAAGCATTTTTACATTAAACAAATATCACTACAGCCAAGATACATAATTACAAGCAGCAGAAAATTTGCATTTTTAAAACTTAAGATGAATGAAGTATACTAATTCATTCTGTTGGTATTAAGCATAATGCTAATACTTTCCTGGCTAAACATTATTTCTTAAAAATTGTATACATGCAGATGATGTGTATGCCAGTGAGATCAACTCCTACTACTTGGAAGAAAAGAGAGCACTGTTTTTGAAACATGCTGGCAAGCCTTAAATGTAAAGTTCATGCTATTTACTAAACGGGTGACAAAATTTAAGGCACAAGACAATTTGCATGCATCTTTTGTAAACTGAACTAAAAATACATAGATACACACATAAATTAAGTAACTGATGCAAATGAGCATATCATTAGGATATGCATATGTTAATAGTTTAAAAAAGTGGTCTGACTTGGTCACTCAAGGTTCAACAGTACAGACATCATATGAGTGATTCACTGTAGTGGAGAGTGGACAGAAGTGGAGCAAATAGGCAGAGATACAAAATTCCTGAATATCAACTCAAATGTAATACAGTAAATCTCAGTTATCTGAAACAATTGAGACCAAGATATTTTAAACAGTTGATTTTTCCAGATATGAAATTTTAAATGCACTCTACAGTCAGTATAAAAGAGAAGTAGAAAAAAAACAAATTAATAAGAGAAAATTACAGTAATCAGCATTTATGATTTACATATACACTGGTGTTCAAAGGAAGTGCATCACCTAGGAATTTCACATTTCTAACCCTTTTTCACAATGGCATGTTACATTATTATTATTATCATCAGTTTATTTCTCTGTTGAGGAGACACCTCTGGGACGGCCATTGGCTAGAAGGGCGAGTTACATTCTAAGGTGTGAAGCAGACCCCATGAGCAAATGGTTACAAAGTCCATGGGACTTTCACCCTGAAAGGGTGAATACAGAATTTTGAAAATTTTGGCAACTTTGACATCATAGAATATTTAAAATTGACATCTTAGGTTAAAATCTATAATAGTGAGAATATATAGTTAAAAGGGATCAAAATTAAATTCAGTTTTTGAGCCGAGTGGCTGTGCACTACAGTTGCATAAGATGATAGGAGTCGGTAAAGACTTTCAATCCATAAGCTTTTTCATTACAGAGCTTTTCCGGTTCAATTTTTAGTTGACTGAGGAGTTCTACTGTGTTTGCTGGAAAAAAGTGACTTAGGCTGTCCAGCTTTTTTAAGTTGCTTTGAAGAGGATGTCTTGTTTCAGCATTCCTGGTGGCTTCTCGACAAGAGTGAAATAAGTCAATACTGTGAGCATCTAACCTTACTGTTAGCAGTTGGGCTAATGTGAAAATGTTTCTTGTGTTAATTATCTGTTTCCAGGGAGGAATACTGAGATTGGAAAGTAGGATGGCTCTAGAGATAATAAATGGGTGATTCAAGATCCTGTTCAGCCCTCAAGAGCAGTTTTCAATACTAAGGAAAGCTTTCAGGTTACTCCATGGAGCAGAGGACCAAATCTCCGAAGCACATAGTGGAATGGGAAGTATACATTTCAAGAATACTTTTTAACAAGATCTGGGTTTCTAATGCCAATTAACTCCTGTTTGACAGCCCAGAGCGCTGCAATGTTTTTGCTTTGATGTAATCAAAGTGCTCTGAGAATGTTAGTCCCTTATCCCATTTTAGGCCAAGGTCTATGTGCGATTTAACCATTAGAACTTTGCATCCACTTACCAGCATAGAGATATTGTCCCTGCTCTTTTTCTTTGTAATAGTCATCTGGGCAGATTTGCTTGGGTTTAAATGTAGCCAACACAGTTGAGGTAATGCTCAAGTTCTTTTATTGTGTTATTGGCTTGCTGATTTGTTTGTTTAACTCGTTGTAGATCTTTAGATTTGATGAAGAATTTCAGGTCATCAGAATATGTAATAAAGTTGTCTTTATGGGATCCAAAAAATGGCTCCAGAGCAGCAGCAAATAAAAGTGAGGAGAGAACGCCTCCCTGTGGAATTCCTTGCGAAATAGAGTAATGGGAAATAAAATCGTCATTACAGATTACGAGGAGTCTTTTCTTCAGAATGTTACATAAAATCTTCAGGAGATTGCCTTGTATTTTGAAGTAGAAAGATAAAATTTGTTCCAGAGCTGTTATCGAGATATTGTCAAAAGCTGCAGATATATCTAGGAAGATAATATCGAGCTCTTCCTTATTGTTGAGAGCTTTCCACATCCAAAAAAGGATCTCAAGGAGATTTGTGACAGTTGATCTTACATTAATGACTAGCATCACAAATAGAAATATAAACAAAAGACATTTATTAATAGTTAAGGCAAAGCTAAGTAATATTTGACAGGTGCTCAAAAATATTCCAAAATGAGCATTTGCAACCTTTATACAACAGTTTGGTAAACACTACAATTATGGCTGAAATGTTATCAGAAGCCCTCAAATTTGCTTCAGCTAATTCAACTAATATTTAGTTGAATTGCCTATGGCCCTGATCACAGCAGAACACCATCAAGACATTGACAAGATCAATTTCTGAAGATAATCAACTGATAGTTTGTCAACTGATATTTTACCGGGAACATTAGTTAAACTAACTGGTCTGCAATTAATTGTCATCCTTAGATCCCCTTTGTAAATTGGGGATACATTTGACATGTGCAAATGGATGGTCCCATAATTATGGCTAAGGGTTTGCTTTCTTCCTTTGCCATCTCCTTTAATACAACTGGATCATCCACCGCAGGTGCCTTTCTTATGTGCCTTTCTCATCAACAATTTCTTCTCCATTTTGCTCTCAGTTATTACAAAATCATTAGCGTTAGCATTAGTAGAGGCATTTGATGCAAGAAAGCAAGCTTATGCAGCATCAGCCAAAAAAAAAAAAAAAACCCACTTCCACTTCACCCCTCTGTTCGTTCAAAATACTTGTCCAGCTGAGCCTTAAACTTATTTAGGCTATCAACCTCCACGACTAGGGATGGAAGTCTGTTCCACCAACCAACCACCCGCTGGCTAAAGGCAAATTTCCGCACGTCTATCCTATATCTGTCTTTCCTCAATTTGAATTTATGCCCTCTCAGGTGATTATTCTGAGCTAGAGGAAGAATCCCATCAGCATTGAGCATGCTCAAACCATTCAAGGCTTTATACACATCTATCAGATCACCTCGCTGGTGCCTAGTCTCGAGACACTGTAATTTGCAAAACTTAAGCCTTTCTTCGTAAGAGCACCCCTTTGTTCCATTCACTAATCTTGTTGCCCTTCTCTGTACTCATTCCAGCAGCTCTACATCCTTCTTGAAATGAGGCCTCCAGACCAGTATACAGTACTCTAGGTGTGACCTGACCATTGCCTTATACAAGGGAATAATCACCTCCTTATCCCTGCTGGAAAAATTCCTGTATATCATTGACAATACTCCATGAGCTACTCTTGCAGCCCATCTGCACTGCTCAGAGAACTTCATATCTGCCTGCACAACCACCCCCAAGTTCCTTTCATTCTCTACCACTGTCAGTGTAGTACCACAGAGTTGATACGTTGCTCTGGGGTTGCTGTTTCCCATGGGTAGTACTTTACATTTGTCAATGTTAAACTTCATTTGCCACCTTTCAGCCCATCTGCTCAACCTTTCCAGATCCTGTTGCAGCAGAAGAGTGGTCAACTCCACCTACGAGGCAATGATTTTTTAATATTTTGTACACAGCCTGTTATGTTACAAATATTTAGCTTTTTCGGTTTTATTTTCTGTTTATGTACCACCTGAAGGCATCGGACCACCCATTAAGCACACTGTTACAGTTTGATAAACTTCTGGCATATTCCTCCCTTAAATAACTCAGGTGTGAATGTAGATGCAAAATACTCATTCAGATTCTCAGCTATCTGAGCAGGATGATCAACAGTTGAACCATCAATATCAGGTGGACCAATATGATTCATCCCCTTCCTTTTAGAGTTTATAAAAGTAAAGAAGTCCTTGATGTTTTTCTTAGCATCCTTTGCCAAAGATTTCTCGTAATCTGCCTTCTCTTGCCTAATCTCTCTTGTGACTTGATTACAAACTAGCTTACATCTGCCACAGGTTTCTGTGTTGCCTGATAATTTATATGCATCCCATGCATTTTTCTTCTCTACCACAAGTCCTTATTACTTCATCTGACATCTGTTTAGGCCCAAATTTTGAACAGTATTTCTTAATCGGTATAAAAAGCCTAACAGCTTCCATGATTAATTCCCTGAATGCTTCCCACTTAGAATTTGCTGTTGGTAACATCATCAGTTGGTCCCACTGTACAGAATTTAAAAACTGTCCGAAAACACTGTAGTCACCTTTATGAAAGCAAAAACCCCTCCTTTTTACCCCTGATGGTAATTATATCTTTAAGTAAATCCAACATCAGTACACTGTGATCACTGCCACCTAGTTTTTCCTTTATCTGCATATTCGTAATACACAAATAATTATTGCTGATACCCAAATCAAGAGCCTATTACTCTCTCTGCTTGCCTATCAAACATGCTGCTGCAGAAAACAATCATCCAATAAATCCAAAAAAGTCTTAGTAGTGTTTGAGTGACCAACCCACAAGTTCCAGTCAATATCTGGGAAGTTAAAAATCCCCCATTATAAAACAATCTGATTTACAGGCCCACTATTTCTCTATACAGTTGTTCATTGTACTCATCAGTAATTAGGCTTTTAATACACTCCTAATCTCATTTTTGCTTTCCCAGTGCTTATGTCACACCAAACTCACTCAACATTGCACTGTCCATCTATGTCAATTGGATGCACTTCCTTAGATTTTGTTTTTCTTAATTAACAGCTTAACCCCTCCTCTCCCCTGTCTCTCTCTCTCTTTTTTTTATGTGAACCCCAAACACGAGAGGTATTAGAACCTATAGTACTTAGTACCGTGCTTGGGTTGGAGGTTTAGAAGATGAAAGAAGATATTTGTTGACACTGGACTTGAACTTCTGTAGGTTGTAATTTTCAGGAAATACGTATGAAGGAAGGTTGTTCCAGAAAACGTCAGTTGAATAAATAAATGAGGAAGATGAAAAGTTGGTTCTGTAGGTTTGAAGTTGGACAGTAAATGGATGTTGGCTGGTGGCAGCACGTGTTCAGACTGTTTTGAAAGAGAGAGCGGGAATTATAGAAGCCAATTCAGAAGAACAGTGCCCATGGAAGTATCTGTAGAAGAGGCATGCAGCAGAAACAGTACGTCTATGAGAAAGCAAGTGGAGAGACTCTGTTAGAGATGAATCATTAATTAACCTAACTGCCCTCTTCTGAATGGAATCAAGAAGCCTGAGAGAGGTTTTGGGGGCACCACCCCAGATGTGGGAACAATATTCCATGGCAGGGCGGATTTGCAATTTATACAGAGTAAGCAGCTGTTTGGCAGAAAAGTAACGCCGAGAGAGAAAGAGAAAACCAAGTTTTTTAGATGCAGAGGAAGCAATATTTGTAATGTGCTTGTGACAAGACAGATTAGAAGTCAGGGTAATCCCCAAAAGAGATAAATCATTTTGCCTAGAAATCGGAGTGTCACTAAAGATAAGCATAGGAGCAGAAGAATCCTTTTTGCGAGATATAAGACAAGACTGAGTTTCAGAAGGGTTGAAATCAACTAAGTTGTCTTTATCCCACTGAAGAATTACCTGAAGATCTGCATTTAAGGAATTGGTAGCAGATTTTCGAGAAGTTGAAGCTGATTGAGCAGGACAAGGTTTCTCAAAATGGAAAGTGGAATGCAATATGCTATCATCGGCAAAACTATGGATAGGATTTCCAGTCAATGGAAGGTCATTAATATACAAGAGGAAAAGAGTGGGAGAAAGAACTGAACCTCGGGGGACACCGGCATTAATGGAGAAGTTAGAAGACAGAGAGCCATCTACCATCACCCTCAGTGAGCGATCAGAGAGAAAACTGGATAACCAATTACTAAACACAGTTGGCAAACCATAAGATGGAAGCTTGTTTAGAAGACCTTTATGCCAAACACGATCAAAAGCCTTTGAGGTGTCAAGAGCAACTACTTGTGTTTCACCGAACCTTTCCATTGAATTAGTCCATAAATGGGTAACATAAGCCAGAATATCACCAGTGGATCGACACTGACAGAATCCGTTCTGGCGATCGTTGATCAGACGGAAGGTTTCTAGGTAGTTTAAGAGTTGGCGGTTAATTGATTTCTCCATTACTTTAGAAAAAGTAGAAGTAATTGCAATGGGACGATAATTGGATGGGAGGGATTTGTCACCCTTTTTAGGAACTGGCTGCATATGAGCAAATTTCCAAGCAGAAGGAAAAACACCTTTGGAATAAGAAAGTGAAAAAAGGTGGCAAAGAACAGGAGTAAGTTCAGGAGCACAGGTTTTGAGAACAAGTGGAGAAATACCATCAGGACCTGGAGCTTTCTTAGCATCAAGATTCATCAAAATCCTTCTGATATCCTTTTGACAGAAGACCACAGGAGGCATTGAATGGAGCGTGTTGGGAATGGTGGGAAGTGTTTTACCAAGATCATCAATATACATGAGCTGGAAGAAAAATGGGATGCTAGAAGGTCAGCTTTGTCCTTGGCTGAAGTGACAACAGAACCATCTGGTTTGGACAGAGGTGGGAGCAGATATGGGCAAAAGTTGCAGCCAATAGCTTTGGCAAGAGACCAGAATGCTCAGCTACCATTAGGGCAAGAAGCAAGTTTTCTACTCTTAGCCTGTTCAAACTCTAGATTGGACTGATTAATAACTGCTTTACAATTGTTGCGAGCTTTGGTGTAAGCAGAAAATGAAACTGAAGAATTAGAAACAAGCCAATTACGATATGCAACATTCTTCTCTTGAACAGCCTTAGCACATTTATTGGAAAAGCAAGGTTTAGATAAAGGACGAGATTTTAAAGTGGAGTGTGGGATAAAGGATTCCATTCCTGGAAGAATAATTTCACTGACAAGATCTGAGCAAACATTGACATCAGAAGTTTTGAAACAGTAATCTGACCAAGGAAAAGAAGTCTCGCAGGTCATCCCATTTTGCATTCTTGTAATGCCAAACAACACGAGGTTGGGAATAGCCATGAGATAAAGGTTCCATTGGAGAAGAGGCAATCACCAAGTTGTGATCTGAAGTGCCTAAAGGACCTCTCACTTCGACTGTCTACTTAGAAGGGTTGTTTTTGAGAAAAAGATCAAGCGTGTTGGCTGTATGATTAGGATTGTCCGGTATTCTTGTAGGTAAATGAACAATCTGTGCAAGGTCATTAGTAATTGCTAAAGCCTCAGCATCTCGACCAGCTGGGTCGGTGTGACTAGAAAACGGAAGCCAGCTGGAGTTGTGAACATTAAAATCACCAAGGAAAATTACCTCACTGTTAGGAAAGTTGGACTGGAGAAAGTCAAGTTGCAAAGAGAGGAAGTTAAAGAGCTCCAAGCGATTAGTAGAGTTGGGAGAATGGTAGAGACAACAGATGAATTTGACACAATGAGGTAGAGAGATTTTAAGCCAGAGAAGATCAAAGGGAGGAGATTTCAAATTGCCAAATCTCTGACAGGGAATATCAGAACGGACATATGCACAAGTACCACCTTTGAGGTGAAAGGAATCATACAGCGAATAATTTGAGCATCTGAGATGAGCAGTAGCTGAATCAACCGATAACTGAAAGTCTGTTAGAAAAAGTACATGGGGTTTGGCAGACTGGAAGTGGAAATGGACGTCGTTGAGATTAGAATTGAGACCACGTATATTTGTGAAATGAATTAGGAAGTGCTTGGGAGGTTTAGATCTTTTTGCAGATAAGCTTGCTCTATTAGTTTGACAATTCATGGTGTATTCAATAGTAAGAAAAAGTGGGTTGGACATGCTGTATGAAGTAATGAAATTTTTGGATAGGGTGTACACTTGGTAAGAATATACCCAGATCCTTGACATAACGTGGCCTTGACAATGCTCCCCAGATACACACTACTCGGACTTCCTCCAGTCACTATCTGGCAGAGTAGAGGTAGCAAGATTATACAATAGCTGATCCGGAAGCCTCCTAGAGAGTTACCAATAGGTTCGGTCCGGTGTACTAACTGGCGGCCGGCTTGCGAACACCGTTTTAGAGCTGTACACTTGAAATGTAAGGAATATTGGATCTCGCCACGATGTTCATCATAACCTCAAAAGTCATCAATCATACTGAATGATGGAAAAGATTGGGAAGGGCTGACTGGAATTTAGCTCTAGAGACTAAACATGGGTTCCACCACTTCAAGCCTCCAATAAGCAAAGTGGTGGTATTTCACCGGTTGATGAGAGTCATCTACCACCTAGTACTGCCTGGTAACATAGAGGGGCAGCGTTCCTCCATGTGGTGTGGGCGCCACACCTCGACCCCTGCTTACTTTGGTTCACACCTGGTGGTCACCACCATGTACTTGTGCTGGAGGTTATACCCAGGATTACTAACAGTCCCACCATCATGAAGGTGCAAGCAGAGGATTTGCCTGTCACATAATGTGGACTTAATAAAATCTGGACTTCGCCTAAATTGGGTCCACTTGACTTGAGTGTCACACGAATATCAGTTCCATCAGCGTTTTAGAATCCCAGGTAGCAAGTACAGCTTGTCTGGCATATCTGAAAGAATGTCTGTGACAACCTCAAGGACCTAATTCTTTTCTTTTCTATTCTTTCTGTACATGCTGTACTCTCCAAATTCCAATTCTGCATTCCTTATATCTGTGTGACAACACGTCTCTGATATCCCGACAATATCTGCCTTTGATGTCCTGACCAGCACCTCAAATTCATTAAATTTCTTTTCTATACTTCTAGCATTGGTGTACATGCACCTATTCTTGTTTCTAGTTACCCCAATACAGCCTATGTATTTATTTGTTTTATGATGATTCCCACCAGTCCCTGAAACCCCCAGCACCCCGACCTCCTGGCCATTGCTCATTCTAATAGATGCAGTGCAAGGATCACCTTCACCTCTGCCAGTGGCTATGCTTAATCTTTTAGTCTGTGAATCCCCCCAAGCTAGCAGTTTCCCAACCCACCTAACGCTGCCTCGATAGCATCAGCAAACACTCTTGCACCCCTTCCATTTAAGTGTATCCCATCCCTGCAGAAACACTCTCTCCTGTTAATAAGCACAGATCATGCTGAAAAAAATTCTACCCCGTGATCCTTCCAGGGCCAAATTGATTGACAAGGCTCTCATCATATAATCCCTCCTATCGTGTCTGGGCAGAATTGCAGACACTTTCAAATTTAACCCTAACTCATGACTTTTTTTCAACATTGACCTGTACTTGTTAAGTAAATCTGCAGTTCTCCCACACTTAATGTCATTAGTGCCAATGAGTACAACGATACTATAATTTTTAGTGTTTTCCACCAACCATGGAATAAAACGAAAGACGAAAAACCCAAATTTTTAAAATATTTAATATTTACAATAAATGATTTACAAACAAAATATTACTGATAGTAATTTTAAAATAAAATAAAACAACTGTGATATACAGGATAATAATAAAATGCCGAATTTAAAATGCAATAAAATATACTGGGTTAAAAGCGCTAAAATACTAACTGAAGCTTTCAAAGGCTTCTGCCTTCTTTCTCAACAGTGTAATTTCTGTTCTGCGGTGCATCATTAAATACCAGCAGGTTCACGGTGCATCTCACGTGAACGTGTACTGTTCCCGTCAGAACCGGAAGTGGCTCGGGAGCATTTCAGGCAAAAACGTTCATCCCCTCCAAGGGGCACACGCATTCATCCCCTCTTTGAGGCGGTAATCCTTGGAGGGGATGAACGTTCATCCCCTCCAAGGGGCACACGCATTCATCCCCTCTTTGAGGCGGTAATCCTTGGAGGGGATGAACGTTTTTGCCTGAAATGCTCCCGAGCCACTTCCGGTTCTGACGGGAACAGTACACGTTCACGTGAGATGCACCGTGAACCTGCTGGTATTTAATGATGCACCGCAGAACAGAAATTACACTGTTGAGAAAGAAGGCAGAAGCCTTTGAAAGCTTCAGTTAGTATTTTAGCGCTTTTAACCCAGTATATTTTATTGCATTTTAAATTCGGCATTTTATTATTATCCTGTATATCACAGTTGTTTTATTTTATTTTAAAATTACTATCAGTAATATTTTGTTTGTAAATCATTTATTGTAAATATTAAATATTTTAAAAATTTGGGTTTTTCGTCTTTCGTTTTATTCCATGGTTGGTGGAAAACACTAAAAATTATAGTATGAGTATACCCAACCCCAGAGGCCTATTTGAAGAGTACAACGATATCACCCTTTGTGCCCTTAAGAGATGGTATCTGTTGTACAACATCAACGTTTGCCCCTGGTCCTATTCCAACTATCTTTTTTACACAATATATTACCCATCTCCCTGACAATAGAGTCACCGACAATAACTCCTATGGGACCAGTACATTCTGCCCTGGAGATTGCCACTGTATTGTCTGATGCACAAGAGTGAGCTCTGGCATTGAGTTGGGCAGCTGAGAGCTTGATGTGCCCCTCATATTAAAATTTCTTCAAGGGCATCTACCCTATACGCTACACCTCAAGCTCTCAATATAGTTTTGAACTTGACAGATCCATGTGAAGGCACAATAAAATGAGATGTGACTAAGAAAGATATTACTGAATCCCTGAGCTGCAAACATTCTGCAATTCAACCAAGCTGTACAGCTATGATATGTTATATACCTTGACTTGACTGGGGAATCAAGGAACAGGGAAATACCACTGAACGCAGGTCTCTGTACTTGATTTTCTGGCTGACTGCAAACAGCTACATCAATAGCATTAGCCTGCAAAATCTAATGCTATTGATGTAGCATTTTATTCTTGTGTGTAGAAGTAAATAACATTGCTAAGCATATTATAGTGCAGTAAAGAATAATGAAGTAATTATATACTTGCTTCATTTGATAAAGAAAAAAAAAAAAATTTGCAGTTAAACAAATCTACAAAAGTGGTATAACCCAGTTGAAGTTTCAATTTACGTTAAAAAAAAAAAAAAAGTGTGGTAATGGTAAGGAGTAATACAAAGATTGAGAAAAAAAAAAAAAATTGCTACTTTTGTTTTCTGAATTTATAAAAGCTGGACACATTCACTCACTTTTAATTGTGATGTGCTGTTGTCTACATCTCCTTGTTTTTGAAGTGTTTCTTTCTGAATATCTGAAAGTGTATTCCGTAACTGCTGGAGAATAAGTTCCTTATTGCTGAATGTGTGTATCAAACTGTTATAAGACTGAGCTAAAAAAAAAAAAAAAAAAAAAAACTAATTAGCAAAATCAACAGGTAAACTTCACTGTCATTTAAGAATTAAGCATAATCAACAACCTTTTGTACTTTAATTTATCATCAGCACAAAGAGAGTATATTCTTTAGGTACTGCCATAGCTCCAAAATCCCTCCGCTTCCAAAGGAATTTGCATTTTTTTTTTATGAATGCTATTTACCTGTTTACTTTGACTGCTATAAGCTTTTCCACCAAAACATAAAATATCACATAAATATAACAAGTTTGAAATACTACTTAAAAATACTGTGGATGAGGAAATAACTGTTTATAAATCAAATCTGTAAATAGTAATCAATATAGGCAAAACAATTATTAAGATTAAAAAAGGAATGTACTCATAGTCGAAGCTGTAGGCAAAATAGACTATCCAAACCATTTTCTAAAAAGAAAATGAAAATTTTAAATACTCTGCAGTTTTTTTAAAAATTTGTTTCTTCTTTAAATCTTCTTGATCCACATCACTGGCATACAAAATTTGATAACACTTGCACATGTTTTTCTCTGTCATTATTTCAAAATGATGTGCCCCTCAGATTAAACATTTTAAAGCCTTCTGTTGATCTCAATTACTAGAATTCCAGTTATTGTGGCAATCTTGCACTACTTTTCTTTTGGAACTCATTATCAAGTCTATGGAAGGAACGAAGGAAGGAAGGAAGGGAGGGAGGGAGGGAGGGGGGTGCAAATTTGAATATCAGTGAAAAGTGTAGAGTCTGCAATGCATTATAAAAATTGTTTACTTTTAAGTATGCAAAATGTAATCATAAAAATCTTGCTTAAAACTTAAATTAGCATTAGTAGAGGCATTTGATGCAAGAAAGCAAGCTTATGCAGCATCAGCCAAAAAAAAAAAAATAAATAAATAAATAAAAAATAACCACTTCCATTTCACCCCTCTGTTCATTCGAAATACCTGTCCAGCTGAGCCTTAAACTTATTTAGGCTATCAACTTCCATGACAAGGGATGGAAGTCTGTTCCACCAACCAACCACCCGCTGGCTAAAGGCAAATTTCCTCACATCTATCCTACATCTGTCTTTCCTCAATTTCAATTTATGCCCTCTCATGTGATTTTTCTGAGCAAGAGGTAGAATCCCATCAGCATTGAGCATGCTCAAACCATTCAAGGCTTTATACACAACTATCAGATCACCTCGCCGGTGCCTGGTCTACAGACACTGTAATTTGCAAAACTTAAGCCTTTCTTCGTAAGAGCACCCCTTTGTTCGATTCACTAATCTTGTTGCCCTTCTCTGTACTCGTTCCAGCATCCCTACATCCTTCTTGAAATGAGGCCTCCAGACCTGTATACAGTACTCTAGGTGTGGCCTGACCATTGCCTTATACAAGGGAATAATCACCTCCTTATCCCTGCTAGAAAAATTCCTATATATCATCGACAATACACCATGAGCTACTCTTACAGCCCGTCTGCACTGCTCAGAAAACTTCATATCTGCCTGCACAACCACCCCAAAGGTCCCTTTCATTCTCTACCACTGTCAGTGTAGTACCACAGAATTGATACGGTGCTCTGGGGTTGCTGTTTCCCATATGTAGTACTTTACATTTGTCAATGTTAAACTTCATTTGCCACCTCTCAGCCCATCTGCTCAGCCTTTCCAGATCCTGTTGCAGTAGCATAGTGTCAGTAGTGTCCTTGACAACCCTGCCAACCTTCATATCGTCTGCAAACTTGGACATTAAGCTTGATATACCATCATCAATATCATTTATAAATACAGAAAACAATAATGGATCCAATACTGAACCCTGAGGGACTCCACTAATAACATTAGTCCACGATGAGCAGCATCCATTGATTACCACTGTGTCTTCTCCCCCTCAACCACCCCTTTATCCATAGCAGCAATTTGCCTCCAATGCCACACTGCTCCAATTTGTGCAGCAGTCTTCCATGTGCAACACTATCAAAAGCCTTTCTACGATTCAAGTATATAATATCAAGTTATTCCCTGCATCCAGTTCTTTTGTGACTGCATCATAGTATCCAATCAAATTGGTCAGGCAAGACTCCCCTTAACAAAACCATGCTGTGTCTGAGCTAAAACTGAAGTCTTGTTTAGATGATCCTGCAGTGCTTCTTTAACCAGTGCCTCCATTAATTTTCCGGGAACAGAAGTTAAACTAACAGGTCTATAATTACTTGTGTTGCCTTCTGATCCTCCTTTGTGAATTGGGGTCACATTTGCACATCTCCAGTCCATGGGTACTTACCCTGAGTCCAAGGAAGCTCTCATAATTATGGCTAACGGTTTGCTTACTTCCTTTGCTGCCTCCTTTAATATAACTGGATAGATCCCATCCACCCCAGGTGCCTGTCTTGTATTTATCTTCAACAATTTCTCCTCCTCTTTACTCTCAGTTATTACAAGATTCTCTAGCTTACTGCCAGAGTTGAATACACCTCTGGCATTCCCCTCGCTGAATAACTCCTCATGTGTGAATGTCGATGCAAAATATTCATTTAGTTTGTTAGCTACCTGAGCAGGATCATCAACAGTTGACCCATCAATATCAAGTGGACCAATCTGATTCATCCCCTTCCTTCTAGAGTTTACATAAGTAAAGAACTCTTTGCTGTTTTTCTTTGCATCCCTTGCCAGAGATTTCTCGTAATCTGCCTTCGTCTGCCTAACCTCCTTTGTAACTTGGTTACAGATAAACTTGTATCTATCATAGGCTTCTTTGTCACGTGTTAATTTGTATGTATCCCATGCATTTTTCTTCTCTGCCATATGTCTCATTAGTTCATCTGACATCCACTTAGGCCTAACCCTTACACAATATTTCTTAGTTGGTACGTAAAGCCTAGTAGCTTCCAAGATAAGTTCTTTGAATGCTTTCCATTTTGAATTTGCTGTTGGTAACATCATCAGTTGGTCCCACTGTATAGAATTTAAATACTGTCTCAGTCCATCGTAGTCGCCTTTACGAAAGCAATACCCCTTCACTTTACCCCTAATGGTAGTTACCTCTTTGAGTAAATCCCACTTCAGCACACTGTGATCACATTTACCTGCAGATTCTTAATGCATGAAGAATCACTACTGATAATCAAATCAAGAGTATTACTCCCTCTATTTGCCTCCCGAACATGCTGATATAGAAAACAATCATCCAATAAATCGACAAAACCTTGCTAGTGTGTGAGTGACCAGCCCCCAAATTCCAGTCAATATCTGGGAAATTAAAATCCCCCATTATAAGACTCTCTGATTTACTGGCCCACTCTATTTCCCTGTACAATTTCTTATTATACTCATCAGAGTCATTAGCCCTATAGCACACTCCTACTCTCAATTTTGATCTCCCAATGCTTATGTCACACCAAACTGACTCGACACTGCACTGTCCGGCAATGTCGACTGGCTTCACTTCCTTGGATTTTATGTATTTCTTAACTAATAGCATAACCCCTCCTCCCTTCCTATCCTGTCTATCCCTTCTGTAGACATTGTACTCCCCAAATTCCAGTTCTGCATTCCTTATATCTGTGTGATGCCATGTCTCTGAAATCCCCACAATATCTGCCTTTGATGTTTTGAGCAATACCTCAAATTCATCAAATTTATTTACTAAACTCCTAGCATTGGTGTATACGCAAGTATACATGAACCTGTTCTTTTTCTTAGCTACCCTAACACAACCCATGTGTCTTCTTGTACCCCAAGTACAAGTAGACACATTAAATGGAAGTGAAATCCTCCTCCTTCAAAGTCAAAATGAGAAATGAACATTCAAACAATTTTACTATCTGAGACGATGCTATGAGAATAGACAAGAGATTGTTAGCAAATTATAAGGACAATCAAGCATAAGTAATTAATATATAGCAATTTAACTATTTAAGTTAAAATCACTAAGAGGAACTGAATTAGTAACCAATGGAAAGAATTATGTTGCTTAACCAAAACTTACTAGATACGTTTACTGAACCTACTGAGGGCAATGTATTAAATTAAATTGATTGTGCTATGTGTTTTCATGCTGTGCTTGCCACTACATGTGACAAGCATAGCATGAAAACAATCTTTCTGTAAAAATTCTCGCTCAAGGTACTTTCAACATTCTTAAAATAAAGCTTTTGATACTGTTGCACATAAAAGATTGCTGTACAAATTGAAATAGTGTGGCATAAAAGTTACTGCTATGGATAAAGTGATGGTTCAGTGGCAAAGACAGAAGATGGTTATAAATGGGCACTACTCTTCTTGGACTAATGTTATTAGTAGAGTTCTCAGTGTTATCAGAGCAATCCTCATTGCTGCCCCCTCCTTAAATGTTTACGGTATTTATTAACAACACTGAAGAAGGTATATCAAGCTTATTGTCTAAGTTTGCAGATTATACAAAAGTTGAAAGAGTGGTTAATGACAAGAATCAAGGCATGTTACTGCAGCAAGACCTATAATAAGTTAGGCAGATGGACTGAGAAGTGGCAATTGAGGATTTCTCATTGCAGTACCTTGTAGTACCTTGCATTGTAGTACCTTGCATTGGTAAATGCAAGGTACTACACATTGGCAGCAGCAGCAATAATTGCAGAATAACATAATAATTAGGTGGTAACACACTCGAGGCAGTGGAAGGTGAAAGAAGCCTAGGGATAATGTGCAGTCCAATGTGAGGTTCTCTGAACAGTGAAGACAGGCTGCCAGAACAGCTCATGGGATTCTGTCAATGATATACAAGAATTTTTTTCAGCAGGGACAAAAAGGTGATCATCCTATTGTACAAGGCAATATATTACATATGCAGTTTATTGCATTATACAAAGGGTCTTGAATAAATCTTGAATTCTCCTTTAAGAGAAAGATATGGATCTCAGAGTGGGTGCAGTAAAGGGCAACTAGATTAGTCAAGAACATCTTGTTGCCCTTCTCTTTATTCGTTCTAGCAACTCTACAGCCTTCCTAAAATGAGGCCTCCAGTACTGAGCACAGATCTGGAGGCATCATTTTCGGAAAGATGTAGAGCTACTAGAACAAGTACAGAGAAGGGCATCAAGATTGGTGAGAGGAACAAAAGGGTGCTCTTACGAAGAAAGGCTTAAGTTCTGCAAGTTTCAGCATCTGGATACTAGGAACCTGCAAGGTGATCTGATTGAGGTGTATAAGGCCTTGAATGGGTTGAGCAGACTCAATTCTTACAGGATACTTCTGCTTGCTCAGATTAAGAACCTGGGAGGGCATAGATTCAAGCTGAGGAAAGACAGCTGTGGAATAGATGTGCAGAATTTTGCCTTTAGCCAGCGGGTAGTTCACTGCTGGAACAGACTTCCATCTGTTGTTGTGGAAGTTGATTGCTTAAATTAATTTAATACTGAACTAGACTAGGTTTAGGCATGTTATTAGAGATGGGATGGACAGATGAAGTTAGTATTTTTTTTTTGGCTGTCGTTGTATAAGCTTGCTTCCTTGCATCATCTGCTAGTACTATGACAACTGATAATAAACATAGTCATAGAAATATATGCACATGAATAATTTTTGAAATTTTATTCCTTGAACAGCAAAAGATCACTTATATTATTCCATTTAAGTTTTATAAACTTAAATATAAGTCACTAATAGTATCTAATAAACGGTAAACTTCCATTACTGCTTTCAAAGGGATGGGCTTCAAAAAAAGCACTACTTTTTGCTTTGGTAGATAACTTAAGGAAGAATTAGATGTAGTATTAGAGATGGGTAGCGATTTTTTTCATTTTTTTCTGCAGTGTTTATGAAACAAAGACATATTAAATTAGAATATGTACATAATGGAGCCAAATGTTTCATGGTATTGCTTTTACCACTTCTTCAGTGACAGCCGTCTTTGCAATATCACTGTCAACAAAGGATTACTTTGCAACAAGTTCTTGTGGCTGAAGTGATTTTTTGTGATGGTGATATTGCAAAAACAGCTGTC
This sequence comes from Mastigoproctus giganteus, assembly GCF_048544385.1. Lineage (NCBI taxonomy): Eukaryota > Metazoa > Arthropoda > Arachnida > Uropygi > Thelyphonidae > Mastigoproctus > Mastigoproctus giganteus. The sequence continues at coordinate 40,622,194 of NC_143583.1, forward strand.
ACTGAAGAAGTGGTAAAATAACACCATGAAATGTTTGGTTCCATTTTGTACGTATTTCCAATTTGGAAATAAACACAATAAGTACTCAGAACCTACCAACGTAGATTCTGAGTGCTTTATTATCTTCAAACAATACAGTTTACCTATGCATCATGCTATTCAAGGAATAACTTAGATAACATATAGCATGGTTTGAAAGGATTAACTGAGTTATTATGAGGTTGTTACAAAAGAAATGGATTGTATAAATTGGAACAGTGTGCCACTGGCGCGAAAGTACTTTGGGAAATAAAAGGTTTGTTAAATGATAAGAGAAAATGGGTGGCCTCAAATGTAGTTAAACAGGGTCCCTTATTTTTGATATTTGTTAATGATACTGATGAAAACATAGTACTGTATAATGATGATTAAAAGTTTGTAAGGGTGTGGTAAATCTTGGTCCTTGAGGTTGTCACAGACATTCTCTTAGATATGCCAGACAAGCTGTACTTGCTACCTAGGAGTCTAAAATGCTGATGGAACTGATATTTGGGTGACATTCAAGTCAAGCGGACCCAAATCCTCTGCTTGCACCTTCACGATGGTGGGACTATTAGTAACCCTGGGTATAACATCCATGCACATGCACACTTTGGGTGACCACCCAGGTGTGAATCAACGTAAGCAGGAGTCGAGGTATGGCACCCACACCACATGGAGGAATGCCACCCCTCTGTGTTACCAGGCAAGTGTAGGTGGTAGATGACTCTCATCAACCGGTGAAATACCACCACTTTGCTTATTGGAGGCTTGAAGTGGAGGAACCCATGTTTAGTCTCCAGAGCTAAGTTCCAGTCAACCCTTCCCCATCTCTTCCATCATGCAGTATGATTGATGACTTTTGAGCTTATGATGAACATCACGGCGAGATCCAATCTTCTTTACATTTCGAGGGTACAGCTCTAAAACGATATTCGAAGGACAGCCGCCAGTTAGTACACTGGACCGAACCTATAAGTAACTCTTTAGGAGGCTTCCGGATCAGTTAGTGTATAATCTTGCTACCTCTACTCTACCAGATAGTGAGTGGAGGGAGTCACTGGACCGAACCTATAAGTAACTCTTTAGGAGGCTTCCGGATCAGTTAGTGTATAATCTTGCTACCTCTACTCTACCAGATAGTGAGTGGAGGGAGTCCAAGTCATGTGTATGCAGGGGGGTATTATCAAGGCCACGTTATGTCAAGGATCTGGGTATATTCTTACCATGTGTATGCCATACCCAAAGATTTCATTACTTCATACAGCACGTCCCACCCACTTTTTCTTACTATTGAATGCACCATGAATTGTCAAACTAATAGAGCAAGCTTATCTGTGAAAAGATCTAAACCTCCCAAGCACTTCCTAATTCATTTCACAAATATACGTGGTCTCAATTCTAATCTCAACACGTCCATTTCAACTTCCAGTCTGCCAAACCCCATGTACTTTTTCTGACAGAATCTCAGTTATCGGCTGATTCAACTACTGCTCATTTCAGATGCCCAAATTATTCACAGTACGATTCCTTTTGCCTCAAAGGTGGTACTTGTGCATATGTCCGTTCCGACATTCCCTGTCAGAGACTTGGTAATTTGGAATCTCTCTACCTCATTGTGTAAAATTCATCTATTGTCTCTACCGTTATCCCAACTCTACTAATCACTTGGAGCTCTTTAACTTCCTCTCTTTGCAACTTGACTTTCTCCAGTCCAACTTTTCTAACAGTGAGGTAATTTTCCTTGGTGATTTTAATGTTCACAACTCCAGCTGGCTTCCGTTTTCTAGTCACACCAACCCAGCTGGTCGAGATGCTGAGGCTTTTGCAATTACTAATGACCTTGCACAGATTGTTCATTTACCTATGAGAATACCGGACAATCCCCATGCAACCAACATGCTTGATCTTTTTCTTACAAACAGTCCTTCTAAGTACATGGTCGAAGTGAGTGATTGTCTCTTCTCCCATGGAGCCTTTATTTCATGGCTATTCCCAACCTCATATTATCTGGCATTACAAGAATGCAAAATGTGATGACCTGCGAGATTTCTTGAACTACCTATAAACCTTCCATCTGATCAATGATCACCAGTATGGATTCCGTCAGTGTTGATTCACTGGTGATATTCTGGCTTATGTTACCCATTTATGGACAAATTCAATTGAAAAGTTTGGGGAAACACAAGCAGTTGCCCTTGACATTTCAAAGGCTTTCGATCATGTTTGGCATAAAGGTCTCCTAAACAAGCTTCCATCTTATGGTTTGCCAACTGTTTTTAAAATTAGTTATCCAGTTTTCTCTCTGATTGCTCACTGAGGGTGATGGTAGATGGCTCTCTGTCTTCTAACTTCTCCACTAATGCTGGTGCCCCCCCCCAAGGTTCAGTTCTTTCCCCTACTCTTTTCCTCTTATATATTAATGACCTTCTTTCATTGACTGGAAATCTTATTCATAGTTTTGCAGATGATAGTATGTTGCATTCTACTTTCCGTTTTGAGAAACCTTGCCCTGCTGAATCAGCTTCAACTTCTCGAAAATCTGCTACCAGTTCCTTAAATGCCGATCTCCAGGTAATTCTCCAGTGGGGCAAAGACAACTTAGTTGATTTAAATCCTTCTAAAACTCAGTCTTGTCTTATATCTCACAAAAAGGATTCTTCTGCTCCTATGCTTATCTTTGGTGACACTCCAATTTCTAGGCCAAATGATATATCTGTTTTGGGGATTTCCCCCACTTCTAATCTCTCTTGGCACAAGCACATTACAAATATTGCTTCCTCTGCATCTAAAAATCTTGGTTTTCTCTTTCGCTCTTGGCGTTACTGTCTTCCAAACAGCTGTTCACTCTATACAAATCGCAAATCCGCCCTACCATGGAATATTGTTCCAACATCTGGGGTGGTGCGCCCAAAACCTCTCTCAGGCTTCTAGATTCCAATCAGAAGAGGGCAGTTAGGTTAATTAATAACTCCTCTCTAACAGAGTCTCTCCACTCACTGTCTCATAGCCTTACTGTTTCTGTTGTATGCCTTTTCTACAGATACTTCCATGGGCACTGTTCTTCTGAATTGGCTTCTATAATTCCCACTCTTGCTTTGAAAACAGTCCGAACATGTGCTGCCACCAGCCAACATCCATTTACTATCCACCTCCAAACTCACAGAACCAACTTTTCATCTTCCTTGTTTATTCATTCAACTGCCGTTTTCTGGAACAAACTTCCTTTGTACGTATATCCTGAAAATTACAGTCTACATAAGTTCAACTTTTCACGCTTCTACTTAGTAGTTGCTTGGGTTGAAGGTTGAGAAGACAAAATATCTTCTTTCGTCTTCTCAACCTTCAACCTAAGCACGGTACTAAGTACTAAGTAATAAATTTAAGGAGGAACTGGACAGGCATTTGGAGGGAATGGTGTGATTTTTTTTTTTTTTTTTGCCTGATGCTGCATAAGCTCCTACACTTGCTTTCTTGCATCATGTGCTACTACTACTACTACTATAGGTTCTAGTACCTCTCGTGTTTGGGGTTTTCATTAAAAAAAAAAAAAAAAAAACCAATAATAAGCAAGGTATGCTGCTTGCACAAGACAAATTATTCAACTGGTCAGAAAAATGACAGTTTAAAACATATATTGCAAAACTGGTTTGACATTTGATTAATAATATTTACTCAAATGTCAACAAACTTAGACTAGCCAGGACACAGCATCAGAAAGGGGGGGGCCTTCTTGCATAAACCATCCAGTTTATCCAATAATCTGCCAAGTTCATCCTTAAATTATTTGAACTACCTACCTCCACAACATCTATCTCCTTATTCAAGGTATAATGATGTTTGTTTGTTTGTTTGTTATTTGGTTTTTAGGAGCATTAGCAACTAAGGCCATATTGCTCTGAGATATGCAGTGGTCATTCACTGACCTTTCCGCACCCTCCGTATTTGGTGGTGACGGGCTCGAACCCTGGTCTAATCAAGAAGCGTGTACTACACACTGCTGCTCCTTCCCACCTGGCTACGGAGATGCCTAAGGTATAATGAGACAGACAACTTGTTGTGAAGGAATTCACAATATGAGATGTTATGAAATGATGCCACTGCACAACACTGGTTGGTTTACTGTGTATAGAAATGATGCTATTGAACTAATATGACATTTACATATATTCCCTTATATGTGTCTTCCAAGCAAGAGGTAGGAGGCATATTACATTTAATTTACTCAATCCACTTAAGGCATTAAACATTTCAGTCATATCTCCTCATAGATTCCTAATTTCCAGAAGCTTTTATTTTCTGACTAATCTTGTTACTTGTCTCTTCACCTGTTCAAACCAAACTACATCCTTCCTAAAATGACACTTCCAGGCTCATATGCAGTATTCATGATGTGACTAACCATTTACCTATACAATGGGACAATCATCTCCTTGTCCCTGTTGGACAAAATTCCTGTATATCACTGAGAGAACCACATGAGCTGTCCTAGTATCCTGTCTACACTGCTCAGAAAACTTCATATCAGACTGTACAATTACCCCAAGGTAACTGTAGTCTAACATCTGCAACCCTGTCAACTTTTGTATCATCTGCAAACTTTGAGGTTAAACAATGATTGGAAATTGAACCAATCCATAAATTTAAACTCTTACATGATATGTCTTCATAAATATTATTAATAAATATTGAAAACAATAAAAGGTTTAGAACTGAACCCTGAGGGACTCCACTATAACATTAGTCCATGAAGAGCAGTACCCAACAACAGCCACTCTTTGCCTTCTGCCATTCAACCATCCCTTTATCCAGAGCAGTAAATTCCCCATAATGCCACAGTGCTCCAATTCGTATAACAATTTTTCAGGTGAACAGTATGGAAAGCTTTATTGAAATCCAAGTACAGTCAAACTTGGTTATAATGAGCATCAAGGGACCGACAAAATTTCCTCATTATAACTGTTACTCGCTATATCAGTGATAGCGGAGATGGTGGAACCCCTGAAGCTGTTAAACAATGAACACTTTATATCAGTGATGAGTTAAACCTACCTCCTATTTTTTTAAAATTCTCAATAACTTGATAAAAAGAAAGATTCAAAAAACAAAAGAAATATTAGAGAGAAAAAAAAAAATAAGTATATACCTACATAAAACTACAATACACTTAATATTAAACACAATTTATTTATATGTAATTTTAAAACCATACACTTAATACTAAACAATTTATTTCTCTGTAAATAAAAACAATACTATTTAATAATAAACACGATTTCACTTTGACATTTCTTAAGTTTCCCCTTAAAACACTGAATGTGTTAAGTCTCATTATTTGCCTCAGTTCCTTCAAAAAAAAAATTGACTAATGTGTCCATTGCACCTCGAGCTTGTCGGCACTGATTTTGATTCACTTTCAACTGTCATCATATCATCATCATCTTTACCATCATCATTATCATCTTCGTTGAGCACAGTATCTGCAATGTTCACTCTCTGTAGGAAGACCACTAGTAATAAGTTTTCATCGACTGGTACAAATTAATTAAACGTAATATAATTAATTTTATTTAACATAATTAATTATACATATAACCACTTAGGTTACGTAACATAAATAATTAGTAAAAACAAATAATTAATACATAACTTGATACGAAAGTTATATAAAGGGATTTCGCAGATAACACTCGTTACTGAAACGTAAATATTTCGTAGATAACACTCGTTACTGAAACGTAAATATTCCGTAGATAACACTCGTTACTGAAACATAAATATAGCGTTATAACTGTGTTTGGATACAAGTTTAGGATTTAATTTTGTACAGAAATTGAAATTTTATTGAAAGTAAATCTAAATCATGACTCAAACCAGAGCAGCAAAGCAAAGGGCTCAAGCTAATGGGAATGCTGTGGCCCAGGGGAGAACTGAGGGGGGCAGTTGTCCTCTGAATCACAGCCTTGTAAGATGCACTACTTGCTTGATGTTTGCGGAGCAGTCAAGTATGGGACATGATACTGCCATGGGGGATGTCTTTGTGTGTGTGCGATGCAAGGAGTGTAAGGAGATAAGGCGACAACTCAGCGTTGTTATGGGCCTATATGAGAGCTTGAAGGATAGGGTGGATGCCCTCGAAGGATTACAAGTGAGGGGCCCATCAAGCTCTCAGCTGCCCACACCAATGCCAGAGCTTGCACTTGGTCATCGCGGAACACAGCGGCAACCCCCAAGGCAGAATGCGCTGGTCCCAAAGGAACTAGTAGTTGTTGGTGACTCTATTGTCAGGGAAACGGGAAACATGCTTTGTAAAAAGGATAGGTGGAATAGGACCAGGGTATGTCTGCCAGGGGCAAAAGTTGATGACGTTGTAGAGCGGATATCATCTTTTAAGGGCACAAAAGGTGATATAGTTGTACACGTTGGCACTAATGACATTAAGAGTAGGAGACCGGCGGAATTACTTGACAAGTACAGGTCACTGATGAAAAAAAGCCGTGAATTAGGGTTGAAATTGAAAGTGTCTGCAATTCTGCCCAGACACGATAGGAGGGAGTATATGATGAGAGCCCTGTCAATCAATACGGCCCTGGAAAGATTGTGCAGGGCTCAAGGGGTAGAATTTTTTTCAGCCTGGTCTGTACTTGTTAACAGGAGAGACTGCTTCTACAGGGATGGGATACACTTAAATAGAAAGGGTGCAAGAATGTTTGCTGATGCTATCGAGGCAATGTTAGGTGGGTCGGAAAACTGCTAGATTGGGGGGATACAAGGACTAATAGATTAACAGTAGCCACTGGCAGAGGTGAAAGTGATTCTTGCACTGCTTCTATTGGAATGAGCCGCAGCCTGGAAAATAAGATGCAGGATATTTCAGAGACTGCTGGGAATCATTGGGGTACAAGTAAACACATGGGTTGTGTTAGGGTAGCTAAGAAAAAGAACAGGTGCATGTATACTTGTGTGTACACCAATGCTAGGAGTTTAGTAAATAAATTTGATGAATTTGAGGTATTGCTCAAAACATCAAAGGCAGATATTGTGGGGATTTCAGAGACGTGGTGTCACACAGATATAAGAAATGCAGAACTGGAATTTGGGGAGTACAATGTCTACAGAAAGGATAGACAGGATAGGAAGGGAGGAGGGGTTATGCTATTAGTTAAAAAACACATAAAATCCAAGGAAGTGAAGCCAGTCGACATCGCTGGACAGTGCAGTGTCGATTCAGTTTGGTGTGACATAAGCATTGGGAGATCAAAATTGAGAGTAGGAGTGTGCTATAGGCCTAATGACTCTGATGAGTATAATAAGAAACTGTTCGGAGAAATAGAGTGGGCCAGTAAATCAGAGAGTCTTATAATGGGGGATTTTAATTTCCCAGATATTGACTGGAATTTGGGGGCTGGTCACTCACACAGTAGCAAGGCTTTTGTGGATTTATTGGATGATTGTTTTCTACATCAGCATGTTCGGGAGGCAACTAGAGGGAGTAATACTCTTGATTTGATTATCAGTAGTGATTCTTCATGCATTAAGAATCTGCAGATAAATGAACCACTTGGTGGCAGTGATCACAGTGTGCTGAAGTGGGAGTTACTCAAAGAGGTAACTACCATTAGGGGTAAAGGGAAGGGGTATTGCTTTCGTAAAGGCGACTACAATGGACTGAGACAGTATTTAAATTCTATACAGTGGGATCAACTGATGATATTGCCAACAGCAAATTCAAAATGGGAAACATTCAAAGAACTTATTGTGGAAGCTACTAGGCTTTATATACCAACTAAGAAATATTGTTCAAGGTTTAGGCCTAAATGGTTGTCAGATGAACTAATAAGGCATATGGCAGAGAAGAAAAATGCATGGGATACATACAAATTAACACGTGACACGGACGCCTATGATAGATACAAGTTGATCTGTAACCAAGTTACAAAGGAGGTTAGGCAGGCCAAGGCAGATTACGAGAGATCCTTGGCAAGGGATGCGAAGAAAAACAGCAAAGAGTTCTTTACTTATGTAAACTCTAGAAGGAAGGGGATGAATCAGATTGGTCCACTTGAGATCGATGGGTCAACTGTTGATGACCATGCTCGGGTAGCTAACAAACTAAATGAATATTTTGCATCGACATTCACACATGAGGAGTTATTCAGCGAGGGGAATGCCAGAGGTGTATTCAACTCTAGCAGTAAGCTAGAGAATCTTGTAATAACTGAGAGCAAAGTGGAGGAGAAATTGTTGAAGATAAACACAAGAAAGGCACCTGGGGTGGATGGGATCTATCCAGTTATATTAAAGGAGGCAGCAAAGGAGGTAAGCAAACCCTTAGCCATAATTATGAGAGCTTCCTTGGACTCAGGGGAGGTACCCATTGACTGGAGATGTGCAAATGTGACCCCAATTCACAAAGGGGGGATCAAAGGCTGACACAAGTAATTATAGACCTGTGAGTTTAACTTCTGTTCCCGGAAAATTAATGGAGGCACTGGTGAAAGAAGCACTGCAGGATCATCTAGACAAGACTTCAGTTATAGCTAGGACACAGCATGGTTTTGTTAAGGGGAAGTCTTGCCTGACCAATTTGATTGGATACTATGATGCAGTCACAAAAGAACTGGATGCAGGGAATAACTTTGATATTATATACTTGGATCTTAGAAAGGCTTTTGATACTGTTGCACATGGAAGACTGCTGCACAAATTGGAGCAGTGTGGCATTGGAGGCAAGTTGCTGCTATGGATAAAGGGGTGGTTGAGGGGGAGAAGACAGAGAGTGGTAATCAATGGACACTGCTCATCGTGGACTAATGTTATTAGTGGAGTCCCTCAGGGTTCAGTATTGGGGCCTTTATTGTTTTCTGTATTTATAAATGATATTGATGATGGTATATCAGGCTTAATGTCCAAGTTTGCAGACGATACGAAGGTTGGCAGGGTTGTCAAGGACACTACTGACACTATGCTGCTGCAACAGGATTTGGAAAGGTTGAGCAGATGGGCTTCGAGGTGGCAAATGAAGTTTAACATTGACAAATGTAAAGTACTACATATGGGAAACAGCAACCCCAGAGCAACGTATCAACTCTGTGGTACTACACTGACAGTGGTAGAAAATGAAAGGGACCTGGGGGTGGTGGTGCAGGCAGATATGAAGTTCTCTGAGCAGTGCAGACGAGCTGCAAGAGTAGCTCATGGTGTATTGTCAATGATATATAGGAATTTTTCTAGCAGGGATAAGGAGGTGATTATTCCCTTGTATAAGGCAATGGTCAGGCCACACCTAGAGTACTGTATACAGGCCTGGAGGCCTCATTTCAGGAAGGATGTAGAGCTGCTGGAACGAGTACAGAGAAGGGCAACTAGATTGGTGAATGGGACAAAGGGGTTCTCTTACGAAGAAAGGCTTAAGTTTTGCAAATTACAGTGTCTGGAAACTAGGCACCAGCGGGGTGATCTGATAGAGGTGTACAAAGCCTTGAATGGTTTGAGCATGCTCAATGCTGATGGGATTCTTCCTCTAGCTCAGAAAAATCACCTGAGAGGGCATAAATTCAAATTGAGGAAAGACAGATGTAGGATAGATGTGCGGAAATTTGCCTTTAGCCAGCGGGTGGTTGGTGGGTGGAACAGACTTCCATCCCTTGTCGTGGAAGTTGATAGCCTAAATAAGTTTAAGGCTCAGCTGGACAGGTATTTCGAACGAACAGAGGGGTGAAGTGGAAGTGGTTATTTTTATTTATTTATGTTACTTTTTTTTTTTTTTTTTGGCTGATGCTGCATAAGCTTGCTTTCTTGCATCAAATGCCTCTACTAATGCTAATGCTAATTGATGTTATTTGTATTAAACCTACAACGTTGTTACGTAGCAGCCATTCGGATAATGATAAGTTCTTTACTTCATTTCCATCTTCATCTACAATTGAAATTTCATTTGAATTTAATTTTGATTTCTTGAAGCAATTCAATGTGGTTCTCGAAGTAACGTTCCACGCATCACTCAATAAATTTATAGCATCCAATATTGATATAGACTCGCTAAGTTTCTTTTTCTTTGACTGATCATATTAGAACTAGAACTCTTAAGAAATCTTTTCAAACTCTTGATTACACATATGTCCATTGGTTAAAATTGATGCCGCATTGTGAGGCAGAAACACTAGCTTAATGTTGGACAAATTTTGAATCTGGGGATGTGCAGGACAGTTATCAATTAACAATAAAATATTTTTCTTCTTTTTGAATAGCTTCTTATTCCAATCATTTACTTATTGCTGAAAAATATCTGACGTCATCCAAGCTTTCTTGTTTGCAGTGTAATCCACATGAAGTTTCCTTACGTTTTTTAAACACAAGAGGTTTTAACGATTTTCCGATAACAAAGTTTTTATTTATCAGTTCCTGTCATATTTGCACATACAAGCATTGTTAAGAGAGCCTTTGATTTTTTCCACCAACACATTTTCCCCCTTTGAATTTAAATGTATTGTCAGGTGTCAAATTATAAAAAAGTCCTGCTTCCTCGGGTTTTGGAATAGTAGTAGAGGCATGTGATTCAAGAAAGCAAGAATATGAGCTTATGTAGCATCAGCCAAAAAACCCTCACCAATTTCACACATCTATTCCATCTAAAAATTTGTCCAGTTCCTCCTTGAATTTATTTAAGCTATTGACTTCCACAAAGACAGATGGAAGTTTGTTCCAGCAATTAACCACCCGCTAGCTGAAGGCAAATTTTCCACACATCTATTCCATAACTGTCTTTCCTCAATTCGAATTTAGGCCCAGGTTCAAAATCTGAGCAAGAGGTAGAATCCAATCAGAATAGTGCCTGCTCAACCCATTTAAGGCCTTATACACCTCAATCAGATCACTTTGCAGATGCCTAGTCTCCAGCCACTGCAATTTGCAGAACTTAAGCCTTTCTTGGTAAGAGAAGCCCTTTCATTCCCCTCACAAATCTTGTTGCCTGTCTCTGTACATGCTCAAGCAACTCTACATCCTTCATAAAATGGGGCCTCTAGACCTGTACGCAGTACTCAAGGCGTGGCTTGACCAGTGCCTTATACAAAGGGATAACCTTTTCCCTGCTAGCAAAATTCCTGTATATCACTGACAATACCATAACCTGCTCTGGCAGCCTGTCTACATGACTGCACAATTACTACCAGATCTTTTCATCATCTGCCACCCTAAGTCAATGTTAAACTTCAGTTGACACTTCTCAGCCCATCTGCCCAAATTTTATAGATCCTGTTGCAGTAGCAAAACTGTTGTAGATGTCTTCATCATTGAAATCTTTCCTGATTTCTGCCCAAACACTGTCAATCCATTCATTTGCCATTATTGGATCTGCAGATTGAGATTCTCCACTAATTTTTGCATAAATGATGTTATGTTGGTTTTTAAATTGATCCAGCCAACCATTGTTACACAAAAAATCGTCGCGTCCAAGTTGTTCAGCAAATTTTTCCGCTTGAGCCTTCAAGCGGAATGCTTCCTCAACATTTGTAACCTCACACTTTCTACATTTTTTTCTTTTTTGGTTACGTTCCTTTCCAATGCCTATACGTAAACATCTTTATTCTTGCACAATGTCAATACACTTCAAGAGAACAAGAAAACTTTTTACACACTTCAACATTTTTTGCACCACATTCTACCTCACAAATAATTTTGACTTTTTCGTGAATCAAGAGACTTTCTTTTGTTAGTAGATATATTTCAGAAGAAAGGGTTCGTTTCTAATTAATTTTACTTTAAAATTATAAAGTGGTCTGCATACAAAGTTCTTAGAAGTCCCGAAATAAATTTATGGTTCGGTGAATACAAGACAATCTGTAAATAGGGTAATGCAACAAGTGGAACGCCAATGCATTATTGCAGTGGTGTCTAACCTGCGGCCTGCCCGGAAAGTGAACTAAAATAGCATTTTAGAGTCACACCACTGTGTGTACAGGCATGCAAGCATCGAGATCGACTGTATCAAATGTATACATGTCATCCAGTGCAGTCATATGTACGCTAAATACATTTATGTACACATCAATCTTTTCATATTGTGAAATTCTATTATTTTGATATAACTTGTTCATTTTATTGAATTATTAATTGTATTGAATTTGTTCCGAAAGAGGAACATCGATTTCGATTGTCATGTTTTTAATCAACGGTGGACTGATGACTATTTCTTCAGTGAGTACGACGAAAAAGCAGTATGCTTGTTGCATAAGGATACTATATCACTTTTTAAAGAACATGCTGTAGTTTGTCTTGACAAACAACTATGCAAAGAGTAGAAGATATGGAATTAAGGAAACAACAAAACACATGTCAAGAAATTTATCTGCTGTAAGTGCCACTTATCAAGCTGCGCAGTTGATCGCTTTTGAAAGTAAATCATTCAGTGATGGTGAATTTCTTAAATGTTTTTAAAAGCTATGGAAGAAATTTGTCTGGAGAAAGGAGCAATGATACAACACATTAGTTTGTCTCAACAAAAAATTATGCAAAGAGTAGAAGATATTGGAAAGAATTTGTTCCAACTTTTGGAAAGCATAAAACAAATGAAATATTTTCGTGTATCACTGGGTGACAATACTGATGTAAAGGACACAGCCTAACTCCTTATCTTCATATGTGGAATTAATGATAATTTTGTACCAGCTGAAGATTTAGCTGATCTACAGAGGATGCACGGAACGACTACAGGTGAAAATCGTTTTGAAAAATTTTGCCAACCTAATGAAAAGTTAGGATTAAATATTAAAAACCTGGTAGGATTCACAACTGATGGTAAAAAAAATATATGATTGGTAAAAACATTGTGCTTATGTGTAGAATAAGCCAAGAAAATGATAGATATCGGAGCTGAACCTCAGATTGGAAATTCACTTCATTGTGCATCAAGAAGTTCTGTGTGGGAATGTATTGGATCTCCAACACGTTATGAATGTGGTTATTTCAACTGTAAATTTTATAAGATTACATAGCCTTAATCACCGAATGTTTCAACAGCAGATAACACCACATTGCTCACTTGATAATGAAAAAAAAGTTTGTTATTGAAATTGAGAAACAACATCAATACAGGGAAAAAAAAAAAAAAACACTACAAATAACTGACAGTTTTTTGAAATTTGTATTAGCAATACAAATTTCAAAAATAATAATAACAATAATAATAATGACTACAGTTATTAAAACCAAATTTAGGGTTTAATATTACTAACAAGGAAAAAAAAAAAACCAATAAGAAATTTTCAAAAAATGGCAGCACGATGTTGGTTTTAATTTACTGGATCGTTTCAATCCAGGCAAATCAGTTATGTAACTAAAGCATAACAGACAGAATAAGGGCTGCATAAACAAAACTCTTTGCTACTTGTTCGCATTCCTAGCCAAAGATTTCTCATAATCAGCCTTAGCCTGCCTAATCCCCTTTGACTTGACTGAAGGCTAATACTTACTTTATTTTGTACTCAGTGTATGTTTCTGATAATTTATAATCATCCCACACATTCTTCTCTGTCACTAGTCACCAATCTCATTAGTTTAACCTCACCGGATGGAAAGGTCATGGGGGGGGGGTCCATGGTCAAAGATGCATTACAAGATCATTTTGAGAAATATAATACCCCTAAATAGATCAAAACAGCTTTTTAAAGGGAAAATATTACTGACCAACCTGATAAATTACTATGATATAGTTATACTGGAGGTATACATATATATATATATTTAAAGGGTGTATTTAAATTGGTGTCAAATATTCTAGGAGCGTATTAAAAAAATTTCATATAAGCATGGGTCTAGAAATGCTTAGTTTCTGAGGTAGGAGCAATTTTATTGTTTAACAATATCAAAGAATTAATAAGCAATCCAACAAAATAAATAATGCAATTAACAAGACAAAATTTAACGGAAACAAACAAAAACAAAGTAAACACAAGACAGAACATTTTGTTAAAAAAAATTGTTCAAAATGGTTTCCTCCTGCTTCAATGCATCCTGAGTCTGCATTCCATGCTTTGTCAGGCTCTGTTAAATACACCTGGAGTGTTACGTATTTGCTCACATCCATTTAGGATATGCTCTCTTAAAACATCAACGTCAGGCACAGGAGTTGCATAAAAAATGGACTTGAAATGCCTCAGAGATAAAAATCCGTTGGGTTCAAATCTGGTGATCGAGCAGGCCATTCAATTCAATGGATTCCCCCGCGACCAATCCATCTTTGAGGAAAATAGTCATCCAAAATGCTGACAAACTCTCAGACTAAAGTGAGCCTAGGCGGCATCGTACATGAACCACATTTGTCAGATGATGTCCAGAGGTACATCGTACATTAAATGGTGCAATTCATTTTCAAGAAACTGCAGATAAATGTCTCCTGTCAGATGCGGAGGGAAAAAAATAGGGCCTATCAAATGATCATGCACAATTCCAGCCCAAACGTTTAGACTGAACTTATGTTGATGTTTGTCCTGTCACACTGCATGACGGTTATCATCGCTCCAAATGTGGTTAAGGTAGTTTAAGACCCCATCATGGGTAAAACCAGCCTCTCAGTGAAAAAGATAAATGCCAAGAAATTCAGGACCACAGCACACATTTGTTGAATGCGTTGGCACAATGTTCTTTGTGGCAAAAAGTCTGCCTCAGCAAGTCCTTGTACCCGTTGAAGGTGATAGGGGTACAGAAGGTTTTCGTGGAGAATATTCCAAATAGTCGTATGACTAACTCCTTCCCTTACTGCAATTCATTCTTCTACTATCTGATGGATTTTGTCCACATTACGAAGAACTCGTTCCTGAAGGTCAGCATTTCGAACCTCTCTTGGTCTTCCAGTGTCAAAAGATCTTCTCTCAAATGAGCCTGTCTGAATACAGTTCACATGCTCTTAATGCATTCCCATCTGCAAGACTATACGTGTAGTGCATCTCTGCCATTTCACTCACCAAATACATTTTCTTTAATCCGAAGTAATCTGCAGTATCTTCCACAACCAACTAACGTTTGTAAACAAAAAAGCAAAAGCCAATCAACAAAACAAAACACTACTACCCGTTGCAGATATCTTTTCCGCTGAGTGGTGGAGTCTCTACTAGTATCGTGTTTACATGACTTGATAGAGGTATTGAGGCATGCGGGGAAGAAACTAAGCATTTCTAGACCCATGTTTATACGACCTTTTTTTAATGTTTGGTTGATGGGAATATGCCCCTAGAATATTTGACACCAATTTAAATACACCCTGTATATATACACTGGTGTTCAAAGAAAGTGCATCACCTAGGAATTTCACATTTCTAACCCTTTTTCGTGATGGTATGTTACATTAATGACTAGCATCACAAATAGAAATATAAACAAAAGATATTTATTAATAGTTAAAGCAAAGCTAAATAATATTTGACAGGCGCTCTCAAAATATTCCAAAATGAACATTTGCAACCGTTATACAACAGTTTGGTAAACACTACAATTATGGCTGAAATGTTATCAGAAGCCCTCAATTTTCTTAAGTTTATCATTTTAAATGAAAAAAAAAAATGAAAAGATCACCAGGTATAAACTAATATTTAGTTGAACTGCCTCTGGCCCTGATGATAGCAGACAAGATCAGTTTCTGAAGATAATCAACAAATAGTTTGTGGTTCCAAACACAAATTATGGCATCCTGAAGTTCATGAAGGGCCTTTGGTTTCTTTCTGGCAACTACAGATTCCGCACGATGCCAACAGTTCTCTATAGGATTCAGGTCCGGGCTGTTTCCTGGCCAGCTAAGGGTTGTAACGAACCATTCTTCCAACCATTTTTTCACCAGTAACAAATGTAAACACATTGTGTCAAACCTCTAATGCACAAATGAAGCTAAAGTAACTACAAAAGTTACTTACACTTTTCGCCTGATGACAAGGAGCAGAGTCATCCTGAAAGATGCAGTTACTTGGCAGGTTGAAATGGTCTCTAATGGTTGGCAGCAATTTGTCTTCCAACATAGTCAGGTATCCATTGGCATTTGTTGTTTGTTTGTTTATTTGGTTTCTAGGAGCATTAGCAACTAAGGCCATATTGCTCCGGGGATATGCGGTGGTCATTCCCTGACCTTTCCGTATCTCCGTATTTGGTGGTAGCACATGCTTCTAGATTAGACCGGCTTGAACCCCAGTCTAATCAAGAAGCATGTGCTACGCACTGCTGCTGCTACCCACCTGGCTACGGAGGCTTTTATAAACTGAAGGTGACCTACTCTGTGATACGAAATGCAGCCCCATATCATTTGGCTGGTAGGGAATTTCACTATAGACACCATATAACCTGGATGGTATTCTTCGGTGCCATGTCTACGGTGAATCATTTGTCTCCCATCAAAGCCATACAGGTTGAATTTCTTCTCATCCGAGAAAATAACTGACTTCCATTGCTTGGGGGTCCATTTTCACATGCTGCTTACACCAAATTAATCGGGCCTTTTTCTTATTTCTTTTTTTTTTTTTTGTGTGGAGGGGGCTTCTTCTTAGGACGACGAACTAAAGTCCATTTTTGATGAGGCATCTTCTGACTGTTACTGCACTTGCTACCACTCCTGTACATTCTTCCCATTCTCTTTTCAGCTCAGATGAAGAAGCTTTATGGTTTTTAAGGCATAAGTGCTTCAAAATGTGGTCCTGTTTTGGCGTAGAGATTTGTTTATGTCCGGTTCCTTTTTCTATCAGCAGAACCAGTATTCTTGAGTTTGGAAAGAAATCTACTCACTGTCAACTGATTACAAGACACTCTATAAGCAATATGATGGGAAGAACATCCTTCCTCACATAAAGCAACAATAGCACTCTTTCTTTGTGGCATCAACTGCATGTAACTCGCCATCTTGACACAAGCAAGAAATGACTGCAACTCTTGCAGTGTGCTTATACAGCTGATGCAATATTATGTCATCACCTATGCATGTCAATCTTATCTGATGCAATTTGAAAGAAATATTACCATATACTTACATTATTCGGAGGACAATTACAATTTTAAGGGGTGATGCACTTTCTTTGAACGCCAGTGTGTGTGTGTGTGTGTGTGTGTGTGTGTGTGTGTGTGTGTGTGTGTGAAATCATGTAAAAATAGATAAGTCTGATAAAGTTTCATAGATGGAAGTGAAAATTACACAAAGTGCCAAGGACTAGAAAGGTAAGGATAGTAGAAAAAAGAAGTAATGTAGATTTGAAAAAGGCGAAAGAATGTTGATATCCTAAAAGTTATGATGAATTAAGAAAATTATGTGCTGAATTGCAAAGCCAATTTGGAGGCAAAGGAACTGTAAAGTAAAATTATTAATACTAAATAATTAAACAAAATAAAGTAAAATAAAGGTGGTAAATTGTCATCAGATATGGGTGGGCTTTACCATGGTTAGGTATGCATAACCATGTATCAGTATTTACTTCTGCTGACATCAGACTTTGCATTTTTTCCTTCCCTGTATTCGACCTATAACTAAGTTTGCCCACTCATATCCAATGACAGCTTTACCACCTTTATTTTATTTTACTTAATTTTGTTTAATCGTTTGATATTAATAATTTTACTTTACAGTTCCTTTGCCTCCAAACTGGTTTTGCAATTCAGCCCATAATTTTCTTAATTCTTCATAACTTTTAGGGTATTAACATTCTTTTGCCTTTTTCAAATCTACATTATTTCTTTTTTCTACTATCCTTACCCTTCTAGTCCTTGGCACTTTGTGTAATTTTCACCTCCATCTATTCAAAAACTTTATCAGACTTATCTATTCTTATATGTTTATATACTTTTGCATCCTTGACTGCTGCTTTGTGTGTTTTGGTGCATTTGTCATACGTTGCTTATTCATTTTTGTTTTTTATTTTACCATCAACTGTAAATTCGACCTTAAATTACATTTTATTTATATATATATTCTAAATACCAAATATCATTTTCATATTACTGGTAGTTCATGTAATGACCTGACCATCGCCTTATACAAGGAGGTGATTATTCCATTGTATAAGGCGATGGTCAGGCCACACCTAGAGTACTGTATACAGGTCTGGAGGCCTCATTTCAAGAAGGATGTAGAGCTGCTGGAACGAGTACAGAGAAGGGCAACAAGATTAGTGAATGGAACAAAGGGGTGCTCTTACGAAGAAAGGCTTAAGTTTTGCAAATTACAGTGTCTGGAGACTAGGCACCAGCGAGGTGATCTGATAGAGGTGTATAAAGCCTTGAATGGTTTAAGCATGCTCAATGCTGATGGGATTCTTCCTCTAGCTCAGAATAATCACCTGAGAGGGCATAAATTCAAATTGAGGAAAGACAGATGTAGGATAGACGTGCGGAAATTTGTCTTTAGCCAGCGGGTGGTTGGTTGGTGGAACAGACTTCCATCCCTTGTGGTGGAGGTTGATAGCCTAAATAAGTTTAAGGCTCAGCTGGACAGGTATTTTGAACGAACAGAGGGGTGAAGTGGAAGTGGTTTTTTTTTTTTTTTTTGGCTGATGCTGCATAAGCTTGCTTCCTTGCATCAAATGCCTCTACTAATGCTAATGCTAATATTTAAAAAAAAGAAATGCTTAAGGAAGGTAAATTTTTTAGCCATTTTTATTTTTTAAAAATATTTCTCAATGAATTTTTTTCTGTTAGTAATGAATATCTAATATCCCATCATATCTACAGAGCAGTTATTTTTAATAAAATTTTTAAATACATAATCTCTCAAAATAATTATAATATGGCAGCATATCATGATTTATCATTCACTTTTATAAAAAATGGAAAGGAAACTATTCTCATTGAGAATTTAAATTGCAAGTCGTGGCTTTAAATTATTTTTTAAGAACTTTTTTTTTGTAAAATCATAACTTTTTTTCTTTCAATGGAATGCCTTGTGAAGGACAAGCTGTGGTTACATAAACAAATAAATACAATTTAAGCTTTTTACATGCACTCACTCTCTTCAAAAGAGAGAGTAGTAGTGGCAGTGGCATTTGATGCAAGAAAGCAAGTGTATGAGCTTATGCAGCATCAGCCAAAAAAAAAAAAAAAAAAAAACACACCATTCCCTCCAAATGCTTGTCCAGTTCCTCCTTAAATTTATTCAACCTATCAACTATTAACTTCCACAATGACAGATGGAAGTTTGTACCAGCAATTAACCACCCACTGGCTAAAGGCAAATTTCCGCACATCTAATCTACATCTGTCTTTTTTTAATTTGAATTTATGCCCCCTTAGGTTCATAATCTGAACAAGTGGAAGGATCCCATCAGAATTCAGCGTGCTCAACCCATTCAAGGCCTTATATACCTCAATCAGATCACCGCGCAGGTGCCTAGTCTCCAGCCACTGCAATTTGCAGAACTTAAGCCTCTCTTGGTAAGAGGATCCCTTCATTCCCCTCACCAATCTTGTTGCCCTTCTTTGTACACTCAAGTAAATCTACATCCTTCCTAAAATGAGGCCTCCAGACCTGTACGCAGTACTCAAGGCGTGGCCTGACCATTGCCTTATACAGAGGGATAATCACCTCCTTTTCCCTGCTAGCAAAATTCTTATATATCATTGACAAAACCCCATGACCTGCCCTGGCATTCTGTCTGCATTGCTCAGAAAACTTCATATCTGACTGCACAATTACTCCCAGGTTTTTTTCATTTTCTACCACCTTAAGTGTAGTACCACAGTTGGTACATTTCTCTGGGGTTACTTCTACCCATATGCAGTACTTTGCATTTGTCAAGGTTAAACTTCAGTTGCCACTTCTTAGCCCATCTGCCCAAATTATCTAGATCCTGTTGCAGTAGCACACTGCCATTACTGTCATTAACAACCCTGCCAACCTTTGTATCATCTGCAAACTTCAACATTAAGCAAGCCTGATATACCTTCATCAATATCATTGATAAATATACAAAACAACAGTGGACCTAACACCGAACCCTGTGGGACTCCACTAATAACATTAGTCCAAGAAGAGCAGCACCCATTGATTACCACCCTCTGTCTTCTCCCACTTAACCATCCTTTTATCCGTTGTAGCAACTTACCCTTAATACCATTCTGCTCCAATTTGTACAATTGTCTTCCATGCGCAACAGTGTCAAAAGCTTTCCTGAAATCCAAATATATGATATCAAAATTAACTTTTGCATCCAGTTCCTTTGTAACCACATCATAATATCCTATCAAATTTGTCAGACAACACTTTCCCTTAACAAACCCATGCTGTGTCTGAATTATTGCTGCAGTCTTGTCTAGATGATCCTGCAATGCATCTTTAACCAGTGACTCCATTATTTTACCCAGAACAGAAGTTAAACTAACTTGTCTTTAATTATTCATGTCACCCTTCAATCTTCCTTTGTGAATTGGGGATACATTTGCACATCTCCAGTCCGTGGGAACCTCCCCTGAGTCCAAAGATACTCTCATAATTATGGCTAAGGGTTTGCTTAGTTGCTTTGCCGCCTCCTTTAATATAACTGGATAGATCCCATCCACCCCAGGTGCTTTTCTTATGTTTAACTTCAACAATTTCCCCTCCACTTTGCTTTCAGTTATTACAAAATCATTAAGTATCCTGCTACAATTTGATAACCTTCTGCCATTTTCAAACCTTAATAATTCCTCATGTGTGAATATAGATGCAAAATACTCATTCAGTTTGTCTGCTATCTGGGCAGGATCATCAACAGTCGAACCATCGATGTCAAGTGGACCAATCAGATTCATCCCCTTCCTTTTAGAGTTTATATAAGTAAAGAAATCCTTGCTGTTTTTCTTAGCATCTTTTGCCAAGGATTTTTCATAATCTGCCTTCGCCTGCCTAACCTCCTTTGTCACCTGATTACAGATTAGAGAGGGGGGGGGACACTTAAAACAGAGTAAAATGTGCTGATACTGTCATGTGAAGCAGTAGACACTTGCCTCCACCAAAGGAAGCAGGCTTCTACTGCTTCATGTAATGGTGGAGAAAGACAAGGTATTATTAGCAAAAAATTTATCAGTTATATTTGAAGGTACTTAGGCCCTCATTAACCCAGGTCTATTCTGTCTCTAGTTTCAAAAGCTTTGACTACTCTTTAGAATTGGCTCAATACCACTTTTTAGCACACAACCATATGCTAGGCTGCATAACAACCTGGAATCTATTGGGATCATGAGAAAGGTCCTTAAGAGAGAGAGAGAGAGAGAGAGAGAGAGAGAGAGAGAGAGAGCGCTTAATGCCAGATGAAAGAGTTGTTATAAACAGTCATTCTTAAAAGCACCAATGTTATAAGCAAAGTGTGCTATGGCCACTCCTGTTTCTGTTCTTGAATGGTATAGACAAAGAAATAAAAGGCAAGATGTAGAAATTTCCAGATGATATAAAAGTTGAGGGCGGTTAACAATACAAGTCAGAGTGAACTTCTCCAGAATCATCTGGACAGACTTCATGAATGGTTGAAGATGTGGCAGTTACATTTTATTGCTGACAATCATAAAACTCTACACTTGGGAAATAATAACCAAGAAAGCTTACATATTAGTTATTCTAACTGAAAGGTGCAAATGAGGAAAGAGACTTGGGTATTTTGATACAATCAGACATTAAAAAGTTAGAATGCTGTGTAAGCAGGCAATCAGGAAGGTGCACAGTCTTATCAATGATTTATGATACTTCTGCATCTAGAGAAAGGAGGTTATAGTTCATATCAGTATGGAAACCATATTTGGAAATCTGTTCTGGTTTGGAGGCCACGCTTAAAAAAAGAGTGAGCATCCTGAAAGGTTCCAAAGACTGGCAACTTATCTGGTGAGAATAGCAAAGGGACATCCATATCAGGACCAACTAGAAATTGATGTGTATAAGGTAGTAAAGCGGTGAGTGCAAACTAAATGACTGTTATTTTTAGAATGAAATGGGACATGAAACCAGTAAACAAGCTGTTGGGGAAACCCTAACAAAATGGAGTAAGTTGCTTTCTCAGGTGAATGGGGTTGAGTCTCGTGAAATTTAAGGAGCAACCGGACCAGTATTGCCTGGTGGTGGTGGGAAGAGTTATGATGGAGTATATAGGTTAAAGAGATGGGTTTTTTTATTTTTTTTTTTTTGCTGATGCAGCAAAAGCTTGACTTCCTTGCATCTTTTGAATTTTACTAATACTAATATTAAAATTTCATATCATATTTAAATGTGTGTTACACCCTTACCTGTGGGATCATTTTGAGTAATATCTTTTAGTTTTGAACCTAGTTTAATCTTCTCCTGATTCAATAATAATAACCTTTCATTGAGTTCCTACATATTAAAACAAGAAAATAAAATTTAAGAACAATTTCCTTAAGGACAGTCAGTTTTAGTTGAAAAAATTAAATTAATTGAACTATTAATTCAGTGCAGGATCACAGCTTATTTCTAGTTAACAATGTATGACATTCCAGCAGGTGACAGTAATTATATTTCAATGGAAAATTTCACTTGTAACAATAGACTTTGGAACACTGACTGCTCCTTAGTACCCCATAAATGACATATTTTTACTTCATAGAAATTTTTGTCAAAATTCATATGTAAAAATTTAGTTAAAAGCAATGAACCAAAATCTTTTATTTTATATCCTATCACCACAGAAGAGTACTTAAAATAATTGCGATTTAATTAGTCATTACAAGTGATGCTCAATGAGGAAGTAAAGACGTAGTATGGCTTTTACAAATTCATGCATCTCAGGAAATAGGTTATCTGCAGGTCTGTGAAGCACAGGCAAAGATTGAGCAATCCCACAGAATGACATCCAATCTTAAATGCCAAGAATATACTGATATTTACCGTATTTCCCCACGTATAAGACGCACCTTTTTCCAAAAAATTTGAGGTCTAAAAACTGGGTGCGTCTTATACAGTGGTTGTAGATTTTTTTTTACTTTCATTTCCCACTTTTTCGCACTTGTTGTCTTTGCACTCATTGTTTCGCACTTGCTACCGGTATATTAGGTTACGTTTTGCCATGTTCTGCCCAGAAATGGCTCAGAAAAGATTTTTGTACAGTGCTGAATTCAAGTTAAAAGTGATCCAGTTTGCAAAAGAGAATGGAAATCGTGCTGCTGAACGTAAGTTTGGCCCTCCTTCAATTGAGAAAACAATCGGAGACTGGCTACGGGAAGAAGAAACCCTACTGAAAACACCACGGCAGAAGAAGGCCATGAGAGGCAAGGAAGCAAAATGGCCTGATTTAGAGAGGGAATTGAAGATATGGATTGAAGAGCAAAGTAGGGCAATTGGAATTCCTGTGTTCACAAAGATGATTCAGCATGAGGTAAGAATTGCTGATGAAAAAGAAGTTACTAATTTCAAAGAAGAACACAATTGGTGCTTCAGTTTCATGAAAAGGAATGGACTAAGCATGCATACATGCACCAGACTTGCCCAAAAGATGCCTGAAAGCTATGAGCAGAAGGTCCTTGAATTTCATCGTTTTGTCATTCAACGTCAGAAGGCACATCAGTTTGAGTTGGGACAGATTGCAAATATGGACGAAGTCCCCCTTCAATTTGAGGTCCAAAGTAACAGAACTGTTGATAAGAAGGGGGTGAAAACTGTAACTGTGAAGACAAGTGGACACGAAAAAAGCCATTATACAGTTGTTCTAGCTTGTTGTGCCGACGGAACCAAGCTGCCTCCTATGCTGATTTTCAAACGCAAAACAATGCCAAAAGAAGACGTTCCTCAAGGAGTGATTGTCCACATTCATGACAAGGGTTGGATGGATTAGGATGGGATGAAGATCTGGTTTGAGAAAGTTTGGAGCAGGAGACCAGGTGGGCTTACGTAAAACTGCCCTATTGGTGCTTGATCAGTTCAGGGCACACACAACAAAAACCACAAAGAAGATTGCTGCAGAGCAAAAACAAAACTTGCCGTCATACCTGGAGGCTTGACATCCCAGCTCACAACCACTTGATGTCAGCATTAACAAACCGTTCAAAGCTGCCATGAGAGACGAATGGAACCAATGGATGAAGTCTTCTGGGGACAATTTGACACCAGCAGGAAGAGTGAAGAAACCAACTATAGGAGAAGTTTGTACCCGGATGAAAAGATCCTGGGATAATATCAAGATTGAGATCGTTGTCAAGTCATTTAAGAAGTGTGGCATTTCAAATGCCATAAACAGAACTGAGGACGAGGCAATATATGAAGACAGTGATTTGTCATCAGACACAGATGATGAAGCTAATGGATGGGAGTTTTGACAGTGATGAGGAGTTGTATGAATTTTATGATGAATAAAACTTGTGTTCAATAACTTTATGTAATACATTTTTTTTCAAATTTCGGGCCCCAAAATTAAGGTGCGTCTTATACATGGGTAAATACGGTACTTCCTTTATGAAATACATAAGTTAATTAGCATCAATTCCTGGGAATTTGACATTTTGCTTGGTGATGCGATATTAATGTTCACAGGTTATGAAAATTGGACAATAAAGGGAGACCATGGACATTTTCATTCAAGGTATGCATTGTAAAAGACTACAGATATTGCTGACTGACCATCAGTATTTGTCAAACTGCTGCTACAATCAATCTCACCCTAGTGTTTTGTGCATGTGCTACCTGAAGGGACTTGGAAGATTAAATGCACAAGGCATAATATGATATGGGTTTAAATTAACTACATAATATCGGTGTAGATATACCATACTTCACCATAAATTTAACTACATACATAGTGTAAAGGCATTTAATTTTATCTCATATTGTGGCTTCCTTCACGAGATACCAGGTATTGCACTACTTCGAATATTAAGCCTGCATTTAATCTTCAAATATTGCATCATTCTGTTCACCATTTGGCATCTCTCATATTGTCTAATGACTTTGCAACTGTGATGGCATGTTTGCGTTATCAGGGTACCTGCCAGCCCACCGATGATGAAGCCAACTAGATTTGAAACGGTGCCGTCTGGGTGGTGGTACCCACTGATAATAAATAAGAGTAGTCTCCTCTACTAGAGGAGAGTTATTTATTCAAAGTACAGTAAACCCCCCAATTCGCGGGGGTTACGTTCCTGAGAAATGCAGTGAATACCGAAAACGCGAATACTGAGTTATGGCTCCCACAGTAATAAAGGGGTTCCGTTCCAAAGTACGAAATATATAAGAAAAACTAGTCTAAAATTTTGTCTATGTATGTATTATATGTACCTTCAAATTATGACTATGTACATAGACAGTACATAGTGAAATGCAAGCATATGGCATCGAAATGAAAATAAGAAACAATTTAATATTAAATGTAATATTTATTAGAAATTTCAAACAAATCTTTCAAACCAGCACCTTTGATAGCAAAAAAAACTTATCCCGCCGGTGCTATCACCAGTTTCGCTAAAGTGTTGATAAAGGAGTTTTGCCTTTTCACGAATGATTAGTGAACTTAAGGGAATTTTATTTTGAGTTCGGTCTTCTATCCACAGATTTAAAGCTTTTTACATCACGAGTTACAGAGCAAATTTTTGAAGCAATTAGCGCGTTTTCACGGACACTACGGCGAATTTTTTCTTCAGATTTCTTGATTGATCGTACCGTTGACTCATTGATTTTATAATGTTTTGCCACTGAGAAGACACTTTTACCATTAGAAATTTTGTCTAATAACTCAATTTTATTCGCTAATGTCATCACCTTCTTTGATATTTTCACATTTCTCTTGTTATTCATAGCCATATTTTTGTAGGGGTTAGAAAGAACTTGTCCACAATAAAGTCACTTTCTTCCATTAACACACTCGAAAAAGTCTGTTTTACACTGCAAAACGGTAGATTTATCACTTTTGAAAGCATATCAATTTATAAATTGATAAATTTATTCAATTTATACTCATATAAATTAAAAGCAAATGACCAAACCTTCCATGACAAGTGTCCGTGATGAACACATACTGAACAAGGATTAGCGAGAAACATCCACGTTAGCGATTTTGTCACCCCTCTCCCCCCACCCACTGAGTGCTGTTTTGACCGGGAAAGATAATTTTAGACACGCCCATGTTTTTTTATGGCGGATAATATTCACAGCGCTTTAAAATTCACATTTTTTTAGGTTTCATTTTATATTAAATTGGCGATCGCGAATACGCGAAACCGTGAATACAGATACTGCGAATAGCGGGGGTTTACTGTAGTGCAATAACTGATATCTCGTTGTGAAGGTAGCCACAATATGAGATAAAATTAAATGAGGCCTTTACACTACATATGTAGTTAAATTTATGGGTAAATTATGGTGATGATGAAGAGGTTGAAGAAATGTACACCGAAATTGAGTCTTCTCGATGAACAGAAAAATCACTACACTATCATTATGGGGGACTTCAATGCTAAGGCTGGAAAGAGACAAAACAGTGCAGAAAGGGGAAATTATAGGAAATTTTGGAATTGGTGAAAGAAATGAAAGAGGTGAAAGACTTGTGGAATTTGCAGAATCTCAAAGAATGTCAGTAACAAACACTTTTTTTCAAGAAAAGGGTGAACAGAAAGTGGACATGGAAGAGCCCAAACGGATTAACAACTAATGGAATCTACTTCATTCTCACTAACAGAAGATAAATCGTGAATGATGTTACTGTCCTGAACAAGGTAAATGTACGAAGTGATCTCAGAATGGTAAGATGCACACTTGATATTGATGTAAGAAAAGAAAGGACACCTCCATAGCCAGATGGGCAGGAGCAGCAGCAGTGCGTACTTCTTGCACACACTTCTTGATTAGACCGGGATTCGAGCCTGTGACCACCAAATACAGAGATATGGAAACGTCTGGGAATGACCATCACATATATCCCCGGAGCAATATGGCTTTAGTTACTAAGGCTCCTAAAAACCAAATAAGAAACAAACAAACAAGAAAAGAAAGGAAAACACTGACTCCAGTAAATAATACTAGGTAAATAAGTCTTTGAGATAACAGAAGAGGAGAAATAGCAGTAAGTACTGGAACTTGAGAACTATGAGACAGTATTTAAATTCTATACAGTGGGACCAACTGATGATGTTACCAACAGCAAACTCAAAATGGGAAGCATTCAAGGAACTAATCTTGGAGGCTACCAGGCTTTACATACCAACTAAGGAATATTGTTCAAGGTTTAGGCCTAAATGGTTGTCAGATGAATTAATGAGACATGTGGCAGAGAAGAAAAATGCATGGGATACATACAAATTAATGGGTGACATGGAAGCCTATGATAGATATAAGTTGGTCTGTAACCAAGTCACAAAGGAGATTAGGCAGGCAAAGGCAGACTACGAAAAATCCTTGGCCAAGGATGCAAAGAAAAACAGAAAAGAGTTCTTTACATATTTGAACTCGAGAAGGAAAGGGATAATTCAGATTGGTCCACTGGATATTGATGGTTCAACAGTTGAGGATCCTGCTCAGGTGGCTAACAATCTAAACGAGTATTTTGCATCTACATTCACGCATGAGGAGTTATTCAGGAAGGAGAATGATGTAGGTAAAGTAAACATTGGCAGTGAGCTGGATGATTTTGTAATAACTGAGAGGAAAGTGGAGGAGAGATTGTTGAGGATAAACATAAAAAAGGCACCTGGGGTGGATGGGATCTATCCAGTTATATTAAAGGAGGCAGCAAAGGAAGTATGCAAACCCCTAGCCATAATTATGAGAGCTTCTTTGGACTCAGGGGAGGTACCCATAGACTGGAGATGTGCAAATGTAACCCCAATTCACAAAGGAGGATCAAAGACTGACACAAGTAATTATAGACCTGTTAGTTTAACTTCTGTTCCAGGTAAATTAATGGAGGCACTGGTTAAAGAAGCACTGCAGGATCATCTAGACAAGAATTCAGTTATAGCTCAGACGCAGCATGGTTTTGTTAAGGGCAGGTCTTGCCTGACCAATTTGATTGGATACTATGATGTAGTCACAAAAGAACTGGATGCAGGGAATAACTTTGATATTATATATTTGGATCTCAGAAAGGCTTTTGATACTGTTGCACATGGAAGACTGCTGCACAAATTGGAGCAGTGTGGCATTGGAGGCAAATTGCTGCTATGGATAACGGGTTGGTTGAGTGGCAGAAGACAGAGAGTGGTAATCAATGGACACTGCTCAACGTGGACTAATGTTATTAGTTGAGTTCCTCAAGGTTCAGTGTTGGGTCCGTTGTTGTTTTCGGTGTTTATGAATGATACTGATGATGGGATATCAAGTTTAATGTCCAAGTTTGCAGATGATACAAAGGTTGGCAGGGTCGTTAAGGACACTACTGATGCTATGCTGCTGCAACAGGATCTGGAAAGGTTGAACAGATGGGCTGAGAGGTGGCAAATGAAGTTTAACATTGACAAATGTAAAGTACTACATATGGGAAACAGTAACCCCAGAGCAACGTATCAACTCTGCGGTACTACACTGACAGTGGTGGAGGATGAAAAGGACCTGGGGGTAATTGTGCAGGCAGATATGAAGTTCTCTGAGCAGTGCAGACGAGCTGCAAGAGTAGCTCATGGTGTCTTGTCAATGATATACAGGAATTTTTCTAGCAGGGATAAGGACGTGATTATTCCCTTGTATAAGGCAATGGCCAGGCTACACCTTGAGTATTGTATACATGTCTGGAGGCATTATTTCAAGAAGGATGTAGAGCTGCTGGAACGAGTACAGAGAAGGGCAACAAGATTAGTGAATGGAACAAAGGGTTGCTCTTACGAAGAAAGGCTTAAGTTTTGCAAATTACAGTGTCTGGAGACTAGACACTGGCGAGTTGATCTGATAGAGGTGTATAAAACCTTGAATGGTTTAAGCATGCTCAATGCTGATGGGATTCTTCATCTTGCTCAGAATAATCACCTCAGAGGGCATAAATTCAAATTGAGGAAGGACGGATGTCGGATAGATGAGCGGAAATTTGCCTTTGGCCAGCGGGTGGTTGGTTGGTGGAACCGACTTCCATCACTTGTTGTAGAAGTTGATAGCCTAAACAAATTTAAAGCTCAACTGGACAGGTATTTCGAACGAACAGATGGGTGAAATGGGAGTGGGGTTTTTTTTTTTTTTTTGGCTGATGCTGAATAAGCTTGCTTTCTTGCATCATATGCCTCTACTAATGCTAATGCTAATGCTAACTTAAGAACAAGTTTGATCTTCTGCAGACTGCTCAGGACCAAGATATCGACGAGGAATATTACAACTTTCTGAAAGTGATAAAGCCCAAGAAACCTGTAGGTAAAAAGAAATCTAAAGAAGAAAAAATTAGTCAAGAAACACTTGTCATGATGACCAAAAGACAACAAATGAAGTGCAAGAAAAACACTGACAAAGAGAAAATTGAGTATACTGAGTTATGCAAAGCCATTAGAGAAAGAGACTCAGAGAGGACATAAGAAGAATTAACTCAAGTAAAGCAGAACATGCATTAAGGAAAAATGAAGGACTTAAATCAGCTGCCATGAGCAGTAATACAGAAAGAAAAATGATACTGAAACTGAAGAATAGCGATGGTGTACTTATAAATAGCAGAGAAGGCATAATTCAAAAAGCAGAAGACTACTATAGAGTTATACAAGGAGTGAGGGAATGAGGCCAGCATTGGGGAAGATGGATCGCAAATTAGTAACACATACCCGTTATCCTTCCTGATGAGGTGGAACATGCGTTGAAGAAAATGAAGAATCAGAAAGCCCTGCGGGAAGATGAAGTTACTGTAGAGTTTTAAAATTGGGAGGAAGAGACATGACGCAAAAACTGGCAAGACTCTTCACAAAATGCATTAGAAAAGGTGTGACGTCTAAGGGGCGGAGTAATGCAATCACAGTTTTGCTGCATAAGAAAGGAGATAAATCAGAAATTGGAAATTATAGACCAATTTAGCTTGTTGTTCCACTTTTACAAGTTGTTCACAAGGGTCATTACTAATAGATTAGAAAGAATACTTGATGAGAATCAACCGAAAGAGCAAGCTAGCTTTAGGACAGGATTCTCAACTATGGATCACCTTTTTGTAATATCGCAGCTAATAGAGAAAGCAAATGAATATAAAACACCATTATGCCTGGCATTTGTGGATTATGAAAAGGCATTCGGCTCCATACAGCATAAGGCAATGTTTTGGGCACTGGAAAGACAAGGTGTAGATAACCCATATATTATGATTTTGAAAAAATATATGAGAACACTACCTCCTTCATTAGACTAGACAAAGACAGTAGGAAATATAAAATTGAGAAAGGAGTTTGATAAGGAAACACAATATCTCCGAAGTTGTTTACTGCTGCCCTTAAGGAAGTTTTCAGAAGATTAGACTGGTCGCACAAAGGAGTCAATGTGAATGGAGAGTACCTAAACCATTTACGATTTGCAGATGACATTCTGGTTATAAGCAACGATCCCAAAAATTGGAGGAAAATCTTAGTCAGTTATGCAGAGTTTGTAAGGATTATGACTAAAGGGCTTTAGTCATGAAAATGACTAAAAACAAAAGTAATGATGAACAAGTATGCCACAGAAAGGGATATAATAATTGAAGGAGCAGTCATATACTTATCTGGGACAAGTCATTGGCTGTGATAATGATAAATGGCTGGAAGTCAAGAGAAGAATAAATTTTGGATGGTAGCATTCAGGAAATATAGTCACATACTGAGGACCAATATCCCAATTTGTCTGAAACGTAAAATAATGAACCAATGTATACTCCTCACTATGACTTATCCAACTCACTGAAAGAATGAAAGAGAAGCTGAGGACACAGCGAAGAATTGAAAGAATTATATTGGGAATCAGACTGTTAGATAAGAAGAGAAACATGGATTAGGCAGCAAACTCAAGTAAAGGACATTCTTATCAAAACTAAAGAACTAAAATGGTCTTGGGGAGGACATATAGCTTGAAGACATGTTGACAGATAGACTAAGAAAATAACAGAATGGTACCCAAGAGGAGCTAGAAGAAAACCCTTAAGACAAAGGATATGGACATATGAAATTCATGAGTTTGTGTGTAGTAAATGGATGGCCACTGCACAAAACAGAAGGAATTGGAAAGTTGCTGGAGAGGCCTTCATCCTGCAGTGAATTGAAAATAGCTGATGATCATGGTGTATCTACACTGATATTATATACCTGAAGGACTGTACTTTTTCCATTTACATCTGGTACAGATATTGTTACACAAAATGAGATAGGCTTGATGAGATTACTGCCAGTGAATCAACTGCCATTCTGCCAATTCCAAATTTCCTTTGTAATATTTAGATCAAGCATGGTGTATTTAAAAACGAATAACACCCATTTGGTTATCTAAAAAATTCTCACTCCATCTAGCAAGACCAGTTCCAAGTGGAATTCCATGTGAGTACTAAGGACAAGTCCAAAAGAGTTGTTTCCTTCACAATTTATTTCCATTAAGAAATAACTACCAATTGATACATTATTATAATGCAATTACCTTTGTTAACATCATCATGTTCCAGAACTTCTCCCATTACCATTTGAATATGTACACTACTTGGTATAAGGAGAAGTTCAAGAACATGATACTATTAATAAAGGTAATTAGCATTAGCATTAATAGAGGCATATGATGCCATAAAGCAAGCTTATACAGCATCAGCTAAAAAAAAAACCATTTTACTCATCTAGTTCCATTCGCTCCAAAAGTTTATACACTTCTTCCTTGAATTTATTTATGCTACCAGCTTCCACGACAGATGTAAGTTTTTTTCCAGCAATCAACTACCCGCTCACTAAAGGAAAATTTCTACACATCTATTCTACAACTGTCTTTCCTCAATATAAATATATGTCCCCTTAGGATCTTTCTAAGTAAGAGGAAGAATCCCATCTGCATTGCGCTCAACCCGTTCAGGGCCTTATACACCTCAATCAGATCACCTCACAGGTGCCTAGTCTACGGATGCTGCAATTTGCAGAACTTGAGCCTTTCTTCGTAAAGCACCACTCTGTTTCCCTCACCAGTCTTGTTGCCCTTTTCTGTACTTTATCTAGCAACTCTATGTCCTTCCTAAAATGAAGTCTCCAGACCTGTATGTAGTACTCAAGGTGTGGCCTCACCATTGCTTTAATACAAGGGTATAATTACCTCATTACCCCTGATAGCAAAATTCCTGTATATCATTGATAAAACCCATTGACCTGCTCTGGCAGCCTGCCTGCACTGCTCAGAAAACTTCATATCTCACAGCATAATTACCTGGGGGTAATTAAGCAGTGAGATAATTACCTGGGGGTCTCTTTCATTCTTCACTACCTGAGCGTAAAACCACACAGTTGACACATTTCTCTGGGGTTACCGCTAATCATATGCAGTACTTTGCATTTGCCAATGTTAAACTTCAGCTACCACTTTTCAGTCCATCTGCCCAACTTTTCTAGATCCTGTTGCAGTAGCATACTGTCATTAACAACCCTGCCAACCTTTGTATCATCTACAAAACTTTGACATTAAGCCTGATATACCTTCATCAATATCACTGATAAATACAGAAAACAACAATGGACCCAACAATGGACCCTGGGGACTCCACTAATAACATTAGTCCAAGAAGAATAGTGTCCATTGATTACCACTCTGTCTTCTCCCATTCAACCATCCTTTTATCCATTGTAGCAATTTGCCCTTAATACCATACTGCTCCAATTTGTACAGTAGTCTTCCATGCGCAACAGTATCAAAAGCTTTCCTGAAATGCAAGTAAATGATATCAAAATTATTTTTTGCATCCAGTTCCTTTGTGACCACATCATAGTATCCAATAAAATTGGTCAGTGAATCAACACTTCCGTCCGTCAGTCAGTCAACACTTCCCCTTAACAAACCCATGCTGTGTCTGAATTATTACTGCAGTCTTGTCTAGATGATCCTGCAATGTTTCTTTAACCAGTGATTCCATTATTTTCCCTGGAACAGATGTTAAACTAACAGGCCTGTAATTATTAGTGTCACCTTTCGATCCCACTTTGTGAATTGGAGATACATTTGCACATCTCCAGTCCACAGGGATCTGCCCTGGGTCCAACGATGCTCTCGTAATTATGGCTAAGGGTTTGCTTACTTCCTTTACTGCCTCTTTTAATATAACTGGACAGGTGCCATTCACCCCAGGTGCATTTCTTATATTTAACTTCAACAATTTCTCCTCCACTCTGCTCTCAGTTATTACAAAATGACATAGCTCCCTGTTAGTTTAATAAGCTTCTGTTCTCCACTTCCCTACAGAATTCCTCATGTGTGTGTGTAGATGCAAAATACTCATTCAGGATCATCTACAGTCAAACCATCGATATCAAGCAGACCACTCTGATTCATACTCTTCCTTTTAGAGTTTATATAATTAAAGACGTCTTTGCTGTTTTCCTTTGCATCCTTTGCCAAAGATTTCTCATAATCTACCTTCACTTGCCTAACCTCTTTTGTGACTTGATTACAGACTGGTTTATATCTACCCTAGGCTTCTGTGTTGTCTGACAATTTATATGCATCCCAGGCATATAAATTGTGTAATAACACTGTGTAATAGTATATTAATTGGTAATTATCTCTTAATATATGTGAGTATTCTGTAGGACTTCCTAACCGGAAAAATAAATAGTATCAGGTTATTGCATGTTTCTTGGTTACATAAAGATTGTGCCAAAGAAAACATAGCAAAAAGTAACAATAAAAAAGAATGCATATAAATTCAAAAAGTAAGATGAAAATAAGTAATTTCACCAAAAGATCATAAGTAATAATAAATTAAATTGCATAAGAAATAAAAATAGTACTAAATAGGATAGAATAAAAAAAAAAATTCAGTTTGTACTCCATCATAGCCAAGTCTACACAGTCATTTGACAAGAATATGATCATTAACCTTTTTTTCCAACTTCGTGGATTTGAACACATGTACTTCTAATCGGCCTACGTAGCCGAGTGGGTAGGAGCGAGAGTGCAGTAGCACACGCTCTTTGAGTAGACCAGGGTTCAAGCCCCTGACTGCTGAATATGGTCGATCTGCCAACCCGCACTGGACCAGCGTGGCAGATTATGGTCCATTTCCCCCTCAGCATGAATTGTTGAGGAGGCTTCCATCCTGCAGTGGGTTGTAATGGCGGCACTTTTTACTTCTATATATTTAAATAGGCCACTCAGCTATGTCAATCCAAAGATTGGAAACAAAGGAGTACATATAAAAACATTAATTCTACACACATCAGAAGCTATTTTTGGATGCATACTCAAATCTAATAAATCTATTTCATCTGTACTTTGATGCATTTATTAATGTATGACACGCTGTAAAGCAGATTCACTGCATGCATGAAAGATTACATTACTGAAGCATCTCTTGCCAATTGTGTGGGTTAGGGACCAGTGTGGATACTTGCAATCAGAAAAATCACAAATTAAAAATACTGAAAAGTGGAAAGAAGGTTGTTCCTAGTGAGTTGGAAAATACAGAAATGCAATTTGAAAACAACCAATATGGGAAAAATTAGTAATATAAATACTCTATAATGCAATAGTAAAACGTTTTAAAATTTAAAAAAAAAACTGCAAATTTTATAGATAAATACCACTACCAAAAATCTTGCATCACTTGGAGCTATGGACACATGTATTTATTCAAAGAAATAATAGAAATGGCTTATCTTTGGCTATAATGACTGCTTTAGGTTTTCATGGAAACCTTTCCACTTTGCAGCAGAAAGCTGGTGGTATCGCACTCCGCTCCTTTAAAACAGAGCTCCACTAACGAAGAGACTGGCTTGACCATACCACAATACTATGTTCCAATTCAATCCCAAGGATGTTCAACTGGTTTGAGGCTGGAGCTCCATGTTGCCTACTGCAATACTCCAAACAATACATTTGAAATGTTGGAAGGTGTATGAGCTATGCCAATAAAACTGACACAATACAGCAAACAGAACTGCCCAGCACATCAATGCAGGACACAGTATTCATTGTTCCTGGCACTCTAACCAGTGATACCCAATCCACACCATGAGAAATATCCTCACAGAACATTGCACCACACTTCAAACTTGGGACAACATACTCAGATGGTAGTAAGAATCCTCCGGGTGTCCTCCATGCTCAAGCACTTCGATTTGACTGAAATGGCATTTAGCATGATTTACCCCTTCAAAGGTCTGGTTTCCATCAATCTACATCAATGGAAATCAGTAATTTACATTAATCATTGTGCAGGGCACAATGCCAATCAATGGTTATAAATTTGTTTTTGTTGTTAAAGGCTCGTAGACTGCATCTCTTCTGTGAAAATTAATGGCATGAAGCTCCACACACGCACACACCAAGGAAAAACTTGCAGGTTTGTTTGCAGCACCAACTGAAATTACCTGGGATCTAACAGCAAAACAAAGTAACCAGCCATCACAAAGCATATTGGCTGTTGCCAGGCAGTACTTTATATCTACCTGTCATATCTTGGGCTCATTGTCACCTTTTGACTTCTATGTCCTCGGGTACTAATTATCAACTTTGGCACACATGATTATCGAGAAACAGCACGTGCAGAAATTTTTGCCACACGGCATCCAAATTCCCCTTTTGAAACTGTTTGCTCTTTCAGGCGGGTGTGTGATCTCAACACACACATATCCGAAATAAACGAAGCTAACCACTGACCACCGTAAGCCAAAATAGTTGCATGTTTCGTAGTAACTCAAAAATTCATTTAATCAGAGGAGTGTAACATGAATTTTAGAAGGATAATAAACCATATTATGCATACACTGTTCACCTTTCAGAAAAAAATCTTACCTGCATCTGAAACTTTATACTGTTAAGCTCACTCAGTTTGGTATCTCTCATTATCCTCATATCATCAATTGATGATTTCATTTGTGCCACACCTTTCCGAATATCTGCAATCTTCTGATTCATTTCATTTATTTCATTTGTCTGGATCAAGTAAACAGAAAAAAATCTTATATAGCTTATACATCATTGTACAGTACCAAATTTGATTTTTTTTTAAGATACAAAAAACGCTTAAAACTTTTCATTCGTTATGAAATAATAAAATATCATAATTACATAAAAGTTCAGGTAGCCCAAGTTAAAAAAAAAAAAACAAAAAAAACCAAACACGTGTGCGTGCGCATGCACACGGCATTCACTAGCTAGTATAAGGGTAACGGTAAAGAAAATGCCGAGATTATAAAAATAACTACCTCAGTAGCAAACTGCCAAGTCTCTCAAAACAATCTGTTGTTTTATAAAAAAAAAAGTATATCAATGTTGGGTACACCCCCCCCCCCCAAGCCCAATAAGCAAGTGGGAGAGAAGCTGAACAAGGTTTTTGCATCTACAAGGATGAGCCATGTCAGTTTACTGAGAAGAGATGTAATTTGCCAAGTAAATTACTGCAAACAGTAAAGTAGGTGGTAGATGACTTTCATCAACCAGTGAAATACCACCACTTTGCTTATTGGAGGCTTGAAGTTGTGAAACCCATGTTTAGTCTCTAGAGCAAAGTTTCCGGCACCCCCCCCCCTCCCCCCATACTTCTCCTTCAACCCATGCACGGTACTGAGTGCTATAGGTTTTGATGCCTTTCGTGTTTGGGGTTTTCATAAAAAAAAAAAAAAAAACCAATTTATTTGAATGTCATTAAGAAGGACAACATGTAAATGTAATATTAACATTAATAAATGTTATATGGGCATAAATATGAGCTAAAAAAATTAAATTAATTTTACAAATTATTTCTCTACATATGGGCAGTCTTGTTTATTCATACAAGAAAATATTTCTCAAGAGAAGAGATTGTCAGGTCAGCTAAAAATTAGCAAAGGCATATGATATAAGAAAGCAAGCTTATACAGCATCAGCAAAGAAAAAAAAAAAAAACACCATCCCATTTCACCCATCCATACACTCCAAAAGTTTGTCCAGTTCTTCCTTGAATTTACTATCAACTTCCACAACAGATGTAAGTTAATTCCAGCAATCAACCACCCACTGGCTAACGGCAAATTTCAGCACATCTATTCTACAACTGTCTTTCCTCAATTTGAATTTATGGCCCCTTAGGTGCATAATCTGAGCAAAAGGAAGAAATCTCATCGGCATTAAGCTTGCTCAAACCATCAATGGCCTTATACATCTCAATCAGATTACCTCAGAGGTGCCTAGTCCCCAGATGCTGCAATTTGCAGAACTTAAGCCTTTCTTCGTAAGAGCACCCCCTTTGTTCCCCTCACCTTCAAGTTCATAATGTAAAGAAAAGTGTAAGTTCATCACTTACACTTTTTTTTTTTATAAATGGGTTGAGTAAACTAAAGGGAGATGGTGTCCTCACTCCTTTTCCTTTTTTTTATGACACGCACACAAAGGGACATAAACTGGAAAAGGATAGCTGTTGGATAGATATGCAGAAATTCACCTTCAACCCAACTAACTTCATTCAATTAACTCTACACATCACTTTCTCTAACAAATTTTCTAACACTGAAGAACTTTTTCATAGTGAAATTCTTTCTTTCTTCACAACTCCAAGTGGCTTCAATTTTCTAGTTATATGTACTCAGCTGGTATATATGCTGAGGTATTTTTAAATGCTAATGATCTTACACAACTTGCTCACTTAATACTAAATTAGTAGACACAGCAATCCTTCAAAGAATACAGTTACTGTCAGTAGTCCCCTAGGTACCACAGTTCAACTTGCGGTGGTGGTCTCTTCTCCAATTCAGTCTTTTACCTATAGCCATTCTCCACCTCTTGACCTTTGTCATTAAAAGAATGTGAAATTAGATTATCTGCACAACTTCTATATATCTCTTTTTATAGGCTGAATTACTTTATTACTTATTCCATCCTAAAATTTCATTCTTTATATAATCCTTACAAACTTGTATTTTCTAATTAACGTGCTAAGGCTGTTCAGAATAAGAACACAGCTTACTGCAATTGACTTGTAATCATATCTCCAGCTTCATTTTCTGCCTACACTGAAGCTCTAGGGGAAAAAAGTTATCAATCCAACCTCAAACTTGTTTCTTGTTGAAATGGAAGTTGAGTATTTTTGTCTCTGTCCAAATCTCTGGCCACAACCAATGTCCATCCATACTTCCACCTCTATTTAAAATGCAACAGTTCTATTGCATCCTCACTAAAGATAAACTTTTCTTCTTCTTTTACAATGCTCTTTGAAAATGACCTAACCACACCAGTCACATTCCATTCAATGCCTCAACTTCTGAACAATCCCGATGAGAAATCTCCAGGCCCTAATGGCATTTCTGAAATTGTTTTCAAAATCTGCTGCGGAGATTGCTGCTGTTTTGTATAACTTTGTTCAACTCTCTTATACCATTAATGTTTTTCTTTCTGCTTAGAAATATCCAGTCAGTTCCTTATAAAAAAAAGTAACAAAAATTCCTCCTTCCTTCCAGTTGTCATCCAAGTGCATTTACTTCTAATCTTTTCAAGTTAATGGAGAAATCCATCAAGTCTTATACTATCTCGGAATCATCAATTTGATCAACAATAGCCAATATGGATTCTACTGGTGTTAATCTACTAATGATATCTTTGGTCATGTTAATTAACTTTGGACAAATCTGATGGATGTTTGGTGAAACTGAAATGGTAGCTCTTGACATTTCCACAGCTTTTTGAGTGAATTTACTGTCTCCTAATCTTATGGTTTGCCTTCCATGTTTTAACTCTGCTAACTTTTCAACTAATCTTGGTATTTCCCCAAGGTTCAGTTCTTTCTCCTACTTTTTGCCTCTTGTATATTAACGGCATCTTATTCTACTGACCAGAAATCCATAATTCTGCTGATGATAGCACAATACATTCCACCTTCCAGTTTGAGAAACCTTCCTAACACAAACATGAACTTCTTACATATCTGCCACCAATTCCTTAAACATTGATCTCTAGGTAATTCTTCAAAGGGTGAAGAAAGCTTAGTTAACTTCAATTCTTCCAAAACTCAGTCCTGTGTAATTATATGCAAAAAAAAAAATATATATATATACACCACTTAACTTTATCCAGGATTACCGTGACTTCTAATATCTCGTGGCATAAGCACATCACATATATAGCATCTTCTGCCCAAAAATAACTGGGTTTTCATTTTGACTCTGAGCATTACTTTTTTCTCAACTTGTACTGACCCTGTATAAATCTCAAATCTGCCCTAAGTTGGAATATTGTTCCAACATTTTTGACATGAAAACATCTATGGCAGCACTAGAGTAAAATCAATTGGTAAAAAAATTTTCTTTTAACAGAAATGGCGCATTGATTGGTAATGAAGAAAGTTGACCGTTTAGATTTTAAATGACGTAAATTATGTCACTTCCTATTAGGTGGCTGTTAGATTTTAAATGATGTCACTTCCTAAATGGCACTAACAGTGCTAACTCAGTCACTAAAATTGATTCGGTAGGGTAAGTAGTTGATTCAGTAGAGTAAGTTCATACTAAGATATGGAAATGAATTGTAAGATCATCACTTCCTAAAGGCCACTAACGTTGATTCAGTACAGCAAGCAGCAGGTAGTAATATTATGCAAGAATAAAAGCTTCAAAGCCACCGAAGAAGCCTCTTGTGTCAAAAAGGAACGAGTTCAAAAACATGGAGAATGAAAAAAAATGCAGACTTTAATAAAATCTAGAGATATTAAAGAATATTCTTCCACACAACACCATTTCATTACTTAAAATTTAAACAGCTTTGATTCAAGAATGCAACAATAAAACAATCACTTCATCCAACTAACTTCTTGCAGTAGTTTTTGGTTATAATGTTATACTAGTCTTCAAATGGATTTCGCTAACTAATGAATTGTAAAAATACCTATTAAAGTATTTCAAAGATGGCTAAAACTCCCACTGAGGGAAATTGAGAAGTATGCAAGGATAAAAGCTTCAAAGCCTGAGAAGAAGCTTCCCATGTCGACAAAAGAAAGAGTTCAAAAACATAAAGAACAAAAAAAAATGCAGTTTAATAAAATCTGCTTCTCAAGATTTTAATCAACATCAACCTTCTGCACAGACTTCTCATCAAGAAGCTGGACCGCCAACGTCACAAAATTATATTCAAGAACTTCCTAAAGATTTCGATCCAGAAGATTTTCAATTGATTTCTGAACCAGCTAGACAGAGTATACTGAAACAACCAGCTTCGACTTCGAGGGACCTGCTAGAACGAAGGCTTGTCAGTTTGTAACGGCAAGAGAAATCGATTTAGAGGCTGTACCAATTGCAAGAAGAAATACGAGGGTTTCAGTGAATAACAACAGAACAATCTTGGCTAAACGAAATCATTTTCGACTAATACCAGCTTGTGCTATTACCATCAATAAATCTCAGGGAGGTACTTTCGATTTTGTAGTTTATGAATATGAGAAATGTCACAAACAAAGACTAGCTTATGTTGCATTATCTCGAGTTACTGATATCAATGATCTTTACATTATTGATGCAAATGGAGAAAAGAAATTTATCGTGGACTGAGAAACACTACACCCACTCCTGCACTTCAAGCTGAAATGACCAGGTTGTCGAGTAACCATCTATTTACCATGCA
Source organism: Mastigoproctus giganteus (assembly GCF_048544385.1). NCBI lineage: Eukaryota > Metazoa > Arthropoda > Arachnida > Uropygi > Thelyphonidae > Mastigoproctus > Mastigoproctus giganteus. The sequence continues at coordinate 40,662,827 of NC_143583.1, forward strand.
AGGCACTTTACACGAGTTCATCAATAAACGACAAGATCTTTCCATTCTAACATTAAATTGTCAAAGTTTGTGCTCACAGTGACGATCTCACTGATGCAGTCACACAACAATCCAATTTACTTCTTTCTGAAACGTGGCTAAATAACAAATAAGTAAGCATACCTAATTTCGTTTGTGTTGTTCAATTCAAATGAGAAGATCATCACGCTGGCGGTGTAGCAGTTTATCATAAGACAGAAAATTGTACTTATGTTGTTACTTCTCACATGGAAGTGATTTATTGACAAGCTGTTGGCAAATCCATGAATGTTAGACCTGTTGGAGACATTTGTGCAGCTGAATGCCTTCTTCCTGATGGTCAAACGATATTGTTGGTAGTGATTTACATTTCACCTACCGAAAGATCGAACACACCATTGAATTCATCCATTTCATTTTACTTCCTTACATGATTGAAGGAGCTGCATTGCTACAACAATTTTCTCACAAGAAATATGACTGAATACCAATGATACTTAGTGGAAATTTCAACGTTAATTTTGCAGATACTCACTCCAAACCTTTGACTGATTTCTTAGAAAATAAATTTGGACTAATGTTAGATACTTCTAGATCTGTATCGACTACTAATCATGGAACTATAATTGATGCCGTGTTTCAAAGACATTTACACTCTTTACAATCTCAAGTGTATGTATCATATTTTAGTTATCACAAACCCATTGCAAGTAAATTACCTATTGAACGTGTATTGCAACCTCAAATTCATGAAACTCGAAAAAAAAAAATAAATGCTTTAAAATGTTAAACATGTTTGGATTTTTTTCATACTAAACCCCTTTAATCTCGTCCAAGCCAAGGATGTTTTCACATAAAATAAAACATCTTTCATGCGTACAGGGTATATGCAGTGCTTTTTTTTTTTTTAATTGGAAAATGCAGTAGCCTGGTAAGCAAGGTGTTTGGAATTTTAAACCCTACTGTGGATCATCATTGAACAAGTCAATACATGGGCTGTGTGAGGGTAGCCAAGAGTAAGAAACATATGCATGTATATTTGCATGTACACTAATGCCAGGAGCATGGTAAATAAACTTGATGAATTTAAAGTACTAAATAAGTCATCAAATACAGACATCGTAGGGATAGCAGCAATATGGTGTCATTCAGACATAAGTGATGATGAATTTGAATATGGAGAGTACAATGTACAGTAGACTTTCAGAATAATGGCGCCTTCGGGAATTCAAGGTGCCATTATCTAGAAAGTTTTATTTTTAATATATTTAATGCAGAAATAATGAGGCTAAATAAGAAATAGAGAGATTAAGAATGCAATTTTATTAACTACACATAAAAATGTTGATGATCCAATGTTATATTCTGCCATTAATACACTCCTACTTACAGCCTGTTCTATTTTCTTTATTATATCCAGTTTAGTCAGCGTGGTAGCACAGTGGTATCGTCACTGTCTTCCTCGCACCAGTGGAAAAGGCCCGGGTTCCAATCCCATTGATGACACAAGGAACTTTCATGAGCTTTTTTCACTCTGTGGCTGAGTTAGGTCTCGGGTGTAGATAGCAAAGTTTTCTGTCCAGCAAAACAGGCAAATCAACCAGAGAACACACACACGCAATTTACAGATACAATGCACATATGGATAGATGAAGTAACTTTCTGGGTGACCCTAATGCAATACAGGCATACCTCGGTTAACGTTACCTCTGATAACGAAGCTTCGATATAACGAAGTCGGCAATTCAAGCCCCATTTAACATAAAAAAAATATTCCAGTTTAATCACATGAAATCTAAACAAACTGAAGAAATTACAGAAACCTTTGGGGCTTCTCGTGGTTGGTTTGAGAAATTTAAAAAATGGGCCAGGATTCATAGTGTAAAATTAACAGGAGAAGCTGCAAATAAGTTTCCAGAAAAACTAAAGGAAATAATTGAACGTGAAAATTTTCCAAATTTGGTGTTCAATGTTGACGAAAGCGGTTTGTTCTGGAAACGGCTACCAACAAAAAGCTTCATTTCTATTGAAGAAAAATCAGTTGCTGGGTTCAAAGCAGCCAAAGACCGTTTAACGTTACCCTTTGGATCAAATGCCTCTGGCGATTATAAATTAAAATTGTTATTAGTTTACCATTCAGAAAATCCGAGGGCATTAAAAGGTAACATAAAAATGAATTTACCTGTAATATGGAAAGCAAATAGAAAAGCGTGGGTTACCAAGGAGTTATTTACTGATTGGTTTGTTAACCACTTTTGTCCTGAAGTAAAACGGTATTGTCAAAAAAAACAACTTTGAAGAAAAAGCTCTTTTGTTGTTAGACAATGCTCTGGGACATCCTACTGATCTTAACACATTGGACAAATGCATTCCTGTCAAAGTTGTGTTTCTTCTAGCAAACACAACTTCCCTGATTCAACCATTGGATCAGGGAGTAATAGCATCATTTAAAGCTTATTATCTGCGTCGAACATTAAGCAATTTAACTGAACTAGAGGATAAAGAGGAAATGACAGTTAAAACTTTTTGGAAAAACTACACCATTAAAATCGCAATTGAAAACATTGATAGTTCTTGGAAAGAAGTCACTAAGAAATGCTTAAATGGAGTTTGGCGCAAAATATGGCCAGAAGTTGTACTAGAAGAAGAAAATAACATCCAAGAAATTAGAAATGAAGTTATCCAGATGGCTCAATCAATAGGTTTCGAAAATGTCGATGAAGAGGATGTTAGGAATTTATTGAATGCAGAAGATGATGCTCTTTCAGTGGAAGATTTAGAAAACCTTGTTAGCAACGAAGACAAAGATAATGAAGACGAAGTTAAAGAAGTTCCTGCCGAAAAAGTGTTAACAACCAAAGATTTAAAAAGGTGCTTAAATGAATTTTTTTAGTGAAAATGATCCTGATTTAGGAAGAAGTGTTATTGTTAAGCGATCAGTGTTAAATGCAATAATTCCGTATAGGCAATTGTTAAATGAAAGAGGAAAAAAGCATAAACAATCAACTTTAGACTCATATTTTAAAATGTGATTTCACTTTGTATGTAAGTTGACCGTTTATTTAATAAAACTTTTCTTTGTTCGAAAAAAAAAGCTTTTCATTTTCTTTACGTAGGAACGTATCCCTATTCTGGCCATAGTATTTTTACCTCTGAAAACGAAGTTTCGCTTAACGAAGTAATTTCGTGGAACGCATCCTATTCGTTATTCGAGGTATGCCTGTAGTTGGATTATATCAAATTTGTCACTAAGCCTTAATATTCTTCTTCTTTTCTTCTCTGTATGAACGGTTATTAACTTTAAGAGCCATAGTGAGGGATTTTTAATTTAAAATAAATGTAAAACAGCAGTATAATCCGTGATATCAGTACAGAATTTATTTTCAAAAATGGTGAACATAAACAAATACAGTAATCACATGACTTGCCATTTCCTTTTTTCGGCACTGCAAGATATCTTGTGCTGTATGCAAACATCCTATCTCAATGTGCCGTTAGCTCGAATGTTCCGTTATTTTGGGTGCCGTTAGCTCGACAGTCCAGAGAAAAAAGTGCATGGAATATAAAAATTATTGGGTGGTTCAGAAGCCTATGGTAGATATAAATTAGTCTGTAATCAAGTCATAAAGGGGTTGGGCAAGCTAAGTCAGATTATGAGAAGACTCTAGCAAAGAAAAACAGCAGACTTCTATGTAAAATTTCAGGAAAGCTTTGATACTGTTGCACACGGAAGACTACTGTATAAATTGGAGCAGTATGGCATTAATGGAAAGTTGCTACAATGGATACAAAGGTGGTTGAGTTGGAAAAGACAGTGGTAATCAATGGACACTGCTCTTTGTGGAGTAATCTTATTAGTGGAGTCCTCCAGGTTTCAGTATTGGGGCCATTGTTGTTTTGTATATTTATTAATGATACTGATGAAGGTATATCAGGCTTAATATCGAAGTGTGCAGATGATACAAAGGTTGATAGGGTTTTTAATGACAGTATGCTACTGCAACAGAATCTAGAAAAGTTGAGCTGAGAAGTGGCAACTGAAGTTTAACACTGACAAATGAAAAGTACTGCAATATGGGTAGTAGTAACCCCAAGAAATGTACCAACTGTGTAGTACTACACTCAGGGTGGTATTATAGAGATGAAAAAGACCTGGGTGAAATTGTGCAGTCAGATATGAAGTTTTCTGAGCAGTGCAGACAGGCTGAAAGAGCAGCTCATGGGGTCTTGTCAATGATATACAGGAATTTTGCTAGTAGGGATAAAGAAGCGATAATTCCTTTGTATAAGGCAATGGTCAGGCCACACATTGAGCACTGCATATAGATCTGGAGGCCTCATTTTAGGAAGGATGAGGAGTTGCTAGAACGAGCTGCTACAACAAGATTGGTGAGGGAACAAAGGGGTCCTCTCTTACCAAGAAAAGCTTAAGTTCTGCAGATTGCAGGGTCTGGAGACTAGGCACCTGCAAGCTGATCTGATTGAGATGTATAAGGCCTTGAATGGGTTGAGCAAACTCAATGCTGATGGGATTTTTTTTCTCTTCCTCAGATTCTGAATCTGAGGGGACAAATTCATATTGAGGAAAGACGGCTGTAGAATAGATGTGGAGAAATTTGCTTTTAGCCAGGGATAGTTGATTGCTGGATCAAACTTCCATATGTCATTGGAAAGTTGATAACTTAAATAAATTCAAGGAAGTACTGGACAAAATTTTAGAGCGAATGGATGTATGAAATGGGATTTTTTTTTTTTTTTTTTTGGCTGATGCTGTATAAACTTGCTTTCTTGCATTATATGCCTCTACTAATGGAAATGCCAATGTTTATATTAACAGTAGAAGGAAGGGATTGAATGACATTGAACCACTTAATGTCAGTGGGTTAACTGTTGATGACCTTGGTCAGGTTGCTCTTATTGATAGGTATTTTGTATCTACATTCACAAATGAGTAATTCTTTAGGGGTTACGATTTCAGTTTCTCAAATTCCAACTGGAAGCTAAATGACTTTGTGATACTGAAAGGAAAGAAGAAGAGGAATTGTTAAAGATGAACATAAAAAAAAAAAAAAGGCATCTGGGCTGGTTGGGACCAAACCAATCAAATTAAGAGAGGCAGCAAATGGGGTAAGCAAGCCTTTAGTCATAATTATGAGAGCATCTTTGGATTCATGGGAGGTCCTATGAACTGGGATGTGCAAATGTACCGAAAAATAATAAAGCAGGATCAAAAGGTGACATGAATTATTACAGACCTGTTAGCTCAACATCTGTTTGAGGGAAAATGGCATCCCTGGTAAAAGAAGTAATACAGGACCATCTGGACAGGAATAGTAGTAGTAGTAATGGCAAATGATGCAAGAAAGCAATTATACTACAGTTACAGCATGATTTTGTTAAGAGCCGGTCTTGTCTAATCAATCTGATAGGATATTGTGATGCAGTGACCAAGGAACTGGATGAAAAAAATAATTTTGATATCACATACTTGGATTTCAGGACGGCTTTTGATACTGCTACACAAAAGACTGCTGTATAAACTGGAGCAATGTGGCATTCAGGACAAGTTACTGTTATGGATAAAGAGATGGTTAAGTGGAAGAAGACAGAGTGGTTATCAATATTTATTTAATATTGATAAAGTTATATTAGGCTAAATGTCGAAGTTTGCAGATGATACAAAGGTTGGCAAGTTGGTTAACGGCAGTAATCAGAGCGAGCTACTGCAACAAGATCTAGGAAAATTGGGTCAATGAGCTGAGAAATGGCAGTTGAAATTTAACATTAACAAATGTAAAGTACTGCATATGGATAGCTGTAATCCCAGAGTAACTTATCAAGTGTGTGGTACTACACTCAGGGTAGCAGAAAATGAAAAATATCTGGGGTAATTGTGCAGTAAGATATAAAATTCTCTGAGAACTGCAGACATACTGCCAGGACAGCTCATGCAGTTTTGACAATGATATACAGAAACTTTGCTAGCAGAGATAAGGAGGTGATTATCCCTTTGCACAAGGTCATGGTTAGGATGTATATTGAGTACTGTATACAGGTCTGGAGGAACAGGTGCAGAGAAGAGCAAACAGATTGGTAAATGGAATAAAAGGGTGCTCGTTCCGAGAAAGGCTTGAATTGTGCAAACTGCAACTTCTGGAGACTAGGCACCTGCTGGGTGATCTGATTAAGATATTTATGTCCCTGAATGGACTGAGTAAGCTGAATATGAATGGCATTCTTCCTCTTTCTGAGACAACACACCTGAGGGGAAATAAATTTAAGCTGAGGAAGGATGGTCGTGGGATAGATGTGTGGAAGTCTGCCTTCCGTCAACAGGTGGTTCTTTGTTGGAACAACCTTCCATCTGTTGTGGAAGTGGACAGGTTGAATAAATTCAAGAAAGAACTACACAAATTCTTAGAGGGTATGGATGGGTGAAGTGGAACCCATCCATACCCTCTTAAAACTAGTAAGGGCTGGTTGAATAGATTTAAAATCCAGGGAGAAGCCGCAATTGCAGATTAAGCAGCCGAAACTTTCAAAAAAGAACTTGTTAAAATTATTAAAGAAGGATATTATGTGTTATACTTCTCAACAAGTTTTTAACACAGATGAAGCAGGACTTTTGTGGAAACAAATGCCTAAAAGAAGTTTCATATTGAAAGAAGAAAAAAAGCATGCCAGATTTCAAAGCGACGAAGGATCGGTTGCCTTTATTGTCGGGTAGTAACGCTGCGGGGGATTTAAAATTAATACCCCTTTTAGTTTATTTGGAAGAGGGCCAAATTTCAACCCAAAATCGACACATTTTTCTTGATTAAATTCATCAATTAAATTAAATCAATTAAATTCATGATTTTAATTGGAATTTTAAAGTTAATTTTGATATGTAAGTAGTTACCACATAATTATATACGAATGTAATGCAGAATATTTTATATGTACAAATATTTGAATATTAAATATTTTGACCGACATTTGTGCATCTTTTTACTACCATTTATTATTAATTAGGAAATATCCTATGGCACTGATAGGAATGCAGCACTCGCTTAGCATGGATTCACTTAGCGCTTTGTTTTTCAGGAACGAATTATCAGCATTAAGCGGAGTTCACCTGTATATACATGTTCAAGTTCATTCAAAAAACATCTTTATGTGCCAACTGTCTAGATACATTCTAGCAGGTGGTATCATATCTTATAATAAACTGTGCCTACAATTACTTGTTTCCAAGTGTTTTCAGATAATTTATAACAGATAATAGTAAGAAAACAAAGAGCTTTGAAAATTAGAAGGTTCACACATATCAGCATCAATTGCAGAAGTTTAACTAAAGCTGAAGTGAGAATAAATTCTCTGGATATCTGATCTAGCAATTGATGCAAGTGTATCAAGTGATACACAAATAGATGTAGAGGATTACTACTTAAAAACAGAAAAGGTTAAAAGAAGTTGGGTTTTTTTTTTGCGATATTTTTCACAACTTTTGTCACATTTTTTTAAAAAATTTCGTTTAATTTTTTGCAATAATTATATTCTAACATCAGAGAGCAGTAAAAATAAGTCAACTAAGCCAAGCTGAAGTAATACTTAAAAGCATTTATGCACAAAGTATCCATTTTTACAATGCTTACAAATTCTATATATAAAAAAAAAACCTTCACTTGACCTAGAGCCTACCACCACTGGAAACTTTACTCTGCAAGATTCCAAGAACTCTCCCAACACAACACAAAACAAAACTGATTTATGGTAGTAAATGCAAGTTTTGGCATCGAGGCCATGTGTGGGTAGCACAATCAATACTGACAGAGAGAAAAACTTGAGTTGCAATAGTCAAAAATCAAACTCTCTCGACAGTATGGTAAGGCTACAAGGAATGGAAAGATCACTGCTAATGATCTATATCCATTTTCCCAGTTGAGATGAGGAGACAATTATCTTACAGTATAAATCAATGATCAAATAACTTTAAATGATGTATACTAGTAAGAGTAGTAGTGGTCCTTGAGGGTGTCACAGACATTCTCGCAGATACACCAGACAAGCTGTACTTTCTACCTGGGAGTCTAAAACGCTGATGGAACTGATATTCGGGTGAAACTCAAGTCAAGTGCACCCAATTTCGGCAAAGCTCGGACGGTCCGTGACAGCCAAATCCTCTGCCTGCACCGTCACAATGGTGGGACTGTTAGTAATCCTGGATATAACCCCAATGCACAGGCACACTGTGGGTGTGCTTGTGCATTGGGATTATACCAACGTAAGCAGGGATGCAGGTGTGGCACCCACACCACATGGAGGAATGCCGCCCCTTTGTGTTACCAGGCAATACTAGGTGATAGATGACTCTCATCAACTGGTGCAATACCATCACTTTGCTTATTGGAGGCTCAAAGTGGTGGAACCCATGTTTAGTCTCCACAGCTAAGTTCCGATCAACCTTTCACTATCTCTTCCATCATGCAGTACGACCGATGACTTTTGAGGTTATGATGAACATCATGGCAAGATCCAATCTTCCTTACATTTCGAGGAGGCTTCCAGATCAGCTAGTGTATAATCTTGTTACCTCTACTCTGCCAGATAGTGACTGGAGGGAGTCCGAGTAGAGCATATGTGGGGGAGCATTGTCGAGGCCACGTTATGTCAAGGATCTGGGTATATTCTTACCATGTGTATGCCATATCCAAAGATTTCATTACTTCATACAGCATGTCCCACCCAATTTTTCTTACTATTGAATACACCATGAATTGTCAAACTAACAGAGCAAGCTTATCTGCAAAAAGATCTACACCTCCCAACCACTTCCTAGTGCATTTCACAAATATAAGTGGTCTCAATTCTAATCTCACCGATGTCCATTTCCACTTGCAGTCTGCCAAACCCCATGTACATTTTCTGACAGAATCTCAGTTATCGGTTGATTCAACCACTGCTCATCTCAGTTGCCCAAATTATTCGCGGTATATTTCCTTTTGCCTCAAAGGTGGTACTTGTGCATATGTCCGTTCTGATATTCCCTGTCAGAGACTCGGTAATTTGGAATCTCCTCTTTTCAATCTTCTCTGGTTTAAAATCTATCTACCTCATTCTGTCAAATTCATCTGTCGTCTCTAGTATACTCCCAACTCCACAAATCACTTGCAGCTCTTTGACTTCCTCTCTTTGCAACGTGACGTTCTCCAGTCAAACTTTCACAACAGTGAAGTAATTTCCCTTTGTGATTTTAATGTTCACAACTCCAGCTGGCTTCTGTTTTCTAGTCACACCGACCAAAATGGTCGAGATGCTGAGGCTTTTGCAATTACTAATGACCTTCAACAGATTGTTTATTTACTTACAAGAATAATGGACAATCCTAACCATACAGCCAACACACATGAACTTTTTCTCACAAACATCCCTTCTTATAACTGTTGTTATTTGGAGCATTAGCAACTAAGGCCATATTGCTCCATGATATGCAGTGGTAATTTCCTGACCTTTCCACATCCTCCGTATTTGGTGGTGATGGGCTCGAGCCCTGGTCTAATCAAGAAGCGTGTGCTATGCACTGCTGCTGCTCCTTCCCACCTGGCTACGGAGGCGCCAACAACCCTTCTAAGTACACGGTCAAAGTAAGTGGTTCTTTAGGCACCTAAGATCACAGCTTGGTGATTGTCTCTTCTCCAATGGAACCTTCATCTCATGGCTATACCCAACCTCGTGTTGTTTGGCATTACAGGATTGCAAAATGGGATGACCTGCGCAATTTATTTTCTTATTTTTCTTGGTCGGACTACTGTTTCAAAACTTCTGATGTCAATGTTTACTCACATCGTCAGTGAAATTATTCTTGCTGGAATGGAATCCTTTATTCCAACACTCCACTTTAAAATCTCATCCTTTATCTAAACCTTGGTTTTCCAATAAAGGTGCTAAGGCCATTCAGGAGAAGGATGTTGCATATCGTAATTGGCTTGTTTCCAATTATTCGGTTTCATTTTCTGCCTACACCAAAGCTCGCAACAATTGTAAAGCAGTTATTAACCAGTCCAAACTAGATTTTGAACAGGCTAAGAGAAGAAAACTTGCTTCTTGCCCTAATGGTAGCTGATCATTCTGGTCTCTTGCCAAAGTTATTTGGCCGCAACTTTTGCCCATCTGTGCTCCCACCTCTGTCATAACCAGATGGTTCTATTGTCACTTCGGCCAAGGATAAAGCTAACCTGCAAGCATCCTATTTTTCTTCCAAATCCTGTATCAATGATTTTGGTAAAACACCTCCCACCATTCCCAACATGCTCCACTCAATGCCTCCTGTGGTCTTCTGTCAAAAGGATGTTAGAAGGATTTTGACGAATCTTGATGCTAAGAAAGCTTCAAGTCCTGATGGTATTTCTCCATCAGGACCTGAAGCTTTCTTAACCTGTGCTCCTGAACTTACTTCTGTTCTTAGCCACCTTTTTTCACTTTCTTATTCCAAAGGTGTTTTTCCTTTTGCTTGGAAATTTGCTCAGATCCAGCCAGTTACTAAAAAGTATAACAAATCCCTCCCATCAAATTATTGTCCCATTGCAATTACTTCTACTCTTTCTAAAGTAATGGAGAAATCAATTAGCTGCCAACTCTTAAACTACACAGAAACCTTCCATCCGATCGATGATTGCCAGTATGGATTCCATCAGTGTCGATCCACTGGTGATATTCTGGCTTATGTTACCCATTTATGGACAAATTCAATGGAAAAGTTCGGGGAAACACAAGCGGTTGCCCTTGACATCTCAATGGCATTTGATCGTGTTTGGCATAAAGGTCTTCTAAACAAGCTTCCATCTTATGGTTTGCCAACTGTTTTCAGTAATTGGTTATCCAGTTTTCTCTCTGATTGCTCGGTGAGGGTGATGGTAGATGGCTCTCTGTCTTCTAACTTCTCCACTAATGCTGTTGTCCCCCAAGGTTCAGTTCTTTCCAACACCCTTTTCCTTTTGTATATTAATGACCTTTTTTCATTGAGTGGCAATCCTATCTATAGTTTTGCTGATGATAGCACATTGCATTCCACTTTCCATTATGAGAAACCTTGTCCTGCTCAATCAGCTTCAACTTCTCGAATATCCACTACCAATTCCTTAAATGCCGATCTCCAGGTAATTCTCCAGTGGGGCAAAGACAACTTAGTTAATTTCAATCCTTCTAAAACTGTCTTGTCTTATATCTCGCAAAAAGGATTCTTCTGCTCCTATGCTTATCTTTGGTGACACTCTGATTTCTAGGCAAAATGATATATTGCTTTTGGGGATTACCCTGACTTCTAATCTCTCTTGGTACAAGCACATTACAAATATTGCTTCCTCTGCATCTAAAAAAAACTTGGCTTTCTCTTTCACTCTTGGCATTACTTTTCTTCTAAACAGCTGTTCCTTCTTTACAAATTGCAAATCTGCCCGACCATGGAATATTGTTCCCACATCTGGGGTGGTGCGCCCAAAACCTCTCTCAGGCTTCTAGATTCCATTCAGAAGAGGGCAGTTAGGTTAATTAATGACTCCTCTCTAACAGAGTCTCTCCACTCGCTGTCTCATAGACGTACTGTTTCTGTTTTATGCCTTTTCTACAGATACTTCCATGGGCACTGTTCTTCTGAATTGGCTTCTATAATTCCCACTCTCTCTTTCAAAACAGTCCGAACATGTGCCGACACCAGCCAACATCCATTTACTGTCCAACTTCAAACTCACAGAACCAACTTTTCATTTTCCTCGTTTACTCATTCAACTAAAATTTTCTGGAACAACCTTCCCTCATATGGCTTTCCTGAAAATTACAGTCTATAGCAGTTCAAGTCTAATGTCAACAAATGTTTTTTTCTCATCTTCTCAACCTCCAACCCAAACACAGTACTAAGTGGAAATGATACAAAAAAGAAAACTTATAATTAGCCAGGAAAAAAAAAAAAAAAATACACTTTACTCATCTATATCCTCAAAGAATTTGTTTAGTTCTTCCTTGAATTATTCAAATCACCGACTTCCACAACAAAAGATAGAAGTTTGGTCCAACAATCAACCACCCACTCGCTGAAGGCAAACTTTCACACAATCTATCCAGCAACCAGCCATCCTCCCTCAACTCAAATGAGGGGGCATAAATTAAAATTCATGCCCCCTCATTTGTGTAGTCTTAGCAAGAGGAAGAATTTACATTTACATCAACATTTAGTTTACTCAATCCAAGGCTTTAAACACTTTTTGCTTTTTCAGGTTTAATGTCCAAGATCGCAGATGATACAAAGATTGACAGGGGTTGTTAATAATGGTAAAGACAGTATGCTACTGCAACAGGATCTAGAAAAGTTAGGCAGATAGGCTGAGAAGTGGCAACAGAAGTTTAACATTGACAAATGCAAAGTACTCCATATGGATAGCGGTAACCCAAGAGAAACGTACCAACTGTGTGGTGCACACTCGGGGAGGTGGAAAATGAAAAAGACCTGGGGGTATTGTGCAGTCAGATATGAAGTTCTCTGAGCAGTACAGACAGGCTGCCAGAGCAGGTCATCGAGTTTTGTCAATGATATATAGGAATTTTGCTAGCAGAGACAAGGAGGTGATTATCCCTTTGTATAAGGCAATGATCAGGCCACACCTTGAGTACTGTATACAGGTCTGGAGGCCTGATTTTAGGAAGGATGTGGAGTTGCTAGAACGAGTACAGAGAAGTGCATCAAGATTGGTGAGAGAAACAAAAGAGTGCACTTACGAAGAAAGGATTAAGTTCCGCAAGTTGTAGCATCTGGAGACTAGGTACTTGCGAGGTGATCTGATCGAGATGTATAAGGCCTTGAATGGCTTGAGCAGGCTCAATGCTGATGGAATACTTCTGCTTGCTCAGATTAAGAATCTGAGGGGGAATATATTCAAATTGATGAAAGACAGTTGTAGAATAGATGTGCGGAAGTTTGCCTTTAGCCAGTGGGTAGTTGATTGCTGGAATGGACTTCCATTTGTTGTAGTAGTAGTAGTGGCACATGATGCAAGAAAGCAAGTGTAGGAGCTTATGCAGCATCAGCCAAAAAAAAAAAAAAAAAAAAATCACACCATTCCCTCCAAATGCCTGTCCAGTTCCTCCTTAAATTTATTTAACCTATCAACTTCTACAACGACAGATGGAAGTTTGTTCCAGCAATTAACCACCCGCTGGCTAAAGGCAAATTTCCGCACATCTATTCTACATCTGTCCTTTCTTAATTTGAACTTATGTCCCCGTAGGTTGGTAATCTGAACAAGTGGAAGGATCCCATCAGAATTCAGCGTGCTCAACCCATTCAAGGCCTTATAGACCTCAATCAGATCACCGCGCAGGTGCCTAGTCTCCAGCCACTGCAATTTGCAGAACTTAAGCCTCTCTTGGTAAGAGAATCCCTTCATTCCCCTCACCAATCGTGTTGCTCTTCTCTGTACACGCTCAAGCAAATCTACATCCTTCCTAAAATGAGGCCTCCAGACCTGTACGCAGTACTCAAGGCGTGGCCTGACCATTGCCTTATACAGAGGGACAATCACCTCCTTTTCCCTGCTAGCAAAATTCCTATATATCATTGACAAAACCCCATGACCCGCCCTAGCAGCCTGTCTGCACTGCTCAGAAAACTTCATATCTGACTGCACAATTACTCCCAGGTCTTTTTCATTTTCTACCACCTTAAGTGTAGTACCACACAGTTGGTACTACACTTAAGTTGTTGTGGAAGTTGATCGCTTAAACAAATTTAAGGCTGAACTAGACAAACATTTAGAGTGATTAGATGGGTGAAATGTTTTTTTTTTTTTGACTAATGTATAGTCAAAAAAAAAAAGAGCTTTCATATGCCTCAACTAATGCTAATACCGCAATCAGATCTCCCCATAGGTGCCTAAGTCTCCAGATGCTGCAATTTGCAGAATTGAAGCCTTTCTTGGTAAGAGTACCCTTTTGTTCTCTTCACCAATCTGGTTACTCTTTTCTGAACCTGTTCCAGCAGATCTACATACTTCCCAAACTGAGGCCTCCAGAATTGTATACAGTACTCAAAATGCAGCCTAACCATGGGCCTTGTACAAAAGGGATAATCATCTCCTTATCCATGCTAACAGTTTCTGCATATCACCAACAAAACCTCATGAACTGTTCTGGTAGCTTGTCTGCATTGCTCAGAGAATTTCATATGTGACATCACAATTTTCTATTACCCTGAGTGTAGTACTGTACAGTAGAAAAGTAACTTTGAGGTACTGCTGCCCATAGGTACCTTGCACTTGTCAATTTTAAACTTCAACTGCCAATTCTCAGTCCATCAACCTAATTTTCAGTGTGAGCTACTGCAATAGATCTTGTTGCAGTAGCTCAAGATTCCTATTATTAGGTCAACCTTTGTATCATCTGAAAACTTAGGCATTAATCCTGATATACCTTCATCAGTACCATTAATAAATATTAAAAACTACAATGGGTACAGCACTGAACCATGGGGGACTCCACTAATAAGATAAGATCACAAAGAGCAGCACCCATTGATAACCACTCTGTCTTGTTCCACTCAACCATTCCTTTATCCATTGCAGTAACTTGCCCTTAATGCCATTTTGCTTCAGTCTTTTATGTGCAAAAGTATCAAAAGCCTTCCTGAAATCCAGTATATGATACCAAAAATTATTTTTCGCATTCAGTTCCTTCGTCACTACATCATAGTAACCTATCACATTGGTTAGACAAGACTGCTCCTTAACAAATACATGCTGTGACTGCAGTATAGTTGCATTCCTGTCTAGATGGACCTGCATTACTTCTTTCAGTGACCCCCATTATTTTCCCTGGAATAATAATATTCATATTAATAATAGTAGATAATAGAATAATAATAATAATAATAATAATAAAAGAAAAGGAAATGGTCAACCTATGCGTTTCCCTCCTCCTGTAGGTAATTATCCAGCTGATCTTTGAATTTCCCCCAAACTGTTGGCCTCAATCACCCATGTAGGTAAATTTTCCAGTAATTTATAACTCGCTGGCTAAAATAAAACTTCCTGCAATCCAGTCTAAACATCTCCCTCCCCCCCTGGAACTTAATTTCTGGTCTAGAATCATTTATAACAGTAAAAATTTCATTGACATTCATTTTATTTATGTCTCTCAGAGCCTTAAATACCTCAAACAAGTCTCCTCTAAGGTGCCTAGTTTCCAAGCTCTGCAACCCACATTCGAAATCTTTCCTCATATGGATGCCTTTTTGCTGATCTCACCAGGCGAGTTACCCGTTTTTGGCCCTTTCAAGAAGCACAAGGTCTTTCTTTAGGTCTCCACACTTGAACACAGTATTCTAACAATAGCCTTATATAATGGGATTATGACGTCTTTATCTCTACTAGCAAATGTTTGATAAATCATTGATAGGACACCATGGCCTTCTTTGCAACCTGTCTACAATGCTCAGCGAACTTCACGTCTGAACGTATCGTAACACCCAAGTCTCCCTTTCCTACACTATCAGCTTTAATTCAACTCCACCAAGCGTATTAGTTATTTTTGGGTTACTGTTCCCCAGGTGCAATACCTTACACTTTGTTGAATTAAAGCATAGCTGCCATTTTTTCCTGACCATCCCTGGAGTCTATCTAGGTCACTCTGAAGAAGCTCTGCTTGGCAGTGATCATTAACTACTCTACTGATCTTTGCATCATCTGCAAATTCAGACTTCATGCCCTCTATCCCTTCATTGATGGCATTTATGAAAATGAAAAACAGTGGTCCTAATACTGATCCTTGGGGAACCCCACTTCTTATTTCAATCCAATCTGAGGAATAGCCAACTATCACAACCCTCTGCCTCCTGCCTTGAAACCATCCAGCTATCCACCTAAAGATTTTCCTTGTGATTCCAACCTGCTCCTGCTTATAAAGTGCTCATGTGGGACTGAGTCAAATGCTTTGCTGAAATCCAAATAAACAATGTCGAAATTATTTCCTAAATCCAGCTCGAGTGACCTTGTCAAAATAGCTAACTAGGTTTGTTAAACATTATTTTCCCTTTACAAAACAATGCTGAATATCCTTCAGAATTCCATTTCCATCCAAATGATCCCGAGTTCCGCCCTTGATCACTGCCTCCAAGATTTTCCCTAAAACTGAAGTTAGACTGACAGGTCGGTAATTTCCCACTTCACTCTTTGAACCGCACTTACGTATTGATGATATATTGGCAATCCAACGGAATCACTCCCGAGTCCTGTGATCTCTCATAATTAGCTTCAATGTACTCACATTAGGTTCAATGCACTCACTTGCTGCCTCCCTTAAAATTAGAAGATATATGCCATCAACCCCAGGAGCCTTACTCTCCTGGGCTCGAAAATTTTAAATAAATGTGTGAAATTTTGACATCATTAATTACATTTTTTTCAACTTCACTCCCATAATTTCTCATTGACACAAAGGGTTCTTCTTCTGTAAATATCAATGCAAATTAACTCTTGATATTTTAAGGAGTCCTTATGTGCTGTAATGTAATAACTAGATCGTATGTATAGCTTAGCTTAATTTTCAGCACTCACCTCATAGTAATCCGCTTAGCTGGTGGAGGGTTTTATCACATACATAGTGGTTATAGGATTCTAATACTACTTTACAGGGATTATGGGTTTTAAAATTAAGTTATGGGCTGTAGAAAAATTTTTAAGAAAGGAAAGTGCACCTTCCATGGTTGCCTAATTAAATTAAATTAAGAGAAAAAAAAAAAAGAAAAAAAAAAGGGAAATATATAAGCTAATAATCGCGCATGAGCGACTTTCAAGTTTCCTCATCTTCAGTTAGCTATAGTGGAGGGGGCTTTTTTTTTTTTTTTTTCTCTTAATTTAATTTAATTAGGCAACCATGGAAGGTGCACTTTCCTTTCTTAAAAATTTTTCTACAGCCCATAACTTAATTTTAAAACCCATAATCCCTGTAAAGTATTAGAATCCTATAACCACTATGTATGTGATAAAACCCTCCACCAGCTAAGCGGATTACTATGAGGTGAGTGCTGAAAATTAAGCTAAGCTATACATACGATCAATGCAAATTAACTATTGAGTTTATCTGCAACTTCAGCTGGGGTAACTAATACTGTCCCACAGCCATTACATAAATGTCCAATCTGTGTTAATGATGTATCTCCAATCTCCTCCCCTGAATCCAAGGATGCTCCCATAATTAGACAGAATTGATTACTTCCTTTACTGCCTCCCTTAATATAAATGGGTAGCTTACATCCACCCCAGGTGCCTTATAGAGGCTTCACTTCAGGAAATGTTGTAGTTTTCATATGGTATAAGGAGAATAATAAAATTAGTTGTGGATATATTTACTGAGGCATTTAGAACCATAAAATGGTGGAACAAGTTAAAAATATCTGAATACAGTGACAAGAAGATGGGTTCAGGGATTGTACTTAATCTGTTGTATTTTGAATTTGTATCATGCCAACTGCCATGAAATCATTAACTGACAATGAACTATTCAAGAATACTGAAAGAAAATTTAGCCACGCTGAGAAATACAGATCAACATGGTTTAAGATACTCTATAAACACATTAAAATGTGTTAACATTAAACTTTTTAACATGTTAAAATTAGTGGCATAAAGGGCAAGTTACTGCTATAGATAAAATAATGGTTGAGTGGGACAAGACAGAGTGGTTATCAATGGGTGCTGCTCTTTGTGATCTTATCTTATTAGTGTGGAGTCCCCCAGGGTTCAAGTGCTGGGCCCCCATTGTTGTTTTTAATATTTATTAATGATATTGATGAAGGTATATCAGGCTTAATGCCTAAGTTTTCAGATGATACAAAGGTTGACAGGATGGTTAATGACAGTAATCAGGGTGAGCTACTGCAACAAGATCCATTGCACTCAATAAACATGCTTTTAATGTGTTTATTGAGTGTTAATAAACTGTGTTGATCTGTATTTCTTAGGCATGGCTTAATTTTCTTTCAGTATGAATCCTGGGAACAGAGGCCTCTTATTTTATTCAAGGATATTTGTAACTTGACCAATTTAAATATATTCTTAAAAGTGATATTTTTAATAGTCAGTTATCTGCCAACTCTCACAATAGTAAAGTTTGAGAAACACTGCCCTGTAATATTTTATTGTCTGTCTATCTGTCTCTCTCAATTAACATTCAATCAAATAAGATAATCATCAAAAAATAAAATTCACTGTAAAAAAAATGCTGATAAACAATTTGCAATAATTCGCTACAAAAAGTCCCAATATTGTTTTATTCGCTTCATTTCATTATTAAAAATTAATGATAATCCACTATTGAAACTAATATACTTAAATCACATAAATTTACCAATTGTTCCACTTCGTATGAAAGATTTTTGCTACGATTTTTTAAGTGGCACACTGCTTCTTGCTCTTTCTGTCTTTGTAACAGCAATTCTTGTTGCCTCTGTCTTTCCCATTCTAATTGCCTTTGTCTTTCCATTTCTCGACGAGCAGCCTACATTAAAATATGTTTTAAGTTCATTTAGTTTGAATGACATTTTATTCTGCTCAACTTGAATTTTAACATTACTAGTTATCCAAAAGAAGATAGAGAAATGTTTTAATTAAAAATGATTTCAACGTTTAACTGCAGAAAATAAAATATGCATCAGATCTGTGAAGAATAACTAGTGTACCTATTGTACTATATTTCTTACAAATAAAATACACTTTCAAAATGAAACTCTAAACAAAATTTTTTACCTTTGTAATAAACAGGCATTTTATCTATTTATTATTGATATTAAAGTTGACATTTAAGTTAAATGAAGTGGAAAATACTACTTCTATATATTAGAAATAGAGAGCAGAATTTATTTATACAAATAGTGATTTTTTTTGAAAACTTTCAGCCAATAGTCATTAGAATGAAATTTCAGCACAAAATAATTCGTGCACTCTCAATAAGTTCAACTGCAGCAGTATCTTACTGTAATCCCAAGAAGATATCACACCCTTATGCACATAACTTTAATGCTGGAAACTGTTTTTGGTGTTTTTTTTTTTTTTTAGGAGCATTAGCTGTTTGTTGTTTTGTTTTTAGGAGCATTAAAGGTCATTCCTTGACCTTTCTGTATCCTCTGTATTTGGTGGTGACTCGAACCCTGGTTTAATCAAGACGCGTGTGCTATGCACTGTTGCTCCTTCCCACCTGGCTACGGAGGCGCCTGCTGGAAACTGCAGCAGAACACCAGTCCTAAATCATATCTGCCAACTTCTGAAAAGATAGAGCTGGGTAACTACAAGAAAAAACAAATTCTTCTTTTTAATAACATTTGGTAATTATCAACACTGAAACTGACAGAACTGATGCTGAAAAACATCTATTAATTTATCTTTATTGACAAGATAATGATTGTGCTACCATGTCATTTATAAGAATATTTTTTAATGGAAACGTGCATCATGTAGTCACCAAGAAGCAGTAAAGTACCTTCTCACTGAATAGATAGTCTCCTCTTGTTTTAGACCCTCCTCAACCTTGGAATTAGAAATATTTATGACTAAGTGAAAACTTCCTTCTGGCTTAGTCTGCTGTGGTAATCAACTTCCAAAGTGGAAGGTTTAGAAATTGTAGGTATAACAATTTGCCTATAATATTCTCCAAAATATCTGGAAGTAATAACCTCAATAAACTGGATCAAAGGACTATGTTCAAATTGCCAAATATTGATATAACATTTAAAAGAAACAAGCAAATTGCTTCATTCAAGCCAGAAGAGAAGAACACAGATTTTCTGCACAGCAAGGATTACATGCCTAGAATCATCAGCTTGCTTGGCCTGTTTAGGATTGCTTTCACAGAAATTTGTGATTCAAATGTTTTTTTATTGAGGAGTTTTTTTTTTTTCTCTTCTTTCATATCTTATAGCTCATGAAATGAATTTAGATTTGTCAATGCCACACTGAGTGGTCTCATATGGCTTTTCAGAGGTTTTCACTATTCTACCAACATGTATACACATGCTTCAATATCTTTCACAAAATTTTCTATTTTAATGGAATGAATTAGTTGAAACTTAAAATTTAACTTTCCTTTTAGTACTTTTTTTTTTTTTTTTTTAATTTTTTTTTTTTTTTTTTAAAATAGTATGAAATCTCTTCATCCATTTTCACAAGAAAGCATGCAGCCACCTTTTAAGCAATAAATTATATTACCAACAAGTGCTCAATCTCCTCTTTTAAAACCCTCACTACTCCAGTTTCAAGACCACCACAGGTGCATTATCAACACTAAGTGCAAGGCAATGCTTAAAAGGAATCCCACATGCTTTCAGGCTGTTCAGAAGATGCCCAAAACTGTACTCTTTAAGTCACCTAATGCTGAGAACAAGCTACTTTGGATATATACATCTCCAATCCAAAATGGCAATATCTATTACACATTTTTCAGAACCATTGCAACTTTTTATTTCCCTGTTGTGCAATTTCACTAACAATGCCAGCTGTTTTTGTTCCTCCCACAACCATTTTTTTTTTATATTTGCTATTATTCCCCACAATCATATTTTTGTTATTGCTATCAGGAACATAATTCTGAATAATGCATCTGCATGATTAGCACAACTCCAAGGATAATTGTTCTATAATAAATGATGCAAATAAATGTTCAGGTTATAACAACATCATTATCATTAAAAAATGCTATAACTATTTTTGCATTTCTTGAAATTGAAATATTGCATCTACATACAGTGCACAAAGCAAACCTGTTACCTTTCCAGATTTTGCGGTGCATGAAAAGTTTTGCACATGTTGTCTGAAATTTTGTATTGTATTTCTTTGGAGGTTGTCACTCAAAGACA
Source organism: Mastigoproctus giganteus (assembly GCF_048544385.1). NCBI lineage: Eukaryota > Metazoa > Arthropoda > Arachnida > Uropygi > Thelyphonidae > Mastigoproctus > Mastigoproctus giganteus. The sequence goes on from NC_143583.1 coordinate 40,683,717, forward strand.
CTTCCAAAGAAATACAATACAAGTATGATGAAGCCATTGTACATTATAAAGAACAACACTAGCACATCTTACAGCCAATTTGTTACTGAAAATAAGCAGAAATTTGCAAATTTTTTTTTAAAAAAATTTCTAATTTTAACATAATTTTACTAATTTTTTGAAAAAAGAAAAAGGTGTAGAAAAGCAATGTTATGACAGTGAGACAGAGGAGATTAAATAGAGTCAAAAATTAATGCTGTTGTAAAATCTGGAGCATTGTTGGCAGCTGTGCCTGATGTGATAACCTTTTTCTTTTTGATATAAATGGTTGTTTTGTAAATGCAACCTGTACACACAATTTCTGCTCTTTTAATAAGCTTTCAATAAGTGGTGACCAATTTGTGGAAGTAACTTTTCAGTAAATTTTTTTTTTTTTTTTTTACCTAAAATTTTGTCAAAATTTTTAAGTCTAGCACTATTTAATATCAATGGCCTCTTCCCCCCACCCCACACAAATATTGCATATTCCAAGCCAGCTTTAGTCACAAGTAAAAACTTTCAGACAAATCTGGTGAGAACAAAGCATTCTTTTAAGGCTCTAGATTTCTTGCATTTACTAATAATCACAAAGTATTGTAGGATACATCTACATTTGCAGACAAACAATCGAACTGATTCCTCTTACTGGTCTGAGCATGTTCTTGCTGGCTGAAGCATTTTCAGACTAAAAAGGCAGTAAGCAATGATTTTGATGTCTGACTGGTCAAAACATTGTATACAGCATCTGTGAACCATTGTAATTCAGCTCTCCCTCTTGGAATTCCAAATGCACACCACTGTACAATGGATATATCTTTCATTCAAATGAACTCTAAAACTTGTTTATGAACTTACTAATACCAAAATCATCTGGAACACTACAGCAAATTCAACTTCTGTAACCCTTTTTTTTTTTTTGGCAGAATTAAATTTTTTCCTTTAAATGCAGTATTTTTGTTACAAATATTTAACGATAAATAAATATCAGATTAGAACTTCCTTAATTATCTCAGCACTTCTAGAGATGTCTCACAAAAAACTGAGATAGCCACCTCAAAGCTTTCCACTTTTAATTATTTATTATTAATAAATTATTTTCCCTTTGTGCTATAATGCTTATATTACATTAATCACAACTAATATTTATAACTTAGTTGAATATTAATATTTATAACCTTTTTTAGTTGAAATCAAGATTAAGTTTGGGAGTCAGCTTCACAACCCGCAGTTTGATTTAATTAATTATGCATTTCCTTTAATTGCTTTACTGTTGTCTAAAAATTAAGTTAAAATATGATTAATAATTAGTTTGTTAATCAGTAGTCATTTTATAAAATAATAGTTGTGGTAGTATATATTCACTCAAACTCACAGCCCACTATTCATTCAATGTTATATTAATGCTGTCAAATGAGCTTGTTTCAATCCACAAGACCAAGTTGGGGGAAAGCTTGTGTAGGGAGACATTTCAATCTATTAAAGATTGATTAACAACCCATAGGTTAAGAACCCCTGACTCAGACAATAAAAAACACCATTATGAATGATAAAATAAAGCGATAAATTCTAAAAAAAAAAAAACAAAAAAAAAAAAACAAAAAAACAAACCTCTCTTTGTTCAAGTGCTTTTCTCCTTTGTTCTTCCTTCTCTTGCTCTAGTTCTCTCTGCTTGGCTATTTGCTTTTCTAATTCAAGCTGACGTCTTCGTTCTTGCTCCTGCCTAAATTTTTACATGTTTATTAAATATTTAAAGCAAAGCTATTCATATAAATTTAAAGCTATAATCGAAAAGTTTGGGGAGAAAACTAACATTTTGAAAATGGTGAAGCATACCAACTATTCAAATGCATGTCCTTCTAAGTAGTCTCCTAGGCACACTATATTTACTGATTCCAATGCTTCTCCAACTTCTGGAAGCATTCCGATAGGCTTCTTTTGGAATTGCTTATAATTGCTATACTGCATTCTGAATAATTTCCTCAGTCATTGACCATCACAAGGTTTTCAGGTTGTTGGGAATTAAAAAAAAAAAAAGCAAAATCTTGCAAAGCACTCCACCCAATGATTGAGCACCCTGCAAGACGTTCTTGAATGAACAGAACCAAGTGGGCAGGGGCACTGTCATGATGAAGGTATCAAATCCCGAAGCCTACTTCGCCAGCCATTTTCTATGAACAGCATCATGCAATCACCATAAAACTATTTTGTGGTGTTCCTGGTTCACTGTCTGACCATGTAGGACAAATTCATAATGAACAATGCTCAATAAGTCAAAATCTTCACATTGATCAAGATTGTCATGTTGTTTTTTGGGCCTTGAAGAAGATGGAGACTTCCATTAAGAGAAAAGGGCCTTTTGTTTTTGGGTCATAGCAAAACAACCACAATTCATCACCTGTAAATGGAAGAAGCAAAGTGTGAGCCAGCAGTAGCACGAAGAAAATCCAAGTACAGCAGGCCCTCGATTTAACAGACTAATTGGGGGAAGGGGGTAGCTACTATTGCTGAAAGTCTGTTAAATCTAATGTATTTTATAAACATATATTGATAATGAATTTACAATGCACAGGGTGTATTAAAATGTTATTATAATGTATACTGAGTAATTTATACTAAAACATCTGTTAAAAATATAAAAATAAATTTACGACAGGAACCCAACTATTTTAATTAAACACGTCAAAGACTATATATGTAACTAATGGAGCGTTTCCACCACTTTTTTTTATTTATTTTTTTTCTTAAAGCTCACACAGTTGTTTTCAATGCGAACATTAGTTTTTTCATTTAAATCAATTTTAGAAGGGAAAAAATACTTTAAAATTCTTAAACTTCATTGAATAAAAAACACAAAAAAAGCTTTAAAAATACACAATATTCAATATTACTGTACAGTAAATCCCCACTATTTGCGGGGGTTACGTTCCTGAGAAATGCAGCGAATACCGAAAAAGCGAATACTGAGTTATGGCTCCCATAGTAATAAAGGGGTTCTGTTCCAAAGTACGAAATATATAAGAAAAACTAGTCTAAAATTTTGTCTATGTATGTATTATATGTACCTTCATAATATGACTATGTACATAGACAGTACATAGTGAAATGCAAGCATATGGCATCGAAATGAAAATAAGAAACAATTTAATATTAAATGTAATATTTATTAGAAATTTCAAACAAATTTTTCCAACTAGCGCCTTTGCTAGCTAAAAACGTTATCCAGCCAGTGCTATCGACAGTTTCGCTAAAGTGTTGATAAAGGAGTTTTGCCTTTTCACAAATGACGAGTGAACTTAAGGGAATTTTATTTTGAGTTCGGTCTTCTATCCACAGATTTAAAGCCTTTTCCATTTTTTCTAATTTAACATCACGAGTTACAGAGCAAATTTCTGACGCAATTCGCGCGTTTTCACGGACACTACGGCGGATTTTTTCTTCTGATTTCTTGATTGATCGTACCGTTCACTCATTGATTTTATAATGTTTTGCCACTGAGGAGACACTTTCACCATTACAAATTTTATCTAATAACTCAATTTTATTCGCTAATGTCCATCACTTTCTTTGATATTTTCACATTTCTCTTGTTATTCGTAGCCATATTTTTGTAGGGGTTAGAAAGAACTTGTTCACAATAAAGTCACTTTCTTCCGTTAACACACTCGAAAAAGTCTGTTTTACACTGCAAAACGGTAGATTTATCATTTTTGTAAGCATATCAATTTATAAATTGATATGCTTTTTCAATTTATCAATTTATAAATTGATAAATTTATTCAATTTTTATAAGCATATAAATTAAAAGCAAACGATGAAACCTTCCATGACAAGTGCATAACACATACTGAACAAGGATTAGAGAGAAACATCCACGCTCGCGATTTTGTCACCCCTCTGCCCCCAACCCACCGAGCGCTGTTTTGACCAGGAAAGATAATTTTAGCCACGCCCATGTTTTTTTTTTATGGCGGAAAATATTCACGGCGCTTTAAAATTCACATTTTTTTAGGTTTCATTTTATATTAAATCGGCGATCGTGAATACAGATACTGGGGCTAGTAGTAGTAGTAGTAGTGGCACTTGATGCAAGAAAGCAAGTGTAGGAGCTTATGCAGCATCAGCCAAAAAAAAAAAAAAAAAAAAAAAATCACACCATACCCTCCAATTGCCTGTCCAGTTCCTCCTTAAATTTATTTAACCTATCAACTTCCACAACGACAGATGGAAGTTTGTTCCAGCAATTAACCACCCGCTGGCTAAAGGCAAATTTCCGCACATCTATTCTACATCTATCCTTTCTTAATATGAACTTATGTCCCCGTAGGTTCGTATTCTGAACAAGTGGGAGGATCCCATCAGAATTCAGCGTGCTCAACCCATTCAAGGCCTTATAGACCTCAATCAGATCACCGCGCAGGTGCCTAGTCTCCAGCCACTGCAATTTGCAGAACTTAAGCCTCTCTTGGTAAGAGGATCCCTTCATTTCCCTCACCAATCGTGTTGCTCTTCTCTGTACACGCTCAAGCAAATCTACATCCTTCCTAAAATGAGGCCTCCAGACCTGTACGCAGTACTCAAGGCGTGGCCTGACCATTGCCTTATACAGAGGGACAATCACCTCCTTTTCCCTGATAGCAAAATTCCTATATATCATTGACAAAACCCCATGACCTGCCTTAGCAGCCTGTCTACATTGCTCAGAAAACTTCATATCTGACTGCACAATTACTCCCAGGTCTTTTTCATTTTCTACCACCTTAAGTGTAGTACCACACAGTTGGTACGTTTCTCTGGGGTTACTTCTACCCATATGCAGTACTTTGCATTTGTCAAGGTTAAACTTCAGTTGCCACTTCTTAGCCCATCTGCCCAAATTATCTAGATCCTGTTGCAGTAGCACACTGCCATTACTGTCATTAACAACCCTGCCAACCTTCGTGTCATCTGCAAACTTCGACATTAAGCCTGATATACCTTCATCAATATCATTGATAAATATACAAAACAACAGTGGACCCAACACCGAACCCTGTGGGACTCCACTAATAACATTAGTCCACGAAGAGCAGCACCCATTGATTACCACCCTCTGTCTTCTCCCACTTAACCATCCTTTTATCCATTGTAGCAACTTACCCTTAATACCATTCTGCTCCAATTTGTACAGTAGTCTTCCATGCGCAACAGTGTCAAAAGCTTTCCTGAAATCCAAGTATATGATATCAAAATTATTTTTTGCATCCAGTTCCTTTGTGACCACATCATAATAACCAATCAAATTTGTCAGACAAGACTTTCCCTTAACAAACCCATGCTGTGTCTGAATTATTGCTGCAGTCTTGTCTAGATGATCCTGCAATGCATCTTTAACCAGTGACTCCATTATTTTACCCGGAACAGAAGTTAAACTAACTGGTCTGTAATTATTCGTGTCACCCTTCGAACCTCCTTTGTGAATTGGGGATACATTTGCACATCTCCAGTCCGTGGGAACCTCCCCTGAATCCAAGGATGCTCTCATAATTATGGCTAAGGGTTTGCTTAGTTGCTTTGCCGCCTCCTTTAATATAACTGGATAGATCCCATCCGCCCCAGGTGCCTTTCTTATGTTTAACTTCAACAATTTCTCCTCCACTTTGCTCTCAGTTATTACAAAATCATTAAGCACACTGCTACAATTTGATAACCTTCTTCCATTTTCAAACTGTAATGATTCCTCACGTGTGAATGTAGATGCAAAATACTCATTCAGTTTGTTTGCTATCTGAGCAGGATCATCAACAGTCGAACCATCGATGTCAAGTGGACCAATCATATTCAGCCCCTTCCTTTTAGAGTTTATATAAGTAAAGAAATCCTTGCTGTTTTTCTTAGCATCTTTTGCCAAAGATTTCTCGTAATCCGCCTTTGCCTGCCGAACCTCCTTTGTGACCTGATTACAGACTAGCTTATATCTGCTACAGGCTTCTGCGTCGCCTGATAATTTATATGCATCCCATGCATTTTTCTTCTCTGTCACGAGTCTCATTAGTTCATTTGATAACCATTTAGGCCTAAACCTTGAACAATATTTCTTCATCGGTATGAAAAGTCTAGTAGCTTCCACGATTAATTCCTTGAATGCTACCCACTTAGAATTTACTGTTTGTAACATCGTCAGTTGATCCCACTGTACAGAATTTAAAAACTGTCTGAGACCACTGTACTCCCCTTTACGGAAGCAAAAACCCTTTCCTTTACCCCTGACGGTAGTTACCTCTTTGAGTAAATCCCACTTCAGCACACTGTGATCACTGCCACCTAGTGGTTCCTTTATCTGCAAATTCTTAATACACGAATGATCACTGCTGATAACCAGATCAAGAGTATTACTTTCTCTGGTTGCCTCTCGAACATGCTGCTGCAGAAAACAATCATCCAATAAATCCACAAAAGTCTGACTAGTGTGTGAGTGACCAACCCACAAGTTCCACAATTTTCAGAGTCAGACACAACTGTCATATGGAGGGAGAGCTGTTAATTCCTTGCTGGTGGAGGGTTCTGGTGAAACAGGTCCAGTTGATGAAGTGGTCTTGAAGGAGGGGAGGAGGGGTTATGCTATTAGTTAAGAAACACAAAGTCCAAGGATGTGAAGCCAGTCGACATCGATGGACAAGGCAGTGTCGAGTCAGTTTGGTGTGACATAAGCATAGGGAAATCAAAATTGAGAGTAGGAGTGTGCTATAGGCCTAATGACTCTGATGAGTATAATAAGATATTGTACAGGGAAATAGAGTGGGCCAGTAAATCAGAGAGTCTTATAATGGGGGATTTTAATTTCCCAGATATTGACTGGAATTTGTGGGTTGGTCACTCGCACACTAGCAAGGCTTTTGTGGATTTATTGGATGATTGTTTTCTACATCAGCATGTTCGTGAGGCAACAAGAGGGAGCAATACTCTCGATCTGATTATCAGTAGTGATTCTTCATGCATTAGAATCTGCAGATAAATGAACCACTAGGTGCCAGTGATCACAGTGTGTTGAAGTGGGATTTACTCAAGGAGGTAACTACCATCAGAGGTAAAGGGAAGGGTTTTTGTTTTCGTAAAGGCGACTATGATGGTCTGAGACAGTATTTAAATTCTATACAGTGGGACCAACTGATGATGTTACCAACAGCAAACTCAAAATGGGAAGCATTCAAGGAACTAATCTTGGAGGCTACCAGGCTTTACATACCAACTAAGAAATATTGTTCAAGGTTTAGGCCTAAATGGTTGTCATATGAATTAATGAGACATGTGGCAGAGAAGAAAAATGCATGGGATACATACAAATTAATGGGTGACATGGAAGCCTATGATAGATATAAGTTGGTCTGTAACCAAGTCACAAAGGAGATTAGGCAGGCAAAGGCAGACTACGAAAAATCCTTGGCAAAGGATGCAAAGAAAAACAGAAAAGAGTTCTTTACCTATTTAAACTCAAGAAGGAAACGGATGAATCAGATTGGTCCACTGGATATTGATGGTTCAACAGTTGAGGATCCTGCTCAGGTGGCTAACAATCTAAACAAGTATTTTGCATCTACATTCACGCATGAGGAGTTATTCAGGAAGGAGAATGATGTATGTAAAGTAAACATTGGCAGTAAGCTGGATGATTTTGTAATAACTGAGAGGAAAGTGGAGGAGAGATTGTTGAGGATAAACATAAAAAAGGCACCTGGGGTGGATGGGATCTATCCAGTTATATTAAAGGAGGCAGCAAAGGAAGTAAGCAAACCCCTAGCCATAATTATGAGAGCTTCTTTGGATTCAGGGGAGGTACCCATAGACTGGAGATGTGCAAATATAACACCAATTCACAAAGGAGGATCAAAGGCTGACACAAGTAATTATAGACCTGTTAGTTTAACTTCTGTTCCAGGAAAATTAATGGAGGCACTGATTAAAGAAGCACTGCAGGATCATCTAGACAAGAATTCAGTCATAGCTCAGACACAGCATGGTTTTGTTAAGGGCAGGTCTTGCCTGACCAATTTGATTGGATACTATGATGTAGTCACAAAAGAACTGGATGCAGGGAATAACTTTGATATTATATATTTGGATCTTAGAAAGGCTTTTGATACTGTTGCACATGGAAGACTGCTGCACAAATTGGAGCAGTGTGGCATTGGAGGCAAATTGCTGCTATGGCTAAGGGGATGGTTGAGTGGCAGAAGACAGAGAGTGGTAATCAATGGACACTGCTCAACGTGGACTAATGTTATTAGTGGAGTTCCTCAGGGTTCAGTGTTGGGTCCGTTGTTGTTTTCGGTGTTTATGAATGATATTGATGATGGGATATCAAGTTTAATGTCCAAGTTTGCAGATGATACAAAGGTTGGCAGGGTTGTTAAGGACACCACTGACGCTATGCTACTGCAACAGGATCTGGAAGGGTTGAACAGATGGGCTGAGAGGTGGCAAATGAAGTTTAACATTGACAAATGTAAAGTACTACATATGGGAAACAGTAACCCTAGAGCAACGTATCAACTCTGCGGTACTACACTGACAGTGGTGGAGAATGAAAAGGACCCGGGGGTAATTGTGCAGGCAGATATGAAGTTCTCTGAGCAGTGCAGACGAGCTGCAAGAGTAGCTCATGGTGTCTTGTCAATGATATACAGGAATTTTTCTAGCAGGGATAAGGAGGTGATTATTCACCTCCTTATCCCTGGTTAGGAGACATCTTGAGTACTGTATACAGGTCTGGAGGCCTCATTTCAAGAAGGATGTAGAGCTGCTGGAACGGGTACAGAGAAGGGCAACAAGATTAGTGAATGGAACAAAGGGTTGCTCTTATGAAGAAAGGCTTAAGTTTTGCAAATTACAGAGTCTGGAGACTAGGCACCGGCGAGGTGATCTGATAGAGGTGTATAAGGCTTTGAATGGTTTGAGCATGCTCAATGCCAATGGGACTCTTCATCTTGCTCAGAATAATCAGCTCAGAGGGCATAAATTCAAATTGAGGAAGGACGGATGTCGGATAGATGTGCGGAAATTTGCTTTTTGGCCAGCGGGTGGTTGGTTGGTGGAACCGACTTCCATCACTTGTTGTTGAAGTTGATAGCCTAAACAAATTTAAGGCTCAACTGGACAGGTATTTCGAGCGAACGGAGGGGTGAAATGGGAGTGGTGTGTTTTTTTTTTTTTTTTTTAGCTGATGCTGAATAAGCTTACTTTCTTGCATCATATGCCTCTACTAATGCTAATGCTAAATCATCAAAGTTCAATTTCCTTACACCTTGGTGCTGCTTCCTTATTACTGTAGATCGAAATTCTCTAAAATGTTCATAATAAGGAAGCACATCAGGGTCTGATGATTCAATATAATGTATGATGTCATCCATGTTGTCTTATAATAGACAATTTAGGATGAGGTGCAACTGATTTTTTGTCTGTCATCATCGCCATCCTCTTGTTCTCCATGAAGAACATTTTCCGCAATCTCTACCTTACAAAAAATTGGATAGCCCATATCACGTTCATTGTTTTCCAGCCACTGTTCCACATCATTCTCAGTTGCATTTTTGTTGCCGGCCCTCAGAAGAGTGTCCCGAAAATTAGATGCCTCAACTCCCTCAAAGTCCATTTCAGGTTCTACGTTGTACACATCTTCAAAGCATTGGCCAAGGTAGTAATGTTCATATTATTTTTGCACACAGCTGCTTAGTTGAAGATAGCAGATCTGATGTTGTATGCATGTAAATTTTGCAGTATCCTGTTCCTCTTGTACCTTCTTCTGTTTATTCCAAAACAACCATCACCTCTTCCAAAAGCTTCTTCTTATCCAACCTTTTACAAGCAACAATTTACACCCTGATCCATCAGCTGTATCAGTGAAGTAGTGTTAGGAGGCAGAAAAACACGTTTAATTCTCCCATTCCTGCTAACTAACCTCTCAGCATTAAGGTGAGCAGGTGAATTATCTAGCAGTAAAACAGTGTTTATTTCAGTAGAAGGAATTTTCTGCACATCTGTCTGACAGCATTGCACATCAGACAGATGTGCTGTCTGATGTATGATGGTATTAGGCAGATGTGGTCACCATTTTGATATAAATAGAACCTATTTATATCAAAATGGTTATAAAAAGGTTCTAAATTTTTCCTTTAGGACAGAAATTTTTTGTCTGTTAAATCCGAAGTCCGTTAAATTGAGGACTTACTAACTGTAGGAACTCATCACTCTCTGTAAGGACATGAGTCACAAACTTGACCAAAACGCCTTACATCCTCAAATCATGTTAAAACTGATTGACTAGTGCTATAAGAAATACCAATTTCACCAACAACTTTTCAATAGTTAAAAGGTGATTGCAAGTGGTCATAATCAGATCATGACCATATGCAATCGCATCATTGGTGTTTAAAGATGAAGGGCAAGAAGCACCAGAACAAGGATTACCTTCGATAGAAAAAAAAATATATATCTCTTTAAACCTTGCAAATGAAGTCTTCAATTGCAAAGTCAATTGAAGCGATAAATAGCATATACTATAAAAGCTGTTTTTAACATTTCACAGGTTTCTCTTGCATTCTTAGTGTGTTGAAACATATAAAACATGTTATATTCAACACGTTCCTAATTCAGACAATGTAGAATAATGGCTGATTCACATATCACTACATCTAGATGAGTCAATAAACGTGATCAGCTTAAACTCATAACACCACACTTTCAAGAAACTAGCCAATCCCCAAATTTGATCACATCTCATACTTTAAGCAATTTCTGTTATTCTTGATGATTAACTAGTGTTGGTGGTAAAACCTGAGGACAAAATGTAGTAAAAATTTCTAACTTTGCTTCTTTGTAAGATTTTGTAGTTTTCAATATCTTTCTATTTCAAATCTGTGGTACAGTTAATTAGCATTAGTAGAGGCATATGATGCAAGAAAGCAAGCTTATGCAGCATTAGCCAAAAAAAACAAACAAAAAACCCCCCCCACTCCCATTTCACCCCTCCGTTCGTTCAAAATACCTGTCCAGCTGAGCCTTAAATTTATTTAGGCTATCAACTTCCACAACAAGGGATGGAAGTCTGTTCCACCAAACAACTACCCGCTGGCTAAAGGCAAATTTCCGCACACCTATCCTATATTTGTCTTTCATCAATTTGAATTTCTTCTCTCTCAGGTGATTATTCTAAGCAAGAGAAAGAATCCCGTCGGCATTGAGCATACACAAACCATTCAAGGCTTTATACACCTACCAGATCATCTCGCCGGTGCCTAGTCTCCAGACACTATAATTTGCAAAACTTAAGCCTTTTTTCATAAGAGCAACCCTTTGTTCCATTCACTAATCTTGTTGCCCTTCTCTGTACTCGTTCCAGCAGCTCTACATCCTTCTTGAAATGAGGCCTCCAGACCTGTATTCAAGGTGTGGCCTGACCATTGCCTTATACAAAGGAATGATCACCTCCTTATCCCTTCTAAAAAATTCCTGTATATCACTGACAAGACACAATGAGCTACTCTTACAGCCCGTCTGCACTGCTCAGAGAACTTCATATCTGCCTGCACAATTACCCCCAGGTCCTTTTCATTCTCTACCACTGTCAGTGTAGTACCACTGAGTTGATACGTTGCTCTGGGGTTACTGTCCACCTTATGTAATACTTTACATTTGTCAATGTACTTCATTTGCCACCTCTCAGCTCATCTGCTCAACCTTTCCAGATCCTGTTGCAGCAGTATAGCATCAGTAGTGTCCTTAACAACCCTGCCAACCGCTGTATCGTCTGCAAACTCTGATATTAAGCTTGATATACCATCATCAATATCATTTATAAATACAGAAAACAATAATGGACCCAATGCACCGGGTGTATTAAAATGTTATTATAATGTATAAGTATGAATAAAATATTATAATGTACACTGAGTAATTTATACTAAAACATCTGTTAAAAATGTAAAAATAAATTTTCGACAGGAACCAAACTATTTTAATTAAACACATCAAAAACTATACATGTAACTAATGGAGCATAACACTGAACCCTGAGGGACTCCACTAATAACATTAGCCCATGATGAGCAGTGTCCATTGATTACCACTCTGTCTTCTCCCCCCTCAACCATCCCTTTATCCATAACAGCAATTTGCCTCCAATGCCACGCTGGTCCAATTTATGCAGCAGTCTTCCATGTGCAACAATATCAAAAGCCTTTCTAAGATCCAAATATATAATATCAAATTATTTCCTGCATCCAGTTCTTTTGTGACTGTATCATAGTATCCAATCAAGTTGGTCAGGCAAGACTTTCCCTTAACAAAACCATGCTGTGTCCGAGCTATAACTGAAGTCTTGTCTAGATGATCCTGCAGTGCTTCTTTAACCAGTGCCTCCATTAATTTTCCTGGAACAGAAGTTAAACTCACAGATCTATAATTACTTGTGTCAGCCTTTGATCCTCCTTTGTGAATTGGGGTCACATTTGCACATCTCTGTTCTATGGGTACCTCCCCTGAGTCCAAACAAGCTCCTATAATTATGGCTAAGGGTTTGCTTATTTCCTTTGCTGCCTCCTTTAATATAACTGGATAGATCCCATCTACCTCGGGTGCCTTTTTTATGTTTATCCTCAATAATTTCTCCTCCACTTTCCTCTCAGTTATTACAAAATCATCTAGCTCACTGCCAGAGTTTACTTCACCTCTGGCAATCCCCTTCCTGAATAACTCCTTATGTGTGAATGTAGATGAAAAATACTTGCTTAATTTGTTAGCCACCTGAGCAGGATCCTCAACTGTTGAACCATCAATATCCAGTGGACCATCTGATTCATCCCTTTCCTTCTAGAGTTTACATAGGTAAAGAACTCTTTTCTGTTTCTCTTTGCATCCTTTGCCAAGGATTTCTCATAATCTGCCTTTCCTGCCTAATCTCCTTTTTGACTTGGTTACAGACCAGCTTATATCTGTCATAGGCTTCTATGTCACCCATTAATTTATATGTATCCCATGCATTTTCTTAGTTGGTATGTAAAGCTCAGTAACTCCCAAGATAAGTTCTTTGAATGCTTCCCATTTTGAATTTGCTGTTGGTAACATCATCAGTTGGTCCCACTGTATAGAATTTAAATACTGCTTAGACCATCATATTGCCTTTACAAAAGCAAAAACCCTTCCCTTTACCTCTGATGGTAGTTACCACCTTGAATGAATCCCACTTCAGCACAATGTGATCACTGCCACCTAGTGGTTCATTTATCTGCAGATTCTTAATTTTTTTTTTTTTTTTATGAAAACCCCAAACACGAAAGGTATCAAAACCTATAGTACTTATTAGTACCGTGCATGGGTTGAAGGAGAAGTATGGTGGGAGGGGGATGCCGTAAACTTTGCTCTAGAGACTAAACATGGGTTTCACCACTTCAAGCCTCCAATAAGCAAAGTGGTGGTATTTCACCGGTTGATGAAAGTCATCTACCACCTAATGCATGAATTATCACTACTGATAATCAGATCAAGAGTATTACTCCCTTAGTTGCCTCCCGAACATGCTGATGTAGAAAACAATCATCCAATAAATCCACAAAAGCCTTGCTAGTGTGTGAGTGACCAACCCACAAATTCCAGTCAATATCTGGGAAATTAAAATCCACCATTTTAAGACTGATTTACTGGCCCACTATTTCTCTGTACAGTTTGTTATTATACTCATCATTAGCATTAGTAGAGGCATTTGATGCAAGAAAGCAAACTTATGCAGCATCAGCCAAAAAAAAAAAAAAAAACCCACTTCCACTTCACCCCTCTGTTCGGTCAAAATACCTGTCCAGCTGAGCCTTAAACTTATTTAGGCTATCAACCTCCACGACTAGGGATGGAAGTCTGTTCCACCAACCAACCACCCGCTGGCTAAAGGCAAATTTCCGCACGTCTATCCTACATCTGTCTTTCCTCAATTTGAATTTATGCCCTCTCAGGTGATTATTCTGAGCTAGAGGAAGAATCCCATCGGCATTGAGCATGCTCAAACCATTCAAGGCTTTATAAACCTCTATCAGATCACCTCGCTGGTGCCTGGTCTCCAGACACTGTAATTTGCAAAACTTAAGCCTTTCTTCGTAAGAGCACCCCTTTGTTCCATTCACTAATCTTGTTGCCCTTCTCTGTACTCGTTCCAGCAGCTCTACATCCTTCTTTAAATGAGGCCTCCAGACCTGTATACAGTACTCTAGGTGTGGCCTGACCATTGCCTTATACAATGGAATAATCACCTCCTTATCCCTGCTGGAAAAATTCCTGTATATCATTGACAATACTCCATGAGCTACTCTTGCAGCCCGTCTGCACTGCTCAGAGAACTTCATATCTGCCTGCACAACCACCCCCAAGTCCCTTTCATTCTCTACCACTGTCAGTGCAGTACCACAGAGTTGATACGTTGCTCTGGGGTTGCTGTTTCCCATGTGTAGTACTTTACATTTGTCAATGTTAAACTTCATTTGCCACCTCTCAGCCCATCTGCTCAACCTTTCCAGATCCTGTTGCAGCAGCATAGTGTCAGTAGTGTTCTTGACAACACTGCCAACCTTCGTATCGTCTGCAAACTTGGACATTAAGTTTGATATACCATCATCAATATCATTTATAAATACAGAAAACAATAATGGACCCAACACTGAGCCCTGAGGGACTTCACTAATAACATTAGTCCACGACGAACAGTCTCCACTGATTACCACTCTCTGTCTTCTCCCCCTCAACCACCCCTTTATCCATAGCAGCAATTTGCCTCCTATGTCACACTGCTCCAATTTGTGTAGCAGTCTTCCATGTGCAACAGTATCAAAAGCCTTTCTAAGATCCAAGTATATAATATCAAAGCTATTCCCTGCATCCAGTTCTTTTGTGACTGCATCATAGTATCCAATCAAACTGGTCAGGCAAGACTTCCCCTTAACAAAACCATGCTGTGTCCGAGCTATAACTGAAGTCTTGTCTAGATGATCCTGCAGTGCTTCTTTAACCAGTGCCTCCATTAATTTTCCTGGAACAGAAGTTAAGCTCACAGGTCTATAATTACTTGTGTCAGCCTTTGATCCTCCTTTGTGAATTGGGGTCACATTTGCACATTTCCAGACTATGGGTACCTCCCCTGAGTCCAAGGAAGCTCTCATAATTATGGCTAAGGGTTTGCTTACTTCCTGTGCTGCCTCCTTTAATATAACTGGATAGATCCCATCCACCCCGGGTGCCTTTCTTGTGTTTATCTTCAACAGTTTCTCCTCCACTTTACTCCCAGTTATTTCAAGATTCTGTATCTTACTGCTAGAGTTGAATACACCTCTGGCATTCCCCTCACTGAATAACTCCTCATGTGTGAATGTCGATGCAAAATATTCATTTAGTTTGTTAGCTACCTGAGCAAGATCATCAACAGTTGACCCATCAATATCAAGTGGACCAATCTGATTCATCCCCTTCCTTCTAGAGTTTACATAAGTAAAGAACTCTTTGCTGTTTTTCTTTGCATCCCTTGCCAAGGATTTCTCGTAATCTGCCTTCGCCTGCCTAACCTCCTTTGTAACTTGGTTGCATATCAACTTGTATCTATCATAGGCTTCTGTGTCATGTGTTAATTTGTAAGTATCCCATGCATTTTTCTTCTCTGCCATATGCCTCATTAATTCACCTGACACCCATTTTGGCCTAAACCTTGAACAATATTTCTTAGTTGGTATGTAAAGCCTAGTAGCTTCCAAGATAAGTTCTTTGAATGCTTCCCATTTTGAATTTGCTGTTGGTAACATCATCAGTTGGTCCCACTGTATAGAATTTAAATACTGTCTCAGTCCATCGTAGTCGCCTTTACGGAAGCAATAACCCTTCCCTTTACCCCTAATGGTAGTTACCTCTTTGAGAAAATTCCACTTCAACACACTGTGATCACTGCCACCTAGTGGTTCATTTATCTGCAGATTCTTAATGCATGAAGAATCACTGTTGATAATCAAATCAAGAGTATTACTCCCTCTAGTTGGCTCCCGAACATGCTGATGTAGAAAACAATCATCCAATAAATCCACAAAAGCTTTGCTAGTGTGTGAGTGACCAGCCCCCAAATTCCAGTCAATATCTGGGAAATTAAAATCTCCCATTATAAGACTCTCTGATTTACTGGCCCACTCTATTTCCCTGTACAGTTTCTTATCATACTCATCAGAGTCATTAGGCCTATAGCACACTCCTACTCTCAATTTTGATCTTCCAATGCTTATGTCACACCAAACTGACTCGACACTGCACTGTCCAGCGATGTCGACTGGCTTCACTTCCTTGGATTTTATGTGTTTCTTTACTAATAAGCATAACCCCTCCTACCTTCCTATCCTGTCTATCCTTTCTGTACACATTGCACTCCCCAAATTCCAGTTCTGCATTCCTTATTATCTGTGTGACACCACATCTCTGATATCCCAACAATATCTGCCTTTGATGTTTTGAGCAATACCTCAAATGTTTGAGCAATACCTCTAATGTTTGTGTTGTTCTAACAAAACTTTTTTGAGAAGTATGTATGCAGAGATATCTACGTTTGCCATACTGATGTTTTTCCTAGGTAACTTAAAATACATTTTAAATAATGCATCCACCTTTGTATGTAGCGTCTTGGCTCGACGCTCATGGCTCCGACTTGGGTTGGCAGCCTGTGCCATCCTCACTGGACATGGTCTGAAATCAAGGTTGTTGCACTTGGGGTTGTCCCCAACAGAGGAATGTGCATGTGGATTGCCAGAAAGAGGGTTGTATATGGTTCTCCACTGTCCACATTATGCGGATATAAGATTGACTGGAGCGCGCTCTATCAGAAATAAACTTAAAGGAATTGTTTGAAACCAGGAGTGCCTTTGTGCACTTTGTGTAATTTTGTAAAATAGCGTATTTGAGAAGTAAGGCAATGCCTACAAATTAGATGGTAGAGACCTAGTCCTCGTGGTGGGGGTGTGATAGACCATTCCCACTGCAAGGCTGAATGGTCGAAATTTTGTACTAACAACTAACAAATTTCTTGTTATGAGTTGACCTACAGTGGTCTTTGTGTTTTTATTCTAGAAACTAAATCTACTAGAATGGTTGAATAAAACATGAATGAGAAACAAGTCTCATATGGGTGAGAACCTGGGAGCCGACTTGGAAGGGAGCTCACTCAAATGACACCTTTTTGTGTATTCATCTTTTCACAAAGGTAACTGAAGGTATTAGACATTTAAAAAAAATTTTCAGTGGATCAACTGATTTTTTTCAAATGCCAAGTAGGAATTGTTAAAGGAAGTAATTCTAGATGCTATAACACTTTTTATAATTACAAAAAAGAAGAATCATTACTATTTCAAGGTTTAGACTAAAATGGATGACATGAACTGATTATTTTAATGGTAGAAAAAAATAATGCAAGGAACAATTATCAGAGGACCACAGTGGTAGATCTAAGAAATAGGGTCCAGTTGACAAATCAATTTATATGTTGTTATTCAGGAATGTTGCTAACTATAAAAATTGTATGCATTTCTATAAATGTTATCAGTTAGAAATATTTATGTTGTTAAAGTGGAACCTTGACTGAACTAAACATCTAGAATAAATTAAATATTCAAAAAATTTAAGACTAGGCACAGCTCACAGGCTACCATCTGAAATGGGAGGTATGTAATCATCTTACCGTATTCTGTCCTTCCGTTCCTGCTCTTCCCTCTCTTTTTTTGCTCTTTCTTCTTGCTCTTTACGCTGAATTTCTAATAATGCTTGGCGTCTCCTTTCTAATTCTGCTTGTCCTTTTTCAAAGTTTTCTCTCCTCTTATCCTCAAATGTAGCTACATGGATTTAGGACCAGAAATTATTTTTTTATATTTCATAAAACTTCTTTATTAATCTTAGTTGATAAAAGGTGAAATATAAGTCCAGTACTCCTTGAATTTAGCAGTAATAATTGTATAAATTAAAGCATTTGTTTTTTTATTTTTCTCAAGTTAATGCTAAAAATAACATTCAATTTAAAACTTACAAAAATTATAAATATTAGCACTCAAAGATACACTACATCCTTTACCCTCAATGAAAGAATGAACATGCACACTATTGCTGTAAATATCAGAATGAAGAAACGCAATACAAATTAAAATTGATTCACTAGACGATAATTCAAACTTAACATATTCTGCATGACCCAGAATGACTTTTCAATGCTATCATTATCAAGGACTTGCTAACCTCATATGCACAAAGGGAGTTTTAATCAGTTACTAGGAAACTGATGACACACATGTTCAAAGTCATCACACATGTTTGGTCCTTTGGACATGTGATGATATCACACATGTTCAAAGGACCAAACAATCTGAATTTAAAAGAGGTACCCAACTAACAGAACTGTGAAGCAATTTCATTTGTAAAGTTTGGGAAATCAATAGTTTTGTATAATTATGCTGTATGTCCATTACTCTAATATTATCAAAGCAACTTCTTCTGGTGGCTCAGTTTGAATTTGTATTGCATTCCTTTCATTTTAATACTGATAGGGTGCCTATCCATTCTTATACTGAGGCAAAAATGCAATATGTCTTTGGGGATGAAAATTCATATTATCGTAAGTTTTACATAAGCTTCAAAATTAACATTTTTACTTTCAACATGGTGAAGTACTTACCAGATAATTTTTAACATAATGCTTATGCTTTTAGTTACTGTAAAATATCTCCAGTAAACTGATTAATCTGCTGGAAATTGCTAAATAAGATGAAAATCCATATCTTGAAAATTATTTATCCACAGAAAATAAATTAACAAAGCTGGCTTACATTCTGGATCAGACTACTGAACTTTTTTTTTTAATAGGATTATCAATATTCTAATTCTTTAATGTATGTACATAACATCATTTATATAAATACTATATGCATTAACTGATTGCATAAAAATAGTTGTCCTTTCAACAAAAATGGTGAAAACACTTAAAACTGTTAGTACACATATAATAAAGACCGTGTGTGTGCACGCGCGTGCATACACGTGTTCCACAATAATGAAACTTCGGATGTCCAAATGAACAAATGTAGGCTACCTTATGATGCATGGTTAATCATGTGATCACAAGACACTGTCTGAGGTGGGTAGTTTTTTTTTTTTTTGTTTTTTTACACACACACACACACACACACACACACACATGCAGTTCTTTACAGTAAACTCTCACTTTAACAGACCTAGATTTAAGTCTCCTAAAAATAAAATTTAACTACATTAGTAATTTAATATTGAGCCTGGAGGAAGAAGTGCACCATCCATTCCCCTGGTTGTCATCTATAAAATTACTATGTAAACCTAAAACCTAAAATCCTAAATATTGTAATGCCAAAAGTCTAAACAAAGGACTTTGGAAATATTCATCATCAGTTGGTTGAAAGGCAAAAGTGAAGACAGTGGTTAAAACTCAGTTCTAAGTTACCATGATGCATTGCTTAGACACGTGGAAATTTAATATATGCAAGGCTCCATATTGGAGACAGGCTAGTCGGTAATTTTGTGTTTAATATTTCGAGCAAAGTGTTGTGGCAGAACCATTCTATTGCCAGCACTTCGTATTTAAGTAATTTATAATCTAGTAAAGGATAGCAAAAGCTTAAAAAGTGGTACTCACCTTGGATTAATCTGCAATGGCTTACTTAGGCAGCGTGGTTAATATTTAGGTAATTGGCTTCACCGTATTCACTTATTTAGTTTTTAATTATTCTCTTACTTCAATGACAACCAAGGATTGGATGTGTACACTTCTGTTTCCTTGCACCTATTTTAACTCAGTCAACACTTACCTACTTCCCCCCCCCTTTTTTTTCAATTTAACAATTCAACCTAAATATTAACCATGCTGCCTAAGTAAGCCATCGCAGATTAATCCAAGGTGAGCACCGCTTTTTAAGCTTTCGCTATCCTTTACTAGTCTATTAACACGGTACTTGAAGATCTCGAAAAATTTCGTATTGTAATTTATAATTAGACTTTAATTTAATTAATGTAATGGCAGAATTAGGCAGCATGTACAAATTCACAACCATTTAATTAATGTAATGGCAGAATCTTTAGTCGATTCTGCCATTATGCTAATTAAATTAAAGTCTAATTATAAATTACTTAAATATTGTGGAAAGAACATGCATTTTGTTTCCTACATCAGAGAAGACAATTTTTGCAGATGGAGAAGTGCAGCATGGTCAATCCACATAAAATAAAACAACTCCTATGTAATGAATATTTCTGAGACTGTTAGAAAATACAATTTTTATGAAAAATAAAAGCACACTTACATTTTGAACACATGCCACGATATGCTTCAATTAGAATCCAAGGCTTTTAAATATCATTCTTTTGTGAATGATGGAAATTTAATATCTAAAGGAAATTCCTCAAAATCCAGGACACTACCTCAGAAGATATATACAAATTTTTCTGATATAACTTTAATATTTACTTTTAGTCACGCTAAATGCTAATCAGATTAACTTAAGGGTTCTCAAATTTTTGATAGTAAAACCATTAAGACAAATAAATTTGTGCAATTCCTCTCTCCTTCTTGAATAAAATTAATGGTTTCATTTGGGTTGCAGTTGGGAAAGAAATAAATATACCACTTACTTTTAAAAATTAAACTGATAGAATTTTTACAGCTTTATAATATAAAAATGTTTTATTGGAAATAAATTTTAAAGAAATCAATTATATTTAAAACCCAAGGCAATAATAAAATTTTACTATGTAATTTACTGTTAATATTAATACTAAACTTCCATCAACAACACTGAGCTAGTTTTCTTCTATTACTCTCATAGCTATTTTAATGCAGCTCTTTTTATTTGAAAAAAAAAAAAAAAACCTATGCTTTCTTTTACTCAAAATGTGCCAAAGGGAGGTTTGACAAACACCTATGTACAATGTAAGGGATTCTGGATTCAAATCCCTTTAGCCAGTAGAGAGTGGATACCTTTGTCAAATTATTGTAACGTTTGCAAATGAGCAGCAAATACATGATGCCTTTGTAACTGAGTAAAATTTGCCCATGTCCACCTCTTAAAAGCACAATTGGAAAAAATATAATTTTTCTGTCTCTGATTATCACCAACTGATTATCATTGCTTCAAGAAAGATACTCTTGCAGACTTCAGAAATGTTGGATCAAAGATTTGTTTATAAAAATGGTTCTAGTTTAAACTTAGATATCAAGGTTCATTTCCAAAGTTTCACCAGAATGATATTTACCCCCATCTGGTTGAATACATTCTTTCACTCAGCACTGCTACGAGAAACTGTTAGAATGTCTAGCATGAGGTACGATAATGTGTTTTATTTCAAGTTCCCTTCCATACTTGTCAGTTCTCTAACCAAGGGCCACTGTACATCAAATCTTTCTTCTTTAATAAAGTTTTGGGTAGGTTCTGATATTGAAATTGGCAGAATTGATACTGAAAAACATCTACTGCTTCATCTACAATGATACTGAGAAGTATTAAAACCTTTTCATAAAATAATTTCAAATTTTAAAATGATGCACTGCAAATTGATGAAATTTGTGCTATCTCAGATTTATAAGAGCATCATCAATGCTCTTATAAATCTGAGCACCTTTAGTCACATGTGGCAATAAAGTACTTCCTCACTGAAAAAAAGAACAGAAAAAGTTCTGGGTAGTTCTAGGTAGCCCTACTACAGTAGGGCTACTTATAATTACAGCAGTATCATTCTAGTCCAATCAACTTCCAAAATAGAAGGATTTAACAACGATTGGATGTAACAAATTTCCACATCACTCTTCAACATATCAAAGAGTAATGACCTCAGCAAATGGATGTAGCACACATTTTATTAAAGAGCTATATTTGTATTTTCACACGTGGCATAATATTTAAAAGGAGATAAGCAAAATGCTTTTACTACTACATGCACTATTAATTAAAAGTAAAATATCTTAATCCTAAAACATTTTTATTAATCTTAACCTAACTTATCACAGAACTCCACTTTCAGAAAATAACACAATCACAAATAAAGATTTTTTTACTGAAACATTTTACTGAAATATTTTATTAAAATATTTTTATATTTAGTATACATTAAAAAAAAAAAAATCAAAATTTAATCATAAAACAGATTTTTTTTAAAAAATCTATAACCTAAGTGACCCCTTTTTGTTTATTACAGAGTTCTAGTCTTCAAAAATTATATTGCAGTCATGAATAGAGATTTTTTTATTCAATTTCTGGTTGTTATATCATATACGAGGGAGGTTCAAAAAAAGATTTGTATTCAATCCAGTAGTGTGATAAAAAAAAAATGAAAATTTTTTTTTTTTTTTTTTTTTTTTTGCAGTACTGAATGAAACATCACAATGGGATACAGATCAGTGATTTGGCTCCTCTTTGTGCAAGGGAAAACACCCAAAATAATCCATGAAGAAATGGTTACTGTTTATGGAGAAGCTTGCCCAGGTTACAGTGCTGATGTTTTTGCATATCAAATGCAGAAGGACCTGGGGTTTGCTTATCATGCTTATCAGTGCATGATAAGCAAACCCCAGTACACCCAGCAACTGCTGTATTGCAAAATACAGCAACTCAGTGTTGCAAAAATTGAGGCATTAATCATGGAAGATCACCATATTAATGTGAAAGAACTAGCTGTAGAGCTCCAAACTGTTGTAGGGTCTGTGAAGAATATCCATCAACAGTTGCATATGAGCAAGTGTATGGTAGATAGGTTCCCAGACATCTGACCAGAAGAAGGAAAAGGCACAATGTTCACATGCAATGTTGATGTGCCAGGTGAACTGAAATATTGCCACATCCTGCTTATTGCCCCCGACTTTGCACACTCAGATTTCTTTCTCTTTCCTGCCCTGAAGTTCTTTCTTCATAAGAAACACTTTGCTGCTTATGATGAAGTGATTTCTGCTACTGAGTCATGGTTCGAAGGATAGTCAGAGGACGTCTCCAAAACTGTCCTGCAGAAGTGAATTGAGAGGTGGAAAATGTGTCATTTTGTTTGGTAATAGTATTAAAAAAAGTGTAATATGTGTTTGTTTCAACCTTGTATCAAAACTACTTCTGAGGTCCTGCATTTCATTTGTATTCTGGGTGAATACAAATCTTTTTTGAACCCTCCCCCCCGCATCATATACACCAATAACAGCTTTAACTGGTATTGATTCAAATTATAAAACAAAATGAGATAAGATAAACAAAGAGGGGCATTCTGTTTGCAAATGTCTGATTACATTATGCTTCTGCCACTTCAAACTGAAAAATCACCCCTACATACAATATAGTACACACAGCAAATGTTAACTTTATCACATTGTGCGTGTGTGTGTGTGTGTGTGTGTGTGTACAAAGGGTTGTTAAAATTAAAGTATCCCTATGTAGAGGGCTCTTGAGCGAGTTCTAAGGCTCGTACTGAAGAGAAATTGGGACAACAGGTACAATAAAGAATGCACTCGCCATTTATTGGAAAAAAAATTAGTTACAAAATTTGTCACTATATGGCACTGTGGCAATACAAATCACTTGAACAGCACTACAGTTGTTCAATGTATCCTCCATTTTGGTCAACAACAGTTTCCATTCGAAGAAGAGCATTTTCTACAGCAGAACATAACATGTCAACTGGAATAGCCAGCACATGGCGTCTAATGCTATCCTTCAGATCTGCCAAAGTTTGACATCCTTCCCGATATACCTGATTCTTCAAAAACCCCACAACCAGAAGTCGCATGGGGCGAGGTCCAGCGATCAGGGTGGCCAAGATGTCTAGAAACAACGGCTGTTGATCCATTCATCTGTATGGTGTTGCTGTTGTTGTTATTTGGTTTTTAGGAGCATTAGCAACTAATGCCATATTGCCCCAGGAATATGCAGTGGGCATTCCCTGACCTTTCCACACCCTCCGTATTTGGTGGTGACGAGCTCGAACCCCGGTCTAATCAAGAAGCGTGTGCTAGCACTGCCGCTCCTTCCCACCTGGCTATGGAGGCACCGTAAGGTGTTGCCTTAGCAATCTTTGGACACAATGGTGGATGTGGGGTGGTACACAATTTTGCATGAATATGGTATCCTGAAGGCACCCACGTTGTTGCAGCTCTGGTATTGCGAAATTTGTCAACATTTCATAATATCGCTGTCCAGTGACGGAACAGGTGCGGGATCCAGTCGGTATTACCTGTTCAAAAAATATGGCCCGATCATGAATGCGGCCGTAAATCCACACCACACTGTCACTTTTGGAGAATGCAATGGGGCCTCTCGGATAACTCGAGGGTTTTCTGTTGCCCAAATGTGACAGTTGTGCGTATTCACTTGTCCATTTAAGCAGAAGTGGGTTCCATAGCCAAGTGATATCCACTGTCATTCATGCAAGAAACTGAAGTGCGTATATGAAACGAATATCCGTATCACCATGCTTTAGCTGCTGTAGCATGTGCATCTTATAAGGATAGTACAGCAACACCTGACACATTACTAGGCTTACAGTCTAAAACGGCAAGTCCACTTCACGAGAAACAGCCATTTATTTTTCTGCCACATCTTCAACACGAGAGGAGTCCACTCATTTTCGACCTCTACCTGGTTGAACACCAAAATCTCCTGTCACTTCACATTTCGCAATTATTTTGCGGACAGCATAAAGTCATAGGTCCCCCCCGCCTTCTGACGACGAAATTCTCCAATAGCTACAGCTGCATTGGTGCTGTTCTGATAGTACAGTTTCACTAATAGCGCCTTTTCCTGTAACATTGTTGCCATTGCTGCTGTAGTGCAGGCAAACATCTACTGTATGATTTTGAAGAGACTGCTTTGCTTTTATACAGTACAATAGAGTTGAGTAGTGGCGCTGTGGCAATAGCTTACGCTTATGCAAATAACTTATACTATTTGCATAATTGTAACTAAGATAGTTATGTGGCATACAGTGACAAATTAACTAATTTCTTTTTTTCCAATAAATGGCAAGTGCATTCTTTATTGTATCTGTTGTCCAAATTTCTCCTCAGTACAAGATTTAAAACTCACTCCAGAGCCCTCTACATAGAAATACTTTAATTTTAACAACCCTGTGTGTGTGTGTCTGTGCAGTGGAACTTCTTTATTATGAACTTCTATTTAACAAATTTCTCTATATTACGAATTTTTTTTGCAAAACACTGTACCTTGAAACGAAATTACATGTAAAATTAACCCCATATAGAGAAGTGTTAGTCTCTCTGTAACGAATTTTGAAAAAATGAGTAAAAGCATTTTTGAAGATTTTCAAGCATTTGCTGCTAAACAACCGCTCAAATATACAGCCCCCTTCCCTCCGAATTGTGCATTAACACCTGGAATTAATCATCCTTTTAGTGAATACTTGTGACCATTGACACCCGTAGAACGGTCTTAGTTTCATTTTTGTTACAGTTATAAAACCAAATGGGTTTCTTAAAAGTGGTCATAAACTTCAGAATAAATAGGGTAGATTTGTAAATTGATGTTGGCTCAGGGAAAAACGAAATTCGCTGCGGTAAACCTTTAGCGTGCTGCGGCAGCAATACATAGAATGCTACCATAGTCAGATTTTAGTAATGCCTACTGAATGACATTCGCTTCTCACCTCAACCGTACCATGTAACCTTCCTGTCAATCATTATATGATATGCCCATTCTCATCTAACTGGAGTTCCAGTAGATGGTTTTCATGAATTTTTTTTTTTTTTTAATTTCGTTCTTTTAGAACAATTTGTCATCAATCACATAAGCTATATGCTCTTGTATTATTATTTTTTTTTTTCTGAAAAGTAACATACAGCATACATTAACCATAAATTTTCTTTTGTGCATATATGAATGAAAGCAGAATAAAAGAAATTCACAAAGCAGTATATTTCTTCAAAGTGATCGATAGGAAAGGTCACGTGATACTGTTGAATTGGCAAGTGAACATCATTGAGTAGGCAGTACTAACAATTCACTATATGGCCAGCGCACAAAGTTTGCAGTATGTGTATTGGCAAGAGCTGCAGTCAAGTAATTTTTACAATTGCAGAAACAATGTCGAAGAGAAAGTGTTTAAGTATTAATGATAAAGTAAAGATTCTTCATGATATTGACGAGGGTTTTAAGAAAAAAAGATGTTGTGGAGAAATATGGCAGAAACATGTTGTGGAGAAATATGGCAGAAATATGTTGTGGAGAAATCTATGATTTTAAAAAATCGAGAATCAATTTTAAATGCAATTGAAGGAGTACCAGACAAGAAGCGAATTAAGTTGTGTATATACGAAGATGTTGATAAAGCTGTTTTAAAATGGGTGCATATGATGATACATGAAAAGAATATACCAATATCGGGTCCAATAATTAAGCAACAAGCTCTGAAATTTGCACTTTCCCTTGGACATACAGAATTTAATGTGAGCACTGGATGGCTAGATAAATTTAAGAAGCCCACAGAATTGTGGAAAAGGTTATTTGTGGAGAAAGTGTTAATGTAAGCGAAGAAGATTGCAACAGTTGGAGGAACAATACCTTAAAGAAGATTTTGAAAGAATACGAACCTAAGGATGTTTTTAATGCTGACGAAATGGATTTATTCTTTAAATGTTTACTGAATAGAACACTTGCTTTTAAGGATGATAAATGTTTTGGCGGAAAACAAAGCAAAGAAAGAATCACTGTGCTAGTTGGGGCAAATATGACAAGTGAAAAATTAAGACTTTTAGTCATCGGAAAATCAAAAACCCAAGATGTTTTAGATGCACAAAATCTTTGGAAGTTGACTAAAAGCATGGATGACAAGTAATATCTTTGAAGACTGGATATTAAAACTAGACAGGCATATAACAAAAGAAAAAAGGAAAATATAGTGTTGGTAACTGACAACTGTCCGGCACATCCTGCAGTATTTCTGCCAAACTTAAGTGTGAAGTTGTTGTTTTTACCACCAAACATAACGTCAAAACTCCAGCCAATGGACCAAGACATTATTAAAAATTTTTAATTTCATTATCGAAAGAGAATAATAATAAAGATTGTCAATGCGTTATCAGAAAATAGAAACTTGGAGGTTACAATTAACCTTAGAGATTGCATCTCTGAACTGGTAAAAGTTTGGACAAATGATGTTACTGAATACACTATTCAAAATTGTTTTTCAAAAGAGGGATTTGCATTGAATACGAAAGTCGAACAACAACTGGACGATCATGATGAATTGCCCCTTTCACAACTGAAAAACTTTTGGACATTATTAGAATCGTCCGGAAACATCGAAAATGAAATAACACTGGACAGTTATGTTTATGTAGATCAAGATCTGACTACAACAGAACATCCAAATGAAGATGAAATACTGCTGAACAGTGTTAGATGCGACCATGATCAAGAAGAAATTAATGATGATGCTGAAGACACATCAGAACAAACACTAGAAAAGCCAACTTGCGAAGAAATGATTAACGCTTTTAAAATAGTTCGTATGGGTCTACAGTTTTGTGAAAATGTTCCTGATAATGTTTTTAATGCTCTGAACAAATGTGAGATTTTCTTTGAGAATCAGACATTTTTTAATTGTACTGTGCAATCGAAAATTACAGATTGTTTTAATTTATGATACTTACCAGTGAAAATTGTGTAAATGTAATTTAAATAAGTGTTTTTGAAAAAAATACATTAAAAATAAATGTAGATTCATTTTCATTTTCTAATTAAATAACAATTTTTAATAAAAAAAGATATTCTTTGTATAACGAAATTTCTCAATAACGAATTTTTTCGCTGGATTTATCGAATTCATTATAGGGAAGTTCGACACACACACACACACACACACAGTCGATTCCAGTTATTTGGGACACATCAGGACTAGTGCATTTTTGCCCAATTAAGCGGCTGCCCCAATTATCCAAAGTTTCGCGTGAATAGTTAAAAATACAATGGACCCCCACTTTACAATTGGTTCACTATACAATCAAATCACGTTATGATGGACTCACTATAGTAAAGTACTGTTCACTATACGATATGTAGTAAGGGTAGTCATTGTGATCACATTTATGAATCCAATTTTAATTCTATTAAACAGCGATTCTAATTAGCGAAAATAGGAGGAATATTATCCACAGTCTATAAAAGTAAAGATATATTAAGCACAGATTTACTCTTTATTACCTTACCAATTAAAAAATTAAATGATATGTGAAAATCGGAATAATTAATACGTACTATAATATTTAAAATAAATAAATGCACAAGGCATAATACTTTAAGAGTTTGGTATCTATATAATATCGGTGTTTAGATACACCATAGATAACTCTTAATAAACTACAAAGTAGTTGTTGTAGGCATCATTTGCTGTTTCTCATATTGTGCTCTGCCTTCACGACGAGTTGCCATGATATTGCACTACTTCGAATAAGTAACTCTTCACTAATAGAGAAGTCTTCTCTATTAGTGAAGAGTTACTTATTCGAAGTAGTGCAATATCATGGCAACTCGTCGTGAAGGCAGAGCACAATATGAGAAACAGCAAATGATGCCTACAACAACTACTTTGTAGTTTATTAAGAGTTATCTATGGTGTATCTAAACACCGATATTATATAGATACCAAACTCTTAAAGTATTATGCCTTGTGCATTTATTTATTTTAAATATTGACATCTACACCTCTTGGCATCTCTCATATTGTGTGATTAACTTCACAACTGGGTCGTCATGTCTGCATTACCAGGGTACCTGCCCACCCACTGATGATCGGCCAATAGCCGTGAAACAGTGCTGTCTGGGTGGTGGTACTCAACTGAGAATAAGTAACAATAGTCTTCTCTATTAGTGAAGAGTTACTTATTCGAAGTAGTGCAATATCATGGCAACTCGTCGTGAAGGCAGAGCACAATATGAGAAACAGCAAATGATGCCTACAACAACTACTTTGTAGTTTATTAAGAGTTATCTATGGTGCATCTAAACACCGATATTATATATGTACTATAATATGTACAAACTAACTAGTTGACATTTCTGTTCACTGACATTTCTGGGTGGGGGTTAAAATTTAAAACAGTAAAAAGATAAGAAATCAATAACAAAGAACGCGGCACACACAAATTGCAAGTAACACGATACGCACAAGTGAGAATGGAGTAACAAGTTATGAAGCTTTAAAAATAGGAATGAAGAGAAGATTCTGAAAATTAATTTCTTTTATATGATTGAAGATTCCATGGAAGTGTAAACACATTTCACCATAATAACCCACAGAATTCCAGCTGTCGGTATTATCACAAATTCAATAAGATCGAGTTTACTATCCGTTTATGATAGATTACACTAACAGAAAAGCCCAATAAACAGGTGACTGCTAATTGTTTTATGGTTGTGACCTTCAGAAATCCGACCGAACCACATGGTACAGTTGGACACAATCGTAGGCTAATCTCCATTGCTGCCATCTCCTGCCCCAATTAAACGGCATGTTGTCCCAATTAAGCGAAGTAAACGGTGGCTATTTTCTTGATTGGGTTCTGTTTTTTCAGATTTGCCCCAAATAAACGGCTGCCCCGATTAACCGGTGTCCCAAATAACCGAAATCCACTGTATATATATATATATATATATACACATACTCCAATATATATATATACTCATATATATATATATATATATATATTGGAGTTGTGTTTGATGACTTAATTATTAAGGGATGTTAATGGAGTTATGTGCTACATTAATGCTATTGTATAGGGACAATTATCCATTATATGTGCATAGTTTTTATACATACTAAACTTATATTTCTTATTATTAAATTTAGTCCTACATGGGAGCATCAGGTTTCTGGTAACCCCAACCAACCCACTAGTTAAATATAAACTAGCCCTGGAATGGATAGCCTAATGTACCATAGATACATATAAATACAGTGGAACTTCTCTATTACGAAGTTCTATTTAACAAATTTCTCTATATTACGAATTTTTTTGCAAAACATTGCACCTTGAAACGAAATTACATGTAAAATTAAACCCATATAGCAAAGTATTAGTCTCTCTAACGAATTTTTAAAGAAATTAGCAAAAGCATTTTTGAAGATTTTCAAGCATTTACTGCTAAACAGCCGCTCATATATACCGCCTCCTTCCTTCCGAAACTGCGCATTAGCATCTGGAATTAAATAATCATCCTTTTAATGAACACTTGTGGCCATTGATGCCAGTATGAGGGTCTCTATTTCATTTTTGTTACAGTTATTAAACCAAACGGGTTTTCTTAAAAGTGCTCATAAACTACAATAAATAAGGTAGATCTGTAAATTGATGTTGGCTCAGAGGAAAACAAAATTCACTGCGGTAAACCTTTAGCATGCTGCGGCAGCAATACATAGAATGCTACCATAGTCGGTTTTTAGCAACGCCTACTGAGTGACATTCGTTTCTCACCTCAACTGTACCACGTGACCTTCATGTCCATCATTATATGATATGTTCGTTCTAGTCTAACTGGACTACCAGTAGATGGTTTTCATGAATTTTTTTTTTTTTTTTTTTATTTTGTTCATCATCAATCACATAAGCTATATGCTCTTGTATTTTTTTTTTTTTTTTTTTTTTTTCCTGAAAAGTAACATACAGCGTACTTTAATCATAACTTTTCTTTCTTATATATATGAATGAAAGCAGAATAAAAGAAATTCACAAAGTCGTATATTTCTTCAAAGTGAGTGATACTGTTGACTTGGCAAGCGAACGTCATTGAGTGGGTGGTACCTGTACTAACAATTCACTATATGGCCAGCGCAGCAAAGTTTGCAGTGTATGTATCGGCAAGAGCTGTAGTCCAGTAATTTTTACAATTGCGAAAACAATGTCGAAGAGAAAGTGTTTAAGTATTAATGATAAAGCAAAGATTGTTATGATATCGACCACGGTTTTAAGAAAAAAGATGTTGCGGAGAAATATGGCAATCTGCAAGCAGTTTATCTACGATTTTAAAAAAAATCGAGAATCAATTTTAAATGCAATTGAAGGAGGAGCAGACAAGAAGCGAATTAAGCTGTGTTTATACGAAGATGTTGATAAAGCTGTTCTAAAATGGATGCAAACGATACGTGAAAAGAATATCCAAATATCGGGCCTAATAAATAAGCAACAAGCTCTGAAATTTGCACAGTCCCTTGGACATACAGAATTTAATGCGAGCAATGGGTGGCTAGATAAATTTAAGAAGCACCTCAGAATTCTGGAAAAGGTTATTTGTGGAGAAAGTGTTAATGTAAGCGAAGAAGATTGCACCAGTTGGAGGAATAATACCTTAAAGAAGATTTGGGAAGAATATGAGCATAAAAATGTTTTTAATGCTAACGAAATGGGTTTATTCTTTAAATGTTTACCGAATAGAACACTTGCTTTTAAGGATAATAAATGTTTTGGTGGAAAACAAAGGAAAGAAAGAATCACTGTGCTAGTTGGAGCAAATTTAGTGCTTGAGGTTGTCACAGACATTCTCTCAGATATGCCAGACAAGCTGTACTTGCTACCTGGGAGTCTAAAATGCTGATGGAACTGATATTTGGGTGACACTCGAGTGAAGTGGACCCAATTTCGGCGAAGTCTGGACGGTCTGTGACAGCCAAATCCTCTCATCAACTGGAGAAATACCACAACTTTACTTATTGGAGGCTTGAAGTGGTGGAACCCATGTTTAGTCTCTAGAGCTAAGTTCTGGTCAACCCTTCCCTATCTCTTCCATTGTGCAGTATGATTGATGACTTTTGAGGTTATGATGAACGTCGTGGCGAGATCCAATATTCCTTACATTTCAAGTGTACAGCTCTAAAACAGTGTTTGCAGACCGGCCGCTAGTTAGTAACACCGGACCGAACCTTTGGTAACTCTCTAGGAGGCTTCCGGATCAGCTAGTGTATAATCTTGCTACCTCTACTCTGCCAGATAGTGACTGGAGGGAGTCCGAGTAGTGTGTACGCTGTCGAGGCCACGTTATGTCAAGGATCTGGGTATATTCTTGCCATATCCAAAAATTTCATTACTTCATACAGCATGTCCCACCCACTTTTTCTTACTATTGAATACACCATGAATTGTCAAACGAACAGAGCAAGCTTATCTGCGAAAAGATCTAAACCTCCCAAGCACTTCCTAATTCATTTCACAAATATACGTGGTCTCGATTCTAATCTTAACGATGTCCATTTCCACTTGCAGTCTGCCAAACCCCATGTACTGTTTCTGACAGAATCTCAGTTATCGGCTGATTCAACTACTGTTCATCTCAAATGCCCAAATTATTCGCTGTATGATTCCTTTCACCTCAAAGGGGCTACTTGTGCATATGTCCGTTCTAATATTCCCTCTCAGAGACTTGGCAATTTGCAATCTACTCTCTTTGATCTTCTCTGGCTCAAAATCTCTCTACCTCATTGTGTAAAATTCATCTGTTGTCTCTACCGTTCTCCCAACTCCACTAATCACTTGGAGCGCTTTGACTTCCTCTCTTTGCAACTTGACTTTCTCCAGTCCAACTTTCCTAACAGTGAGGAATTTTCCTTGGTAATTTTAATGTTCACAACTCCAGCTGGCTTTGTTTTCTAGTCACACCAAACCAGCAGGTCGAGATGCTGAGGCTTTTGCAATTACTAATGACCTAGCACAGATTGTTCATTTACCTACAAGAATACCAGACAATCCTAATCATACAGCCAATACGCTTGATCTTTTTCTCACAAACAACCCTTCTAAGTACACAATCGAAATGAGAGGTCCTTTAGGCACTTCAAATCACAACATGATGATTGTCTCTTCTCCAATGGAACCTATCTCATGGCTATTCCCAACCTCGTGCTGTTTGGGATTACAAGAATGCAAAATGGGATGACCTGCGAGACTTCTTTTCTTCTTTCCCTTGATCAGATTACTGTTTCAAAACTTCTGATGTCAAATGTTTGCTCAGATCGTGTTAGTGAAATTATTCTTGCAGGAATGGAATCCTTTATCCCACACTCCACTATAAAATCTCGTCCTTTATCTGAACCTTGGTTTTCCAATAAATGTGCTAAGGCTGTTCAAGAGAAGAATGTTGAATATCGTAATTGGCTTGTTGCTAATTCTTCAGTTTCATTTTCTGCCTACACCAAAGCTCGCAACAGTTGTAAAGCAGTTATTAATCAGTCCAAACTAGAGTTTGAACAGGCTAAGGGTGCTTACACATAGAACGCAGGTGACCGCTTACTTGGAAACAGCAGCCTAAATGAACAATGTAAGTCAATGGGAGTGCATACAATAAGAGCGTGTGGACAGCGGCATCGCTTCTTGTTTTAATCCCCCAGCTTACCTCAACAATTAAAGCTTACTGGTCTCAAGGAAATACAGATGTCACTCAACTGGGTACGCATTGTTCACACCTCTGATATTAATCTGGCCTTCAGGCAATTTTTAGAACTGCTGTTGCTGTAGAAAGCACGAATTCACGGAAATGTAGAGAAAACTTGTAATCCAAAAGTTTTAAACATGGATACTGAAATTTTGATTTCAGACTGACTGTTATGGATTTATGTTAAACGTGCAATATGGGATAAAAGTGTCAAACTGCATTAAATACCATGGAGAAATGCTGACAAAAAACAAAATAAAAAAAAATATATATATAAAATAATAAGAAAAATTCCATTATATTTTTTTATTTTCTCAAAGTAACAACAGTTCTTTCTTTTCTTCTTATATTTATTTGTAAAGTGCTAATAAATACCGTATGTAGAAATAGTCGGTCAGTCAGTGTTTTTATTATTCGAAATGGAAACAGCGTTTCTCTATTCGTTCTAAATATTTAGAAACTTCCAATTCATTACATAAATTATGATATTCAAAATTTTGCCTACTGTAATGTACACACATTGGGTATGCCCATCAGTTCCTTATTGTTTTCAATCTTGAAAAAAAAAAAAAAATACATAAATAAATAATCATTATGACAACGAAGAAATAGTTTTGGAATATCTAAAATGAACTTTTCATTACTTCATTTCTAGATTTATACTTATTTCTAAAAACATCACATTAAATTTTATTATCATTGAAAACAAAAAGAAACTTTTTAAAAAAAGTTTTTTTTGTTTTGCTTTGTACAACAAATTGCAGCCTGCAGGGTGCGTAAAATATGCATTATATTTTAAATGAAGACAGTAACTGATAACACCCGTCGGTTCATATTTCCTCCCTTCTAATTAACCTGGGTTTTCCTTCTGCAGTTAACGTTAAATGAAAATTAATTAATATGAAAAATGTATGTTGTATGATTTACATTACTAAGCTATACCTAAAAATCAATGATAATCAATCAAATTTAATCCGTTAATAGAAAATGTGATTCATCCCCCTCTTCACCAAGTCACGCAAGACAGTGGGGGTCCGCAAAAACGTATCGGAATTGGTTAGTGCTGGTTGTGCTGACCCACCTGCTTGCTTAAATGATTTTTCATTTAAGCTCGCTGGTTGTCGATGCCACACATTCATTGCAACATGGACATTGCAGCTCTTATTTCCAAAGTTTATCTTCGACGACCAGTATGGGATAAAACTGAAAAACTACATTCAAACAGGAATGCTGTAGAGAAATGTTGGAAGGAAATAAGCCAAGAAATGAATGTAGAAGGTAAATATTGAATACGGTGCTGTTTCTTGTATTCTGTGTATCTTGTAAACTCCTCTGACTGTTCGGTCGTCCCGGAGTATAAACAGAAAATTTATTTATTTATATATATATATATATATATATATATATATATATATAAATAACGATAACGTATAAATCCAGTAAAATATCTTTAATACTATGATATATATATATATGAAATCTATTTTATATTAAATATATATGGTATGAGGTACAGAAGTATATAACCGGGTTAATATTTGTATTATGCTGGGTTTTTTTTTTTTTTTTTTTTGGTTTTTTTTATAAATATTTTGTGTGGACTGTATAATCGAAAATCGATGATATTTGATTATATGACCAAATTATGAATTTTAAGGAATTTTTCAGAGAAAAAGATGATAATTGGGCAAGAAAATAAATATACACTTCATTTCAATATATATATATATATATATATATACCATAATTAGATAAGTTATAGTGCAAGAACCCTCCATAATTTGAAAATCGAGGCAGTCCCTGGCCAACCGTACTCCCAGTAAAAATGAAAAAACATATATAATAGGTTAATTAATATAATAAGCCTTACATGGGAAAAGGTATTTTGCAAGGGACTTTTTCGAGGGCTAAACCCCTACAAAATATCCAACCCTAGTTAGGCTGAGCTATCAGTTTCTGTTTTAAACATTTTAAACGGCGTAATATTACGATTATATATATAATTGAATAATGTTTGAAATAATTAGAAACTTGAATTAAATTTGAAATAAATTAGAAATCTTACATAAAAAAGGGTAAAACATACATCAGAGGCAGCAAAAAGCATTTTCCTCTACATGACGCTTGAGATATAAACTTAAATGAGAATAATGATAAAAAATGGCATGGCAAGACAGAAGAGCGAAAATTGTGAAATTATATATAATGATCAAACCAACAGGGAGGGGAGAGAATAAAATTATTCATTTTTCGATTTGTAGCTATGCTACCTCCTCTCATCTTTCCAGTTTTTTTTTTTTTTTTTCATTCTCCTCAACTGTTATTAACACATAACGCGTATTTATGTGTAGTAACTTCTGAACACTTCGCAACTTTAGCGTTTTTTTTTTCATCGATAAATTTT
This sequence comes from Mastigoproctus giganteus, assembly GCF_048544385.1. Taxonomy (NCBI): domain Eukaryota; kingdom Metazoa; phylum Arthropoda; class Arachnida; order Uropygi; family Thelyphonidae; genus Mastigoproctus; species Mastigoproctus giganteus. The sequence goes on from NC_143583.1 coordinate 40,719,594, forward strand.
TAATTCTTCCCCTGCAGCGACATTATTCCCTTCCTCTTTCAATTATTTCAGCGCTCATTCCAACGAATATTTAATCGAATGTCCCGCAATGGGCAATTAGTAAACAACCCACTCCCTCTCTTTTCCCCTAATTATTTATCTTTTGATAAGTTTTCACCTGAAAATTACGGGACACCCACTGAATTGCAGGAAGAGATAATCGAAAATTTTACGGTAGCGGTTTTACCCGAGAGCTAAAGGGATTAACGTTCTGCAATACAGTAGCGCCTGTAAAACCTACCCCAGTAAGAAGTTGCACCGGTCACTGCTTTCTATGTGTTCATACCCAGTGAGAAGCTTTAGCTGCGTATCGCTACTGGTTCCAAGTAAGCGGTCACCTGCGTTCTACATGTAAGCACCCTAAGAGTAGAAAACTTGCTTCTTGCCCTAATGGTAGCCGAGCATTCTGGTCCCTTGCCAAAGCTATTGGCCGCAACTTTTGCCCATCTCTGCTCCCACCTCTGTCCAAACCAGATGGTTTTGTTGTCACTTCAGCCAAGGATAAAGCTGACCTGCTAGCATCCCATTTTTCTTCCAACTCATGTATTAATGATCTTGGTAAAACACCTCCCACCATTCCCAACAACGCTCCATTCAATGCTTCCTGTGCTTTTCCATCAAAAGGATATCAGAAGGATTTTGATGAATCTTCATGCTAAGAAAGCTCCAGGTCCTGATGGTATTTCTCCACTTGTTCTCAAAACCTGTGCTACTGAACTCACTCCAATTCTTTGCTGCCTTTTTTCACTTTCTTATTCCAAAGGTGTTTTTCCTTCTGCTTGGAAATTTGCTCATATCCAACCAGTTCCTAAAAAGGGTGACAAATCCCTCCCATCCAATTATCGTCCCATTGCAATTACTTCTACTCTTTCTAAAAAGTAATGGAGAAATCAATTAACCGCCAACTCTTAAACTACCTAGAAACCTTCCGCCTGATCTACGATCGCCAGTATGGATTCCGTCAGTGTCGATCCACTGCTGATATTCTGGCTTATGTTACCCATTTGTGGACTAATTCAATGGAAAGGTTCGGTGAAACACAAGTAGTTGCTCTTGACATCTCAAAGGCTTTTGATCATGTTTGGCATAAAGGTCTTCTAAACAAGCTTCCATCTTATGGTTTGCCAACTGATTTTAGTAATTGGTTATCCAGTTCTCTCTGATCGCTCACTGAGGGTAATGGTAGATGGCTCTCTGTCTTCTAACTTCTCCACTAATGCCGGTGTCCCCCAAGGTTCAGTTCTTTCCCCCACTCTTTTCCTCTTGTATATTAATGACCATCTTGCATTGACTGGAAATCCTATCCATAGTTTTGCCGATGATAGCACATTGCATTCCACTTTCCATTTTGCAAAACCTTGTCCTGCTCAATCAGCTTCAACTTCTCGAAAATCTTCTACCAATTCCTTAAATGCCGATCTTCAGGTAATTCTCCAGTGGGGCAAAGACAACTTAGTTCATTTCAACCCTTCTAAAACTCAGTCTTATCTTAAATCTCACAAAAAGGATTCTTCTGCTCCTATGCTTATCTTTAGTGACACTCAGATTTCTAGGCAAAATGATATATCTCTTTTGGGGATTACCCTGACTTCTAATCTCTCTTGGCACAAGCACATTACAAATATTGCTTCCTCTGCATCTAAAAAATTTGGTTTTCTCTTTCACTCTCGGTGTTACTTTTCTTCCAAACAGCTGCTTATTCTGTATAAATCGCAAATCCGCCCTGCCATGGAATATTGTTCCCACAACTGGGGTGGTGCCCCCAAAACCTCTCTCAGGCTTCTTGATTCCATTCAGAAGAGGGCAGTTAGGTTAATTAATGATTCATCTCTAACAGAGTCTCTCCACTCACTTTCTCATAGACGTACTGTTTCTGCTGCATGCCTCTTCTACAGATACTTCCATGGGCACTGTTCTTCTGAATTGGCTTCTATAATTCCCGCTCTCTCTTTCAAAAGTCCGAACACTTGGGTCACCAGCCAACATCCATTTACTGACCAACTTCAAACCCACAGAACCAACTTTTCATCTTCCTCATTTATTCATTCAACTGCCATTTTCTGGAACACCTTCCTTCATACGTATTTCCTGAAAATTACGATCTACAGAGGTTCAAGTCCAATGTCAACAAATATCTTCTTTCGTCTTTTCAACCTCCAACCGAAGCATGGTACTAAGTACTATAGGTTCTAATACCTCTCATGTCTGGGGTTCACATAAAAAAAAAAAAAAAAAATGACAGGAAGTGAGAAATTGACTTTTAGTCATCGGAATATCAAAAACCCAAGATGTTTAAGAGGCACAAAATCATTGGAAGTTGGCTATACCTTTTAATAAAAAAGCATGGATGACAAGTGATATTTTTGAAGAATGGATATTAAAACTAGACAAGCGTATAACAAAAGAAAAAAGGAAAATCGTGTTGGTAACTGTCCAGCACATTCTGCCAGTATTTCTGCCAAACTTAAGTGTGAAGTTGTTTTTACCACCAAACATAACGTCAAAACTCCAGCCAATGGACCAAGGCATTATTAAAAATTTTAAATTTCATTATCAAAAGGGAATAATAATGAAGATTGTCAATGCGTTATCAGAAAATAGAAACTTGAAGGTTAGAATTAACCTTAGAGATTGCATCTCTGAACTGGCAAAAGTTTGGACAAACGATGTCACTGAATACATTATTCAAAATTGTTTTTCGAAAGCAGGATTTGCATTGAATACAGAAGTCGAACAACGACTGGATGAACAAGATGAACTGCCCCTTTCACAACTGACATTATTAGAATTATCTGGAAACATCGAAAATGAAATAACACTGGATAGTTATGTTTATGTAGATCACAGCAGAACAAACGAAGATGAAATACTGCTGAACAGTGTTAGACGCGATCACGAAGAAATTAACGATGACGATGAAGAGACGCATCAGAACAACCCATAGAAAAGCCAACTCGCGAAGAAATGATTAACGCTTTTAAAATGGTTCGTATGGGTCTACAGTTTTGTGAAAATGTTCCTGATAATGTTTTTAATGCTCTGAATAAATGTGAGGTTTTCTTTGAGAATCAGACAATTTTTTAACTGTACTGTGCAAACAAAAATTACAGATTTTTTTAATTTGTGATACTTACCGGCGAAAATTGTGTAAACGTAATCTAAATAAGTATGTTTTTGAAATAAAATACATTAAAAATAAATGTAGATTCATTTTCATTCTCTAATTAGATAACAATTTCTAATAAAAAAGATATTCTCTGTATAACGAAATTTCTCTATAACGAATTTTTTCGCTGGATTTATCGAATTTGTTATAGGGAAGTTCGACTGTATATTAATAATAACACATCGAAATTAATGTAAAATTTAAAGAAATTAAACATTCTTCCTCTTGGTCATATATCTACTACTTCCTCATGCGCTTTCAGCAGACATAGCCAAACTAGAAAATAATTTCATACAACCTGTTTCTACAATCTCTATACCAGTTTTTCTAGGATAACTTTAGGTCATAATAGGTGGAAAATCTTTTTGGAATAAGGTAAGTAAATTTTATGTACTTATATATTTTAAATTAAACAGAGTGGTTTACTTTTTGTAAAAGACAGCAAACTGTGATAGGAGATTCAAAGCCCTACCTACAGGTATGTATCAGATTAAAATACCATTGTACCTCACCTCTGTATCCTGTGGTGGTCAGACTGAAAATGTTAATTTTTCCCACCTTATTTTGGTTTTATGTGTGTAGTTCTATTTGTTGCGCAGTTGTACTAGGTTTTTTTACCCTGTGGCATGATAGTTAACTTGCCATAGGCAAATACTAATCTTCTCTTTCATGTGAATGGTCTGGATGTTACTTATATTTTACAGTTTGGGAAAGGTATATTATATTTGCTTGTTTTTATGTAGGATATAGATACAATATGATTTTAACAATGAGAAATAAAAGATATTAATATTTAGGAATTAAAATTAAAGTAAATCATGCTATCCATAAGGCATGGACTGGCAATGCTTTTTTAAGGTATAAAGGCCCAGTATGTGCCCTTGGGGGTAACTATATACATATATACACCCTCCATGTGAATCTGTGAAACTTAACCCTGTTGATTCTCGTTATATTCCATGTTTGCTACGATGCTGTAATAATTAATTAATTCTAGTTGTTAAATTTTGTGGAAAGTAATATTCTTCCATAGTGATAATGTTCAGTGCCTTTACTTTTTATGGTGTTTATAGTTCTGCAAGTAGGGATTTGAATTTGGACATCCGGGTACCTTGGAGATAAGTGATGAGCCTTGCCTATGCACAATTAACCTGGGGTTCAAACTGTATCTTCATCCTACATAAAAACAAGTAAATATAATATACCTTTTCTGAACTATAAAATACAAGTACCATCCAGACCATTCGCATGAAAGCAGAAGATTGTGTGGAGTAGTAGTTAACTTGCCATAGGCAAGTTAACTACCATGCCATAGAGGAAAAAAAAAAACCTAGTACAACTGCACAATAAATAGAACTACACACACAAAACCAAAAGAAGCTGGGAAAAATGAACATTTTCAGTCTGACCACCACAAGATACAGAGGTGAGGTACAATGTTTTTTTAAACTGATACATACATGTAGGGCTTTGAATCTCCTATCACAGTTTGCTGTCTTTTACGCAAACCACCCTGTTTAATTAAAAATATTTAAGTACATATAATTTACTTACCTTATTCCAAAGAATTTTTCCACCAAGTTATGACCTAAAGTTATCCTAGGAAAACTGGTATAGAGATTACAGAAATGGGTATGTATGAAACATTCTTCTAGTTTGGCTCAAAGCCCCTGAGGAAGTGGTAGATATATGGCCAAGAGGGAGAATGTTAATTTTCATTAATTTCTTTAAATTTTACATTAATTTCAATGTGTTATATATTAACATGTATCTATGGTACATTGGGCTATCCATTCCAGGGCTAGTTTATACAGGGTGTTTCAGTTAAACGTTTCAGAACTTCTAAGAGGGGTAGGGTACATCCTGACAACTCGAAATCATATAGCAATGTGGGGTCGGAAATGCTTTCCTGAAGCGGTGTTGTACACAGAAGCACCATAAAAAGAAAAGAGACCGTAAGTGAGAAATCGTTTTAATAATACATGAAAAGAAGCAAAAGGTACATGGATTAAAGTAAGTGTTCGAAGTTTCTTCCACGGGCTACAATGCACGCCTCACATCTCCGACGCATGGACATCCGAACATTCTGGAATACTCCAGGCGAATTTCTTCGGCAGCTACTGCGATTCTTGCAACAAGCTCCTCAGCATTGTTAACAGGGGTGTCATAAACTAGCGATTTCATATGACCCCAGAAATAAAAATCAAGACACGATAGGTCGGGTGACCGAGCAGGCCAACGCACGGGACCACCACGTCCGATCCACTGTTGACCAAATGTGACATCCAGGTAGTTACGAACATCTCCGCTATAATGGGCAGGGGCTCCATCGTGTTGGAACCACATTGTCTGTTGCGTCGATGCAGAAATCTGTTCATCTCTCAAAAGTTGTGGCAATACTTGCTGCAGAAAGATCAAGTAGATAGGTCCGGTTAGACGACACGGTAACAGGTAAGGTCCGATGAGGTGATCTCCCATAATACCGGCCCATTCATTGACTGAAAATCGAATCTGTGCTTCACGACGTCGCACGACGACTTCTGTGTACAATACCGCTTCAGGAAAGCATTTCCGACCCCACATTGCTATATGATTTCGAGTTGTCAGGATGTACCCTACCCCTCTTAGAAGTTCTGAAACGTTTAACTGAAACACCCTGTATATAACTAGTGGGTTGGTTGGGGGTCACCACAAACCTGATGCTCCCAAGTAGAACCAAATTTAATAATAAGAAATATAAGTTTAGTATATATATATATATAATTACTATAGTAAGAGTATAATTGGTACTATATAGGTATTCAAAGTGTATTAAAACATAGGGATAAAAGTACACTGCGGGCCATAAGACCAAAAGAACCTATAAAGAATAAGACAGCCTGTGCTGGTCTACATTGCTATACCCTAGAAATAAACATATAATTAGCAATATTATATAAAATAGAATCAAATAAAATAATGATTATTTAGCTAATTAATGATATTCGGATACACTGAATAGAACTTTTTCAAGGACTAGCCCCATTCAATATATCCCACCTTGCCTGTTTGCTGTTAAATTTAAAGTCTAGCATAAAATGCCTTTATGTTTATTATTTGGACTTAGTTAAACAGGCAGATAACGATCAGAAACAGATTGCCTTGCTAATTGTAGGGATATATTTAATGGGAAAAGTTCCATTCAATGTATCCAAATATCATTAATTAGCTACATAATCATTTTATTTTATATAATATTGCTAATTATATGTTTATTTCTAGGGTATAACAATGTAGACCAGCAAAGGCTATCATTCTTTACAGGTTCTTTTGGCCTTATGGCCCGCAGAGTACTTTTATGCCTATGTTTTAATACACTTTGAATACCTATATAATACCAATTATACTCTTACTACAGTAATTAGATTAAAGACTGATGTAATGTTCAATCTACAATTGATGGCATTAATCTGTTCTGACATACATTTTACATCTATTCCAACATTTCAAAATAGATTAAATACATGCAAAAAATAATAGATAAATTAAAATAATATGGTTTAATGTTACAATATATCTAATGCACAGCAAAAACTTTTAGTTTAAACAGTGGTGTAGCTAGAATTTTTGGTCCCCTATGCAACAACTTCCCTCCCTCTGTTTTTGTTAAAATGAAAACGTGTAAAAATATTATTTATAATGTTTTGCATTAAGTAATATTCAACAAATCCAAATTATAAAAACTGTTAAAAAGTCAGTATATAAAAATAAACAAACAATTTAATAATGCATAATATTATAATTAGATTAATTTAAAAGTTTGGATCTTATTTATAAACTCATCTTTCTTTCCACTATTTTTGCAAAATTGCTAATTAGTTCTTTAAGATCCATTTTCTCTTTGTATTCAATAGCTAATAACAGTAAGATTGTTTAATCCAGCTTGCCCTATAGAATTTTTTTTGTAGTGTTTTATTATTTTTAATTTACTAAATGACTTTTCAACACTAGCCACTGTTACCTGAAATATAAAAAAATAACAGTGGTTCTCTACTATTATTATTTGATATAGTATGTTTTTCTATAATATTAATTTTGGAACAGACTCTTGTTCCTCCCCTCCATGGGCCTTACTCCTTGTTAATTCTTACACTGGTAGCTATGCCTCTGATTCTAAACCACATATTATGCATTCCACATATTTCACAAAAATGTTCCCCAGCACACCTGACAGCTAATTTCTTAATTAACATAAAATAAAATTAAGCAGAATTTAAATTAATTTAATTGACTGATTTTTCAAAAATAACACATGATAAAATGTTTACCTAAAGCCTTCAGCCGTTCATCTTCCTTTGCATCAATTCCTGAAACTTCAAGGACATGACTAGATCCAGAGCCAGCTAAAATAAATCTAGTGTAATTAACATTTTACAGAATAATAATGGATAAAAAATATTAAAAAGCATATTTAATTACATATTTAGTAAATTAAAATAGATGCAATCCATATGAAGCTTTCCAAAAAAAACAATCTAAAACTCAGTGACTGGTAATTATAATTATATTATCATATTCTCAAAAGTTTGGAACTATATTTTTATTTTATTTTTATTCAAATAATGCTGAATTACTCTAATAATACAGCATTATTAGACTATCACAGTTCATTTATTTATTTTTTTAGCCAAAATTAAGTTATATACGTTTGTTCTACTTAAACATAAATGTTGCCTTGGCACCAAGACAACTGAGACCAGGTAGTATCACTGTCTATACTTGTGAATATTCTAATTTCTAAGGCTCTTTTCATTAGGATAAAAGTGATTAAGGAAAAATATCAAAATATTCTTTAATATCTCCAACCAACATAGTATGTCGAGGTAAAATGATAAAAATTAACATAAAAATATAAAACTAATGAGTTAAAATAAAGTAAAAATGAGATAAAAATTAGTTAAAGACAGGAATAAACAAATTCTAACTTTACCATCCCAGGATAACTTTGCAATCACAAAATTGTAGAACAACACAACAAATAAATATGTAAATGAAGTGGTACCAAAATAAGAAGGGAGGATCATCATGTAAATAGCTACTCATGAGATGCCTTGAAATGCCATATGCTATCCTTATGGGTTAAGAGTTGCTAAAAACCAGGGTTGATCTGATATGATTAAAGAGAGGCCTGTGCACTCTGGATTCATTATTATCAAAATTACTGTAACTCAGAGCGAAAACAGATTGTGACAAGTTTAATAATAGGAAATATAAATAGATTAGATACATACAAACAAAAAGCTTTCGGTTGTTTTGTCAACCTTCCTCAGTTAAACTGACAGTTAAGAATGGAGCATGAGGGCATGTACTGCCAATCTTGTACATGAAGTGCGTGATTAATTGTTGGATGTTGAAGCCTGTGGCTGTGATGCATGCAGACGTTGCCAGCGTTTGTCAATAGTCAGGATTGCTGTTTCAATGATAGGGTGAACTCTACATCCACTGCTCCTGTTGACTGAGGTATTGGAGCATTTGATGTTCAACGACTCCAACCAGGCGCGTCGTCGATAGTGGCGGGACCTATCCACAATCACAACATCGCGGTGTGGGTCAGTGTCGTGGTGGGTTGCCCAAACGTGTTCAGCAATAGCTGAGTGCTCAACATCCGCTAAGTGGATTGCTCTTTCGTGTTCGGAAAGGCGTTTTTGAGCTGTCTCCCAGTTTCCCTGATGTAGCAGCTAGTGCAGTCATGGCAAGAGATGCGGTAGACCAATCTGCTTTGTACTAAGGTGGGGACCGGTGCTTTTACTTTAGGGATGAGGGATCGTAACTTTCTGCCTGGGAGTTGTACGCATTTTATCCCATGTGATTTTAAGACTACAAATCTGTTGTGATAGGTTTGGGTAGTATGGAATAAAGGCACTCGCGGTTGAGCCATTACCTTGGATGTTTCTGTTTGTCGCTATGTGGCCATGTGTCTGTAGGTCGCACCTGTCAAGGGTATTTATGGGATAGCCACACCTCGTAAGATCCGCCTTGACTTTAGCAATTTCGGTGCACCTCTCATTTAGCACCAGATAAATTAATAGCACTATATAATAACTGTATGACAGAAGGTATATTCCCAAAAATATGGAAACAAGCTGTGTTAAGGTTAATTCTGAAAAACCCTGAAAAACTCCCTACTGATCCCAAATCATATAGACCAATAGCCCTACTCCCTGTACTGGGGAAAATATACGAAAGATTAATATACAGCAGATTAGCTCAATATTACACAGAAGCAGGCTTGCATTCCAACAATCAGTATGGTTTTAAGCAGGGCAATTCTACGGAGGATGCCATGCACCACCTACTGACAACAGTTAAAAACACAGAGGAGAAATATATGCTGGCAATCTTCATTGACTTTGCTGGGGCATTTGACTCACTGTGGTGGCCTAGTGTCCTTAGGAGACTTCGCCAGGCAAATGCCCCACAAAACCTCTATAAGGTAATAAACAGCTACCTTACAGACAGAAGTGTCTCAGTACGCACAAGGTTCCAGGAATTGACACGCCCTGTGAATAAAGGCTGCCCGCAGGGATCAATCCTTGGCCCTTTCTTTTGGAACATTGTTCTGGATGAATTTCTGGCCTTGGATCTGGGCCCCGTGGAAAGCCTGGCCTTTGCAGATGACATGATTTTCCTTGTAAAAGGCAACTCACGAGTGGTTGTAGAGCAAAGATCAAATGCCGCTCTCTTGCAGCTGCAGGAGTGGGCACAAATGCACATGCTCAAAATATCACCTGAAAAAACCAAACAAATACTTCTAAAAGGTAATTTGGACATGAGAAGATGCCCACAAATCAAAATTAACACAATCACTATAAAAATGGTAACAGAACTAAAATATCTTGGAGTGGTCTTTGATTCAAAATTAACTTTTTACCCCCATTTGATCTACTTGGCGAAGAAAGTGCGAAATTATGCAGGTATGATTGCCAGGATCAGTCGAGCAGACTGGGGACTCAAAAGAAAGACCTTGGCAATCATATACCGTGCAATGTTCCTGCCTGTTATCACCTATGGAGCCGGTGCGTGGTTCATCCGCTCGGCCATAGTAAGAAATAGGAATAAATTAGAATCGATACAAAGGACAATACTACTCACTATTACCAGAGCATGTCGCACAGTAAGCACACCTGCACTACAGTTGCTGGCCGGAACTCTCCCACTTTACCTGGAAGTAGCCAAAAGAGGCTTATATTATAGATTTAAAAAGGGCATACCCACAGAATTTCTGGGGATAGCCCTTGATACAACCAATACCTTCAATGATGAAAGAAAAAGAATAGCCACAAAGCTCCACGAGCTATGGCAAACAAAGTGGGAGCAGGAAACCAGAGGTCTGGTCACCAAACGGTTTCTGCCACTGGTGTCAATGGTTAGCCCAAAGCCACCTAAGTGGTATGCCCCTGGACTTTTTACAACATTTATATTGACAGGGCACGGTTCCCTAAAGGCGAAACTAACCTCCTTAGGCCTGACCGATGACCCAAACTGCACCTGTGGCGAAAGTGAAGACTGGGCACACATTCTCTATGAATGTATAATATATGACATCCCCAGAACAGAGCTAATAGCACAGATTGGTCCCCTTCCCAGGAGAGAAGAACATCTCTTCATCATAGAAGAGCAAAATTATAAAGCTTTTACATCTTTCACACAGAAAGTTTTCGAAATGCGCAGAGCAATTTCAGCCCCCCAGCAATTAAACAATAATCAATAGTAAAATTGCCCAAGTTTCCCACCACGCCCAGATGATGACTTAAAAACTGTTAGGATAGCAGTATTCTGCACCCTGACAGAAACCTGACATAACAAAACTCCCCATGACTACCATGCCATGTGTAGGAACCTGGGGCCCCAAACCAATGTAGGGGAGGGGGATGGGAATGCATGCAGAGAAAGTGAACGGGAGTGAGCAGAAGAGCAAATGTAATTGGCCGAAAGAATACAAAGTTAAAAATAACTTACATTACTTTATATATACTGTACCAACAAACATTTACAAACCACATAAACACTATCACTGCATTCTCCCCTGGCCTGCAAAAAAAAAAAAAAAAAAACCTTGCAGCCAGGCCTGCACCACAACTGAAGAATAACAGTAAGTTGCGGTGCCCAGAGAGTGCAGTACAGAAAGAAAGAGTCGAATAAATGAGATGAGAACTAGAAGAATGAATAAAAGTGCAAGCGTGAGAGAAAAGAACACAAATGCTCAGTTAAGCACACACTAACCTTGGTTTTAATTAGTATTTAAATTTACGCTACCCATCATTGCATCCCCTCCTGGTGTGTGAGAAAAAGATGAATGAGTTGAGTGAAAAAAAAAAAAAAAAAAAAAATATATATATATAAAATAAGAAAAAAGTATAAAAAATAAAAAAATAAATAAATAAATAATAAAAAAAAATTATAAAATAAGAAAAAAGTATAAAAAATAAAAAAATAAATAAATAATAAAAAAAATTATAAAATAAGAAAAAAGTATAAAAAATAAAAAAATAAATAAATAATAAAAAAAAAATTATAAAATAAGAAAAAAGTATAAAAAATAAAAAAATAAATAAATAATAAAAAAAATTATAAAATAAGAAAAAAGTATAAAAAAATAAAAAATAAATAAATAAAAAAAAATTATAAAATAAGAAAAAAGTATAAAAAAATAAAAATAAAAAAAAAAAATAAATAAAAAAGAATGCAAGTAGAGTGAGAATGCACATTCCGAATGAAGCAAATGTGTGCGCCTCCCCCCCCTTCACCTGGTAGGTTCCCCACTGCCAGCTAACATATCCCACCCCCAGAGCGGGATGGGCAGCTGGACCTTCATACCGGATTCGACACTCCTTGGACAAGACACAGACGAAGACATTCTGCGCCTTTGCTGCCAACACGCCATTGGCGATCCGAACTGGGTACTCTAACCTGGTTCCCTTTAAAACCCCATCCCCAGGCAGGGAATGGAGGAGATGGACTTCTGTCTCCTCTCCTCCCTGCCTACCCCCCATATTTCGCCTGGTGGGGCTCGTCTCCACTGACCTCTTTGGGGATGCCTACTCTATCCGTCCCTATTCTTCTATCTGTTTCCTCCCCAGTCTTCAATCTCCCCCCTCTCTCTCACTAAATCGACCGAGTACACCCCTTAACAATGCCGCCAAATTATAACCAACGTCTAAATTCTACCGGTTTTGTGCAAATCTCTAAGATATCTAACACTATCAGCTTTTATCTAGTGTTACATGTCTAAATTTAATAACATCAAAATTTTGCCCGACCTGTTTGGCCTTTAACACATCTCTTTAGTGTTCAACCCTAACCAGCGATTTCCTAACAGCAATCCCATTAAGCATTAATGTCAAATGCATAAACTTTTATTTTATTTTATTTATTTATTTATTTTTTAAATAGGTCCTAGCCACTGAAATCCCAGGAAACTAGGTGGCAGGACCTGCCAGAGCAAATTGTTGTGATACTGGATACACCCGGCTAGCCTCCACGTGGCAGGGTATGGGCAACGTCGGACCCCACTAGGGGCCTGGCGGCCAATAAGCCGGATAAACAATGGGCACAACATATCACACTGCACAGACACGACCCACACACTTTCAAGTCTCTGGCTTGACAGTGTACTGTCCTCGATACAGCGAAACACACGCGGAGATGGGAGAAATCCCAGGTGCCGTCTGACACGAACATACCTTATACCTTATGCACCTCTCATTTACAGAGCTAGAGTGGATCCAGGCACGAGTTAGCAAGATTCGTGCAGTGGCAAGAAGATGGCTACGCATACGTGTGCTGACCGGAAGTTGGTAAATTGGCCAGCACACATTGGTTTACGATGGACAGTTATCTTCAAGCGAGTGCCCTCGCGACAGACAAGTGTGTTTAAGTATGGTATGATGTTGTCCGATTCTAGCTCAATGATGAATTTTATGAAAGGCGATAGAGAATTGGGGTGGTCTAAGATTCGGTCACCTGAATTTCTGGGGATAACTATGAACACATCGTCCACATAGCGACACCAAAAGGTAATGGGATCTGGTACATTCGTAAATGCACAACCCTCTAATTCCTCCATCGCGATGTTTGCCATGACTAAACTAACCAAGAAATCCATGGCTATGCCGTGTACTTGTTAGTAAATGGAGTCTTTGAACCTGATTGTACTACCTGTTAAGTACAGTCTGAGGGCAGTGGAGATATCGTCTGGTGTTAGTTTGGTCGTTATCTAAGAGTTGCTTTGCACATGTGATGGCAAGTTGTACCAGGATGGAGGTGAAAAGTGAAATTACATCAAATGATGCCATGATTTGATCTTGTGAGATGGATATGGTTCGGGTCTGTTCTATGAATTCACTACTGTTAGAGACAGGGTTGGTGGCCTTGCCTACTAGGGGAGAAAGGAGCCCCAAGACAAGCTTAGCTAATTCATAACTCTGTGAGCCACAACAGGAGATAATGGGTCTTAACGGTGTACCTTCTTTATGAACCTTCAGTAGTCCGTAGAATTGTGGAATCAGGCAGCCGGACTCGTCCATTGTCATCCTCCCGGCAGATAAAGGATGTCGAACAGTCGTAATGACTCGCACAGATTACGAGACAAAAGCCTTGCTGCTCTTGCAGGACACTTCTGTTTACCAATTTTTAACCTTTCCTCCCATCAAAGCTTTGGAACGATGGGAGTTGAAAGTGAACATTATCGTCAACAGTTGGCTTAAACAGAAGAAAATAACTGAATCAACACGTAATCACCTCCGTGCCTCCGGCTGTGAGATTCCACAATTCTACGGACTACTGAAGGTTCACAAAGAAGGTATACCGTTAAGACTCATTGCCTCCTGTTGTGGCTCACCAAGTTATGTATTAGCTAACTTTGTCTCGGGACTGCTTTCTCCCCTAGTAGGCAAGACCACCAACACCATCTCCAACAGTAGTGAATTCATAGCACGGATCCGAACCATATCCATCTCATAAGATCAAATCATGGCATCATTTGATGTAGTGTCACTTTTCACCTCCATCCCAGTAGAACTTGCCATCACATGTGCAAAGCAACTCTTAGATAACGACCAAACCCTTGGCAGCAGAACCAAACTAACACCAGACGATATCTCCACCGCCCTCAGAGTGGGCTTAACAAGTGGTGCAATCATATTAGCATTGGTAGAGGCATATGATGCAAGAAAGCAAGCTTATGCAGCATCAGCCAAAAAAAAAAAAAAAAAAAACACTTCTATTTCACCCTTCCGTTCATTCGAAATACCTGTCCAGATGAGCCTTAAATTTATTTAGGCTATCAACTTCCACAACAAGGGATGGAACTCTTTTCCGCCAAAAAACTACCCACTGGCTAAAGGCAAATTTCTGCACATCTATCCTACAGCTGTCTTTCCTCAATCTGAATTTATGCCCTCTCAGGTGATTATTCTGAGCAAGAGGAAGAATCCCATCAGCATTGAGCATGCTTAAACCATTCAAGGTTTTATACACCTCTATCAGATCAACTCGCCAGTGTCTAGTCTCCAGACACTGTAATTTGCAAAACTTAAGCCTTTCTTCGTAAGAGCAACCCTTTGTTCCATTCACTAATCTTGTTGCCCTTCTCTGTACTCGTTCCAGCAGCTCTACATCCTTCTTGAAATAATGCCTCCAGACATGTATACAATACTCTAGGTGTGGCCTGACCATTTCCTTATACAATGGAATAATCACCTCCTTATCCCTGCTAGAAAAATTCCTGTATATCACTGACAAGACCCCATGAGCTACTCTTGCAGCCCATCTGCACTGCTCAGAGAACTTCATATCTGCCTGCACAATAACCCCCAGGTGCTTTTCATTCTCTACCACTGTCAGTGTAGTACCACAGAGTTGATAAGTTGCTCTGGGGTTGCTGTTTCCCCATATGTAGTACTTTACTTTATATTTGTCAATGTTAAACTTCATTTGCCACCTCTCAGCCCATCTGCTCAACCTTTCCAGATCCTGTTGCAGCAGCATAGCATCAGTAGTATCCTTAACAACCCTGCCAACCTTTGTATCGTATGCAAACTTGAACATTAAGCTTGATACACCATCATTAATATCATTTATAAATACAGAAAACAATAATGGACCCAACACTGAACCCTGAGGGACTCCACTAATAACATTAGTCCATGATGAGCAGTGTCCATTGATTACCACTCTGCTTCTCCCACTCAACCATCCCTTTATCCATAGCAGCAATTTGCCTCCAATGCCACACTGCTCCAATTTGTGCAGCAGTCTTCCATGTGGAACAGTATCAAAAGCCTTTCTAAGATCCAAATATATAATATCAAAGTTATTCCCTGCATCCAGTTCTTTAGTGACTGCATCATAGTATCCAATCAAATTGGTCAGGCAAGACTTTCCCTTAACAAAACCATGCTGTGTCCGAGCTATAACTGAAGTCTTGTCTAGATGATTCTGCAGTGCTTCTTTAATCAGTGCCTCCATTAATTTTTCTGGAACAGGAGTTAAACTCACAGGTCTATAATTACTTGTGTCAGCCTTTGATCCTTCTTTGGGTGCCTCTGTAGCCAGGTGGGAAGGAGCAGTAGTGCGTTTCACATGCTTCTTGATTAAACCGGAGTTCGAGCCCGTCACCACCAAATACGGAAGATGCGGAAAGGTCAGGGAATGACCACCGTATATCCCGGAGTAATATGGCCTTAGTTGCTAATGCTCATAAAAACCAAAAACAACAACAATCCTCGTTTGTGAATTGGGGTCACATTTGCACATCTCCAGTCTATGGGTACCTCCCCTGAGTCCAAGGAAGCTCTCATAATTATGGCTAAAGGGTTTGTTTACTTCCTTTGCTGCCTCCTTTAATATAACTGGATAGATCCCATCCACCCCAGGTGTCTTTCTTGTGTTTATAATCAACAATTTCTCCTCCACTTGACTCTCAGTTATTACAAGATTATCTAGCTTTCTGCCAGAGCTGAATACACCTCTGGCATTCCCCTCACTGAATAACTCCTCATGTATGAATGTCGATGCAAAATATTCATTTAGTTTGTTAGCCATTTAAGCAGGATCATCAACAGTTGAACCATCGATATCAAGGTGGACCAATCTGATTCACACCTTCCTTC
This sequence comes from Mastigoproctus giganteus, assembly GCF_048544385.1. Lineage (NCBI taxonomy): Eukaryota > Metazoa > Arthropoda > Arachnida > Uropygi > Thelyphonidae > Mastigoproctus > Mastigoproctus giganteus. The sequence continues at coordinate 40,735,950 of NC_143583.1, forward strand.
TAGAGTTTACATAAAATAAAGAATTTTTGCAGTTTTTCTTTGTATCTTTTGATGGCAAAGGATACAAAGATTTCTCTTAATCTGCCTTTGCCTGCCTAACCATCCTTTGTAACTTGGTTACAGACCAGCTTATATCTATCATTGGCTTCTGTGTCACGTGTTAATTTATATGTATCCCATGCATTTTTCTTCTCTGCCATATGTCTCAATAGTTCATCTGAGATCCATTTAGGTCTAAACCTTGAACAATATTTCTTAGTTGGTATGTAAAGCCTAGTAGCTTCCAAGATAAGTTCTTTGAATGTTTCCCATTTTGAATTTGCTGTTGGTAATAACATCATCAGTTGGTCCCACTGTATAGAATTTCAATACTGTCTCAGTCCATCGTAATCACCTTTATGAAAGCAAAAACCCTTCCCTTTACCCCTGATGGTAGTTATTTTTTGAGTAAACCCCACTTCAGCACACTGTGATCACTGCCACCTAATGGTTCCTTTATCTGCAGATTCTTAATGCATGAAGAATCATTACTGATAATCAGATCAAGAGTATTACTCCCTCTAGTTGCCTCCTGAACATGCTGAGGTAGAAAACAATCATCCAATAAATCCACAAAAGCCTTGCCAGTGTGTGAGTGACCAATCCACAAATTCCAGTCAATATCTGGGAAATTAAAATCCCCCATTATAAGACTCTCTGATTTACTGGCCCACTATTTCCCTGTACAGTTTCTTATTATACTCACCAGAGTCATTGGGCCTGTAGCACACTCCTACTCTCAATTTTGATTTCCCAATGCTTATGTCACACCAAACTGACTCGACACTGCAGTGTCCAGCGATGTCCACTGGCTTCACTTCCTTGGCTTTTGTGTGTTTCTTAACATTACCCCTCCTCCCTTCCTATCCTGTCTATCCTTTCTGTACACACTGCACTCCCCTAATTCCAGTTCTGCATTCCTTATATCTGTGTGACACCACGTCTCTGATATCCCAACAATATCTGCATTTGATGTTTTGAGCAATACCTCAAATTCATCAAATTAATTTGCCAAACTCCTAGCATTCGTGTACACACAAGTATACATGCACCTGTTCCTATTCTTAGCTACCCTAACGCAACCCATGTGTTTACTTGTACCACAGTGACTCCCAGCAGTCTCTGAAATATCCTGCATTCTGTTTTGTTTTCCAGGCTGCTGCTCATTCCAATAGAAGCAGTGCAAGAATCACTTTCACCTCTGCCAGTGGCTACTGTTAATCTATTAGTCCTTGTATCCCCCCCAAGCTAGCAGTTTTCTGACCCACCTAACACTGCCTCGATAGCATCAGCAAACATTTTTGCATCCTTTCTATTTAAGTGTATCCCATCCCTGTAGAAGCAGTCTCTCCTGTTAACAAGTACAGACCAGGCTAAAAAAAAATTCTACCCCTTGAGCCTTGCACAATCTTTCCAGGGCTGAATTGATTGACAGGGCTCTCATCATATACTCCCTCCTATCGTGTCTGGGCAGAATTGCAGACACTTTCAAATTCAACCCTAATTCACAGCTTTTTTTTCAACAGTGATCTGTACTTGTTAAGTAATTCCGCCAGTCTCCTACTCATAATATCATTAGTGCCTACATGTACAACTATATCACCTTTTGTGCACTTAAAAGATGATATCCGCTCTACAACGTCATCAACCTTTGCCCCTAGCAGACATACCCTGGTCCTGTTCCACCTATCCTTTTTACAAAGCATGTTTCCCTGACAACAGAGTCATCAACAACTACTAGTTCCTTTTCAGTCCTGATGTCCAAGGTGGTGGATCCAGTATAACAACCCTTTAGGTTAAAATTTTATAGGAAAACACTTTTTACAAAAGTTTTATCAGTAGACTGTACACACTACAGATTTTTTTTTTTTTTTTTTTGCAAATTAATGAATTAAAATTCTGCAAGCATAATCTTCAAAAAAAATTTTACCTTTCCTTCTTGTGGAAAATAAACTAAATAAAATAACTTTAACATATGCAAAGAACACATGACACTATGAACCAAATACCCAGCTTTAATAGTGCTCTCTAGAGACAGTGCAATTGACACTAAGCAATATCTCAGCCATAATGCAATAGTCCACAGTTAAATCAGTGTGCCAATATAACTCAGTTGTTCATTTCACGTGCCATTCCTTTTACAGCACTCATTTATTGACTGCAATTTATTGACTTGAATGGACACATATCTGCACTAAGGTACAAAAGTTGCAGTTTGTTTGGATGAACCACAAGTTTTGTGCCTCATGTTACATTTGCTACCTGAATGCAAACTTGCTTTTGGGAAGTGAATGTGTTAATGGAAAAAGAAAGAAAAATCATGACCAGTGGCAATATAGGAGCTTAGATAGGATGATCACAGAAGAATGCAGAAAGGTAAAGGACAACTGGATAAATAAAAAAAAAAAAAAAAAAAAGAGTAAAGAAATTGAAGAATTAGAACAAGGGAAATATTCCAAAGAATAAATGAAATATAGCTATGAAAAACTTTTTAAATGACAACACATATGTTTTATGGGAAAAGGAAAATATCTTCAATAGATGGGTTGGATATTTAATGAGGATATCATTAAACAGAAATAAATGAAAGTCCTAAAATCCAACAGGAAGGGGTCAATAACAGCCATTAAAGTAATAAAAGATGGCAAAGCAAGAGGTAATAAAGTATATTCAGAAATTATAAAAATATTGAATGATAATGCAATTAATAAATTAACAAAGATTTTCAATCTAATATATAACACATTCAAAAAACATTTGATGAATTCTACATTCATGTCTATCTGAAAAAAAGCAAATTTAGTCAGGACTGTAAAGACTTCAGAACTATGCATATGAGTCATGCAACTAAACTATTACTGGGAACAATCACATACAGAATAATGATTAAAACTGGAGAAGTTGACACAAAAAAGTGGGTTTTAGAAATGAAAAAAATAAACTAGAGAAAGAATATGTAATATAAGAACTATTTGTGAGAGATGTACAGAAATGAAAAAGGAGGTTCTGATATGAATCATAGATTACAAAAAAAAAAAAAAAAAAGACTTCCACTGAGTTAACCATGGAAATATGATAAAGTGTCTACAACTTACAGGAATTGATGGAAAAAATCTCAAACTAATAGCTAACATTTACTGTAACCAAAAAAACAGTCATAAGAACTGGAGAGTCTGTCAGCAGAAATGATATTGCTCTACTATCTGAAAATGAAAGAAACCTGCAATTAATTGTAGACATTCTAAGCAGAAAGAGGAATGAATGCAAATGTGAAGGAAATGAAATGATGGCCATCAGCAAAAGAGAAGATACCCCAAAAATAAGAACAGACAAATGGATAAACAGATAACACACTACTATACTCTATTACTTGCTGTCACCAGTCACGACACTTTTTTTTTTTTTTTTTTTTTGAGAGAGTATTCTGCAGTGGTATTGTCAGATACATGTATCTGATTGCAATTCTTCACAGACACAAGGTTAAAAATTACAAAATAAGCTATCTACCCTCTCATTTTGCAATATTAACTCTTCCTTGAATCTCTAATACAACTTTCAATTATATTGTACTTTTTTTACCCATGGACACAATTCCAGATTTCTTTAGCTTCTTTCACAAACTGGTTTTTCATTTACAGTAAAAGAATGAAATTACTGTGATTCACTTTCAAACAAAGGCATCTGATCCATATTTCAATTCTTTTAGGATATGAGAATGTTATTTTTGTAAATATGATACTTCTGAAGACAACTAAAAAAAAAAGAAAAACATTATTCAGACCACTCATTTTGAAATATTAATTTTATTTTTTCTCCAATCTCTGATAGCACTTTCAATTATGACATACTTTTTACCCATCGCACAATTCTTTGTCTTTCTTCAGCTTCTCTCATTCACTTTAGTTCATCACTGAGTTCAGACAAAGTGTTTAATCTGCACTTCCAATCTTTACTAGGAAGTAGTAGAATCAGCTTTTGCTAAAACATGAGAACAATTTAAATTTTTATGCTAACTGAAAATGTGTCAGAAGTAAAGCAAGAGAATGCACAGCCAAATCTACTGATGCAAGATACCAATTTCTCAATAGACATACCAAGGTTTTTAAATTAAAATTTTAGAGAAAGAAAAAAAAGTGCAATGTAATTAAATAAATTCTGCAATGTTACTCCACAAAATAAACTGAACATTACAATGTACATAATTTACAGATATTTTAAAAAGGGTATAAAGGATTAGTTCCTATCCCGATGTAATCTTGACCAAAAACATTGATTTGGAAAAGAAAGAGCAAAAGCACAAACCAGTTCCTAGGTATGCTAGCTAAATAATTCTTAAAAATTTTTAGTCAAATAATTGACGTATTAAAGAAGTAATATATAACACAAAATCTGTAAGCAAAACACATGTTTACAATATTAATCCCAAGTCTTTTGGTCTTTTTCTTCCCATTAAAAGAGAAAAAATAATAAAATAAACCTTTTGTAATAAAACATACAGAGATTACAAATGATTTCAACTGGCAGAAAAGTTTCGGTGTTCATTCTGAATGGCTAAAATGCTTCTCTATGAGTATAAATTATTGATGAAGCAAATAATTGTGAAAATTTTCATATATCAGTGCCCTTAAAAATGATAGAGCTTAGTCAACAAATCAGACTATACATAATCCACATACTGCAAAGTTGTTTCTACACCTTTAAGAGAAGTAATTAACTGTCAAAGAAGTAGACAGCCACTTTTCAGAACAATTAAAATTTTTTCATTGGCAGCATTACCATGAACACTTTTTTAAATGACACTTACTAGACTGTACACTAGATGATCGCTTACGGCGAAATGAAGGGGGTATGAGATCAGCTGGTAAGGAAGTAGGAAGAGCATCACCTGCTTTCACACTGTCAGAAAGATGCATTGCTAATACAAATTCTTCACATGATAACCGCCCATCAACATCTATATCTGAGAGATTCCTATTAAGGATAAAACATTTTTTTGCTTAAAATAGTTAATAGAAAAAATAAATTCTAAAAGAGTGATTTTCAAATGAAGTGAAAAACACGATGAAAAAAAAAAAAAAAAAAAAAAATTTACTAAAAGTAATGATGTGTATATAAGTAAAAAGAATTTTGCTAAATATCAAAAGACAATAATTCAGATGGGAAAATTAGACACAAGCTTCCCAAATTGTTCCGAAAGGATGAGAGTATTGGTTAAGTTTAACATAGTTAAAAGTCACAGCTATAATAATCAGTTACATCGCGGGCAGGAAAAAGGACAAGACACCTTTCAATGATCTTAAAAGTAACAAATATTAAAAGATTTTGTTTAAATGAGATAGCAGCATACATAAAATAAGAATGAGGATAAGAGAAACATGTAAAACACTATATGAAACACAATTTGGTGAAAATTATGTTTACGGCTCAACTACTCTTACGCAGTACAAGATGTTACCTCATGTCTACACACACACACACACACACACACACTGCCTTTTCTAATTAACAACTGGGTGATAACTGTTAGTATATAACCCAAGCATGGTACTAAGTACTATAGGTTCTAATACCTCTCGTGCTTAGGGTTTACATAAAAAAAATATATATATATATAAACACACATAGTAGTAAAACTTGTACAACTTGAATACTGTGCTCTTCCTTGTTTTACATTTATTAAAAAAGATTTTTGCTACTTTTATGGTGGATCATCATCTATTCTATACTGCATTATGTCCGTACAAGTATTGTTCATAGGCTGATGTGCATGTTGTGCAGGCTGAAAAATCTGGAATAACTCAAGGAGAAATCATATGCCCCTGCTTGAAATTGGCTGTTGTTTTTTTTTGGTTTTTAGGAGCATTAGCAACTAAGGCCATATTATTCCGGGATGTGCGGTGGTCATTCCCTGACCTTTCCGCACCTTCTGTATTTGGTGGTGACGGGCTCGAACTCTGGTCTAATCAAGAAGCATGTGATACACACTACTGCTCCTTACTGAAATTGGCTAACTACAGCTCAAACTAGAAGGGTCTTTAAGAATTGCTCCAGTCTCTGACTGGGACTCAAACCCAGACCTAATCAAACAAATAACAAGTGGTGTAAAGGTTCCTCCTATACTGTAATAGGAGGAACCTTTAAGAGAGAATAAAAGGATGCTTCAAATCTGATTTTGTCCACTATAAAAGGTAGCAATTAGCTCCTTCGAAATATTTGTAATTTGAATTAATGAATATTAAACTATACAGATATCAAAACAGTTTTCAATGCAAATCATGTCTTTGGTTACCAACTTGTATGTTTTTACAACTGCATGTGCTAGCAAAAAATGTGAATTTTTTTGTTTGTCAGTTCTTTTATCCAGATCTGTTTGTCAGTTCTTTTATGAAGAACTGACAAACAGATCTGGATATTCCAGCACATGAGTTGATCTTTGAGGCACCACAAAACTGTTTAAGAATTTTAAGATTGACTTATATGCAGAGTATAAAATGCTAAGCTTGAATTAAAGGCATGTCCTCAGTGTTAGAGAGACATGAATTAAAACCAATATATTTGTAGTGATATATTTTTACACAAATATACATTGTTTGTCATCTTTTAAAACCCAAGAATTTCTTCATCTTATTCATAAGACAAATACACTTCATGGAATTCATCAGGAATTGGGTTTTATGTTTTTAAGTTCTCAAAAAATAAACTTTCAAGAATGTATTTCAATAAATATGCTTCCACATTGAGACTGTTTACAGATAAACCAATTAGCAGTCCAGCACTAAGCAGGTAACAAGGAATGGCTCAGTTACATAACTGAAACATCATATGTACACACTGGCATTAATAATAGCAATGTCTCATCAACATGTATACTTGTAGGTTTTGGTTTCTTGACTTTCTATATAAGGGAGTACTGTACACTTTCTGTAGCTTGCAGTGCAGTGTAATATTGCCATATAACCTTTTAAAACAATGAAATGATTGAATTTAAATAAACACTTGGGAGTTCTATGACAAATATACAATAAAATGTGAACTTTAAAGGGAAAAAAATAGAAATTAGACATGGTGGAATAAATGGTACAGAAGGTCCTTGACATACGTCATGCCAATATACACTGTTTCACATACATGCCGTTGATTAATTAGGGATGGTAAACTCGATATACATCATATATATATTCACACTTACATCGTTTGAACAGGAACGTACATGTATATTTCCCTCGAATCTTCTCTTTCTCCTTCCATATTTAAATCCATAATTACACACTGTATATAAAATGTAAAAATATATACAGTATGTATCAAAACATAAGTACAGTAATAAGTATGTATTAAATATTTAATACAAAAAATAAATTTTACAAAACTGTATAGCCATTACTGTATACTATACAGTATTGTAAATCATAATTTTAGAGAATATATAATGAAAGAAAAAATAAATAAATAGAAAATTCTAGAAAATAAACAGAACTTTCTAGAACAATGTGCAGTAGGTCTGTGACGTCCCACAGTGCCGCTTGTGTACTCACAATGTCCAGTTCCGCGTTGTTTTTGTGATTGAAGAGGTGCTGTGAATATATATCCAAAAATATTTCACTATTCCTTCATCATGAGTGGAAAATATTCAAGAAAGTTGCTAGTGCAGTGAAAAGGCAACATAATATGACTTCAGATGTTAAAATAGAGGTGATAAAGCAAAGTAGAAGTGGTGAAAAAGCTGTTGATACTGTTCGGTGTCTTGACTTACTGCCAACAACAGTGCATATGATTATCAAGAATGCAGGGGAGATAATGAGCAAAGCACAGTATATAACCCAACATTCTACAATTAAAATTACCAGGCAAAGGAGTAGCATTATAAAAAAAATGGAGAAGTTACTTTCAAGTAGTTTGAAGATTTGCACAAGCAAAATACTCCAGTAAGTTTTGCTCTTATTAGGAAGAAGGTCCTCAGCCTTTATAATTTTGTTAAAAGTGAGGGAGAGTGCTTAGCTTCAGCAAGTGAAATGTTTAGGGCGAATCGTGGCTGGTTTCATAGGTTTCAATCCCATTATGGATTTAAAAATGTGAGACTACAAGGTGAGGCAGCAAGTGCAGACACTGAAGGGGCATCTGCATTCACACGGACTTTGTTGTCATGGTGGTTTAATGGTGCATAAGCTGCTATGGCTATAATATGCCTATTCATTTATTATATAAAAAATTAGAAATTTTTAATCTGAGACAGAAAAAAAAATCTAAAATCAGAAATGATTAAAAATTTCAGTTCGCCTGAGGAAGTTAAAATTTTCAGATGTATTTGCCTTGTCACCAATGAGATTTTCTAGAGTTATTGGTTTTCAAAGATTAACTAGTGATAGAAAGTTTGAAGTTCTGTCTTCTATAGTGTAGGGGCAGTCAATCAGAATGTAGTAGTAGTGGCATGTGATGCAAGAAAGCAAGTTTATGAGCTTATGCAGCATCAGACAAAAAAAAAAAAAAACACACCATTCCCTCCAAATGCCTGTACAGTTCCTCCTTAAATTTATTCGACCTATCAACTTCCACGACGGATGGAAGTTTGTTCCAGCAATTAACCACCCTCTGGCTAAAGGCAAATTTCCGCACATCTATTCTACACCTGTCTTTTCTTAATTTGAATTTATGCCCCCTTAGGTTCGTAATCTGAACAAGTGGAAGGATCCCATCAGAATTCAGCGTGCTCAACCCATTCAAGGCCTTATACACTTCAATCAGATCACCGGGCAGGTGCCTAGTCTCCAGCCACTGCAATTTGCAGAACTTAAGCCTCTCTTGGTAAGAGGATCCCTTCATTTCCCTCACAAATCTTGTTGCTCTTCTCTGTACACGCTCAAGTAAAACTACATCCTTCCTAAAATGAGGCCTCCAGACCTGTAAGCAGTACTCAAGGTGTGTCGTGACCATTGCCTTATACAGAGGGACAATCACCTCCTTCTCCCTGCTAGCAAATTCCTACATATCATTGACAAAACCCCATGACCTGCCCTGGCAGCCTGTCTGCATTGCTCAGAAAACTTCATATCTGACTGCACAATTACTCCCAGGTCTTTTTCATTTTCTACCACCTTAAGTGTAGTACCACACAGTTGGTATGTTTCTCTGGAGTTACTTCTATCCATATGCAGTACTTTGCATTTGTCAAGGTTAAACTGAAGTTGCCACTTCTTAGCCCATCTGCCCAAATTATCTAGATCCTGTTGCAGTAGCACACTGCCATTACTGTCATTAACAACCCTGCCAACCTTTGTATCATCTGCAAACTTCGACATTAAGCAAGCCTGATATACCTTCATCAATATCATTGATAAATATACAAAACAACAGTGGACCTAACACCGAATCCTGTGGGACTCCACTAATAACATTAGTCCATGAAGAGCAGCACCCATTGATTACCACCCTCTGTCTTCTCTCACTCAACCATCCTTTTATCCATTGTAGCAACTTTCCCTTAATACCATTCTGCTCCAATTTGTACAAAAGTCTTCCATGTGCAACAGTGTCAAAAGCTTTCCTGAAATCCAAATATATGATATCAAAATTATTTTTTGCATCTAGTTCCTTTGTAACCACATCATAATATCCTATCAGATTTATAGAACAAAGTGGACACTGTGGTAGGTCATCTACAGTGAGTAAATGGAGGTGGGACAAATGGGTATGACCTATTCTTGCTCTTGAAAGGACTACGTCTTCTCATCTCAATGTACAGACACTGGAGCGCCAAATTTTTGGATCCTGCTTAAACTGAAAAAGTTTATTATTAGTTTGCAAGTGCCACAGTGCTGTCCATTCTGACAGGCATGCAGCATGAATGGTTAGTGCATAGTCTGATGAAGCATTAGCATTAGTAGAGGCATTTGATGCAAGAAAGCAAGCTTATGCAGCATCAGCCAAAAAAAAAAAAAAAAAAAAACCCACTTCCACTTCACCCCTCTGTTTGTTCAAAATACCTGTCCAGCTGAGCCCTAAACTTATTTAGGCTATCAACCTCCACTACAAGGGATGGAAGTCTGTTCCACCACCCAACCACCTGCTGGCTAAAGGCAAATTTCCGCACGTGTATCCTACCTCTGTCTTTCCTCAATTTGAATTTATGCCCTCTCAGGTGATTTTTCTGAGCTAGAGGAAGAATCCCATCCTGTATACAGTACTCTAGGTGTGGCCTGACCATTTCCTTATACAATGGAATAATCACCTCCTTATCCCTGCTGGAAAAATTCCTGTATATCATTGACAATACTCCATGAGCTACTCTTGCAGCCCGTCTGCACTGCTCAGAGAACTTCATATCTGCCTGCACAACCACCCCCAAGTCCCTTTCATTCTCTACCACTGTCAGTGTAGTACCACAGAGTTGATACGTTGCTCTGGGGTTGCTGTTTCCCATGTGTAATACTTTACATTTGTCAATGTTAAACTTCATTTGCCACCTCGCAGCCCATCTGCTCAACCTTTCCAGATCCTGTTGCAGCAGCATAGTGTCAGTAGTGTCCTTGACAACCCTGCCAACCTTTGTATCATCTGCAAACTTGGACATTAAGCTTGATATACCATCATCTTTTGATTGATTTTGATTTGGTAGTTGTTGGCGCATCGGCTTCTGTGGCCATATTGCACCTCCCAAGGTTTTTGCAGTACTTTGATCCAAGCCCGAGGCGGGAATCGAACCCGCGACCTTTGGGTTGCCGGGCAGGTACTTTACCCACTCGGCTAGCCCGGTCGGCTATTACCATCATCAATATCATTTATAAATACAGAAAACAATAATGGACCCAACACTGGGCCCTGAGGGACTCCACTAATAACATTAGTCCACGATGAGCAGTGTCCATTGATTACCACTCTCTGTCTTCTCCCCCTCAACCACCCCTTTATCCATAGCAGCAATTTGCCTCCAATGTCACACTGCTCCAATTTGTGTAGCAGTCTTCCATGTGCAACAGTATCAAAAGCCTTTCTAAGATCCAAGTACATAATATCAAAGTTATTCCCTGCATCCAGTTCTTTTGTGACTGCATCATAGTATCCAATCAAGTTGGTCAGGCAAGACTTCCCCTTAACAAAACCATGCTGTGTCCGAGCTATAACTGAAGTCTTGTCTAAATGATCCTGCAGTGCTTCTTTAACCAGTGCCTCCATTAATTTTCCTGGAACAGAAGTTAAGCTCACAGGTCTATAATTACTTGTGTCAGCCTTTGATCCTCCTTTGTGAATTGGGGTCACATTTGCACATTTCCAGTCTATGGGTACCTCCCCTGAGTCCAAGGAAGCTCTCATAATTATGGCTAAGGGTTTGCTTACTTCCTTTGCTGCCTCCTTTAATATAACTGGATAGATCCCATCCACCCCAAGTGCCTTTCTTGTGTTTATCTTCAACAGTTTCTCCTCCACTTTACTCCCAGTTATTTCAAGATTCTGTAGCTTACTGCTAGAGTTGAATACACCTCTGGCATTCCCCTCGCTGAATAACTCCTCATGTGTGAATGTCGATGCAAAATATTCATTTAGTTTGTTAGCTACCTGAGCAGGATCATCAACAGTTGACCCATCAATATCAAGTGGACCAATCTGATTCATCCCCTTCCTTCTAGAGTTTACGTAAGTAAAGAACTCTTTGCTGTTTTTCTTTGCATCCCTTGCCAAGGATTTCTTGTAATCTGCCTTCGCCTGCCTAACCTCCTTTGTAACTTGGTTGCATATCAACTTGTATCTATCATAGGCTTCTGTGTCACGTGTTAATTTGTAAGTATCCCATGCATTTTTCTTCTCTGCCATATGCCTCATTAGTTCATCTGACATCCATTTTGGCCTAAACCTTGAAAATATTTCTTAGTTGGTATGGAAGCGCCTATGTAGCGGAGCGGTCAGGAGCAGGAGTGCAATAATAGCACATGCTCTGAGTAGATCGGGGTTCAAGCCTCTGACTGCTAAATACGGTTGATCTGCCAACTCGCACTGGACTAGCACGGCAGATTATGGTCTATTTCTCCCAGCATGAATTGTTGAGGAGGCTTCCATCCTGCAGTGGGTTGATAATGGCTGCAGTTTACCTTTTTTTTTTTACTGATGCTGGAACAGGGAGATTGGTTAAATCACTAAAGAGGCCTCTGTGGTCAGGAAATCTATCCATAATTGATGCCACTAACTCTGACCAATTAACTTTATAAACATAAATAAAATAAAATAATAAATAAATAAGTAAAATAGACTGTAAAATGTAGTATAATTTAAAATACCAGAAATCAAATGAATTCATATCAAATCATATAAAAACTTTAAAAATACTATGCATTAAAAGCATTAAACCTGGCTGTTTAATGTTTAGTTCATGTTTTAAATACATGGGCTGTGTTAGGGTAATTAAGCATAAGAACAGGTGCATGTACGTAGTAAACAAATTTGATGAATAATGAGCACTCATAAGAAGTTTTTATTTGATTTGATATGAATTCATATGATTTATGGTATTTAAATTACACTACATTTTACAGTCGATTTTACTTATTTCTTTGAATTTTTATTTTATTTATGTTTATAAAGTTATAATTGGTCAGAGTTGGCGGCATCAATTATGGATATTGGTTAAATCTAAGGTAGTTGGAATTTTTGCAGTCAGTTCATTGCCCAAAATACCAGAATGTGCTGGAATCCAACAGAAGGTGACCAGTTGGTGTTTTTCAATTTGTAACAATAAGCTTCTAATTTCATCTAGAATGGGGTGAACTTTATCTGAAGAATAAGATAATGCCATGATTGAGCTGAGGGAATCAGTGTAAATAACAGATTTTAAAGAACAGTCAGAACACAGCTTTTCTAAAGCTAGTTTGATTGCATATAATTCAGCTGAGAAGATACTGAATTCAGATGGAAGGGTTGCTGAAATAATGATATTTGAAAACATTGCTGCTGCTCCAATGTTTGCATTAGATTTAGAGTCATCTATATAAATTGGGGAAAAATCAATATATCTTTGAATGTGAGCTGCATGAAGTTGTCTGACATTTGATGCTTTTAAAATATTCTTTCCCCATTGACAGAGATAAGTGTCACAGATTGGTACAGGAGGTTGTTGTTATTTGGTTTTTTAGGGGCATTAGCAACTAAGGCCATATTGCACCGGGGATATGCAGTGGTCATTCCCTGACCTTTCTGCATCCTCCGTACTTGGTGGTCATGGGCTCGAACCCTGGTTTAATCAAGAAGTGTGTGCTACGCACTGCTGCTCCTGCCCACCTGGCTACGGAGGTGCCTAGTACAGGAGGAGGAGCCCATGGTGGTTGAGAGTAAGCTGCTATCTGTTGTATGGAATGGATGGAAACATTCCAAACCTGCAACAGTTCAAGAAGGCAAAGACCAGCTGGTTTTTCTATATTAGGTTTATTTCTGTAGAGGTTTTCTAAAGGTGGGTTGAATAGGTATGAGTGAATGAAATGAAAGGCACAACTTTGTGTCTTAACAGCATACTTTAGTAACAGTGTTTTCCTATATAACGTTAGTGGGCGCTTGTGAGCATCAATGCAGAGACTGTGTGGGCGACGTTCTGAAAGCACCAAGTGCACAGACTGAATGAAACTGGCCTTTACTGGAAGAGAATGCCATCCAAAACATACATTTCAATCCATGAAAAAAGTGCTCCAGAGTTTAAGGCTTCCAAAGACTGCTTAACACTTTTGCTTGAGGGGAATTCAAATGGAGGAAAGAAGCTTAAGCCACTACTCATGTATCACAGTGAGAATCCTAGGGTCATGACAAATTATGTGAAATCTCGCCACCCTGTGGCCTGGAAATCCCGGCTAAAGGCTTGGATTACAAGGCAAATCTTCTGTGACTGGTTTGTAGAAAGTCTTGTTCCTGAACTAAAACTTTATTGCCAACTTCAAAGCCCATGACATCTACTTTGAAGCTTTGTGTCCAAACATCAAAGATATGTTTCTGCCATCATGAACTACTTCACTCATTCAGCCTATGGACAAGGTGTCACAGCAAATTTTAAAGCTTACTATTTAAGAAGAACATTTAGAAAGATAATCTATGAGACTGATGGTGAACCAACTGTTCAGGAGTTATTGGAAGAGCTTTAACATCAGGAATGCAGTGTACATTATTGGTGAATCATGGAAGAAGTGACTGTTAGGTGTATGAACAGTGTTTGGAAGAATATTTATTCTGAAGCTGTACATGACTTCACTGGTTTTGAAACTTCTTCAGAAGTTCATGGGAAGCTGGTGTCTTTGGCAAGGAAAGTTTTTGATAATGTTGAAGAGGATGATGTTAGAGAGCTGCTTGAGTTACACTCACAGCCCTTAACTAATGAAGAATTGGCTGAACTGAATGGGCAGGCATTTGATGAAGAGACCATGGAAGATGAAGGCACAGGCCCAACAGAAGAAAACAGCTAATCACCTGCCTGATAATTTTGCTAAGGTAATGCAACTCATAAATGATAGTTTGTCTTGCTATTGTGTGATTTATGATGCAAAGATTGATGGCGGCAAGTAGATGAAGTTAGACTCGATTTTCAAGAAAAAGAGAACCTCAACCTCAAAGCTAGTCACAGAAGCAGCAGGAACTTCAGCATTCTGTTAAAATATTTCGGAAATATGAAATATTTTAAGACTACTCAGATGAAAGTAGCATTCAGAATTCTCAATATAATTTAAATCATGACTTAAATGTTATTGAGAATGTTTGCATTAAGGAATTATTAACCTATAGCGATCATAATACAGTGAAACTTCTCCTAACGGACACCTCTCTTTAATGGACATCTCTCTACAATGGACATTTTCAAATTCCTCAACTCTCCTCTATTGGTTTTAACGTGTTTTCAGCTTCTGTCTAGTGGACATTATCTGTAACGGACGCGGACAGGCAATCTGCACTGTTTCGTTTAGATTAGCACTTAATTTGATCTCCCAATAACGGACAGCGGGCGAGATCACGGCCCTTTTTCTAGGAACGTTTCTTCCACGTATTGCCTCAATCCTGTGTTTATTTTCGATTTCCGATTCTCTGAATTTTATCAAGGTTTATGTCCCGGTTCTAAACCCTTTTTCAAGAATTTTAAGGCACGTGTAAAACTTCTGATGAATTCGGTGTGTGCAGGGGGGGGGGGGAGAATTTTGTCGGCCTTTCGTCTTTTGAGTTTCATTTTGTTCAGTGTCGTGTGAAGTACACAATGTCTTCTCGTAAACATTTAACTTTAAAAGATAAATGTCGAACTCATTAATGCGTATGATCGGCAAAAAAATAATGTTCGCAATCTCGCTGCAAAATTCAAAATCAGGAAGACGCAGGTAAGCGACATCCTAAAGGAACTGCTCAAACAATTTTGGCAACACGTAAATGATCTGGTTCAAAAATCATTCCAAAAAACTGTTGGACTTCAAATCGCCAATGTTACATATGAGTGGTTTTGTCACGCACGTGCTAAAAAAATTCCCATTAATGGGCCTATTATTAGGGAAAAGGCTTTGGCGGTTGCGAAATCTATGGGAGTAAATGAGTTCAAAGCTTCTGTGGGATGGCTAGACAAGTTCAAAACTCGGCATAAAATTTCTTGGAAAACCATAAGTGGTGAAGGTGGATCTGTTGATACTGGGGTTGTAACAGTGTGGACAGTCAAATTGGAAGATTTATGTCGTGATTTTGAAGCTAAGGATATTTACAACTGTGACAAAACAGGGTTGTTTTTTAAAGCTCTTCCTGAAAAAACAATGAGTCTAAAAAACAAAAAGTGCCAGGGCAGAAAAATTTCTAAGCAACGCTTGACTGTACTATTGTGTACAAATATGCTGGGAGACTTTGTTATAGGAAAACCACAAAATCCACGCTGTTTCAAGGGCATAAAGTTGAATCTTTTGAATGTTGATGGGAAGTCTAATAAAAAAAGCATGGATGACATGAGATATCATGAGCGAATGGATAAATCACTTTAACCAAAACATGATTCATCAAAACAGAAAAATTATTCTTTTCATGGATAATGCTGCACATTGAATTGTCCAACATTCAAATCTTTTTTCTGCCACCAAACACATCTGCAGAGTATCAGCCCTTGGATCAAGGGATAATAAAAAATTTTAAACTTCACTACAGAAAAAATGTTTTAAGACATCTCACTGCAAACATGAACGATGTAACATGTGCGAGTGATCTTGCAAAGAAACTCAGCATCCTAGATGCGATTCAATGGATTTCCTCTTCAGTAAACGCAATTAGAAAACAAACTGTCGTGAACTGTTTCGTAAAGTCTGGCTTTTCAAACGCAAAAATTGAAGTTGTGAATAGCAATGTGGAGCACCAAGAAGAACAAGAACTTCAACATCTATTGAACGTACGATACTTCCGCTACAAGTGACCCTGGCTACAAAGATATAGACTCGAACCTCACTACAGAAGATGGTGCTCTAGATATCAATGACATTATCATCGATATTTTTCAAGAAGTTCCTCATGAGGATAAAGAAATGGAAGGAGGTCATTCTGTCTAAGAACATATTAATGACGAACCACCGATGAAAATAGAAGCACTCATACAAATCAATCGTTTAAAAATGTTTTTTGCCGCTGAGGAAGATACTGAAGGACTTTCGATGGTTTCTTCACTCCAAACAAATGTTGAAAACAAAATTATCAGCCGGAAGAAGGTGCAGAAGAAAATAAGTGATTACTCTATGTATTTTTCTTAAGATAAAATCATAATATGCATAGCACAATTGTATGTATATTATTTACAAAAATATTGTGCAAAATCTGTATATAATTTAGTTTAATATTAAACATTTAACAATTTTTCTTTATCTCTTGTGTATGTAATCGTATATTATTTACAAAAATATTGTTCAAAATCTGTATATATTTTAATTTAATTTTACATTAAACGTTTAACGATTTTTCTTTTTCTTTTTTTTTTTTTCTCCCTCAGACTTCTTGTTAGCGGACACCTCTCTCTAACGGACAAATTCTCGTTCCCCATTGCTGTCCGTTAAAGGGAAGTTTCACTGTATATCAATGAGGGACATATCTAAAGAGAACTGTTAAGAATTAAAGGAAGGTTTTTAACTTCAAGAGAAATATAACTTTGGACATTACTTGAATTCTATTCAAGGGGAACGGATGGCAAATCTAACAGGTATAAATAGTAAGACAGAAAATGTTTAAAGGAGTAATTTTAAAAACTACTTTTTTTTTTGTATTATAAGTAGTTACTGTTTCAAGCCTAAACTAAAAGTCAGTAAGAGATAAGAAAGTTACATGGAATGAAAATTATCAAAAGATACTTAACACTATCACAAATACAAATTAATGAACTGCTAGCTTGGTGGATAAACAGAATAATAGATAAACTGGAACCACAGACAAAGATGAAAGTAATTTTTGCACTGCTTCTATCAGAACATGCAGCAGCCTAGAAAGCAAGGTGTCGGGGATTTCAAGCTGTGCTGTGGGTCATCACGGGACAAGTAAATACATGGGCTGTGTTAGGGTAATTAAGCATAAGAACAGGTGCATGTACATAGTAAACAAATTTGATGAATATTAAGCACTCTTAAGAAGTCATGAAATCCAGATATTGTAGGAATGTCAATAGATATAGTTCACTCAGACAAGGAATGTAGAATTTGATATGAGGAGTACATTGTATACAGAAAGGACAAACATAACAGGAGGGGAGGGGGGGTTATGCATTTAGTTAAGAAAGCATATTAAATCTAAGGCAGTGCAACCAGGTGTGACATAAGTAGTGGGAGAACAAAAATGAGAGCAGGAGCATGCTATAGGCCTAATAACTGTGATGAGCATAACAAACTATACAGAGAAACAGAGTAGGCCAGTATAACAGAATGTATTATAATGTATTATAATTATTGTTTTCATTGTTTAAAACTTTATTTTAGTGTTGTTTCTAATACATATATTTACAAAGTAACTGTTTAAATTATCATTTATGTGGAGTACAAACGGTCTCAAAAAAAGAAAAATATTTACTTTAACAGACATTCAGTTCATAAAATTGAGTTTTTATGTTAATTTAAGAATATATTGGATACATAAGTTTCCAAAACTAGAAGTAACAGAAAAGTATGAAGGATCAAAAAAGAAGGAAATAAAACAGTATAGAACAGGATATAATTTCTATGCTAAAATTAAAGATTGAACAAGGAGGGTTAAGATTTAAGTATGAAGACAAAAATTGTAGAAATAAATTTGCCAGGTCTAAAGGATGGGGGATATATTAAAACAGTAAAGTACATTAATAAAATCAAAACATTAATAGATAAACCATAATGACCAGTGGGCACCACAGCAATTATAACCTATCTCCTCAGATAGAGCATGATTACTGGTAGTGTCCCGAAGGTTTCTCACAGTAAGGTAGTAGTAGTAGTGGCATGTGATGCAAGAAAGCAAGTGTATGAGCTTATGCAGCATCATCCCAAAAAAAAATTATCACACCATTCCCTCCAAATGCCTGTCCAGTTCCTCCTTAAATATATTCAACATATCAACTTCCACAACGACAGATGGAAGTTTTTTTCAGCAATTAACCACCTGCTGGCTAAAGGCAAATTTCCACACATCTATTCTACATCTAACCCCATGACCTGCCCAGGCAGCCTGTCTGCATTGCTCAGAAAACTTCAATATCTGACTTCATTAATTTTTTTTTTTTTTTTTTTTTTGATTTGGTAGTTATTGGCGCATCGGCTTCTGTGGCCATATTGCACCTCCCAAGGTTTTTGCAGTACTTTGATCCAAGCCCGAGGCGGGAATCGAACCCGCGACCTTTGGGTTGCCGGGCAGGTACTTTACCCACTCGGCTAGCCCGGTCGGCGACTTCATTAATAATTGCACTGACAACTGAAAGTCACTCCTTCTACTGACTATTCTTTTTTTTTTTTTTTTTTTCTAACCTCCATTCTGCACTGTTTCCGGGTCCTACCCTAGAACTAGCAGCAGCCTTGGCTCACTTTTTTTACTCTCGCTCTGTTCTGACACCTGGGATGTGGGCTATCATTGGTGCCAGACAGCTCTCTCTTTTTTTTTTTTTTTTTTTTTAATCACAGGGAATTTATTTATTTTATTATTATTTTTTTTTTAATTTATTTATTTAATATTTTATTTTTCACCACAGGGAATTATTATAATTATTTATTTGTTTATGATTTTTTTTTTTTTTTTTGCACCACGGGAAATATATTTTGTTTTTGTTTTTAGTTTATTTACTTTTTATTTTATTTTTTTTTTCCCTCTCTGGAGTGGCCCCCAGAGAAATCTGGCCCACCTTTTGGCAACATCAGGTGGTTCAGAGTCTCGTATCGAGACAGTATGTGCTCCATTGGGACTGGCCCACCTTCCCGTGGAGTGGACGAGTACCCAGAATCATCTGTCCAGGTGACTGATGCTTCTGGGTAGCCAAGAGGCCAGAACAGAACTGAACTACGATCACCAGACTTAAATCTGACAGTACATGTGAAGTACACCCTTGGAATACACACAAACCGACATCACACACATCTGGACCATTTGTAGTGATACTGTTCTTCACAGAGATACGAGGCGGAGATGAACTCACGTTCTAGGAGCCGCCCTTTACAAAAACACATGTCCGCATATCTGACTGCACAATTACTCCCAGGTCCTTTTCATTTGCTACCACCTTGAATGTAGTACCACACAGCTGGTACGTTTCTCTGGGGTTACTTCTACCCATATGCAGTACTTTGCATTTGTCAAGGTTAAACTTCAGTTGCCACTTCTTAGCCCATCTGCCCAAATTATCTAGATCCTGTTGCAGTAGCACACACTGCCATTGCTGTCATTAACAACCCTGCCAACCTTTGTATCATCTGCAAACTTCGACATTAAGCCTGATATACCTTCATCAATATCATCGATAAATATACAAAACAAATAGTGAACCCAACACTGAACCCTGTGGGACTCCACTAATAACATTAGTCCAAGAAGAGCAGCACCCATTGATTACCATCCTGTCTTCTTCCGCTTAACCCTCCTTTTATCCATTGTAGCAACTTACCCTTAATACCATTCTGCTCCAATTTGTACAATAGTCTTCCATGCGCAACAGTGTCAAAAGCTTTCCTGAAATCCAAATTATTTTTTGCATCCAGTTACTTTGTAACCACATCATAATATCCTATCAAATTTGTCAGACAAGACTTTCCCTTAACAAACCCATGCTGTGTCTGAATTATTTCTGCAGTCTTGTCTAGATGATCCTGCCATGCATCTTTAACCAGTGACTCCATTATTTTACCCGGAACAGAAGTTAAACTAACTTGTCTGTAATTACTCGTGTCACCCTTCAATCTTCCTTTGTGAATTGGGGATACATTTGCACATCTCCAGTCCGTGGGAACCTCCCCTGAGTCCAAAGATACTCTCATAATTATGGCTAAGGGTTTGCTTAGTTGCTTTGCCGCCTCCTTTAATATAACTGGATAGATCCCATCCACTCCAGGTGCTTTTCTTATGTTTAACTTCAACAATTTCTCCTCCACTTTGCTCTCAGTTACTACAAAATCATTAAGTATCCTGCTACAATTTGATAACCTTCTGCCATTTTCAAACCCTAATAATAATTCCTCATGTGTGAATGTAGATGCAAAATACTCATTCAATTTGTTTGCTATCTGAGCAGGACCATCAACAGTCGAACCAGCGATGTCAAATGGACCAATCAGATTCATCCCCTTCCTTTTAGAGTTTATATAAGTAAAGAAATCCTTGCTGTTTTTCTTAGCATCTTTTGCCAAGGATTTCTTGTAATCTGCCTTTGCCTGCCTAATCTCCTTTGTGACCTGATTACAGACTGGCTTATACCTGCCATAGGCTTCTGAGTCGCTTGATAATTTATATGCATCCCATGCATTTTTCTTCTCTGTCATGAGTCTGATTAGTTCATTTGATAACCATTTAGGCCTAAATCTTGAACAATATTTCTTAATAGGTATGAAACTTTTAGTAGCATCCACGATTAATTCCTTGAATGCTTCCCACTTAGAATTTACTGTTGGTAACATAGTCGGTTGATACCACTGTACAGAATTTAAAAACTTTCTGAGACCACTGTACTCACCTCTACGGAAGCAAAAATCCCCTTTCCTTTATCCCTGATGGTAATTAAATCTTTAAGTAAATCCCACATCAGTACACTGATCACTGCCACCTAGTGGTTCCTTTATCTGCAAATTCTTAATACACGAATGATCACTGCTGATAACCAGATCAAGAGTATTACTTTCTCTGGTTGCCTCTCGAACATGCTGCTGAAGAAAACAATCATCCAATATATCCACAAAAGTCTGACTAGTGTGGAAGTAACCAACCCACAAGTTCCAATCTATATCTGGGAAGTTAAAATCCCCCATTATAAGACATTCCGATTTACTAGCCCACTCTATTTCTCTGTACAATTGTTCACTGTACTCATTCGAGTCATTAGGCCTATAACACACTCCTACTCTTATTTTTGCTTTCGCAGTGCTTATGTCACACTAAACTGACTCAACAGTGCACTGTTCATCTATATGAACTGGTTGCACTTCTTTTGATTTTATGTTTTTTTTAATTAACAGCATAACACCTCCTCCCTTTCTATCCTGTCTATCCTTTCTGTACACATTGTACTCTCCAAATTCCAGTTCTGCATTCCTTATATCTGTGTGACACCACGTCTCTGCTATCCCAACAATATCCACCTTTGATGTCTTGACCAACACTTCAAATTCATCAAATTTATTTACTATACTTCTAGCATTGGTATACATGCAAGCATACATGTTCCTATTCCTATTCACCCTAACACATCCCATATACCCACCTGTTTCACGATGACTGCCATCCGTCCCTGAAACCCCCAACACCCCTCGCTCCAGGTCGCTATTTATTCTAATAGAAGTTGTGCAAGAATCACTTTCACCTCTGCCTGCGGCTACTGTTAAACTATTAGTCCTTGTATCCCCCCCAAGCTAGCAGTTTTCCAACCCACCTAACACTGCCTCGATAGCATCAGCAAATATTCTTGCACCCTTTCCATTTAAGTGTATCCCATCCCTGCAGAAGCAGTCTCTCCTGTTAACTACTGAAGATCTCTGAAACTACTATGCCATATAAAATCAAGATAGCCGTGGTATTCAAAAAATTAAATACATGATTTTAATTTACTGTATAATAATTTAAGGAAACAAGAAATACTGAAATAGTTCAATACAGATTAGAACTAGTTGCCCAAGTGAAAATAACTAGCCAAATTATTATATCTTAAATTATACCTGTTTTAGGAAATAAGAAACAACAACAGTTCATACATATTTATATCTATATAATATCAGTGTAGATATACCATAGATAACTCTTGCGAAAAAACTACGAGTCATCATTTCCTCTGTATCTCATATTGTGCTCATCCTTCAAAACGAGTTGCCATGGTATTGTACTACTTCAAGGATGAGCACAATATGCAGATACAGAGGAAATGATGCCCTCACACACTACTATCGTAGTTTTTTCCTTAAGAGTTATCTATGGTGTATCCACACCAACATTATATAGATATAAAACTCTTACTCTTAACATATTATGCCTTGTTGCATTTAGTTATTTTAAATAACTATTTATATAATAGTAGATCTTCCACTGCTATTAATTACATAAAGAAAAGATTAAAAAATACTGTAAATAGAAAGTTTTTTTTGGTTTTTTTTTTATATACTAAGAAAAAAATATTTTGCCCTAATCACTTTTTTAACAAATTGCTTCTTCTTGGGTCAGATCCCACTAATAACAGTTAAAATTACACAATACAAGAATAATCATTATGAAAATCTATATGATCCCTCGATACTCTTTGTCACATCCAACTGTGACAAAGGGTACTGACTGCAACTAATGTATAAAATCAAGAATATCATCAAGGGTTATTTCCTTTTCCATTAATCTGCTATCAGATTATTTGAAAAGCGATGTATTTTGAAGATGCTACTTTTCCCTGAATAACAATATAGGTTTTTAACTGGGCACATTAGTACAGATTATTTGAAAAACACCTAAGAAATTAAGTCTGAATTGAGTGCTGTGACTTGCAAACAGCTTTTCTGATTCGAAAAGACTGCTAAAACCAACTACAGGCAAACATCATTATAATTAAACTGAATGTGCTATAACAAAATTTGCAAATGTACATACGAGGGTGGTTCAATAAAGAATCGCCCTCACCTACTTCCACATATCGCAGAGTCATGATATTTTGTGTGTAGCATCATACATATCTCTGTACTAAAGGTGTAATATTTCAGCCCTGTGCCTTAATTTTTTTTTCTCTTACAGAGCTAAATGTGGCACAAAGTAGCATCATGGACAAAGTTGACGCCAGAGCTGTAATCCAGTATCTGTCCTTGAAGGGGAAATCTAAAGAAATTTACGAGGACATGGCTGCTATATATAAGGATGAAGCCCCATCCTATGGCATTGTGAAGCACTGGCATAGACAGTTTAGGTGTGGTGGGACATCGGTAGAATCTGAGCCCATTCCAGTTCATCCCCATTCAGCCATTGATAACAACATGATCAGAAAAGTGGAGTCATTAATCATGGAAGATCGCCGGATATCTGTGCGTGAATTGTCCCAGGAGGTGAAAATTAGTATGGGCTCTGTTGAAACAGTCTTTCATGACCAACTGCATTTAGAGAAATTGAGTGTAAGACGGATTCCCCAATTATTGACTGGTTTCCAGAAGGCTGATCGACAACAGAAATCACAAGAATTGTTAGCCCTGTGCCAAAAAAAATGAGGAAGACTTTCTCTCGTCTAATCACTCAGGGTGAAAGTTGGATACACCATTTCGACCCTGCAAGTAAAAAGCAGTCCATGAAATGGCAACATCATGGTTCCTCACCCACCAAGAAGGCAAGGGTCCAAGCATCAGCAAGGAAAGGTCTTGCTGATAGTGTTTTGGAATGAAAAAGGAGAAATAATGACTGATTACTTGCCAAAAGGTAGAACAATTACGGTTGCCTATTATGCCAACTTACAAAATTACAGGAGAAAATCAAAACATGTAGGCATGGCATGCTGTCCAAAGGTGTGAGAATGCTTCAAGACAATGCCCCAGTTCACACTTCTGAAAATGCAACAACACAAGCAGCTACTTGTGGATATGAAATACTGCCCCATCCAGCCTACTCACCTGATCTTCCACCATTGGACTTCTTGTTTCCTTCCCTCAAATAATTTCTTCAGCGGACCCAATTCAATGACGACACTCATTTCTGAAACAGAGTCATGGTTCAAAGACCAACCTCACCACTTTTACAAAAATGGTACCCGTAGCCTCATCCATCAATGGGGAAAAGGTGTAAATCTGCACGGTGGCTATGTAGAGAAGAACTAAAACCTGTGCCAAGAATCAACAGGCTAGCACCTCTGCAGCTAGGTCAGGGCAATTCTTTATTGAACCACCCTCGTAGTACTGTATATGATTTTTGATTTGATTTGGTAGTTGTTGGCGCATCGGCTTCTGTGGCCATATTGCACCTCCCAAGGTTTTTGCGGTACTTTGATCCAAGCCCGAGGCGGGAATCGAACCCGCGACCTTTGGGTTGCCAGGCAGGTACTTTACCCACTCGGCTAGCCCGGTCGGCCGTAGTACTGTATAACAATACTACATACTAACCGTACAAAAATTTATTTATTATATAGTATTATTATTCAATATATGGCACCTTTAAATTGTACATTTCTATTCACTTTCCCACAAACTGTATGCAATTTCATGAAAAATTCACATAATTATAACTCAAATATGGTGCATGTGTAATTCATTTTGTTTTCACTGCTAAAACAAAAAAGCACTGATCTCTAATAAAACAAAACGTGTGTTTTCCAAATACAAGTATTGTGCTTCCTCAAATCACAGCATATATGAACTCAATCTGAGAGAGAATATCAATGAATGTGCTTCAGGAAATAAAAATACTTTTGCATTGAAGAATTTAAAAAAAAAAAAAAAAATTAACTACTCTTCTTAAGGAATTCACAAGGTAAATTAAATAATTTTCAATTTCTCATACATAATAATCAACCAAGTTACAATTTTGCTGCCGTAATCATGCAGCTCAAATGATACAAGCTGTACAGTAAAGAAGCACTTTTGTTTTGTTTCTATAGATAATGAGAGAGAGAGAGAAAAACTATATTTTGGAAAATTATTTTTTTATTTTTTATGAAAACCCCAAACACGAAAGGTATCAAAACCTATAGTACTTAGTACCGTGCATGGGTTGAAGGAGAAGTATGGGGGGGGGGGGATGCCGGAAACTTTGCTCTAGAGACTAAACATGGGTTTCACCACTTCAAGCCTCCAATAAGCAAAGCGGTGGTATTTCACCGGTTGATGAAAGTCATCTACCACCTACACCTTCTACCACCTTCTGGGGAAACATATGGAGCAGGGAAGTAAAACCTAACAGCTGAGCCACCTGGATAGAACTAGAATGCAAGAAAACCAAGGACGTACAAAAAATTAGAGGATGGGAGATTCGGGAAGAAGTAAAACAGATGATCAAGAACTCTCACAACTGGCAAACTGCAGGAATAGATAACGTCCACAACTACTGGTACAAGCTCACTTAGCATTAGTAGAGGCATTTGATGCAAGAAAGCTAGCTTATGCAGCATCAGCCAAAAAAAAAATAAATAAATAAAAAATAACCACTTCCACTTCATCCCTCTGTTCGTTCGAAATACCTGTCTAGCTGAGCCTTAAACTTATTTAGGCTATCAACTTCCATGACAAGGGATGGAAGTCTGTTCCACCAACCAACCACCCGCTGGCTAAAGGCAAATTTCCGCACGCCTATCCTACATCTGTCTTTCCTCAATTTGAATTTATGCCCTCTCAGGTGATTATTCTGAGCAAGAGGAAGAATCCCATCAGCATTGAGCATGCTCAAACCATTCAAGGCCTTATACACCTCTATCAGATCACCTCACTGGTGCCTAGTTTCCAGACACTGTAATTTGCAAAACTTAAGCCTTTCTTCGTAAGAGCACCCCTTTGTTCCATTCACTAATCTTGTTGTCCTTCTCTGTACAGTCGGTCCTCGTATAACACGTGTTTGCATTACACGAATTCGATCATACACGATTTATAAATAGGGGAACGTTATCTTATATAACACGAACCGAATTCGCTTATACACGATTCGCCTTTGTGTTTACAAGAAATGGCAGTTGAATGCGGAATCACCCCAACTGAACGCAACACGATAGGAACGAAGAAGATTCTGAAAATGTATTTATGTGTTTTATATCAGTGAAGGGGAAACACATTTCACCATAATAACGTAAAAACCAACACAATTCCAGCTATTGATATAATCGCAAATGTAATTAGATGGAGTTTACTACCAGTTTATAACAGATTCCACTAGCAGAAACGCAACTAGAAATTGTTTTTATTGTTTTATGGTAGTAACCCCCTGAAATGTGCTTTAGTAAAATGTGAGGTGTTAATAGTGTATCTCGGCCTTTACGGTGTTGTTTATTCAGTTGCTACACGCACGCAGCTTTGTTTCTGTGTATCAAACGTGCCACTTCGTTTGTAATTGTGCTTTATTCCCTAAAAATTAGTAAAATACTTAAAAGGTGTGAAAAGGAAGCGTCCTGGCTAAGACACTGCAGATTCAGAGAGAAAAAAAAAGAAGCAATATCGATAAACAGAGGCGGACTGGGTCAAAAATTCTTACCCTGGAAAATTTGTAGTGGCCTCATACTACGGTTTATGGCCAAAATCACACCGGCCTCCGGCCCACCGTGGTTTCCCCCGTAAGGCTTATGGCCAGTCCACTTCTGTCGATAGAGAAAAAATATGAAATTGTGAAACGCTTTGAGCGAAATGAAAGACCATGTGATATTGCACATGCTACAGACCTAAATGAGGCAACGCGGAGAATTACAAAGAATGCAGAGAAAATAAAAACAACTTTCATAGCGGGAACAACTCAAAGTGTAATTAAAATCCATTAGATTAAGACACAAAGAAATTGGAAGAGATGGAACGGCTGTCATCTCTTTGGATAGAAAATCAAACAAAAAGCAAGTTTGCTTACGATAGAAGCAAAAGCATTAGCAAAAGCATTAGCATATTACGACTTACGTATTATAATTTATACTTACGTATTATAAAATACGTAAGTATTTTATTACGACTATTTTATTTAATATAATAAATTTTTTACGAATAAAATACGTATTTTATCCGTAAAAAATACTTTTTTAGTATTAAAAAATACTAAAAATACTTTATTATAATATAATATAATATTATTTTTATTACGTATTTTAATCGTTATAAAATACTTACGTATTTTATAACGATTAAAATTACCCGATTATTTATTGTGTTTGGTAATGTTTTGGTTCCAAATGTGTGTTCAATCTTGGGTGGTCGGCACCTAACCCTACTTTTCCCATAGGGCTTGTTGTTTATATTGCACGATTTTGCATTGCACGAGGGTTTCTAGGAACGCAACTATCGTGCTATACGAGGACAGACTGTACTCATTCCAGCAGCTCTACATCCTTCTTGAAATGAGGCCTCCAGGCCTGTATACAGTACTCTAGGTGTGGCCTTACCATTGCCTTATACAAGGAAATAATCACCTTCTTATTCCTGCTAGAAAAATTCCTCCTTTGTGACTTGATTACAGACCAGCTTATATCTACTGTATGCTTCACTGTCACCTGTTAATTGATATGTATCCCATGCATTTTCCTTCTCTGCCACATGTCTCATTAGTTCATCTAACATTTATTCAGGCCTAAACTTTGAACAATATTTCTTAGTTGGTATAAAAAGCGTAGTAGCTTCCAAGATTAATTTTTTGAATGCTTCCCATTTAGAATTTGCTGCTGGTAACATCATCAGTTGGTCCCACTGTATAGAATTTAAATACTGTCTCAGTCCATCGTAGTCGCCTTTATGGAAGCAATAACCCTTCCCTTTACCCCTAATGGTAGTTACCTCTTTGAGTAAATCCCACTTCAGCACACTGTGATCACTGCCACCTAGTGGTTCATTTATCTGCAGATTCTTAATGCATGAAGAATCACTGCTGATAATCAAATCAAGAGTATTACTCCCTCTAGTTGCCTCCCGAACATGCTGATGTAGAAAACAATCATCCAATAAATCCACAAAAGCCCTACTAGTGTGTGAGTAACCAGCCCCCAAATTCCAGTCAATATCTGGGAAATTAAAATCTCCCATTATAAGACTCTCTGATTTACTGGTCCACTCTATTTCCCTGTACAGTTTCTTATTATACTCATCAGAGTCATTAGGCCTATAGCACACTCCTACTCTCAATTTTGATTTCCCAATGCTTATGTCATACCAAACTGACTTTACACTGCACTGTCGAACCATGTCAACTGGTTGCACTTCCTTAGATTTTATGTTGTTCTTAACTAATAGCATAACCCCTCCTCCCTTCCTAGCTTGTCTATTCTTCCTATACACACTGTACTCTCCAAATTCCAATTATTCTGCGTTCCTCATATTCCGTGTGACACCACGTCTCTCATAATTCAACAATATCTACCTTTGATGTTTTGACCAACACCTGCAATTCATCAAATTTATTTTTCAAACTTCTAGCACTGGTGTACATGCAAGTATACATGCAGCAAATATTCTTGCACCCTTTCTATTTAAGTGTATCCCACCCCTGTAGAAGCTGTCTCTCCTGTTAACAAGCACAGACCATTCTGAGAAAAATTCTACCCCATGAGCATTGTACAATCTCTCTAGGGCCGAATTGATTGACAAACCTCTGATCATATACTTCTTCCTATCGTGTCCTGGAAGAATTGTAGAGACACTTCAAATTCAACCTAACTTGCAGCTTTGAATTTGAAAGTGTCTGCAATTCTACTTAGACATGATATGCCTTTACCAAAGCAAGTGAAGCAGAGAGAGAGAGAGGAACCTATACGATGTATAGGTCTTGCTCTGTATCTCTCTTTCATTCTGCCTTTTGTGAAGGCATAGATGCCAACTTTTGACTTTCAGAAAGTTGACGGTTAAAATATAAACAAGTTAGGTAATACATGCAGTGCATGACATTTTGAGGTGCATTCAATTTTTCAAATTAATTAAAATTTTTCTTTTTCTGTTATGAATTGAATCACAAAGTTATCAGAGGTCAACCTTCGTTTGTTTTATATTTTGGTATTAGTATCAGTTGTATCATCAGTAAAGAAATGTAAAATTGATTAATAATATTTTTTATAGGAATATAATAATTATCTTTTTACCAGTTTCTAATTGGTACAGCATTTGTGCACTTTGTGTCTCAGTGTTGTATTCTGCAATTTTTCAAACTTTTTACTGGTGTTATTGTTATTATTGTAATTGTAATCTGGATATTGTAATTATTAATTACAGTAAATTTGCTGCTGTTTATTATGTAATTTGCAAAAAAAGGGTGACCCTTCCCTCCATCTGTGCCCTATCTCTAAGCACTACTACTCATTCAAGAAACTGTAAAATGGGGTTAACCAATCATGCTAATTACAGGTACTTAGGAAAACAGTAACAAAGGTTTATTAAAAACTGAAAAATGGGGTAATACAGACAAAATACAAAAAAATAAAATGAAATGAGCACAGAAGCATTC